>NC_090932.1:1110162894-1110791803 GCF_040938575.1 Ambystoma mexicanum
TATATCATTACCTGTCTATTTTCTGAACCCGGCCTCAGATGCCGACAGAGTATTACACAATTTAAATGTCAGACGAGCTCTGAAGTTCTGTTTGGACAGAACATCTGGACTCAGGGGCTCCTCAACTCTTTGTTACGTTCGGAGACCCAAAAGTGAAACCTGCTTCAAAGGCTACTATCTCCTGGTGGATTGCCTCCTGTATTTCATAAGCGTATACCATTCAGGGCAGTCAACCTCCTAAGGGCATTCATGCCCATTTTGTACGTGGCAAAGCGGCTCCTGTTGCCTTCCAAAAATGTTCCCTGGGAAACCATTGCCAAGGCAGCTACGTGGACTTCCCCATCATCTTTTTGTAAGCATTACTGGTTGGACTTGAGCTCCTGGGCCGATACTCAATTCGGCCAGGGTGTCCTTAAAAACCTTTTTCAGTAGGGAAGTTACATCCACTCGTATTACCTGTGAGGAGTTCTTTGGAATCTCCCACAAGTATGGAGGAAAGGGGACTATGGACTAGGAGTAAGGTAGTCACTACAGTGAGTAACTTTGTTATTGCTTTCCACTGCTGTACGCATTTCCTCCTGTTCCAGTCATTCCTCACATGATCAGGAGGTTGAGAAAGTTTGGGAAATACATGATCTTAATTGGCCCGTATTTTGCCAGGATGACATGCTACCCAGACCTTCTGTACATGTCCATCTGTCCTCCAGTGCGTCTTCCGCAAAGAGGACCTTGTTTTGTGAGAGGAGGGTCAGGTTCACCAAGACGGTCAACCTTCACGCATGGTTTTTGAGAGGTTGAGATATAAGGATTGAGACCTCCCAGATGACGTAATGGAGATTTTGCTTTTGGCCAGAAGGCCAGCAACAAAATCCTTGTACCGCTGCCATTGGAACAAGGATGTGGACCCTTTTATGTGCAGTAAACCTATGGTGTTGCCCTTTTTGTTAGATTTGTCTAATCTGAGGCTCCAGATTGGGACCGTTAAGGGATATTTGGCAGCACTTTCTATCTTTAAGCGCACCTCTGAAGAGGCATCTCATTTTAAAATGCCATAAGCATACCGTTTTTTTTTTTTTAAAAAAGCACTTATTTGCATTTTTTACATAAGTAAACAGGCAAAAAACAAGGCCAACATTCTCGCCCTCTCCCCCACTCTCCACCTTTTTCTTCTCTGACCCCTTCCCGCGAAATCCCCCTGCCCCCAACCCGGTTCTTCGTCCTCTCCCACCTCCCCCCTCCTTATAATAGCTGGCCTCCCGTGCCTGTCTTCCTTTTCTTCCCACGGATCACCCTTAAGCCTATCCTGACCTTGGTCCCCCCTGCCATCTCTTTGTATGCCTCATGGTGGTTTCAAATAGTTGGATACTGCCAAGTCATTCAACAATTGACTCCAGTTTACTGTTGCTCCTGCATCCTCTTCCTCCCTCCCCTCTCGCACCCTGTAATATTTCCAATTCGGCTGTTCCCCATTACGGGCGTCTATCTGCCATTGCGTTCTTGCTGGCCCCTGTGGGTGCTTCCACACGATGGCCATACAGCGTTTGGCTAATATCAGTAGGAATCGTATCAACCTATTCCGTGTTTTGTCTTTTTCCATCTGGGAGGATCCCCAAATGCATATTCTTGGGTTGCTTTAGCCATACAGTTTCTTAATGGACTCACTAATGTGTTCCCTTCTACAACTTTTCAAGTCCCAATTTGGGATCTTAATCTGGTATTGGAATTCTTGATGTATGCTCTGTTTGAGCTACTTTACTCATGTCCGTTAAGACTGCTTACTTTTTATTTTTTAAAATGTTATTGTTTTTGATGAAAACATCTTTACAACACTTACTTTACAAAAGTTAATTATTTTGTTAAAATAGTAGTTCAATATAAAAAAAAAGAATCAATTCAAGCATTTAAAACAACAAGGAATAATTAAATAGAGAAATCTAATAAAACAGTTCTCTTTACATCGAATCATTGCAATTTACTTACACCATGAACGTCATCACGTCACCACAACTAACTACCGGCTTTTCAAATAGAAATTCAAAATGAGCAAAAGCACCAAAGCATGGGTCTGTTACACAGAACAATTCAACCTGTGGCATCATTCGTTCCAAAATTGCTGTCTATAAATGTCAAAAAATGAACAGTGCAATTAACAGAAGTTGCCTATATCCCCACTAGGACTTCATCACACCTCCACAACTAACTACAGGTTTTTCAAATAGACATTCAGGAAGAGCAGAAACGTCAAAACATCGGTCTATTAGACAGTTCAGTTCAACCTATGGCTTCACTCGTTCCAAGTTGCTGTCTATAATTGTCAAAAAATGAAACAGCGCTATTATCAGAGATTGCCTATATCCCCACATGCATTGTATCCATAGTGGTTCTAGGTTTGAGCCCTCTATCGAATTCACATGAACTCCCATATATTTTTGCCTGTCGTTGTCAAAAAAGACACAATCCAAAACGAGATGTTTTAAGGTTTCGCTTACGTTATGTTTGCAGAGTCTGCAACCATCCTTGTTTAGGGTCTCTGTAGGGTTTTGCCAATGTATCATGCGAGCTCTAGTAGCCAAGAGGTTGAATTTAAAACGCATGTACATTGATCTAATTTTGTGGCAAGGACCCAGCCTAATATATGAGGGATAGGGTTTCTGGTTATGGTGAAACTTCGCGTATTCTGTATACGCTGTATAATTCCCAATAATATCACAAGTAATTGCCCAATCATATTGGTACAGTTTCGTTTTTACAATTTGCGGCCGCCTAACCAAAACCTCTGTCTGCATGGCAATCAGTCCCAAATTCTGTTGACACAATTGAGCGGCTATATGCAAAGATTTTGGAGGGCCATTCGTTAACGTAGTGGCCAAATCCTCATATAGTGAATTTGGTATTGGATTTAACATTTTTGCATAGTTGGAAAATCTACACCATAAACATTTTGATGCAAGAGAAGAGAGCCCTAGTTCATGGATGATAATGGAATTGGGCAAAGAGTTTGGTAAGTGCAACACCTTTTTCCATATCTTGCCTTGAATTGTGTTCAAGACCGGGGCAATTGCTAGATTACACAGATCCAATCCATGAAGAATAATTGCTTCCAACTTGAAAGGTAGAACTCAATTAGTGGAATTAGAGAGAATCTGCAAACCTTCAGGTGAATAAACTTCATCTGTGCGATCAATGGGCTAATTTTAATTGAAATTGCTGACTGCCATTTTGCTACAGAGTCAGTATTTGTCAGATTATAACCGAAGTATAACATCCCCAATGACCGTGGGATCACAGTTCCCTTGATCTGCCATCGGTCATGAATTGTTAAGCGACTTCAATTCAGTACTCCAACTAAGTCAGTGCCTAGTCTGGGATGCCCAAGGGAAGCCCTTATTTCTATATTTTTATGACCAGTTGATATATCTGGATGATAAACCCTGCATAGCACCCCTCTCTTTGAATCCCCTGACCTCACTGAGCCAAGAAGTAGGTTTGTTTTGCAAATTAAAAGATTTATTGAAAAATTAAACAAGATATATATCACACTTTTATAAATAGCACACTTATGAATATGCCAGTGATCAACAATGGATAATATTACACTAGCACTCTTTAATTACTTAGGAGTTGGTAGAGAAAGGATAAGGTAGCTGAGAATACTTTATGGTTTCAAGGAAATGCAATGATTGAAAAAAATGCAGCACAGAAGTAAACTGATATGGTTTCAACAAGAGATAATATGATCACTTTTTCCCTTGTGGCAATTCACTAATTCACCCCCCCCCTATGCAATATAAAGAGATGGAAAAGAGCACACACTTTTCAGGAATATAATCAAATGCAATACATTTTCTAGTCCGTCCCCCCCAATCACTATAAATTTGAAATAGGCCGTCAAGATCTGGTCATGTTTGGGCTTCACTCGCCACGGACGGTCTCTGGTACCGGATCTGGTCTGGGTCTCTGGTTTTGGCAAAAGTTCTAGCACAGCACAGCGGTCTGGTCTGGGTCTGGTCTTCTATCGGCACTGCACGGCAGTCTGGATACAGCTCTGCTTTCGGTTGTATACGAATTGATCGTTTTACAACTGCTCGAATGATAATTGACCTTTTCACAATTGACCGAATTGTGAAGGTCAATTGTACCATATATGTGGGGGGAAACCCCCCACCACCCAAAGCCAAACCCCCCAAAACCCATATATATATATATATATATATATATATATATATATATATATATATATATATATATATATATATATATATATATATATATATATTCGGTCAATTGTGAAAAGGTCAATTGTGACCCTTTAAATTCGGTCAATTGTTCATTCGAACAAATGTAAACGACCAATTTGGGTAATACCCTGCCTTCTGGGTTCTGGCACAGGGTTCTAGGCCAGAATCAAACAGCTCGCCCGGCTGTTGAATAGTTTGGTTAGGTTGCTGGATTCTGAGGCCTCTGAAGGATGTAGCTTGTGGACTAGGCCTCTCTGCTACAAGTTCTGAAGTCTGGATTCTAAGTTCTGGTTCTGGAGTCTTCTGGCAAAGCGCTTCGCAGGAAATCAGTTTGAAGTGGGAAGTGAGTGTCCCTACCTGGATTTCAGTGGTTCTTTTTATGTCTTTTGAAAGTGGGTGTGAAGGCTGACTTTCTATGCCCAACCCTCTGAAGATCCTGATAGGTTAGCAGATTTTCTGTGCTCTCACTGGAGAACAGAGTTGTGAGTCATCCGGTGTCATTTTTATGGCATACAGAAAGAACACTCCCCTTGTCACTTTGCACACAAATCTGTTTTTGATCCAAATGCGTATTTATCTATGTACAATTTTTCTAATATTATATGTCCAGTTAACATATTTTCTGTAAGACCAAACCATCCGATCCCTGTCTTTGTAAGATGTTGTGTCCACTTCTGACAGAATTCTGCCCTTTTCATCCAGAACACAACCTCTAAACATTTCCAGAATTTACACAAATGTGCGCAAGGAATATGGGCATCAGATGATGGTGTCTGATTTTTAACATACAGACACTTGGAGTAACACCCTATTTTCCGCTATTACTCCCCAGAACATACCACAGAGTCCTAACACCTCTTAAAAATGTGCACAGAAAAATCACAGGAATATTATTTGCATAATTTTGACACTTCCGTACTATGAATTATCCATCTTTTTAAAATTATGCTCTGGCCTAGATGGGTGTGGTTTAGGTTCCAAACCACATGGGGGAATTTGTCTGTCCACGCCTCCAGCTCAGGTGGCTCCCAGAGGCAGCGCCCCTCCCATTTCCTTCAAAGAGGAAGCCATTTACGACCCCCTGATTTAGCATTTGCCTGAGCCAAGGAAAGTTCATTGTTCTGTTTCCTGCAGTCCCAGGTAATCCTCCCCTAATTCAATCAAAGAGGTGTGATCTCGTTTTGGTGGGAACAGCAGAAGGCAGCTAGGCCTGTGAATGCAGTTGCTGGGCAAGTTTCAACTCCTGTCGGGGGTAGTTGCCGGGCAGAATTCAATCTCTTTAAGCCAGGCTTCAGCCAAATGTCACTTTTGTTCCAGTTTTTCTTCATTCAAATCAAACTTACAATTTTGACACATGCAGCTAGAACGCTGATTCTAAGTTCAAAACTATGACATTTAAACAGTTGCAACCTATGTGACACTCAAAAGTAAATCACTCATTATTTTAAACATTTCGATTTTAGTGGCTTTAAGTCCACTTTCACATAAGCTGCTGACATCCACAGCTCAGCCAGTTTTGTTATGAACATTATTTTAGGCTCTTCATCTTACCAAATTTTGTATGCGCACAAGACTTAATTCTGCCAGATGTCTGCTGGTGTTCAGTAAGATTTTTGAATATCTTGCGATGTTTGAAATAGGCATTTTGAGCTTTCATTCAGAGAAACAAAGGTGATTTCAAAGCGCTTTTTTGAGCGAACAGGCACTGCTGTTTTTCCTTTGGCACCACGTTTCACTCATGGCGCTTCTGGCCCATCACGCTCGCACTGGTGGGTGGCAGGTCAGGCGACCATTTTGGTGTGTGCAAAACTGTACGGTTTTCCTGGATTCTGGCGCAAATGTGGGCTTTTCAGCCATCTTGGATTTTCTCAGCCCACAGCACCAAATGTTCTAGCATAATAGTTCAAACGTGAGTCAAGACACCTGACAGAATGATCTTTCTTTGGTTCGTAAAGACAAGAATATTTGATTTTGCTGGATTGATTGTCAAGTTATGGTTGTCACAAAACTCAGCAAAAAGCAGTAGTTTATTTTGAAGTCCAAACGGTGACTGGTCAAACAGGATCAAATCATCTGCAAAGGCTGACCAGATAATATGGAGGACGCCTAGTTTGACCGGAAAGGAATTGCAATTAGGCCATAGATTGTCAAGATCAGTCAGATACAAATTAAATAATGTGGCCGCTAAGTTGCATCCTTGTTTGACTCCTATAAAGGTAGGTGTTGGATCTGTTAAAAGCCCAGATTGGTCTATTCTTACCCTGTAATTTGTATTAGTGTGCAAAAGGGCAATCATGGCAATAAGATGTGGTGGAATTTGAAGGGTTTGCATTTCCCCCCATTAGATTTCTCTAATAACGCTGTCAAAAGCTGATGAGAGGTCTAAGAGGGCCATATATATTCGCCCATTCTCCTTCAGACTAGAGACCCGAAGTAAGTGCGCCAAAATGGTGGCAATCAGTTGGGTACCCATGCCTTTCCTGAATCCAGTCTGGAATCGAGAGGATGCGCTGAGCTGAAATAAATTCATTTAGTTTTCTAAGGATTCGTGCAGTAAATATCTTAGCGGACACATCTATCAGTGCAATGGGTCTGAAATTCCCCGGATCAGAAAGCGAGCCCTTTTTATGCAAAGGGATCACAGTCGCGGATAACCAAGAGGGTGGGAGAATTTTTGTTCGAAATAAATACTCGAATCGCCGTTTCAAGCAGGCTGTCCATAACTTTGGGTCATCTTTTAATACACAAGGCGGAATTCCGTCTGGACCAGCTGCTTTGGAAGGTTTCAAGTTCTTAATTTCCATCTCGCTATCCACCTCTCTCCAAGGACAGCTAGATGGTATGTCTGTCACAAAGGATTTGGCTTGCCTGATCTCAAATTTCCGCGGCAAGACGTATTTATTTCGAAACAAATCAACCCAGACCTCACCACTTACAACAGAGCGCAATGCCGGGGTGGGGGCTTTCATTACAGGATCTCTTAAAGTCGCCCAGACTTCCCAGGTGTTTTTTGATATTAAGTCAGTAATAATTTTTTGATTGTTTTTAAGGTAGTTGCCAAATTTTAGAATTTTAATGTAGTTTTTATACTTTGTCAAGATAGCCCTTTTTGCCACTGTTTTATCGCTTATATTCTTAGTGTTCCTTAACAATGTACGAATAGCAATGTTTTTCTGCCTTTTTCTTCTGGCAATCGCTGCAGTAAATATCCCAGATGAGTCATTACGTTGTTCATAAGATTTCTGGGCAGCTAAAAGCTCAAGATGCTCACGTATCATAATTTCATTCAACAGGTCACATGACCACCATTCCCCTGCAGACATTATACTAGGGTTGATTTTTACGATGTCCCGATTAGCCAGGAAATTCAATTTCCTACACAGGCCTGTGTTCCACCTAATGGATAGTGCATACCTATCAATTTCTGGTTATGACAAAGTTTGTACACTGGATACATGATTTCAATGGAACACTCCAACAGACAATGATCACCTAAATACATTTTCGATACAGTGCGCCGAGAATCTGTATTGGCCAAGCTATTTGACAACACAATATAGTCAATGGCCGAAGATTTCGATCCCCGAGACCATGTGATTAATGATTCGTTAAGGTTGAAAGGCACGATTTGCATATCACACTCTTCAAAAAACTTGACCCATAATTGTCCTCCCTCATATGAGGCAGTGGCATACACATGATTTTGTATTTCATACCGAAGGCTACTTGCCAATAGAGTAGAATTAAAATCGCCTCCTAAAAGCACGTTTGGTGTTTCAACAACAACGTCCATCAACAGATTATTAAGTCTAGCAATTATACCTTCAATGTGTATAGTGTTGGAATTCCAGTATAAGGAAATGATTAGTAAATGAGCACTCACTAGAGAGCATCGAGCTACTTCAATAGCAATTATCCCAGGTGTTGAGTATACAAGCCGCACTTTAACACAATAAACATTCTTCACAAAGATGGCAAGCCCACCCAAGTCTGCCCCTCTCAGCATGGTTAAAGAAGGAGCAATAACCTTCAAAGTGAATATCCAACATTGATATTGTTTCTTGCACCAGAATTATTGCAGGCAGCTTGCTGAACCATAAGCAAAGATTTTTAAACCCACAGCAAGTCCATGAGTTTACCACAAAAACATTATTTTATAATTTTTCCTTCCTTGGTATGTCATTAATTATTGATTTCATCAAGGGTTCCAACCAGGCGAGGCTTGTTACAATTTGTGCTACTGATTCCGATTGAACTCTTATTTTTTCATTCAAGATTGCCAACTGAGAGTCCCTTGAATCAGACTTCAAGTCTTGTGAAGGCACTGGCGCTCGATACTCAATTAACCTTGTGGCTTCTTCCATTGAATAACAGGCCAATAACTTATAGCCTAGCAGCTCAAAGTCCTTTTGATATTTCCAAATTAGTGAGGCAATAACAGTGGCTTGAAATTTGCAAATCATGTGAAAAATGGGTGAGTGAGGAAGTCGGATCCAGTCTGTCGTCAGACACCAGGTTACGCAGGGCCGGTATCTGGTGAAAGACTCATCAGGGAAATCGCGATTTTAGATTGGGTTTATCAATCTTCGACTGATCAGCCATCCACCCCATTACCAGTTTAATCTCAGGTGGTATATTCTTACAAGGGGATGCCAAAGCCACACTAGGACCATCAACGTCCATTCTATCAATTGTGGCTGGAATGGGTTTTTGGAGATCGGGGCCGGACGTGTCCGGCTTTGGATTTACCTCTGAAGCAGCATGAGGAAGCCATTTACTTTGGCCACCAACACTTCTTGCATTCAATTATTAGATGAACCCACTCCAGCATCACTAGAGCCATTACTGTTTTTGATGGCTCCCTCAGAATTATTCACAATATTTGGTGTGTGTGCTGGGATAACGATGTAAATTTCTTGTCCAATTTCTCAAAGAACCTTTGCAGATGTGTTTGGATTAGAAAGGGAGAGCTTTGGGAGTGATCATTTTTGTCCAATTCATGAGCCCCTTCTATCATATCGTGTACCTGCAGATTAGGCAGCCTAGTGGAAGGAAGGGATGATCTGCCTTCATTTTGGGGGCACTTGGTGACCTCCAAGTGCGATTGGCTTTCAGTATTGAGTTGAGTAAGGTCATTTCGTCCGCAGAACTTGAAGCAGGGTTTTTGAAAAATGAATTCAGGCCTTTGACTTTCAGGATCTATGGAAGATTTTTTTTTTTTTTTTTTTTTTTAAATGGGCTCCATAGTTTATTAACATTTTGAACATTTGCACGTGCCTGCCTTTTCAGTGCTCTCGCATGGAGTTTATTTAGCTTTACGAGACACAAAGAACGTAGATTGTTGAGTCCCACTCTGTTCTGACAATTCTTCAAAGAGTGGTTGTGTGCCCATGTGGGCAACCACATTCAGGTCAATCAGATCAGTAAGGGCAATCAGACTGTCCGGCAGGTCATTAATAGCTGGAATCTTTATCACTGGACTTCCAATCTGTTCACCTCGCAATATCTCAGGAAGGACCAAATTGGCTGCCACCAGAATGTTTTCTAAAACCAGCATTCGTTCATGCTGTAGTTTGGCAATTTCTATGTAGTCCGGGACAGAGCCTTGACTGTGCTTATCAACTGTAAAAATTTCTTGCTGCTTAGGTTTGTCACATGTTTTTTGTAGAGGGGACACCGGCACACATAATGAATCAGTTTGCGTGGCTTGTACCCGAGTGGAAAATGCATGAGCCGTATGTTGATTATGATTACCATTAAGAAGTTGGTCCGCCCAGAATGTGTGGCATTTTTCCTGGGCCATCAGGAACCCTTCAATTCTAGATAGCCTATTTGAGATTTCAGAATTGGTAAACTTAAAGCATTAATGGCACCATGGGTATATTTGTGACCTTTATCTAACAAGTTCAAAATCCTAGTCAGTACCGGGAAATTTTGGAGTTCCTGTTGATTAAGGTCTACCAACATATCCTCGAGAGGATATAGTGGGAGCGATGAGTTGGGCAGGCGCGGCTGGTCAAATGTACTTTTATGTTGTTGTGAATCAAATCCTAAAACAGGAGAATGCGGGTATAGGATGCCACAAGCTCATGTGCCGGAGAACTAGCCTTTTGCTTTGTCCCCTTTGCTGCTAGACTCATGTCTTTATTCCCTTTTTCTTTTAGCTGGTTCAAGTTCGCAGCAATTGCCGCATGAAAGTATACCTGTTCTCTAAACCCATGAGAGCTTGCGACAGGTGTTGATGGGCCGTTAGAAAGACGGGTTCTGCTATGTAGCTCGGCCAAGACAACTGGAGTCACTAGGGAAGTGTCTGATGGAGGGAGGATAGAGGCATCGCCAACCACACCTAGCAGAGAATTGTCATTAATTGGCACGTTGCAGATTGAATTAGAGGGGTATAAATGACCATCATTAACATGAAGACTGTTATTCTTTAGAATGTCTAATTGAGCGCTATATGATTCCACAACTTGGTTATCAGACATGGTAGAACTAGAGGCCAGGACCATACCAGGGATCATAGTGGTCGGACCAGGGGAGTCACTACTTCCTGCTACGTTCTTCACACACCTCCCCTTTTTTAGTCTGATTTACAGACTCCTCTGATGCATCCTCATCCGACACATTCCCTTCAGGCATGGTGTTTGGAGAGCCGTTTAGACAACGTTTCCTGCTCTTTAGATTTTTCACCATTCTTTTAGGCAAAGGAAATATTTTGGCACCACTATGTTATTTTTCTTTCTTTTTTTTTGTTTGTTTTGTATATACTTAGCCTTGTAAGCGCATGTTAACTAATCACTCTAGCAATATCAATTTAAGTAGGTCAATGCGCTGACAACAGCCCTCTAGTGGAAGTTTCTATGCTCAGTTAACAATCCGCTTTACCAGCCTGGCAGCAGTTTATCCATACGCCAAACACGAATCTCATCCCCAAAGAGTACCTGTATGGGACCAGGGAACCAGCACCCCCGCCTATGAGACACAGCCAAACAGCCAAGCCACTTGTTTCCAATTGGTGCGCGCAGGTGCGCTAGTGGAGGCTGTTTTGAAAGGCTACAGGGCTCGGAGGGGGCAGGGCAAAGCTCGCAGGGGCGCAAGGGAAATGTAGTCCGTGAACGAGTGAAAGTCTGTGTTTCTGCTGATAAGGTGGAACGCAGGCTTCCTCTTGCAGACAGCGTTCACTAGAAGGCAGCAGAAGGGCAGCGATGCATACAGCCCAGCCAAACAGGCAAGCCACTTGTTTCCACTGCTTACTTTTAAAAACATTCTATTTGTGGCGTTAACATCAGACCGCAGGGTGAGTGAATTTCAGGCCCTATCGAGTAAGCCTCCATTTACCATTTTGTTACAAGGATAAGGTTGTCCTCTGGGTTAAACCACCTTCTTTTTACCAGAAATTGTCTGATTTCCATTTGGCCCAGAAGATTGTGCTTCCAACTTTCGATCCACCACCTCACCCTAGAAAGGAAGAGCCTTCAGCTTTTACATTTCTCGAATGACGAAGATACGTCAGAATGACTAACCTTTCATTGGCTATACTAACCACAAACTGGGTCTTCCAGTTACTAAACAAACTTTGTCCAGATGGATAATTATTTTTGTTACAAAATGCTACATATTGGTTGGGAAAGATCCTCCAGAACGTCAAAGAGCTCATTCCACAAGGGGCCTGGCAACATCCTCTCCAAAGAGGGGTGCCTATAAAAGACATTTGTGCGGCAGCCATTTGGTCTACCATCTGCACTTTTACAAAGCATTACTGTCTGGATTCATCCTCTTGCCTGGAAGGAGGATTTGGGAAGGCATTCTTATACTCAATTCATGACAAATCTTGAAACTGAAAATTCGTACTCACGCCTTCAAATCTTAGCACGGCTTTGGGAGTCTATCATAAGATTGGGAATACATGGGAAGACGCAATCCATTCGAAGAACAAGTTAACCCTGGTAACGTTCTTTCGACTGGATATTCCTCCCCCGTATTCCTCATCGCCCCACCTAGCCGACGATGCTGTAGAATATCCCTTTATTCATGAGCATGTGAACCCGTGCCAGACCCCATGCTGGAGCAGGAACAAGTTACTTACCTGTAACTGTTGTTGTCCTTGGGTCTGGCATGGATTCACATGCGAACCCTCCCGCCTACCCCTCTACGGTTCTTCTCTTGGTCCTACTGCCACTTTACGTGCTACCAAATCTGAAGATGGCTGCCAGAGGAGGGGCTTGGGTAGAGGGTAGTCATTTGCTGGGGTCAGTATGACCCAGCGCTGAGTGATTGATTGTTAGGAGAAAGACACTTCAGAAATGAAACAGATTTTTTCCTTTACCGTGGATTCCCAGCCGGACAGGGAATATTCATGAGCATGTGAATCTATGCTAGACCCATGCTGGAGAACAGTTACAGGTAAGTAACTTGTTCCTTACTGCAAAATGAGTGTGATTGAGGAAATTCATTGAATGTTGATTTCTACATACTAAAGCTAGTGTCTGTTCCATGTGCTTGCCAACGTTCACTCACCCATGTAATGTTACGATGGACTGATTCTTGACATGTTTTCTGTCATTACGGCATAGAATTTTGTGCGCCATGAAGCCTATGGGCATTTGGCACACTAGAAGAATTTAATAAACTAAATCGTACACCACAATATGTGTAGACCACATAAACCGACCATTTTCAGGAAGTGGGAATATATAAATGACTAGTGCTGGCTGGAGTGCAGTCGTGCTGCAGTCAGGCGGAAAGAAGGGCATTGCATGGCTCCGCAAGGCATCACGTACGTATGGATTTGCCAAGCGGAGGGCTGCTCCGGCAATCGGAAGACCAAACGGCAAACATTGGGGGAGGTGAGTGATGTTCAGCCAGAGGGATGCGGGGGGAGAACTAGCACGAGAACGTTGATGCCTCGGCAAGAGACGAGTTTCCATGATTTTTATTGATGGCCACGACATTTATGACACCTACGATATCCCCCAAAGCACTGCATTTAGGTCCAGTACTAGACAGTGTTACCAGGCTGTCAGCATCAGCCTTTCCGTTTATTCCATGCTTGAGTGCAGCTGTGGCTCTCCAAGGAGCTGATTGTGTTGCCCTGGAAACCTCATTTTACAACACTGAGCGATTCACCTGCGGGGGGGGGGGAAAAAGCTCCTCCCGAGTCAGGTAGTGGCCGACCAAAACAAGAGAAAGTAATAACTGAGATAGCCGACGCAGAGTTGCTGGAATGTATGGTGATGTTGGAGGACCTGTCAGCACACCTACTCATCTACCTATTAATCCGCCTTTGTCCACGTCTAAGCCTACGCTAAGTGGGTGTTCAGCTGCCCAACGGCCCATGCAGGAGATTAATTTGGTGGACCAACTTTCTCAGGACATTGCTTGCATTTTTTTTTTTTTTTTTTTTGTATTTGGTTTATTGAAATAAAAACCTTTACAAATCGATTTAACATACCAATAAAAATTCTAAACAACAATAATTTAAGACATAATAAAGCACCTTAACAATTAAAAGATACGAAGACAATCCACTCAAACAAACTTTGGCGACATTTTGAATAAGCAGGACAAGGATAATGCCGAATTTCCATTTGATTAATAAAACTAGAAAATTTAGAAATACAAATTGACAGGGAGTAGGGACATAGGCCCTATCAGAAAAGTTCTGAGACAACATCCAATAAATATCCAATTAGCATTCAAGGAATGAGATTACTGTTCAGGACTTAGTATGATTATCAAGAGGTAATAAGAAGGTCATTTGATATAGTTATATTAAGTGTTCATTCTCACCCATCTACCCGATCTACTAGTAGAATTTGCTTGTTTTTTATTTGGCCTACAAGTCTTCTGCCAACTTCGATTCTATTACTGCCAACAAGTTAGTTAGGCGGAGAATAAGATTCTGGCTGAGACCTTCCATGCAGCGTTTCCATAAAAATTCCTTTGAGATTGCATGATTAGAGTAAAAGTACTCAAAAGATTGAATTCGAAGGTCTTCAAAGAATGGACAGCTAATCACTAAATGTTTAAGAGTTTCATGTGCTATGCAGTTTCTACAGAAGCGGCAACTAGTATCAGAATTCCTATTTAGGTAACCAGTCCAGTGTTTGAGTCGTTCGCGGGTATGAAATTGGTTGAATCGAAATCGCATATAGTTGTTTCTTAAGCGAGCAGAAGGGAACTGTAAGAGATATTTTAAACGAGTTCCCCATCTACCGCGAACTTCATTGTATTCTTTGAAGAAGGGGTATTTACCCATTTCATCTAGCATTATACACCAAAAAAATCTTTGAAATTTCAGTTTTTGGCTTGGTAACCGCATACTCATAGATAACGGCGTTTCATTAATAAGATGTAATATTTTAGTAAGCTTAAGCGAGTAAGTATTGAGTGATTTGATGTGAGATTCAGACAATAATTGATTCAGATTAACATAAAGAGTGTTTTTCGGTGGATTATAGATCTTAGTTAGGTTGATAATTTTACGCCATGTATGTTTTACCGACAATTGTAGTAAGTTTAGTTCATGGCAAATCATCACATTAGGAATCGACATTGATAGTCCCAGAACTGTTTTCCATAATTTCCCCTGTAAGATATTTAGATAGGCATCTAAATCATATGTGCAGATGTCCAGGGAGTATAGAATGATAGGTTCGACCTTCTGCAGATAAAATTGAATTAGAGGTATTAGGGAAAACATACAATATTTCTGGTGAATAATTTTCATCTGAGATGTCAATCCCCTGACTTTTCGGTTAAGATAGTTTTTCCACATTGTAATTGAATATTGATCAGCTAACGGATATCCCAGATAGTGAAGCATCGAAGAACATTCAATTTTGGTGTTGTTAATATGCCAAGAATAGCGATGGCATCTTGATTTTTTTTGAGAAAAAATCATTATGAAGGTTTTCGTTGGATTAGGCGTAAGATTATGATTATATGCAAAATCCAAGAATAGGTCCAACTTTCGTTGGAGACCAAAGGGCGTTCGATCGAAGAATAATAAATCATCAGCAAAGCCTAACCAATCTAGGTTCAGGGAACCCAGCTTTACAGAATAGCATTCCCCCGCGGTCCATTTCTCGTCAAATCCTAACAAGTACAAATTGAACAGTATCGCTGCCATATTGCAGCCTTGTTTCACCCCGATCTCAGTAGGAATGGGGTCTGTCAGGGCTCCTTCCTTAGTGAGACGCATGCAATAATTTGTATTTTTATGAAGTATTGCAATCAAAGCAACTAATTTAGTCGGAATACCAAGTTGGATCATTTTTTCCCACAAGACTTCTCGAATAACACAATCAAATGCTGCGGTCAAATCCAAACTAGCCATATAAATTGGACCTGAGTGACTAGCCAAGGAATGAGCCTGAAGATGGGCTAGAATTGTGGCATTTAGCTGACAGCCGATGAATTTTCTAAATCCTCCCTGATAAATAGACAACATATTTTTTCCATCCATGTAGGATTGTAGTTGTTGGATGAGTAAAATAGAAAATATTTTGGAAGAGGCGTCAGTTAAGGCAATCGGGCGATAATTGGAGGGACAATCCGGAGAGCCCTTTTTGTAATTTGGAATAACATACGCAGAGGACCATGTAGTGGGGATATGTCCTGTTTGTAAGATCAGGTCGAATTTGATTTTAAGAATGTGGGCCCAGAATACTGGGTTCGATTTATACACACAGGATGGAATACCATCGGGACCAGGTGCTTTAGAAGGCTTCAATCGACCAATGGCATCTATAATGTCCTCTATGGACCATAATGAAGAAAGGTCAAGATCCAAGCGTGGTTCACTACCCTTGAGGAATTGAAATCGCTCAGGCATGGTATATTTGCGTTTTATATACGATACCCAGTTTTCGGCGGGAATAACAGAATCAAAGTTAGTTGTGTTTTCCGAGGTAATAGAACGAAGAGTATTCCAGGTTTTCCTAGAGTCATGCTTTAATAAGTGATAAAATAATTTCTGATTGTCCGCATAGAGAAGGTGTCTTTTTAGCCATTTTAATTTATTACGAAATCTTTGTCTAACTGCTTTAATCAATTTGTCACGAGCAAGGTCAGAATGAAAAGTTCTATTAATCTGACGAATTACGTGATTTTTTTGCGATTTTAAATAAGCAACTTGACTATTAAATTTGTGCGCATGGACTTGAATAGTTTTTTCGTGGGTATCCCTTGAGTGAAGCATAGCTTCTAGATGGATTTGAATTCTGATAGAATTTAGATGATCTAAATGAATAAGTGAAGGGCTCAGTGGTGATTGATGTAGAAAAATACTGGGATCGCATTCTAGGTTCCGAATAAATATTGCACACACTTTAGGATTCCATCTCACTGTGTGGTGGGGCCTATCAATTTCTACTAAGGAAAGAATAGAATTATCTTTGAAGCGAGCCAAAGGAATATTCAACTGCATGGAAATAATCATATGGTCTCCTAAGAATGGATCGATAATTTTAAGAGCATCTATATTCGAATATAGACTCGAAGAAATAAAAAAATAATCAATGAGGGAATTGAGATTTGCTCTAGTCCATGTATAGGAAAAATCGTCGAGAGCAAAGTAAGGGGTTTGAATATCCCATTCAAGGAAAAAGGAATTCCATACAGTGCCAAACTTAAGGGACATAAATGAGTGCTTATCCCTAATTGCATTTTTATGAACACCTATATCATAGCAGTAGCAGTTGAAGTCACCACCTACAATAATTTTCGCCGAGGGATATAAAATCAATCCCTTTTCAAGTACCTCATGCATTTCCTCAATGATGGTCTCAATTGGTGTGGACAATTTATTCCAATAAATACATACCAATAAAAGAATAATAGAGGGATCCAAGACATCTTTCATAATGATTGCTAAAATGGAATCCGAACTGCTAATCTTTTCCAAGGAGCATTGAAGGGCAGTATTCACCAGTATGGCCAGGCCGCCAGAGGGACGACCTTCACTGCCTCGCTTTGCAGTCTGAATATATGCTGAAAAACCATCTATAAAGAAGGAAGATTGATTCATGGTCTCTTGAATAAAAATAAGATCAGGTCGATTAAGCTGATTTAAGTGATACCATTTTTTGAAGTTATTTATGCCACAAGAATTCCATGAAATAATGTGGAGACGCAGAGGGCTACGAATGTTTCATTGCCTTTTGTTGTATTGCTTGCGTGGTGTTAATGGGGTCCCTCCAAGACATCTCCTTTAGAGCAGACATGAATGACATGAATTGTTTCATAGTATCAACATCAATATTTACAGGAGTATCCTGGGTTAAATTGTCAGAAACGCTTTCAACGCTCAAGGGAGTAGGTTCTAGATAACTTTGTGCATCGTCAAAAGATGAAAAAAATGATGAGGTTAATCCAATAAATGCCAAGTCATCAGAATGATCCCATAACATCTTCATAATAAAAGGAGACATAAATTTACAAATCATTCGGTTATTATTAATGTCAGCCAATTTCACCCAATCTATGTCGTCAGATCTAATATTTCGTAGGGCAGGGATATCCTGAAAAACAGTCATCATAAAGGTGCGGTTCAAGCGAGCCTTTCCATAGCGGGCTTCATCGCTTTCCCATCCCATAATAATAGCAGATTTTAAGTCGCCATAATTATGGTCAGTCGGGGATTCCCGTTTATCCGTAGTGGATTTCAGATTGGTCAATTTGGAGCGCTCGTTGGCTAGTGGACGCTGTAAACTCAAAATTGGTGACTTTGGACTAGTATGTTGATGAACTAAGCTCGCAGTTTCGTGAGAGATTAGTTGTTTTCGGTGGTCAACTTTGTTGACTGAGGATAAATCTTCCGGCTCGCTTGAACTTACACCCTCCAAATTTTTTTTTTGGGATTCAGTTGGATGATTAGGACAAGTAAGTATTTTATTTTCTCTTTGTCCATTGGCATTACCCAAGATCACTTTCGCAGTTTTTTTAATTTTCAACAATGGATAATATTTGGAGAGGTCAGTTTGAACGCAGTGTGGGGGCCCAACTATTGGGTTAGCCACCACCCCGAGGTCAATGTGACCTTTCTCCTCATTATCCTTTCCCTTGTTTACATTCAATCGTGATTTGTTGGGTTCTTGCCAAGCTGGTTCATTAGGCGAGTCCTCTTTTTCTTTAATTTTTTTGTTTTTTAGTAGAGATTTGCAGGGGACTTTGGTAGGTACAGAGTTCGAGTTTGGCTCTGGAAGATTCAACAGGGCCTTAGATTCCTCGCTCAACTGATTTAAGTCGATGATGTTATCTCCCTCAGAAAGATTACAGATATCTTTAATATGTGTGTTGTGAGTATCGTTTTTATCACAAGACTGATTCTTTGTTTTTTTTTCTTGTTTTCCCTTTTGTAATTTGGCGAGAAGATTTCTCTTTTGAGCACGTGCCAGAGCTCTTCTTTGTTTTCTAGTGAGGGCAATGGGAGGAGTTTGATCGTGCACCACCTCAATGTCGTGTGTTTCTGTTGCTTCTTGAGGGGTATGATCTGTTCCAGAAAGATCAATGAGATCTGTTAGAGCTGAAGGGCTATCTGGAGAGACTCCTTTATCTTCGCATATAGTCATCAGCGAATCCTTGTTGATTGACTTGGAAAGTGTGGCAAGATTAGTTGCCATTTCCTTTACAAGGTTAGTCAAGACAGCAAGGTTAGGTTCACTGGGATTTTCCACGTACACTAGTTTTGGATTCACAACCTTCCGATTTTCTAATATAAAGGATGGTTCTTCTGTCACTACTTCAGAGAACAATTTTGTTTGAGTGCCTATAGTTTGAACATGGACCATCGAATCTTTTTTGTTTATGATGGAAGAAAACATATGAGAGGCGAATAACATGCCCTCCATTTTTGCAAGAGAACTCGTGAGGTCGGACATTTGAAGCTGTAGGAATTTTATTGCCTCATGAGTTTGCTCGTGGCCTTTATCAAGTAAATTGAGAATTCTGGTCATGACCGGAAAGGATTCGATGGAGTGTTGCAAATCGGCATTCCAATTTTCTTGTTCAGCGGTAGGACGGTTATGCTGTGGATGGGTTTTACAATGGGTAGACTCGTTGGGGTCAAAGCTAGGTGCTCGGTTTCCTTCGTGTCTAGAAGGGTATTGGCAAGTAGGGATCGTCGGTTGTTCCATGATCGGGGAACTATTTACCATCAAGGGGGGCCCTCCTATATTGTTATTACTTGGAGTATTAGTTCCCCCAAGGATAAGTGCTTCCTTCAGTGCACTGGAGTGTGCGGGCACCGAATAGGTGTATGCTGGGGGATTGTTAAAAAGGAATACATTCTCAATCCCGTACTTACTTCTATTGACAGGAGTTGAGGGTTCGTAGGATAGACGAATCCGTTTGCCTAATTCTATTTCGATTGCCGGGGCTAAAATAGAAACGTCTGCGGTACACGTATCAAATTGCTCGGTTCCCATTATTTTTTTTATTTCGTCTCTATCAAGACTTGGATTAGAATTACAGTCATCAATTTCCCAATCCTTTGGGGAGGTTTCATTCGCTTCTTTGACGGACATGTATACTGGTTTAATTTTGGAATCCATGCTGCTTCCGGGCAAAGTAGTTTTAGTAGTCGCGCTGTCGATGTACACCGACCGTTTTTCCAAGGGAATTTGTTCCTCAAGGTCTTCAGGGGTTACAACGACAGAGGCATCCTTATTAGCTTTCTGTAAGTCGTCACATTGAAAATTCTCTATCTTGTATTGCATAGGCCCAGAAATGGATTTCTTAATATCCGATCTGTTTTTCCATTCCTGTTTTGTATTAAATTCAAACGAGGCAGGAGTGAGAATAGCTTTGTTGTCAACATTGCTTTCTGATTTCAGAGCCATTATAGGCTTTTCAAATGGCAAAGTGGTGCAATAATTGGAGTTAAGAAGGGGTTTATATTCTTCATTTATCACTTTATCGCGCTGATTTAAGGGCATTGCAGCGGACAATTTTACTACATTAAGGTCCGCCTCAGTTTGTTTAGGGTTAGTTTGGGACTCTTTTTTTTTTATACTGCGTAGCCCCTCTGCCATGACCAGAGCGATTCTGATCACGATTATAGGCTAAGAGATAAAGGACAGTATAAAGCACCCGCTTTGCTCACAGTAACCCCCTCCCAGCGATTGTTTGATAAACTATGTGGGGGCCTCAAAGGGAGTAACCCTACCACCAAGCCACCTTACCGCCTAACAGCCCAACAGCCGCACTTCGCAGGCACTTCCGGATGCGCGCGCCGGATGCGCGGGTCCGTGTGCTGATAAGGAAGTGGACGGCAGGTTAGTGGGCGGGCAAGCGGGCGGGATCAGGGGGGCGTGGCTAAAGGGGGAAAGAGAAAAGAGAAACATCAACGGGCAGCCCAAATGCCGAAAACTCGCGGGAAACCCGCGGACACTAAAATAGCGGGTGCAGAGTCCTTAGCAAGTACCCAAAGTAAAAGTCCTCTTTGGTCCAATCAAATGCGCGTTGCGCGCAAGATTCGCTTCGGGTCCTTCCTCTTGCCGACGGCACTGTGGGCAGAGAATCCAAGGACGAAGCAGCGAGTCCAGCCCAACAGCCGCACTTCGCAGGCACTTCCGGATGCGCGCGCCGGATGCGCGGGTCCGTGTGCTGATAAGGAAGTGGACGGCAGGTTAGTGGGCGGGCAAGCGGGCGGGATCAGGGGGGCGTGGCCAAAGTAAAAGTCCTCTTTGGTCCAATCAAATGCGCGTTGCGCGCAAGATTCGCTTCGGGTCCTTCCTCTTGCCGACGGCACTGTGGGCAGAGAATCCAAGGACGAAGCAGCGAGTCCAGCCCAACAGCCGCACTTCGCAGGCACTTCCGGATGCGCGCATTTTGAACATGATAGAGAAGGACAGAAGGTGTCGGGTCCTCGAAATGACAAGGCCTGAATGGTGGTGCTGCTGCAAGTGCACATATGATGGTAATGACTGACATATTTAATAATCAACCATGTGAGAATATTCCTTATGTACAACAATCCTCAACAAGTAATGCAGTTGAGGCAGCATCAGAGGGCTCATTGCAGAGGGCGACTGTTGACCTCTGGGTCAGGAGAGCAAGTTGTAACCACTGTAGAATGAGCTGTGCAGAAAGCTCCACTAGCTCCACAGTAACAGAATGTTCGACCCCCCCCCCCCCCTGAACCTATTGGAAGACTGTCAAGGGACCACAGTGGAGAAACGTTAAGAGATAGTTGTAATGTTATGTCATCTCTGACTATTGCAATCTGACCTGTGAGGGGGTCAGAAATGTGAGGCAGGCAACATTAAATTTGTTTCAAAGCCTGGTAAATGTTCCTCCTTGTAACCCTTCCCCACATTCAATCAGGATTTCAATCAACAGTACAAAGTAATAGGGAAATGCTGTCTTGCAACAAAGTCCTAATAAAGTTCCTCTTACTCCAGTAAGACTCTCACTTGACCAACAGTTCAGAATGTTCAGTAAGTCTCATCTCTTCATTGGTGGTAGAGAGTTACACACAACTGCGTCTCAGAAAATAAATGTACTTCCATTGTTCATCAGCATCAACAAAAATATTTCCGTCAGGATAACTCTGCAACAGTTCACAAAATATTTGCATCTGCAATATTACTTTGTCAGGATGGTTCTGCAGCAATTCACCATGAGCTTTTGTGGTCTTATCACTTCAACACTTTTAACCATGCCACAGTACTTCAAAGACGTCTGCCTAGTCCACTTACCTGTCAGACCTACACTACAATGTCCTTTTAGTGTTGCCAGTACTAACAAAACTTTCAACACTGGTATACGTACTTCGGTTGGATTGTGTGCCTCCCACGTATTCCTCATCTTAGATATTTGTTTCGTCAGCTTTGCTGCTTTGGCAAAAAAATCCCACACCAGAGGGCGCTGTGCTAGATTTCATGACGTGAATGTCCCTCAAGGGCTACCGTAGATTGTCCACGTCATCTGCAGTATAAATGGCTCGAGCCATGCCCGTTGTCTTCAGTTCCGTTTTTCCGAAAGCTTTTGCTTCGTGTGTACGAAAACGGTGTTAGAGTCTTTCGGGATGTCTTCGTCATCTAACCCTCTTACCCCTAAAACTGGTTTTAAAAAGTGCCAGAAGTGCAAGAAGAAAATGTTTATAACTGACCCCCATCGAGTTTCTCTAGTGCCTCGGTTCGGACCATCGAGTTGACGAGTGCGGTTCCTGTTAGGCTATGACGAATAAAGCTCTCAAGGAACAAGGGCGTCGCTGATCTCCCTCTTCTTCGTCGCTGTCTTCTTCTGATACAGGGGTTATCGCCTGTCCATCAAAACATGATTCCCCTAGAAAATGGGAGGCTTTTTAGAGCCTCAATGATGCCAATCTTCGTGAACGCAGCCCAGACCCCCTCGAAGAAATCGCGTGATGACCATTCCCCGGCTCATTCTTAAAATGACAGAGGAAGGTCAGAGACTATAGACGCTCTAAATCCGGCCGAAAAACCGAGAGCGTTGTCGAGAGAAACCTCTCCGACACCTCATAAAACGAGCAAGACAGGCCTATCGGTGCATAAACCGAAGGCGACACCTGACAAAATGGTGTCCGGTGACACATGGTCATCTAAGTCTATGTTGAAGGTCTCCTCGATGCATCTGTCGAAGACTTATTCGACGCCAGTGTTGAAGGTAGCGTCGACACCTTCCTGGACGGCGCTTACATCTAAGGCTCCTTTGACCTCATCGAAGCTAGCGTAGACAATATCAACTTCATTGACGCCTTTGTCGAGGACAACATTGATTCTGGCTCGAATATCGATGCCTTTGGTGAAACTAAGGTCAATGCCTTCACAAACCATGGGTAACATTTTTCACCCTGTGTCAAGAAAATACTTTTTCAAGTATGTCCTCCTATTTATGAGGAACAATCCTCTGAAGAGGAGATTTCCCATTTTGGGGTAAAATATGGTACAAGGAATGTTCCTAAAGAACTAATTGACCCTCAGTCCAAAACGTCTGACCTCCTATGACTGCCTACAAACAGCTTGTGCTATAGACACGTCACCTGAATTGGAATTAGACAAACCTGACCCTGCTGATCTTTCATATTTGGCATATAGAAATATAATGAATAGGGTGGTGGAGTTCATGGGGTGGAACAGAAATTAACCCACTTACGAACAGGATGACATGGCGGACATTCTCAGCAAATGTCCTCAAAAGGATCCTGTTTTTCCTTTTCACACAGCACTTGAGGAAGGTTATGGCTTCATGGGGAAAACCCAGAATCTGGACTAGCTGTGAACAAACATTTTGCTAGGAAATACAGACCACCTTCTGACCCTGATTATCTAACTAAGCATCCTACACCTGAGAGCTTAGTAGTCCAGGCAGCTACATCCACTAGACAATCTGCATACCCTTCTATTCCCCCCAGATAGGGTCGATAAGAGAATTGATGCCTTTTCTCTCAAGATTTTTTCTTCGAGCAGTATGGTTTTAAAGTCCACAAATGTGACTTGCACCCTTGCAAGATTCACATACACCCTGTGGGATTGTATTAGTGCAGCGGCTGAACACTTTCCTGAGGACGAAGAGTGAGACGGCTTCCTTGCGATTGTGAAAGATGGAAAGGAGGCTATGGGGGAATGCCTTCAATCAGAACTGGACACTGCTGACTGCATCAGCAGGTCCATGGCGTCTAGCAAAGTACTACACAGGTTTTCATGGCTGGGAAAGTCGGGCTTTGCACCGGATGTGCAGGCCAGACTTCTCAATATGCCATTTGACGGCTTGAGGTTGTTCAGCAGTAAGGCTGATGAAATATTGGAGAAGTTGCAGACCTCCAAGGCGGTGGTTAAGTCACTTAGCGTCTCCATACGACAACCTCAGCAACACTCCTACTCGGGCTCGTCTTCCTGGAGGGGTCGTCCTTTTCGTTTTTATTCCTCATTTGGAAGAGAGAGGATAGGCCAGTCAATGAGGACAAAGGAAATGTTCTCGTGGTGGATGAGGAAAGGCTGCTAGATCAGCCCCAGCAGCGGCATCTGTCCCCTCAGCCGCTGCTAAAGCCACTGCAAAGCCACTCTGAGGTCTTGACCCACAAGACTCCGGTGGAAGGCAGGCATTACTTTAGATGCTTGGGCACTGGAAACAGTGGCTCAAGGTCAAAAAAGGCCTAATGACCATCCACCGGGATACAACTGTCAAAATTCCAGATCCGCTCCTGTTGCAGGAAATTTTAAGCCTGCTAGAGAAAGGTGCAATAGAACAGGTTCTCGTAGCAGAGAGGAACACAGCTTGGTATTCCCATACTTCCTCATCCCAAAGGAGGACAGGATGGAGACCCATCTTGGACTTAAGAAACTTGAACAAGTTCCTCAGGAAGGACAAGCTCAAGATGGTAACCCTTTCTCTGATCATTCAGGCTCTCCAACTCACAGGACTGGTTAGTTTCATTGGACTTTCAGGATGCTTACTTTCATGTGCCTATCCATTCCAAGCACAGAAAGTACCTGAGGTTCGTGATTGGCAGTACTCTCTTTCAGTTTTGAGTTCTGCCATTCGGGTTGACCTCCGCCCCAAGGGTTTTCACCAAGCTGATGTCGGTAGTGGCAACGAATCTCAGGAGAGGGGGATTCATGTCTACCCTTACCTGGACGATTGGTTAATCAGGGCATTTTCACCCGAACAGGCCCAGGAACATTTGAGCATGACCTGCCACTTCTTACACAGACTGGGCTTCTCCCTCAATTACAAAAAGTCAAATATGATACCATTCCAAAGTCTCCAATTCATCGGAGCAGTCCTGGATACTTCCTCGGGCAAAGCCTCGCCTCCTGAGGTGAGAGCTCATCACATTCTGCAGATTGTAACAAAGTTCCAGGATGCCCAGCATCTGCCAGCCTTTGACTTTCTGAGGTTACTCGTCCTTATGGCATCCTGCATTTTCTGGTGCCAGAGGCCAGATTGAGAATTAGATCCCTTCAATGGGCCCTCAGGACTCAATGGTCCCAATTTTCGGGGGAATATGTCAGATCTTTTGAAAGTTCCGGCCAGGTGGCACAAGATCTTCTATGGTGGGCTTGCAAGGACAATCTCCTCAAGGGAGAATATTTTTGGCAACCATGGCCGGAGATCACAGTAGTGACGGACGCCTCAAGTGGTGGGGAGCCCACACCAACGAGCTGCCAATCAGCGGTCGTTGGTCTCCATTGGAGTCCAAACTACACATCAACCTTTTAGAGGTGAGTGCAATCAGAGTAGCGCTGAAGACTTTTCTGCCCTCTGTACGAGGAAAGAATGTCCTGATAATGACGGACAACACAGGGGCCATGTACTACCTTAACAAGAGAGGAGGCGTAGGGTCATTACCACTGTGCAGAGAGGCAATGCAGCTCTGGGCAATACAAGAAGGAATCTCTTTCAGCATTTCGTCGGCGGACGCTCTGAGCAGGCAGAGCAGTGTCCCACGAGTGGGATCTAGCTCAGGAAGTCCTTCAAGAGATATACACCCTTTGGGGAACCCCACAAGTGGATCTGTTCGCGACCATTGTCAACCGGAAGTGCAAACTGTACTGCTCAATGGAATTACCTCCAAGAGGAGCTTTAGGAGACATGTGGACTGGGAATTTCCACTCCCATACACGTTCACTCCAGTCCTCGTGATTCATCACGTAATCAGAAGATTGAGAAAGTTCCGGAAAACCATGATCCTAAATCCCTGGATTGGGCCAGGAGGACATGGTACTCAGGCCTTCTGGATATGTCCATCTGCCCTCCAATACGCCTCCCACTAGGAGGATCTTCTCTCGCAAGAGGAACTTTGGGTTTTCCATCCAGAGGTCTAGACACTCAGCCTTCAGGCATGGTTTCTGAGAGGCTGAGATATAAGGATTTGCACCTCCCGGACGACGTAATGGAGTTTTTGCTTTCGGCCAGAAGGCCAGCAACAAAATCTTTGTACCAGTGTCATTGAAACAGTTTCAGTAACTTGTGCAAAGATAAGAATGGGGATCTATTTCTATGTGGTACTCCTATGGTACTTTCTTTCCTATTACATTTGGCCAATCGAGGCCTCCAGATTGGTACTATAAAAGGATACTTGGCTGCGCTTTCTATTTTTAATCGTTCCTCAGAAGAGGCATCTTACTTTAAAATTCCATTGATTGTTCAATTCTTAAAGGGTCTCACTAATGTGTACCTCCCAATCCCTTTGCAAGACCCTGTTGAAATTCCTTACATACATCCCTTTCGAGCCTTTGCATTCTTTTCCACCAAGGCTTCTCACTTGGAAGACAATTCTACTACTGGCTATTACATCAGCCCGCAGGGTGGGTGAGTTACAGACTCTCTTATAAGCCTCCTCACACCAAGGTTATACTTAGTCAAACCTTCATTTCTCCCAAAAATAGTCTGACTTGGAACTTGTCTCCGAAAATCACATTGCCATCTTTCTATCCTCACCCTCATGCAAGTAAGGAGGAAGAAAGACTCCAAAGGCTGGACCCAAAGAGGGCTCTCAGCTTTTACATTTCTAGACTGGCAAAATTTCCGCAAAGTGACCAACTATTTATTGGATACACTGGCCACAAATTGGGCCTGGCAGTAACGAAACGGACCTTATGCAGAAAGATAATTCTATCAATTGGAGTGTGTTACACACTGGCAGGTAAAGGATCTCCAGATGGTTTAAGAGCTCATTCTACTAGGGGCATGGCGACTTGGACGGCTCTTCAGAGGGGTGTCCTGGTGCAAGATATTTGTGCAGCGGCCACCTGGTCATCAATGCACACTTTTGTGAAGCACTATTGTTTAGATTCCACCTCATCACAAGGGGGTCTTTTTGCTAAGGCTGTTCTACATACGGTCCATAAGTAAAATTAATTGGTACTCCCTCTCCAAATTTTCACTGCTTTGGGAGTCTGTCTAAGAAGAGGAATACGTGGGAGGACACAATCCATTCGAAGAACAAGTTACTTACCAACTGTAACGTTATTTCGATTGGTTGTTCCTCCCATGTATTCCTCATCGACCCTCCCAGCCTATCCCACCGTACAGTTTGAGTATTTTACACTCAATGTTCCTTGAAAGCTTATGGTCAAAGGGTATGCCTTATCAACTAATCCGTTCAGAACATCGAAAAAACAGAACTGAAGCCAATGGGCGCGGCTCGAACCATTTAAACTGCGGATGACGTTGACACTCCACGGCAGCCCTCGAGGGACATAGACACAGCGCCCTCTGGTGTGGAAATATTTTTTGCAAAGCTGTCGAAACGAATATCTAAGATGAGGAATATGTGGAAGGAACATCCAATCGAAAGAACGTTCTAGTTGGTAAGTACGTTTTTCTTCAGTGGCACAGTTCTACTTCTCACAACTTATAAAAGTCTTTTGGCTCTTCACAACATTACATTTGACTACTTCTTCAGGGGAAACCATGAGACGCATTGGTGCTGTTTGTTCCACACTTTTGATTGCCACATGCCATGCAGGTTATGCTCCTTTCCCCATGAACACCTTCTGACAGAAGGGCAGCCTTCCTTCCACTCTTGTTTTCCCCCTCTTGCATCAACCAAGTGCTGGCAATGATTTTCTCACTTCTGCTCTTTAGTTTAGGCAATGCTTATTTACGTCCATTCCCCCTTTTGCTTTTTTTCTTCCCCTGACAATAGGGTCTGTAAACATCTTGCTTCTTAATTGACACTCTTGGCTTTGGCAATGTTGCTTCTACTTATGTTTCTGCCACTTAGCTATTTTTTCATTTGTTCAATATTCAAAGTACCTTGATCGGGCCAGCCGGCGGTTACGGAGCGATCCAGGGTCACAATACACAAGTGAACTCACCTGGTTTGATGGTCGTGTCCGCTCCCCTCGTTGCCTTCGGTTGATGGCTTTTTCTTTTCCGGCTGGTGCGTAAAATTGCTTCACTCGCTTTTCCTAGACCCGCGTTGCCCAAAACAGGAGTGTTCTGTGCTCCAAAGGCTCTCTGGTGCTCGCCTGCCACCAGAGCCTACCTTGTTGAGGGGGAAGGCTTCTCAATTTAACGATTCCTACTGCATTACGCTGCAACCACGATCTTCACGGGGAAAGCTTTTACAAATTACCCTTCCCGCTGCGCGACCCCTGCAAATCAGCTCTTTGAAGGAGGAGACCTTGTCAGAACCGGCATCCGTACTGTAAATGACAGCGGTTCCACCGTCTCCACTCCAACTGCAAAGTGGAGCTACTTCAACCCCTCCACCTCCCACTGCTACTTCTCTCTATGGCCAGCACCTGAGGGGCCTTTTATGCCTCCATTCTACCTCGAGTGTGAGTCATTAACCCTATTAACCTGCAACTTGCAGTGTAGGGCCTCTGCATCCCTCTTCTTCGTCCCAGTACTTTTGGCATTGTGGGACTTGAAGTCCCCAATGTTCAACTTGCTCCTTTTTAAGGGTTACTTGTTATCAAATGTGTTTCTATCCTTGATCACCTTTTTAAAAGAAGTATCACTAGATTTTACTCAATCGGTTTGTTCTCTAGGGAAATTGGGACTTTCAGAATCTAATAGATTAATATTCAAAGATTAATCTTTAACGTTACCCTGTTGAAAATGGGAGTTTTCACCTCTACAATTGTGCTTCACTTTGGGAGAAATATTCCTACTCCCAATAACCGTATTGGTGAGAACAGCTTTTACCACCATCAGGATAAATAGCTTTGTGAAAGAATAGCTACCTCTGACAGCAAGCCATTACATAGTCTGGTAATACTGACTTCGGCTTCTCTGAGGAATCAAAATACAGTGTCTCTCCCAACTGAGTCCTCCCGCTGCCTTGGGGACCTTCTCCGAGGTGATCCACCCAGCAAATACCACCCCCAGGGTCAGGATCAGGTAGCAGCTGCCTTCCCCTGGCCACCTTGGAGGAGACTTTAGGTAGGGTCTTTGTGAGGACTCCATAGAATTCATCACATTGCCCTATCACATTCCGTCTGTTCCTCTGTATGCTTCCTTTCCAATTGTTTGATGCATTGCTTGCTCAGTTTAATTTCTTTTGCAAGCACAATAGTTTATTTTAGAGTCAACCCTATTATATTCAACAGCTCACCTAAACTGTTTTCTACAGTATTTGATAGATTTGACCACAATCCTCTCGATTTACCTAGAGATAATGCAATCATTGTTGCTGCACAATTTTATTCTGAAACCTTGGTTATACTGGCCTACTATTTTCAAACATAATGGTGTGCCTAATGCTTCAAAAGTGTGTAATGTAATATCTCATCACTTGTATCCTCTAGTTAAAAGCAAAATAGTGTGTGCTGGGAAACGGATTAGAATGTTTCACTTAAACCATGTTAATTGGCAATAGGTATGTCTCAAAATCATTAAGATTTCTGTTTCGGGTCATCTTTCTAAATCATTGTATATCTTTCATAGAACCCTTTTTAACCCACAAAGGATTTCAAGATTTGACTTATATTTTTGACTAATCATTTGTCATGTCATTTCAGTGAGAATCCACTAAAACATATGCTTTGATTAACCTTGGATGAATTTTTTTTGTGCGAAAATGTGCAAATGTATGTAATATGTTTGTGAAGGTTCAATTGATTAGTCTTTTTCTAATGTCCTTTTAGATTCATATGCATTATCTAATGGAAGGTTGCCTAATAAGTATTCAAAGCATATATTATTCAACTTCTTCATAGCCTTGCCTTTTCAGATACTTGGAGCTTATTGAAAACATGCCTTATGTAACTCCTCTTGCTTGGTGGAATTAACTTTAAATAGGGATTTCCAATTGTTGGAGAGGAAATGGGCACATTTCACCTGTTTCTTAATAAAATGTATCTGAATATTTAGAAGTATTGCAGAGAATTGATGTACCAAAACCCCCTTAAGCGGGTAACCTGTATTTACTATATTAACTATTTCCCTTGTTGATCAGCTTGATCAATTCCCCCTTGCTTGTCTCTCTCGTGGTATGTCTAGTGGCACTTCATTTTTCTGTTTCGTCTTATTTAACTTTAACCTAATGTAAATATTTGTATTGTGTAATTCCTATTCCATGGTTGGGCTCTTAGTTCTGTTAAGATTGTTGGTAATCTAAGTGCCAGTTACCGTAAATATGTGTTAATGGCAGGATATGATGGTTTTAGCACAAACATTTAGTAACTCTAACTCTGGGATAATCTTTTACTAGAATGTTAATACTGTAGACTTTTTAAGGTAGTTTTAACGTGAATTTCATGATTTTATTTTTTAACACTATCCACTTGGTTCTGGGCTTGTATCACTAATTAAATTGTGCTCTTATATATGGAAATATGCATTAGTACTCCAATGGCTACCATACCTGTACATTGGGCTACTAATGCAGTAAAAATTACTGCACCACTGGTGAATTCAAAACTAAATTACAACTGCCATCAGCCTACTCAACACCATTGTGCTTAAAAATCACCCCTGTTCTAGGAGCACATTGGCTACCATAAGACAGCACATTTATAACCGGTTTTGTGACAAATCTGGACAATTATCCCTTCTACCCAGAGGGGAGCCATCCCCTTTGAGGCTTTGGGTCCCTCACTAAACTCCTTCCTGAAGTCTCGCTTCCTGATCCTTACCTTGTGGGTGGTGTACTGAGGATCACCTGGGAGGAGACAAGACCCCGAGTGGTAGGGAGATCCCTTGGGATGAGATGCAGTGTTTGCCTTTTAAAAGGGAGAACCTTTTTAAAGTTGCCAGAACAGATAATGGCTTTTTGTCATTATGATGTATGTAAACTGCATATACAATCTGTGGCTCTGGGCATGAATGCTTTAAAAACTGAACAGACTTTAACAGGAAGACCATAAAAGGAATGTACTTCGGGATAATCCTCCTTACTCCCAAAGGTATAATGCAAAGGAATTTTAAAATGTTACTCTAAATAAACTGCCTTCTTCTGTAACAACACATTCTATTGGTTTATCCTTCAATGACTCCAAGGGGAAAACATTTATCCTTGAAACCCAGAAGTTATTGAAAGGAACTAACTTTGTTGTGGGGGACTAAAAGTCCCATAATCACATAAGTACAGGGACAAGGAAGATGGCTGAAGACTCATGCTGAGTTAGTACTTGTCAGACAATTAAGTCAAATAGCCCACACCTGAAAGAACCTGAGGCTTAAAAGGCCCCCTTAGGTGCAGGCAATCAGAAGGAGGTGGAACTGTGGCTGGAGTACGTGAAGTAGTAGCAGAGGCAGAAGGAAGAAGGTACAGTGTTGGCAATCCAGGCAAAAGTGGGAGATCCAAAGGGACGCCAGAACTTTGCAGCAAATTTCACCTGCTTGTACTGTGAGGGTCCTGTGCCTCAAACTCTGAAGTTCAGAGACTGCACAGCGGAAGGCGAACAGGAAGGCTGCCTTTCCCCATGGGAGCCTAATTGCAGAGATTACCATACAAGAAGCGCGTTGGAGACCGAGGCGAGGAGTAGTTGTAAAGCTGTGTGTCTCAAGAGCGAGAGGGGCTCCTTAATTGAGTGGCCGTACCACAGACACCTTCAGCGAGGAAAGGTGTCTCCCAAGTCAAGCAAGAAGCAGTAGATGTTGTGCAACAGATGGAGAAAGGAACACTGAAACTGGTCAGTCAAACCTGGTGTTCTGATTTCTTGTGCAAGCACTGCCGACAACAGTATCCAGCAAACTATTCACTCTCGTAAAAGCAGATACGAGCTGACGTCGATCGTTCAGTTCTTAATAATGGGACAATTGAAATGTAGCATTTGCGTGTGATTGGGTATTTCTCCATCATTCACGTGAAGAGCAAATGCAAAGGAAAGCCATTGTTAAACCTTTTAAAACCTTTGAAGTGGTCGCGTATGCCTAATTTAGCTTTTCAAGGAGAGAGAACTTTGAATCCTTATTCACCCAAACAATTGCTTCTAATAAGTTAAGTGTGTAAACATTATACTCAAAGTTCGAAAAAGCAGCTATTGCCCAAGCCAAGAGTATTTCCCAATTGAGACTGAAACCAGCCTTTCCCAAAGTCAGGGAATCGTTTAAACCATAAAGTGAGCCAAATAGTTTCCTTATTGCCGAAAACACAAGTGGGCAAGCCTTACCTGAAGCCAAGAGTGTCACCAAAGCTACTGGGTAATTATTCTGGCTAACAGTTGGCACAGGGTTGAAGGTAAGGAGAATGAAAACGTGCTACTTAGAAATATTCTTTGAAGTTGGTACAACCTACAGTGCCAAAGACTGTAGAAGACAGATAGGAGAGTGTCCTAAAGGCAATTAGAGGTTGTTGGTTGCAGATGGACAATAGCTGCCCTTTGGAAAAGGGATATTCAGAGGAAGATTGCATTGCCTATTTGAAGGTGTTGAAGTACCTGACACTGAATCTTGTCATAACCTGTTTGAAGACACAAAGTACTAAAGCTGTGGTGGTGTAGTTGGTTGTCAGTTGATGCAAGACGTCAGTAGCACAAATGAAGTAGAATGCTATTGGGCAAAGGAGTGCTCTCATGGTAAACTATTGTTGATGTGGAAGTAGAAGTGCTGTAAAGTCATACTGACAAAGATACCCACTGTGATTCCTAATCTTATCAACAGAGACATACTAAGGGTTAATCAAGAGCTGTGTTTCACTCATATGTGCAGAAGTTGTTCTTTTGAACTATGGCAAGTCTTCTTGGATAATTTGAAGTGGTGGCAAAGCATTGTGGCTGGGAATAACGTTGATGCTATTTTGAGGAAGTGGCAAGTCCTTATTTCACCAAGAAGAGAAGCTTTGTTGGAAATTTGGTTAACAAAACTTTACCTTGATATTGAAACATCAAGGATAAAATTGAGACCGTACTACCTACATGGATTTCCTTGTTTCTTTTTGTTGAACATTGGAGCTGAATTTACCTTGAATCCTGGGCAAGGGAGGTCGCCCAGGTTGCTAAAAGTCAATCAAGATATCATGGCCAATCGTGGTCGCCACCAGTGAACACCGGCCCCTGCCAAAGGTGCACTCCTAGTCCCCTGCTCACGATCCTCCCTCACTCCATCCCGACTTCAGCTAATAATTGGACATCAGAGCCGAAGCGGCTCGCTCTGATGTGCACACCTACCCCAACCACCACGAGGCATCCTTCGTTCTCCAGCATGGGGTCTGGCATGGATTCACATGCTCATGAATATTCCCCGTCGTCAGGCTGGGAATCCTCGGTAAAGAAAAAACCAGTATCAGTTTCGTTTCTGATCTGTCTTTCGTAGTAATAACCAATCACTGGTCTCTGCGTCATACTGACCACAGCCAATGACTGCCCTCTACCTAAGCACCGCCTCTGGCAGCCATCTTCAGATTTTTAACGCACGTTCATGTGTTGGGATCCTCGTGCTATTGCTCTCGAGCGTTAGTGCTATTTTTCGCGCTTTTTCACAAAAAACTTCGATTCTTTCAGTCAAAAGAGCCTCAAGCTCCACCGATCCTACATCCGATCAACGGGGACCCGTGTCGGATTCATCTGTGCCCCTCAAGGGTGAAGATTTCGTCGAGCTACACTTCGGAGGACTCCAGAAGCTTCTCAGGCCCGGTCTCGGAGATGGCCCAGGAGAAGGGAAGCTCGACGCCCGGAAAGCTGTTCAGGGTCTGCCCTGGATGCCAGCTGCAGAACGTCTTCAAGGAGGACGAACACTCTTTCTGCCTTTACTGCCTTCATGAGGACAAGACGCACGTGGAGAAGGACTGTGCGTTTTGCGGCAACATGTCGGAACGGACCATGAAGGACCGCCATCAACGTCTCGCCAACTGGCTGGAGGGTAAGAGCCCGTCTGGCGAGAAGAAGAAGAAATCCGAGCGGTCTTCTAAGACCTTTGAGGGCGCCCCGGCGACGGGGGCCCAACATAAGGCCAAGCACCGCGAGTCCGCTGGCACCGGGAGCGCCGAACGGTCGGGCTCTACGGGCGCCAGGCAGGGCGCACCCTCCCCGGCACCATCAACCACGAGCCAACGCTCTGGGTCGGGTAAGAGGAAGGCCGAGCACCCGGCGAAGCTCCTGGAGAGGCCCCGGTCGAGCTCTAAGGCAGAGGAGGAGCGTGGCAGTGCCCCCTCCCTCAAGGATAAGGCGGTGAGCGCACCTAAGGTGGTGAAGGCCTTGATCCACCCGACCAAGCCCTCTATCGAAACGGTCGCGGCGGCCCTGGCTCAGCCTGTGGTGGCTGCACCAGTGGTGGCGACCTCAGGGCCCAGAATCTCCCTGCCTCCTCGGAGGGAGTCTTCCTTTGTGCCCATCGATAGGACCCCCGTGAAACCCTCCGTGGGGAAGAAGGGGGGGCAGGGTGTCGTCGTAGATTCGGCCTCAACCTCAGAAGAGGAGCTGATCGAGGTCTTAAGCCACGGCCTAGGCGTGGAAGAAGGCCAGCCCGTCGGAATGGACCCCGACGCAGGTGACGACGACATCGTCGAGGATACCGACGGGGCCCCTGCTCGCCCGTCGGATTCCCCTCTGCCAGCGCCGCAAGACAACTCGGCGGCCATTTTGTTGGCCATACAGTCCTTATGCTCCGAGATAAGGACGAGGCTACCGTTACCGACGGAGGAACCTCTCCCGTCGGGGGATCCAGAACCGGGACCTTCTGGTGTTCCCCCTACCAAGAAAAGAAGGATCCATCCACCACCTCCTTTTCAACCGTCGCGCCCCGTCCAGCCCTCCTCCCCGTCCACCCGAGGGGATGATACGGGGACTGACACGGCAGCGACGGGTACGGACGACGAGGCATACGACGAGGATTTTCCGTCGTCGCCTCCCACCAGGGCTTCTCCGCCCGACGAGATCGGATCTTTCCACTCCATGATCTCCAGGGCTTCCGAGCTTTTCCAACTCTGCCCTGAGGAGAAGAAAAAGGAAGGCTTCCTTTATCAGCGGCGCGAGGCCAAGAGGAAGACGGTCCTCGCAGTGCCTCTGTTGGACGACATTTGGGATGAGGGCCTTTCCCTCCTCAAGAACCCTTCCACGACGCCAGCTAGAAGAGACCGGTACGAGAAAAAGTACCGGGTCCCGGACACGGCCCCCCTATGCCTCCGGGCGCAGCCTACCCCGGACTCCGTCGTCTCCGCGGCAGCCAGGAAGAAAGCGGGGGGGTGCGGCCTCCACATCGACTTCCCCGCCGGACGGCGAGGGAAAGAAATTGGATGCTATGGGACGTAGAGTCATCTCGTCGGCAGCGACGACGATTAAAGCGGCCAACGCCTGGGCTATCGTGGCCCGCTACGACAGGGAGCTCTGGTACAAGATAGCTCCCCTGCTGGATTTTCTGCCGGACGACAAGAGGGTGGAGGCCCTTGAGATCCTGCAGGAAGGTGAGGTGGCTTCGGACCACGCCATCACCGTGGCGACGGACATCGCCGACACTGGGTTCCGCCAGCTGGGCAACGGCGTTTGCCTTGGACGTCGTGGATGGCTCAAAGCTACGGACTTTCGGCAGGACGTCCAGACCAGAGTCCTGGACATGCCCTTCGACGGGAACAACCTGTTTGGGAAGACAGTGGACGACTCCCTTCAGGCCATCAAGGCGGATACTGAGACGGCCCGGGCCCTTGGAGTCCTGCAGCAACGACGGACGCCCTTTCGGAGCGGCGGAGGCAAGGGCGCCTCCAAAGGTTCCGGCGGCGGTTTCGCTTCCTACCGTCAAGCGGCCCGCTCGTCGTCGCAAGAGGCCTACAGAGGACGAGGCAAGTCTAGCGGACCCCGCCGTCGTCGCCAAGGAGGTCAAGGCGGCAAGGCCGCGTCCAAGCAGGATTGAACCGGCCGTGGGGTCGGGCCCCCACCGAAGCACCCCGGTGGGAGGCCGGCTGGCGGGCTTCGTCAGCGTGTGGGAGTCCATCTCCACCGACCGTTGGGTGCTGGACGCCCTGGCCCGGGGCCACGCGCTCGAGTTTCAAAGAAGGTGCCCGCGCGTCCCCCCCGTGGCCAGGAAAGAACTTCACGTCCCTCAACTTCTCCTGGAGGTAAAGGCGATGCTCAGAAAGGGCGCCATCGAACTCGTCCCAAAGAGGCTTCGGGGCTCCGGAGTCTACTCGCGGTACTTCCTCGTGAAGAAGAAGACTGGAGGATGGCGCCCCATCCTAGACCTGCGACGTCTGAACAAGTTCATCAAGGCGCAGAAGTTCCGGATGGTCACCCTCCAGCACGTCCTGGGTCAGCTGGAGGAAGGAGACTTCCTATCGTCGTTGGATTTGGAGGATGCCTACTTCCACATTCCCATCCTGAAGGGGCACCGAAAATTCCTCAGATTCGTGGTCCAAGGGCGTCATTACCAGTTCAAAGCCCTTCCCTTCGGACTACGGTCTGCACCCAGGGTATTCACCAAGTGCCTCGCACTGGTGGCGGCGCAGCTGCGCCGCGAGGGGATTCACGTCTACCCCTACCTGGACGACTGGCTCATCCGCGCCAAGACGAGGGAGCTCGCCGTGGTCCACACGGCAAGGACCGTCCAACTCCTCACGGACCTGGGATTCTCCGTGAACTACGCCAAATCCCACCTGGTGCCCGCGCAAGTCGCACTGTTTCTGGGAGCGAGGCTCGACACAGTGTCCCTTCTGGCCTCCCCGTCGGAGGAGAGGACCAGGACCATCTTGGGCAAGGTGCAACGGATGTTGGTGGCCGACGCGGCCAAAGTGAGGTCCATCAAGTCCCTCCTCGGGATGATGTCTTCCTGCATCTACCTCATTCCCATGTGCAGGCTCCGGATGCGCCCGTTGCAAGAATTCCTGGATGCGCGCTGGATCCAGACGACGGGCAGCTTCGAGGAAAGGATCAAGCTCGACGAGAGTTTACGACGAGCGATACGGTGGTGGGGCACCCGCGCGCATCTGACGGCGGGCATGGACTTCCAGACCCCAGCCCACCAGGAGACTGTGACCACGGATGCCTCCCTGGAAGGGTGGGGAGCGCACACCGAAAATCTGCACGCAAGGGGACTCTGGCTCCCGACGGAGAAGTCCCTGCATATCAACGTCCTGGAGCTCCGTGCAGTGTTTTGGGCCCTCAGGTCCTTCCTTCCGTCCCTCAAGGGCAAGGTGGTGAGGATCTTCACCGACAACACCACCACCATGTTTTACATCAGGAAACCGGGCGGAACCAGGTCCCCAGCGCTGTCCAAGGAGGCGCAGGACCTGTGGCATTGGGCCGTCGCCCAAGGGATTTTTCTGGTGCCGTTTCATCTGGCAGGGATAAAAAACACCATCGCCGACTCACTCAGCAGGGAGCTGCGCTCGTGTCACGAGTGGGAACTACGGCAGGATCTGGTGGATCGCCTCTCCCGACGGTGGGGCACACCCCAGATCGACCTGTTCGCGACGGCGACGAACACCAAGTGCCGGAGGTTCGCCAGCAGGTTTCCCCAGACGAGGAGCATGGGCGATGCTTTCTCGTTCCCCTGGGAGGGCCTGTTCCTCTACGCGTTCCCTCCCTTGCCTCTGCTAATCCGGCTCGTCAACCAGCTCAAGAGGTCACGGTGCAGGATGATCCTCGTCGCACCTGCGTGGCCGAGGCAGATATGGTTCCCGGACCTTCTGGACTTGTCAGCGTCCCCGCCGATCAAGCTGCCGGCGGACGCGGATCTACTCTCCAGGGAAGGAGGCGCCATCCTCCACCACGACCCGAAGTCGCTGAACTTGCAGGCCTGGCTCCTGCAGCGCTAGAGTTTGGAGGATACGACATACCGGCCGATTGCAGAGAGGTTCTTGCAAAGGCCAGGGCGTCCTCGACTCTTAAGTGCTACGGACACAAATGGAAGAGGTTCTCTGTCTGGTGCCACGCACAGAAGATTAACCCTCTACGGATTACGGCCCCCCAAGTACTGCCGTACCTGCTGACTCTGGCCAAAGCTGGTCTGGCACACGCGTCCATCAAGATTCATCTTGCTGCGATCTCCCGATACACCAGAACCACGGGGCGGACGTCCTTGTGGTCTCATCGTCTGGTGAAAGAGTTCATGAAGGGACTGTTCAGATCGTTCCCGCCTGTGAAGGCTCCGGCCCCGGCGTGGGAGCTCAACGTGGTGCTGACCAAGCTCATGGGACCTCCGTTCGAGCCTCTGCACTCGGCCCCGTTGAAGTTTCTATCGTGGAAAACAGCTTTTCTTGTGGCCATCACCTCCGCACGACGAGTGGGAGAGATCCAGGCCCTTTCCTGCAAGGCCCCGTACTTGACTTTCCACGACACGAGGGTAGTGCTCAGGACGCACCCCTCCTTCATGCCCAAGGTACCGTCGGACTTCCATCTCAACGAACCCTTGGTGTTACCTGTGTTCTTCCCGTCGCCTTCGTCGCCGGCTGAGAGGACTTTGCACTCGCTGGATGTGGCTAGAGCGCTGAAGTTCTACGTGGACCGCACGAAGGGTTTTCGGAAGACGTCACAACTCTTTGTGAACTTTGGACCTGTCAATCAGGGGAAGGCTCTCTCGAAGGCTTCCATCTCCAGATGGCTCTCCGGCTGTATCATGTGCTGTCACCGGTTGGCAAACCGACCGCTGCCTGGCCGTCCGAGAGCCCATTCCACCAGAGCGATCGCAGCTACCACGGCGTTCCTATCTGGTGTGCCCCTGCTGGACATATGCAGGGCTGCTACGTGGAGGTCGACGCACACCTTCACGAAATTCTACTGCGTCGACCGGGATTCCAGGGAGGAGTCCAGGGTCGGCCAAGCAGTGCTGCGCAACCTGTTCGCCTGAGGTGAGCCTGGTGAGGAGGTAAGATGCTTAATGTTGAGTTGATGTGATGCTTAATGTTGAGCCTTTGCCACCTCCCGTGGTTGTGCATGTGTGTACTGCTATGTATTCTTTATTCATGAGCATGTGAATCCATGCCAGACCCCATGCTGGAGAAGGAACAAGTTACTTACCTGTAACTGTTGTTCTCCAGCATGGGTCTGGCATGGATTCACATGCGAACCCTCCCGCCTACCCCTCTGCGGCTCTTCACTTGGTCATACTGCCACTTCACGTGCTTCCAAATCTGAAGATGGCTGCCAGAGGCGGTGCTTAGGTAGAGGGCAGTAATTGGCTGTGGTCAGTATGACGCAGAGACCAGTGATTGGTTATTACTACGAAAGACAGATCAGAAACGAAACTGATACTGGTTTTTTCTTTACCGAGGATTCCCAGCCTGACGACGGGGAATATTCATGAGCATGTGAATCCATGCCAGACCCATGCTGGAGAACAACAGTTACAGGTAAGTAACTTGTTCCTTGTGAGCACCACCATGGCCATCTACAGGGCTGACCATTGCGTGTTTTTTACACATGGAATCTGTGCAGTAATTGCGTTATTGCTTAAATAACTGCTTGAACTCACTACTGTCGGAAGCGGCCAGTTGAGACGTGTGACGTGTGTGTTTCAAGGGGATTGGGTCCTCCGATGTATTCCATATCTATGACAGGTAATCACCACAGCTGTGCTGCTTCGGAAAATGTTCTGCGTCGATACGCCGTCCTCGAGGGCCTCCGTCGAGCCGATGTTAAAAGTAGGACGCACGCCGCCCGTAGCCTCGGTTCTGTATTTTCAGGGATCTCGGCGCTCCTCGGCTCTGAGTTCTGTTCTTTCGGTTCTTTCCTTCGAACCTGTTAATTGTGAAGAGATTTCATGATGTCTTCAGCTTCTTCTACTCCGCGGCCGGGTTTTAAGAAGTGTCAGGACTGCAGGTCCAAGATGTCGTTGACGGACTTGCACAACGCTTGCCTCTGGTGCCTCGGTGAGGACCACGACACGGATGACTGTGTAGACTGCCAGTCGCTTACATCGAAGGCCTTGCGGGAGCGTAAGAAGATGCTTTCTATAGGTAAGGTGGCCAAGCCCCGGAAGTCCATTTGAGGCGCGACTCTCTGCACCGTTGGTGTAAGTTTGGGGGGTCTCGGTCCAGGAATCGGTCCCGCCATTCCTCTGCCTTTTCGAGGCACTCACGGAAGCACCGTCACCGGTCGCCTTCCCTGTTCTCGTCCGAGGACTCCGCTCGTCAGCGGGTTGCTCGTCCCAACAAGCATTCCACTCCTGCCGAATGGGATTAATTTTGGCAGATGATGGCGATTTTTCAGTCGCGGGGCTCCGTTCCGTCCGCGCCGTCAAAAGATGCCTGCTGTGACCGTGCTAGAGACACCACTTGCACGCCTTTGGGCTCGAGCAGTCGTAGCGACCACCGGGCGTCTTCGAGGTCCCGGTGGGACAAGGATGGTCGCTTTAGACATGCTTGTTCCAGGTCCCGGTCCTCGACGCCCTCGAGACCATCGGAGCCTGTGATGTCTTCGAAGAAGACATCCATGCCTTCGGCACAAGGTCGTCGAGGGGCTCTCTCAAGGTTCCGCCTCCGAGGAAGCCGTCAACGCCATCGGCGCCCTGGATGTTGAAGGACGCGCTCGGGGCTTCGCCCTCAAGGACAGTGTCGAAGCCGTCGGCGCCACGCTCGACGTCGACAGAGATTCCGTCGATGCCTTTTTGAGGCTGCTTTGTCAGAGGTACCCTGTGGCACGGTGGTACCCCCTAGAAAGGCTCTGGCCAAGGCTAAAAATGTCTGTCCCTTTTTCTGTGCCCTCATTCCAGCCTCTGGATTATATTTCTGAGGTGGATGAAGGGTCTGAGGAAGGTATGGTTCCTGATGCGGTACCTGACGAGATTTTGTCTGGTTGTAGCCAGATTGAAGACCTGCGTCAGTCGTTGCACGATGCCAGTGGTCTGGACACCTCAGGAAGTGGATATCTGTAGGCCTGAGCCTGGCACCCATGCCGAGTCTTCGTACCGGCGCCTTATGTCGAGGGTAACGGAATACTTGGGGTGGTTTGCACCACCAGTGGATTTTCTGCAGGATGACCTGACGGATATCCTCGACCAAGGTCCACCAACTGACCCGGTACTGCCATTCCATATGGCCTTGCAAAGAAAGGTGGCAGTGGCTTGGACTGCCCCGGAGAGTCTTCCGGCAGTGAGCAAGTCTTTGCCGCGAAAATACCACCCAGCCAGTAGCGACCCTTGCTATTTGACCATGCACCCCACTCCAGAGAGTTTGGTGGTGCTGGCGGCTACGGCCCCAGCAAAGCAGGTGTTGTACCCTACCATCCCTCCTGATGGGGACGACAAGCGTTTTGATGGCTGGGCGAAGAAAATGCTTTCTTCAGGGGGTATGGCTTTACAGGCAGCCAACTCGGTGTGTGCCTTGTCACGTTTCATGCACACTCTGTGGAACTGTATTTCGTTAGCGGCTGAACATATTCCCGAAGGGGAGGAACGGTATGGTTTTCTTGCTATTGTACAGGATGGCAAGGATGCCATGTGTGAGTCCGTTCAGTCGGGTCTGGACATGGCAGATTGTGTCAGCCGGTCCATGGCGGCGAGCACCGTAATACGCAGGTTTGCGTGGTTGCAGAAGTAACATGCCCTTTGATGGTGAACATCTTTTTGGCAGCAAGGCTGACGAGAGCCCTGAGAGGTTGCATACCTCAAAGCTGCAGCAAATCATTGAGTGCTGCAGTTCGCTAACCTCCGCCTTTTCGTCCTAGGGGACAGCAATGGAGGGGAGGTTCCTTTCGATATTACGCACCCTTTAGTAAATCAAGAGGAGCTGCAAGTCAAAGGGGCCACCGTAGGAGTATCAGAGGTGGAAAACTGGGTACTCTAGGTGCCAAGGCCGCTCGGGCAGTTGCCTCTTTGCCCTCGTGCACTGCCGCAGCCGCTTCAGCTCAGTCATGAGGCCATGTCCCATGGTTTGCCGGTTGGGGGAAGGCTGGCGCAGCATCTTGTAGAATGGCGTGCCATTACTTCAGGTGTGTGGGTTCTGGAGATCCTAGCCCACGGCTACTGTCTTCCTTTCCGGCAGCGGCCTCACGACAATCCGCCAGGGAATCTCTTTGAAGATTCCGGATCCGTTCCTTGCGCAGGAAATACAGTGCCTGCTGGAGAAAGGTGCTATAGAACTGGTGCCTGTAGCTGAGAGGAACAAGGGATGGTATTCCCCTTATGTTTTGATTTCGAAAAAAGACAGCGGGGATTGAGACCCATCATGGACTCAGGAAGGATAAGTTCAAGATGGTTACTCTTTTTCAAGTCCTCCAGGCCCTTCAACTTCAGGACTGGTTGGTGTCTCTCGACCTCAAGGACGCTTACTTTCATGTGCCGATCCATCCCAAGCACAAGAAGTACCTGAGGTTCGCGGTTGGCGACTCGCACTTTCAGTTTCAGGTCCTGCCGTTCGGATTGACCTCCGCCCCGAGGGTCTTCACCAAACTGATGGTGGTGGTGGCAGCGTATCTCAGGAAAGGGGGGGGGAATTCACGTCTACACCTACCTGGACGATTGGTTGATCAGGGTGCGCTCTCCCGAGCAAGTCCTGGATCATCTGTCCGTTACCTGCCACTCCCTTCACAAGCTGGGCTTCTCCCTCAACTTAAAGAAGTCCCACTTGACGCCAACTCAGCGGCTCCAGTACATCGGAGCAGTGCTCGACACATCCCTGGGGCAGTGTTTCTCTTCCCAGGTGAGGGCTCGTCCCATTCAGCAGATCGTGCACAAGTTTCAACATGCCCAGAGTCTCCCGGCGTTTGAGGTTGTTCGGCCTCATGGCATTCTGCATTCTTCTGGTGCCAGAGGCCAGGTTGCGGATGAGATCTCTGCAATGGGCTCTCAAGATGCACTGGTCACAGTCCGCCGGCAGGATGTCGGACCCCGTTCAGGTGCCGCCCTCGGTCGCCCAGGACCTCCTGTGGTGGGCCGTCAAAGGCCATCTGATGAGGGGGGCTCCATTTTGGCTGCCCTGGCCGGAGGTGACAATCGTGACAGACTCATCCCTCAAGGGATGGGCAGCTCATTCCAACGAGTTGACAGTCAGCGGTCGTTGGTCTCCGTCGGAGTCCAGACTCCATATCAATCTGTTGGATTTTAGGGCCGTCAGGCTTGCCCTGAAGGCTTTTCTGCCGATTGCGAGGGAAGAATGTCCCGTTTCTGACGGACAACACAGTGGCCATGCACTACCTCAACAAAAAGCGGGGGCAGGGTCACTTCCTCAGTGCAGGGAGGCGATGCAGCTCTGGTTCTGGGCCATCCAGCAGGAAGTTTTGATCTCTGCAGTTCATCTGGCCGGAGACGAAAACGAGATCGACGCTCTGAGCTGCCAGAGCGCGATCTTTCACGAGTCGGAGCTGGCTCAGGAGATTCTCCTGGAAATCTTCGCCCGTGGGAATTTCCTCCAAGAGGAGCCTTGGGAGACACGTTCGTGGTAGAGTGGTCCTTGCCACTGCTGTACGCGTTTCCTCCAGTCCCCGTCATCCTGCAAGTGCTGCGGAGGTTACGGTGGTTTGTTTCCCGGATGATCCTCGTTGCTCCGGCATGGGCGTGGAGAACGTGGTACCCGGACCTTCTCGACTTGTCCATCTGCCCTCCACGTCGTCTTCCCTACCGAGACGATATGCTCTCACTGGAGGTGGGTCAGGTTCTCCGTCCAGAGGTCAGATCCCTCAACCTTCACGCTTGGCTTATGAAAGGTTGAGGTATAAGGATTGAGACCCCCCTGAAGACGTGATGAGGTGTTGCTTTCGGCCAGACAGCCGGCAACAAAGTCCGTGTACGTTGCCGTTGGAGAAAGTTCTGTGACTGGTGCAGGGTTAAGAATGTGGATCCTTTTTCTTGTGACATTCCTGTGGTTCTGTCTTTTTTGCTTTCGTTAGCCCACAAGGGCCTGCAAGTGGGTACCATTAAAGGTTACCTGGCGGTGCTGTCCATATTTAAGCGCTCCTCTGAGGAGTGTTCTTATTTCAAAATTCCTTTAATTTCTCAAAGGGCTCACTAATGTGTTTACGCTGTCACCTTTCCAGGTGCCTGGTTGGGATTTGAACCTTGTTCTAAAATTCCTAATGGATGCTCCATTTGTGCCTTTGCATTCTTGTCCTTTGAGACTGTTAACCCTGAAAACTGTATTATTAGTTGCGGTCACTTCTGCTCGCAGAGTGAACTAGTTGCAGGCACTTTCAGTTAAGCCACCCTTCACTCTGTTTCTTAAGGACAAAGTTGTCCTTCCTTTCTTCCGAAAGTTGTGTCGGAATTTCATTTAGGCCAGAAGGTTATTCTTCCGGCATTTTATCCTCCTCCACATCCTGGTAAGGAAGAGGAGAGGCTCCATAGGTTGGATCCTAGGAGAGCTTTAAGTTTCTACATTTCACGCATGTCCCAGGTCAGAGTGGACGATCAGCTCTTTATTGGTTACGCTGGAAGGCGTTTGGGACAAGCTGTTACTAAGCAGACTGTCTAGATAGATTATCTTGGCAATTTCTGAATGTTACCGCTTGGCAGATAAGGACCCTCCGGTAGGCTTACGGGCCATTCTACTAGGGGTATGGCTGCCTCTACTGCCCTGCAAAGGGGTGTTCCTATTCGTAACATCTGTGAAGCAGCCACATGGGCTTCGGTCCATACTTTTTTACGACAGTACTCCCTAGATTGTATCCATGGGTAGGATCTTGCCTTTGGCAAGGCGGTCCTTTACTCTGCAATTTGATTGGGCATTCTAAATTTCTATATTCTAAATTCTTTTCCCTCCTCCATACGTTGGTGCTGCTTTGGGAGTCTGTCATAGATATGGAATATGTCGGAGGACCCAATCCCCTCGAAGAACAAGTTACTTTCTTATCTGGTAACGTTCTTTCGATGGGATGGTCCGACGACGTATTCCATATCGCTCTCTCCCTACCTGCCCCGCTATAGAATTTCTTATGCGTTTGCAGCTTCAGTTTCCGCAAGGCTTTCTGTGGTCATACTGGCAGGAGATTGGTGTCACACCTTCTAGGGGAAAAAACTACAACTGAGGCTACAGGCGTCGTGCATCCTACTTATAACATCCGGTGACGTCGGCTCGATGGAGGCCCTAGAGGACGGCGTATCGACTTCATTGACGCAGGACGCAGACGCCGAATATTTTCCGAAGCAGCACAGCTGTAGTGATTAACTGTCATAGATATGGAATAAGTCGTCGGACCATCCCATCGAAAGAACGTTACCAGGTAAGAAAGTAACTTGTTCTCTCTGGTGCGGCTTGACGGTCTGCTAGGTACTTTCCTCTTGCATGTTTCTGGGTTGACCGGGCGCTCGGTGAGCTGCGGGTTTTGGGCTGTGGAATGCGTTGTTGGTGCTGCTACTGCCTACTGCCGGAGGAAAACGGTCTGCCGCGGCCGCTGAGTGAGACTAGCAGCTGTGTGATTCCTCCGTCGCTCCTAACGTTCTATGCTCTGTGAATGCGGTAGGTCTTACTCTATCTTACCAAGACACCCTATCTATACTTGCGCCGTGTCCAAGGCTCAGCCTGGCTCACCATTGATATTGATCTGAGCAGGCACAGTTTATATACAAGCTTAAAGGGGTGCTATTGGTCCCTGGTCGAGAGAGAGGTGTAATTTTCTGGGCACATTACAGGTCTGCATGCTGAATAAGTGTGCTAAGGCAGTTGCCAGTGCAAGTAAAACATGGCAGCGCTTTGGGTTGGGCAACGACTAGTAGTGTCCTGTTTTATAAAGAGGCCAGTAAATAGACCGATCCCAGAACGGTAGGACGCCTACAGGAGGCTGTAGGAATACTTGTTACTCCTTTGATCCTGAATATCGTCCGTGGGGCACACTCCCATCTGGAAGACTGGTTCCAAAAGGTGGATCGCAGTATTAAGTAAAACAATAGATCCTGCTGATAGCAAGAGGTGGAAAGTGGTGGGCAAAAGAACAAAATGTCTCCAAAGAGAAGGGGTGTACCGAATAATTATCATCTGCGCAAGAATTGTGCTAAAAGATCTGCAGACAGACCAGCAAAAGCATGAGCGAAAAACAAAGAAATACAGCATTTACCCTCCAGTAAAGTGACTATACCCATCTTCTTTCCACCAAACTAGTCAGTGTATCTGATACCAAATATATCTGAGAAGGAGGCAGAGACCAATTTGAGTACAAATAATGCGCAAGATAGTTCAGTGGAACTGATGATTGATAGTAACTCCTTGTTAGAGTTATGCCTTTCAATTCAAAGGTCTATGACCCCTGCTCCACCACAGAGAAAGAAAAAAGTGCGACTGTAAAAGAAGCTCCACAACCGACTGCATCTACAGAGAGATCATCAATGTCGCCTAACTTAATAATACATTCCGACATCTCTGAACCAGAGCCTAACAGGAGTTCTTTTTCTGGCACGAACACGTTGGCTGAAATGCAATCCTCAATGACTTCCTTACAGTTTGCATTAAAAATATTATAAAAGATGTGTGGCTGTATTTTAGAAAACACAATTAACTTGGCCAGCCTGAACACTGGGGATCAAGTTGATAGCGAGTGTAATTTATCTGTGGTGATGCAGTTGATGAATGAAGCTGCTCCGCCTACGGAGGCTGACTTGAATTTATCAAATAACTCTGAGGTATATTTCTCCCGGAAACAATGGCGATTAACTAGGAGAGCAATAACGATGAAGAGACCATCATTTAACGCAGCTCTGTCACTTTCAGTGTCTACTCCAGAGATAAAAAAACACAAAAAAAGCCCGGAAAATGGCTGCCAGGGCCAGGAAGAGAAACTCAGAAAGAGTAGGCTGCCTTACAAGCTGGCTAATTCCTGATAAGGATGAAGCTCTGCCGGAGGTGGAGGAAGTGCCACTAGCACTGCCAATATTGGTAATTGAGCAGCCGGTAGGAAATATTTCATCCACGCCGAATACCGCAAGACAAATCTCTTATCTTGAGTCAGCACAGCCGTCGGTACGCAAGAAAGAAGTGCAACTGTCAGCCATAAGTACTAATCGCATGTGTCTGATCAAGAATCTTTATCAAAATCACAATCAGTATTGGTTGTCACGTACAGAATTATTGACTAGATTGCACTCAATTCCACAATTAAGAGTTCTGACATCTGATGATTTTGAGTACATTGAGCCGTTAAAAGTCCAAAACAATGGATCGGCAGTCCACGGTAAATTTCTGGCCACGGCAAATTTGTTGCGCACATATAAACTCAATCTTTTTGAGGCGGATGTGGAAATTGATGCGGATCTGGGAAAATTAGATCTGGATTGCCCTAATCAATTGTCGGAGGAACCAAAGAATAAGATCAATATTGCACAACTCCCTGCCAGCAACGTTGTACAAATGTCAGATGTACAGAACATCTTAAATGGCTGGCGGAGTCTCTCCCAATTCTTTTTTAAAAAAAAGACTGAGGGGGTTTGATCCTGTCCTGGAACAGCAGGGGTTTCAGCCACTTAATCAGAAAGGATCATTGTCCTACATAAGCAAGTTCACGTGTATATGCTTGCAGGAGGTCTGGCTGACCACCCTTGTTCTATTTGATGGCTATACGGTGTACCAATACCTTGCCAAAAAAGATGAACGGGGAAGACCTTTTGGGGTCCTGATTGTAGGCATACAACACAATGTCAAGTCATCCCGAATCGTAACTAAACTAGATGAATTTGTGATTTGCGATAGATCTAGTCCTATAAACTGAGAAGAAGCCAGAGAATATACTGCTGCTAAACCTCTATAACCCAACGGGAGAAATTCAAACTGAAGCTATTCAATAAACCTTGCATGATATTATGATCATGTGGACTTTGAGGCAGGGAAATAGATCTGTAATTATAATGGGGGATTTCAATTGCCACATGTCTGCAGGGGAGGGCAATACTAGTAATTCATATTTGCGACCTAAGAGTATGTCTCACAAGAAAGTGGACTCGGAAGGTCAGTATTGGATGAGTTTTTTCAAACACTGGGAGTTGGAAATGATTAATGGTAGAACTAGTAGCGATTGGCCAGGACGCTTCACTTGGTAAGGTGGCGTTGCCAAGAGTGCATTGGACTATATTTTTGTGACAGTCTATCGCCTGCTGGGTGAAGGACATGAAGGTGGAAAAAAAAACATATGGAGTGATCATGCCTCGCACGAGCTAACCATAAACGCAGATGTAGTAAATCTAATAAAATCTATGGGGGTCTTAAGGGCTAATCATGCTGGTAAACGTATCTTGTGGTCTGAGAAGAACATAGCTAAAGTGGTAGCTTCCTTGTCAGCAGACTGTTATGGGGATACTATCTTATTCCAATGTATGTCGATAGAGGGGATCGAACATTGGATATCTACTTTTGTGACATTGCACGCTTCAGTTGGAACTGGAGGAGCAGTAATTGATCCCTCTAAAAGAAAGCACTATGAGTGTGAAGTGAGAGATGCTAAAAGGTGTTTAAGCAGACATAAGGAGGGCAAAGAAAACCTTTTGTCGATTAAAGGTTTTGTTTCTGTATGTAAAATACTTAAGGGAAAGTATCGGTCTTGGCTAAGACAAAAAAAAAAACTCAAATGAAACTAAACCAATGGCAAGAGACATTAAAGCTACTGTGCACTAGGAACACGTGCAATATCTGGCCTTTATTAGGTGAAGTGAGAGGAAATGAGACCAACTCTATTCTGAACCCTATTGGGGCCCATAGATGGGAAGGATTTCTAAGGGAGCGTAATATGTTGAACAATGGTAAGGATACTGAGGTTGTTACCATTTCTCCCTCTGGACCCCCATTTAGAGCAACGGTCATTTCACTTATAGAGAAGATAAATAAGCTGAAATTATCCAGGGCACCTGGCCCTAATGGGCTGGCCAACATCACGCTGAAATGCAATCCTAGGTTCTGGGCTGAGGTATTGAAGATACTCTTCGACAAAGTTATGTCTGAAGGAAGAATACCCCCCTCCTGGCAAACTGCCACTCTTATTCCGGTACATAAGAAAGGTGATCAGAGCAATCCCAGCCATTATAGATTGCTCTCGATGCTAGATTGTACCGCTAAACTCTTTGCGGGTTTTATCCTAGACAAATTGCAAGAATGGGCAGAGAAGGAACAGATATTCAATTGTTTCCAAAGTGGTTTTCGTAGGGGCTATTTAACAGTACATAATCTGATTATTCTTGACACCATTCGTACAGCTGCTAGGAAAAAGGGGAACCCTCCTTTGTATGCGTTATACGTAGACTTTACAGAAGCATTCGATTTGGTCCATAGAGAGATTCTGTGGACTAGATTAGAAGTACTTGGTTGCCCCGAAAGCTTGCTGTACTACCTAAGGCTCCTCCATCAGAACAGTGTCCCTTAAGTTGGACGGCCAAGGCAATATGACTGCCCAAGTCACACAAAACAGGAGGGTTGTCTGACGGCCCGACTCTCTATAATCTGTTTACTTATGATCTACCTGCGGCTATTGGTAATGTAGATAACCGTCCCCCAAAAATCGGTGATGAACACTGTTCTGTCCTGGCTTACTCGGATGACTTAGTGATATTAGATCATACACTTAGTGGCCTGCAGAGACCTGCAGAAGCCCTTTGGCGTTACGTAAATGGCAACGGATTGATAATAAATCTACAGAAAACCAAATTGATGTTGTTTACTAACAAAAAGGTTGCACGTGCCAGCTTACAAGTACAGAATGTGGAGATCTTTTATACCCCTAGTTATAGATATCTTGGAATTGATATTGAAACAAAAGGGGGACTATCTCCAGTGTAAACAGAATAGATGGATTAGGGCCGCCCAAATTACTTCTTTAGTATACCGCTTTGACACACAGCGGCTTTACCATATGGGCTGCACGCCCTGCTATACCAACAGGTTTTAGTACCAATGATGATGTATGGTCTTGAAGCCCTTCAAAATATGGACCTGAAGTGGTTGCAGGTTGTGGAAGGTAAATATTGGAAGAAGGTCCTTGGCCTCCCAACCTGCATACTGATGGCCATTATCGGGCTAGAACTACGATTGACCACATTAAAATCTCTCGTACTCAAGAAAAGGGCTGAAATATATCTGTTGATGTTAAGTAAATCAGGTAACCTATTAGTTGAAACCTTGAGGATTGAATCTGCTAAACAGTCTGGGAATCTCCTCCTAAAAGCAAGGTTGATTTATGGCTAAAAGAAATTGGCTGGAACACTAGAGCTTGAGGGGCTTACCCAAAGAGCTAGTAGCGCTCTTTCTAAAAAAAAAAAGCGGACCTTTGGGACTTGATTCTAAATTATGTACACTTAGAAAGCCTTAAGAATTATCACTTTAAGTATACTGTATCTACTTATTACAAAAACACAGTTTTATCTTAATCTGTGCCCCGCAGTAAGAGTGAGGCGTTTTATCTTGTTACTTAGGCTGAACCATTTACAAGTGTTGGCTTCTACAGGAGTAATAAATCAGATACCAGATGCAGAATGTTACTGCCGACTTTGTAATAACAAGTCAATTGCGGAAACAGGGAAACGTGCTGACAAATTGCCCTAAATTAGCCATGATTTACCAGACCCAATATGGGAGATATATCCATCGATTGGACTGTACAGCAGAATCTCTTTTGGTGGAGTAGCATTAATACATCGAACATTAGGCTCTTAGTCGCCATGTACAATGTTTGGCTAGTGATAGAAAGCCGATTGGGAATTTCCTTCTGAAACAACGCCGTAACTTCTAGAGATGTTAATTATCCTTGTCTTCCCTATGTTTTTTTACTTTTCCTACTGAAACCATTGGTTTATTGAATGATAGGATTACGCGAATGATATAATTTGCTATATATTCCTGCTGAATCATGGACATTTGTTAAGTAATAATGGTATCGGTTGGGTGTAAATGTATCCTATTAGGTGCTCTTATGTTATCTTATTTATAGTTGGTAGATATTAGGTTTTATTCTTTGTATTTCTGTATTGAGAAATTGAGTGATAAGTATGTTTCATTGTTATTTTATGTTTTACAATGTAAAGTGTATTTAAGTATACAAATTTATATTTTTACGTGTAAAGTTTATTTATAAAATATATTACATTAAAAGTTAAATAAATTAAATAATTAAAATCCTTTCAATATTGTGACATAATATATGGAGATATATATAATAAATTATAATTATATAATACATTATATATAATTTTATATATATATATATATTCTTTTACCGCATCGCGTCCACGCCAACATGTCCACCTCAACTTGAGTGCCAGAGTGCTTTGCTGTGCTGACCTCCTGTAGGCCTTGTGATTGTCCGAGCCCAGGCCATCAGGGTTGCTGGCCGGCGAACGCTGGTCCCCTGCTAAAGGCCCATTCCTAAGGCCCCTGTCTGTGCCTGTCCGAGGATGGCTTGGAGGGCCACCCTCCCTCTTTATCCCCTTCATTCTATGACGCTGTCTCTTGATGTACAGCCTGTTTCCCCTACGAACTTGTGCCCCTTCACCGCTACGCTCTCTGTAGATACACCAGTGAATGATGGCTGAATATTTCCACTGCCTCCTCCACTGACATCTTTGAATCAAAACTGTGCCTACCTCATTTTGCCTTCCTTGCCTCACCGGTTTTCCTTCTTTGAATGCTTTTTTTGTGTCCTTTCTGAAATTCGATTTTAGGTGTGCGTTTTAACATCTGGCATTGCATTTTAAGTCCTACTTGGAACTATTAGGCCACTGGTGAGTTTATACTAGAACTGTGCTGTGCAGCCACTGTTCTTTCCTCAACTATCCTCTGCCATGCCTATGGCATTCACCATCTCCCCTATGTTCTCTAACTGCTACACTACCACCCTCTCTCACGAAGTTTGGAAGAAAAAAAGCATAAGACATCCTGACCACGGACCCTGGCCTACCCATCGCAGTCACCTATGTCAGCACAACATCCAGACAGGTCTTCACTAATATCCTCTTCCCTCACCAGATCCATGGACTCGTCATCTCTACACTCTCGGCTATATTCTACAAAGATCATTCTACTCGTACGTCCCGTCCCCTTTCCTTCATCCTTAAGGGCATCCACCAACATGGGGACGGTACCGGAACCTTTTGGCAGCAAAAAATTTAGCTTTCCCTCCCTTTAAATTTAGTATAGCACGCGGGGCACGGCCTTGGGCATGGGAACGCCCCGCCGAGGCCTCTCCCTCCGGCACCACACCTCAGTCCCTTTTACCACACAGACGGTGTCAGACTTAGCAGCCAGCACAGAGACTTGTTTGGCTTTCGGCTTGCTCCCTGTTTCTTTTTTCAATCTCATTTAATTTCCCTTCGTGCCTCGCCTCCCCCGGCACGTGTCAACCGCAGGAGAATTCACAATGTGTCTCATGCCACCACTCGATTCCAGATTCGGACCCCCATGCACTCTGTCTTGAGTGTTTTGGGGCACGACCACTGCTAGGATGCATGTTCGGCTTGCAGTACTCTCGGTCGGGGGGCATTGAGGAATCTGTTGTCGCAGTGGAGGGAGATCTTCCACACTTCTCATCCCCACCTTAAGGAATCCATCTCCAGGACCTCTCGTCAAGACAAGGTAGACCCTCTGTTCAGCACGGCTCCACAACCCAGCAACTCCTTCCCTGCGGTTCCCACAGATTGGGGTTCCTCGAATGCTGGCTCTGGCAGGTCTGAGGCCTCAAAGGCTACCGGTCCCAAGCTGTGGTGCTCAGGGCCCACACCAGGCTGTCCTGTGAAGGGCTATCAAGTTTGTCGTCTTGTACCCCAGGGGGTAAGGGATAGTAGAGTGCAACCTCAAAGTCTGTTCTCAGCAGGATCCAGCACAGCTACCAGCACAGGTGACGAGGGTGTCGAGTCTACCAGAGCTCGCTCCAAGGTCGTGAGTCAGGGCGTTATGACATCAGGCTGAGGGCTCAGTGCCTACTAAAGTGATCTGAGGTCGATGCCTCTGCTTTGGGTGCAAGGTCCAAGCTGTATCCTCCCGTGTCTGAGGCCCTCCTTGGCTTATGGGCTCCATGCCCTCCCACCCAAGGCATGGCGCAAGGCTTCTAAATGGAAGAGATAGGCACGTGGCAGAGCTTATCAGGCACGTGGCCATCTTGGATCCAGCTCAGGGGCCCGCCAATGCTTTCGCTCGTGGAATGGGCTTTGCAAGATCATCTTAGACTTTTTTGCTCTGGAAGCGTCAGCGGATCCTACGGGGTAGGTTTCTGGTCTCCTCAGGGATACATCCACCATCACAGCCTTACGGCTGCACGCACCAGACGCCTCATCGCTTTTGACCAGGAGCAGAGGCCCAGTGCCTCGGAAGGGCCCCTACATACCCGGGTGGATTGCGATGACCGCTTCTTTGAGCGCTTCCTCTTCCTCATGTGTTCCCCTTGGATGAAGGGGCTCCTGAAGGACATAGTGAAGGAGCAATTGTCCTTGCAATGTCAGTTACAACTGTACACTGATTTTTTGATCTATGAGCGACCGAGGATTGGTCACTCATAGATCGAAAAATCAGTGTACAATTGTATAGGACTCACAACTGACATTGCAAGGACAATTGCTCCTGACCTATATTTAAATGTACACCATCTACTAACATTCACCAGTCTATCCTGCTTTGCTCTTGTTGTAGCATTCCCCGAACGGGGCATTTTTTTGTAATTGATGAAAATGTATCTTTTATCATTGATGCCTCTGCTGCTTTCTGTAAAAAATCTACTCCTACGTCCCGTCCCCTTTCCTCCATACTTGTGGGACCGGAGCACTTTGTAAAAAGCATCCACATTTTTTCAAAAATGTGTTCCTCTTTCCTGCATGGGGCCCGGCACGCGGCTGTAACCCCGGCCACCTTGGCTACGCCCCACGCATCGCCCATCAGTCCTTTTCTCCGCACGATCGGGGCCGGACGCACTTGTACCCTCGGAAGATTTTCTTCCCTGTTTTCCTCTCTGGCTCTCGCTAGCGTTCGTTTACTAGTCTGTCTATGTCTTTTAAACTAGATTTTCCAGACTGTTCATCGTGTCACTGTCGCTTTGCGAGGGCGGATCCCCATCCTCTTTGTTTAGAGTTTTTGGGTCCGGAACACCGTTGGGACTCCTGTTTTTACTGTGACTCCCTTTCGGTCCGGGCACTTCAACGTCGGTTTGAGCGGTGAGAGGAGGTGTTCCGACAAACTCCTCCTTCTCATTTTCAGGCATTCATCGACGAGAAGAAGAAACGCCCGGTAAGTTCTTTACTTTTCAGAGCACCCCGACCGGGGGATACCGTCCCAGGTTCCTCTTGGGCCGGGAGGGGCGTTGATCGTTCTGTTACCTCTGAGGGTCTCCGTAAGGGGCCTGTGTACATCGGAGTACGCCCCGAGGCCCCTCCTGTGGGGGCTGTTTGTAGGCACAGTTCTACTGAGTCGTGGGGTACCGGAGCTTGCTCTGAGGCCCCTCTTTCGGCTTCCCTCAAGAACAAAACCAGGGTGCGCCCCGAGGCCTTGGCTGGGCTAGTGGTTACCGAACGGATGTTCAAGGCCCGTGCCAATAAGGCTTTTACCGGGCCCAGGTCCGAGGTCCCTCGTACAGAGGCTAAGGCTACCAACAGTTCTGAGGGGGCCGGGCAAGGCCCTGTCGGTGAAAGCGTTTGCTCACTGTTCCCGCTCTTGTGGTGACACCGGATCTGTTGATGGGGCAAAGAAGAAAGGTTCTTCTTTTACCAGCAGTGCCGAGGCCCTTCCTTCGAAGGCTCAGTTGGCGGTTGGTATGTCGCAGAAACATTCCAGGCCTCATAGTACTGGCTCTGCTGAGGTTCCTTACGTTAAGGCTAAAATTAAGACCCCTGACCCATCAACGGGGACCTCTGCCTCACTTCCCCACGTGCTGCAGTTCCCCCCAGATGAGGACAAAATGGCGGCCGTTCCCGCCACGACCATGGTTGCCATTTCAGGTACTAACCCTACAACTATGCCATCAGCCCCTGGTGTAGGGTTCGGTCCTTTGGGTGAACCTAAGGTCCCTTATGCGCATCCTTACCGGCCGTTTTATGATTGGAACGCCCGGATGCCTCTTCCTCACAATGTTTCGTTGCCCGCGGGGCGGCTCCCTTGATTTATGTGGATACGTCGGTGGAGCGGCCGGTGTGGCACCCTTCTCCGTTACGTCCCTGGATTTGTCCACCTCATGAGAGGCCTCCTCCGGTTCCGAAACAATCTCCTGAGGACGCCTTTTTCGGTAAATTTCAAGTGCTTATGCGCACCGACCCCATGAGGGAATATTTCAAAGGGCTTTTCAAGGAGATATGTCCACCTGCGCCTCCGGCTCCACCTGTTCCTCAGGTGGTTCCGCCGGTGCCTCCCTTGCCCGTGGTGCCTCCCCCTGCTCTTCCGCCTTTGCCACCATTGTCACCAGTGGACAAGGCAGTGCCTGACACGGCTCAGCAGGATCTTGACCTGTCAGATGACCCTCAAGGTGATCAGGACAACAAAGACCTTCCCCGCTATATCAGAGCTTTCCATGACCGGGTGCTGGACATGATGAGTTTCTTAGATGTTCCGGTGCCCGAGGCACCCGCTCCGCAGGAGGGCGTGCTTTCTGGGGCGTTCACCTTGTCTCCCTTCGTACCGGCCTGTTCCTGCAGAAGGACGTTCTGGCTGAGGTCCGAAGAGTTTTGGGAAAAGCCACACTCAGGACTTTTTGGCAATAAAAAGATTGACGCGAGGTACAGGCTGCATTCTTCGGAAGAAGTGGCCTTGTCTTCTTGTCCGCCTCCCTCCTCCACAGTGGTGGCTTCGGCTACGTTGCAATCCAGACCTGCAGCATCCTCTTCCGCGACGGCTACTCAGGTCTTGGGAAAGGAGGACAAGCTCTTGGACTCCCTAGGCAGGAAAATCTTTGCCAATTCGGCCTTGCAGCTCAGGCAGGCCAATGCAGAATTGATTTTGGCGGGAGCGAACATGCGGATGTGGAAAGGTCTGTCAGAGTTTGCGGAGCACATTCCGGTCGAGAAGTTGGAAGATTTCAAAGGTGGCCTTTCCGATGCCAGGTTCTTGGCCCAGGTTCTCCTGGAGGCTGCGGCTCATCACATAGACACCTCAGCTCGGGGCCTAATGCTTGGGGGTTGATACCTCGTGGCAAGCGTGGCTGCATGCCACTAAGTTTTCGAAGGAAGTGCAAGACAAGGTACTGGACCTTCCATTCGATGGTAAGGAGCTTTTTCACTCTTCTACTGATGTAGAGCTCACCAAAACCAAGGATAGCACTCAGACGGCTAAATCATTGTCTGTTCTGGTTAAAGCTCCTTTCAAATCCCAGAGACCGTTGTCGCAAAGTCGACCTTCCTCTGGTTTTAGGGGCTTCCTCGACCGCAAATCTCGCAGAGTGGATACCGCGGGGAATAACCGCCATAGACAACAGCGTACGCGGTTTTTCTCACGCTCCTCAGCCTTATCAGGTTCAGGTGGCACCGTCATCGATAAGCCTGCCAAATGAGGGTTTTCCGCGCTCGCACGAGACCCCGGTGGGAGGACGCATTGCGTCTCATTGGGAGGCGTGGCAGACCATCACAGAAGACAGATGGGTCTTGTCAATCGCTTGAGCGGGCTTCCGCTTGCCTTTACCCCCTACCCCACCCCTCAACCCTCCTTTTCAGCTGTCGGGCTCACCCTCCCTCAAGGCCGAGGTTCAGAAACTTCTGGACTTCAGAGCTGTGGAACCCGTTCCCCATGGGGAGCGAGGGGAGGGCTTTTACTCCCGCTGTTTACGGTGCCCAAACCCAACCAGGCTGGCCTGCGCACCATCCTAGACCTTTCTCAGTTCAATCTTTTCCTACCCCAAGAGAAGTTCAAGATGATCACGCCCGGCCAGATTCGCTCCTCTTTGTAGATGGGCGATTGGCTCAGCGTGGTGGATCTTCAGGATGCGTACATGCATATCCTGATTTGGAATCCACACAGGAGATACCTCTGCTTCTCTTTGGGAGAGGAGCACTTCCAGTTTCGGGTGCTACCTTTTGGCCTCAGCTCGGCGCCGCGTGCCTTCACAAAGATGTCGTCGGTGATTGCGGCCTATCTTCGTCTCCAGGGTATCCATGTGTATCCCTATTTGGACGATTGGCTCTTACACAGCCCTTGTCCGTTGGCAGCAGCGGGCAACCTCAAGGCTCTCCTTCAGCTCCTGTTCCATCTTGGGCTGTCGGTGAACTGGCGGAAATCCTCCATGACGGTCTCACAGTACCTGGCTTTCCTGGGTTTTCGTTGGAACACGATAGACTGCCGAGTGTATCTGACCGGGGACAGAATGGCAGATCTGTTGGCCACGTGTCAGATGTTTGCGCAGTGGGAGAGCATGTCGGCCTGGTGGTTCCAGAGGCTTCTGGGCCTCATGGCGTTGTTTGTACTGGCTCTTCCTCTTGCTTGTCTCAAAATGAGACAGACCCAGATGGCTCTTCGGTGATGATCACGACGGACTCCTCCCTTTTGGGGTGGGGTGCGACGTTAGATCTTCTTCAGGTCTCGGACCTCTGGTCACCTCAGGACAAGCTCCTGCACATAAATCATTTGGAGCTTCTGGCGATCTTTCTGGCGCTCAAGGCGTTCAGACCGCTCATTGTCAACCAGGTGGCCCGCTTAAGAACGGACAATGTGGTATCAATTGTATTACATAAACAAGCAAGGGGGAACAAAGTCTCCCCCTCTCGTGGACCTGTCCATCCAGATTTGGGAGTGGGCCGTGCTTCATGGGGTCTGGCTGCCTGCAGTGCACATCCCGGGCCAGCTGAATGTCACAGCGGATGCCCTCAGCCGGCGGACAGTGGTCAGCTACGAGTGGGAGTTGAAGGCAGAGATCCTCTCATGGATTTTCTCGCGTTGAGGCACACCGGAGGTGGACCTCTTCGCCACGGCGGTAAACAAGAAGCTTCCTCAGTACGCCTCCAGAGGGGGGCTGGGAGCCTCCTCTCTGGGGGATGCTCTCGAGATTCCATGGCACAACATGAGAGCTTACGCCTTCCCGCCTCTGCCCCTAGTTCATCGAGCAATTTGGAAGTTGAAGAACTCTGCGAACTGTTCTCTTCTACTGATAGCTCCGTGGTGGCCGGCTAGGTTTTGGTTCTCAGAACTTCAACACCTGTCGGTGTGTCCGCGGATCAGGTTACCAGTAACTCCAGATCTTCTTCACCAAGGGGAACAGCAGATGTGGCACCCCTCCCCACAATCGCTCAACTTGGCAGCATGGTGCCAGAGTTATTCTTTAGAGCATTTGAGTTTGTCTGCGGATAACATGTGCATTATCCAGGCAGCCAGGAAACCCTCGACCAGATCTCAATACAAGAGTAAATGGCTCAGGTTCTGTCATTGGTGTTTGGAGAAAGAGTTGGATCCGAGGGTGACAACGATTGACAGTGCTGTCCTTCGTATCCTCCCTAGCAGAGTCAGGGGTTCATGTTCTGTCTTGCAGGACTTATCTCTCAGCGGTTTCCGCTTACCTTTCTACAGACCTGTGTTCTTATTCTCCAACTAACCTGGTGGTGAAGAGACATTTTGCTGGCTTGACACGCCTCCGGTTCGTAGTCCGCACCCGCCTTGGGACCTAAATGTAGTCCCGACGGCGCTGTGCCATAAACCCTGTGAGCCAATGGTTATGGTTGACCTCAAGTACGTGTCCTGGAAAGTGTCCTTTCTGGTCGCCGTTAAGTGAGCGAGGAGAGAGTGAGCTCTAGGCATTGTCGGTGGAGCATCCTTTCTTGGTCTTTCACAAGGACAAGGTAGTCCTTTGGACAAACCCGGCTTTCCTACCAAAGGTAGTAACCGAATTCCATCTGAATCAGTTGATTTCCCTTCCGGTCTTTTTTCCGAACCCTGCCTCGGAGGCTGAAAGGGTTCTACACTGTCTGGATGTCCGAAGAGCTCTTAAATTTTACCTGGAGAGGACTTCCGAGCTTTGGAGTTCTTAACTTTTTGTGACCTTCGGTAACCCTCAGGGCAAGCCGGCGTCTAAGGCATCTATTTCCAGATGGATTGCCGCCTGTATCACGGAGTCTTTTACCGTCCAAAAGCTGAAACCTCCTAAAGGTATCCATGCACACCTGGTGCGGGGCAAGGCAGCCGCGGTTGCTTTTCAGAAATATGTTCCCTGGGAGTCCATCGCTAAAGCAGCTACTTGGGCCTCCCCATCTGCTTTCTGTAAGCATTACTGCCTCGATATGAGCTCTAGAGCTGATGCTCAGTTTGGTCAGGCTGTGCTAAAGAACCTGTTTCAGTAAGGGGTATTTCCATCCACCCATAGTTCCTGTAAGGAGTGCTTGGGAATCTCCCACAAGTATGGAGGAAAGGGGATGGGACGTAGGAGTATTACCAGGTTACTCACCGTAGTGACCACCTTACTCCTAGTCCATAGTCCACTTTCCTCCATACGCCCGCCGTCCCCTCTAATCAGGTTCTTCTGTTATTGCTAATGGGTCTTGGACCCTGTGATGGAAAAGGACTGATGGGCGATGTGCGGGGTGGAGCCAAGGTGGGCGGGGTTACGGCCGCGTGCCGGGCCCCGCGCAGGAAAGAAAGGAGGGACACATTTTTGAAAAAAATGTGGATGCTTTTCACAAAGTGCTCCGGTCCCGTCCCACAGGACGGAGAGATGTCCCACAAGTATGGAGGACAGGGGACTATGGACTAGAAGTAAGGTGGTCACTATGGTGAGTAACCTGGTAATTAGGTGAAAAATTTGATGAGGCCCTGAAAGGAAGGAAAGTGGATACGGAGATGGCAAAGTCCTTATATTCTTTGCAAAGTGGTCGCTCTTTTCGCTCCTTTCGAGCTTTTCGTGAAGCCTCGAGGAATGCCCGGTTTGCCTCCTCCAGAGATTGCAGTTAAGGACACTCCAGCTACTTGTCTCAAGGTTATCAGCGATCAGTTCAGTCTGCTCAGAAGAGCAGGGACTTTCAAGCTCAACAAAAGAAAGGTCTGCAGTCCTCAGCGGCTAAGGCAAGGCAATCGAAAACTTAACAATGACTGCCATATGGACAATCTGCTGGGGGGCAGGGTGGTGATCCATGTCGACGAGTGGCAATGGATGACATTAGATCGCTGGGTGATGGACGCGGTATGTCTCGGCCACTCGTTGGATTTTAGGCTTTCTCTGGTTCCTATTTCGCTAGTGTATGTGGTGCAGCCGCATCTTCCAATCTTGCGGCAGGAGGTGGTTCTCATGCTAGAGAAAGGGGCGATAGAACCAGTTGCAGAGCAGGGCCAGGAGGTGTACTCGCGGTACTTCGTCGTGAAAAAACCAATGGCAAGTGGAGGCCTATTCTAGATCTTCGGGCGTTGAACAAGAATCTGCAACGCCTGAAGTTCAAAATGCTCACCCTTCAAGATGTCATCCGCTCGGTGCAACTGGGCGAGTTCCTCGCATCATTGGATCTGTAGGATGCCTATTTTCACATCCCTATAAGGCTGAAACACAGCAAGTTCCTGTGTTTTGTGGTCGGAGAAGATCACTATCAGTTTCGGGTCCGCCCGTTTGACCTTAAGTCTCTCCCCCTCCCCCACCCCCCGCAGGACGTTCACAGCGTGTCTGGTCCCGGTGGCTGTCTTTCTCTGGATGGAGGATCATCATGAGGGTCCCTACCTGGACGATTGGTTGGTAAGGGGTTAGTCGCGGGGAAGGGCACGACGATTGGTTGGTAAGGGGTTCGTCGCAGGGAAGTGCACGAGTCTCTCATGGCGATCATGGGACTTTTGCAATGGCTGGGATTCCGCGTTAACTTCGACAAATCGTATTTGACGCCGTACAGAGAATTAGTGTTTCTCGGGGAGCAGTCTCTTACCCTGGACAATCCAGTAAAACCTTCCAGCGAGCGGAAAAGTTGCGGTCCAAGGCAGGCGAGTGGAAAGAGGGCACAGTGGTCTCGGTCCGAGGTTACATTTCACTGTTTGGGGCCATGGCGTAGTGTATCCTTCTTCTTCCCAATTGCCACCTGTTCATGAGGCCGGTGCAGGAGTTCCTTGAAGACAGGTGGTCACAAAGTCGAGGATTATGGTCGGACAAGCTAGTGGTCGACAAGGGCTTGGTGGACGCCCTTCGATCGTGGACATGTGCAACCAATCTTGTGAAGGGCATGCCCTTGCTGCAGCTGGAATTCCAATTCATGATCCTGGCAGATGCTTCCCAGATAGGGTGGGAGGCACACCTCGACGAATCACAGGTATGGGTAGATCGTTGTGGGTGCAGACTGCGTTGCATATCAATGTGCTCGAGTTGAGGGTGGTGCACTGGGCCCTGAAGTCGTTTCTTCTGCGGATCAGTAGTGAGGGTGTTAACAGACAATACCACCACAATGTTCTATTTAAGGAACCAGGGCGGCATGCATTCCAGAGTCCTGTCAAAGGAGGCGCTGGACGTTTGACATTGGTCTCTAGCTCAGGGGGACAATATTGTCGGTTTCCATCTACCCGGGGTTCTGAGTGTTGAAGCAGACCTGCTCAGCAGGGATGCCAGTCAGCTGCACGTGTGGAGGCTGAAGGCGCATCAGGTGGCAAGAATCTTCCGGCGATGGGGGGGGGGTCTCCTCCGATAGCAGAGAAATCTGAGGTAAAATGAGCAGAGTCTGGAGTTTGCCAGCAGAGGGGCTCATTCGGAGTCATTGGGGGACGTATTTCCGTTCCCGTGGACGGGCCTCTTCACGTATGAGTTCCCCCGTTTCCACTCATTCGGAGGACCATCCAGTGGATTCAGAAGTACTAGCGCAGGGTGATTTTTGTTGCCACGTTCTGGCTCAGGCGGACGTTGCTTTCAGATCTCCTTCATCTGGCGGTGAAAGAGCCGGTTCGGTTAGGAGCGGATCCGGATCTCCTGTCTCAGCATGACTGCAGAGTGTGGCATCACGATCCGGCATCTCTCAGCCAGGCGGCGTGGCTCCTGATCACTCTGAGTTTGGTCATCCAGGAATATCCAGGGATTGTTGACTGATCTTGGAAGTAGCAAGGACTCCTTCTACAAATGTCTTGCATGGTCATAAATGAACAAGATTCGGTACCTATTGTGAGGGTCATCCTGAAATAGAGCCTTTGGATGTCTCCCCGGCTCAGGTTCTCATGTACTTGTTACACCTTGCACATGGGGGCCTGGCGTTGTCATCCATTAAGGTGTATTTGGCGGCAATTTCTAGGATCACGAGAAAGCGCCATACTGCTCCTCTGTTTAGTGATCGATTGGTGAAACATTCTCTGAAAGGGTTATTTTGGACATTTCCCCCAGTGAAGAGGTTTGCACCGGTGTAGAGCCTCAATGTATTTCTTTCTGCTTTGATGAAACCTCCTTGTCGACGGCTTCTTTGAAGTTCCTTTCGTGGAAGGTGGCTTTTCTAGTGGCGATTACCTCGGCCAGGGGGGTGTCAGAGTTGCAGGCACTGGTCATTGACCCACCTTATCTAAGGTTTATGAAGGACAAGGTTCTCCTGGCTACTAAACCCGCACTTTATCCCGAAAGTGCCGTTGGCATTTCACAAACTTGTCTCTATTGCCTTACCCTTGTTCTTTGCTAATGCATCCACGCCAGCAGAAAAGGCACTACATTCTCTGGATGTTAAGAGGGCACTAACGTTTTATCTGAATTGTACACAGGTCTTCAGGAAGTCCAGGCAGCTGTTTGTGGTGTTTGGGCCCTCCAACAAGGGGCAGTCTATTTCCAAACAAGGATTTTCACGTTCGGTTTTCACTACAATTTCGTTTTGTCACACAAGTTGGCAAGCCTTTGAGGGGTGCACCAAAGGCTAATTCTACGCGGTCCACAGCGTTGTCAGCAGTGCTGTGATCTGGGATACCGCTGGTGGACATTTGCCAGGCAGCCTCCTGGGTGGTGCCGCATCCATTCACCAGGCATTACTGTCTGGGGCAGCAACAATTGGAAGACGGGCAGGTGGGGTGAGCGGTCCTCCAACGCCTGTTTCAGTAAGGTAGGCCCTGCTGCTTCTGGGATTTCTATTCTGCTCTCACTTGCTGGGTTTGTTGTCTCATGTATGTGATAAGGTGCTATTTGTTGGTTTGCCTGTGACACACCGCCACACTTTGGTTGTCCTGCTATGTAATCTATTCACAACATGTGAATCCATTAAAGATCCAGTGCTGGAGAAGGGAGTAGTTTCTTACCTGCAACTCTATTTCTCCAGCGTTGGTATCTTTAATGGATTCGCATGCGGCCTCCCCTGCGGGCAAACCTGGGTTTGGGTTCCCTCTACTTTGGAGGTTAAAATCTGAAGGGAAGCCACGGGGGCAGGCTATATATATCAGACGTCCTATTGGTGTGTCCTAAAACACCCAAAAAGAACGTCGATAAGACACTAAAGTGTTGAAGTTTTCCATAGGAAAACGCAAAGTTAAAGTTACTGAGGTTTCCCAGCCTGACGACAGGGAAATATTCACAGCATGTGAATCCATGAAAGATACCAACGCTGGAGAAACGACTCCCATGTCTTACCGTTGCGATCCACAACACCATTAACAGATGCGGACAAAACATTTCTATGTGGGATGTGTATGAATCCTGAGGTTGTTCACTCCTGCTCCCCTTGGGTCCTCTGCGCAAGTGGCCAGGGAAAGGCCATTGCTATTGGATCTGATCCTGGGGGTGGAGAAGCGAGGGAGTATCACCTCGGTGGAGGGTCCTTGAGGACTGGGAGTGGGGTACCCTTGGGCGAGACATGGTATCCCCCTTTTCTGGTTTCCAACCAACCTAACCCTGCCCCAACCTTTATGGGCTGTTATAAGCCAGTTCCCCTCAATTTTAACACTTAACAGTATGGGGAAGAAGAAAACACTAAGAGCGGCGAAGATTACACCTTTAGCCACTTTGGTACTTGGACAAAGAAGTTGCCTGCTAGGAGTTGAGGTTCAGGCATGACCCTTTAATTGTGGTCAGGCATGGCTAAGTGAACAATCACACCTGTAGCCTGTCAAGGGGCTGCAGGTGTATAAAAGAAAATCTGCCAGGCAAGAGAGGGAACGAAAGAGGAAGCAGCAAGCTACCCTTATGAGGAGAAAGCCGTGGTGGGACCAGAGACACCAGCAATGATCCCGAAGGACTTGTAGGACCTGAAGAGAGCGGGCCGTATGTTTTCCCCTGGTCTGGGAGCCTCCCTCTCGGAGTACGAGCAGTAGGAGCTGCTGAGGAGAAGCCCTGTGTTCCGAGGATGCCGTCTGCTTTGAGGAAACGGCCTGGGAGCATGCAGAGAGACAACCACACGGCAGGCAAGCTGGGCTCGCGCCAGCTGGTTTCCCGACTTCATGAAGCCAGAGGAAGTTGCTGGAACCGCCGGGAGGACTCTTGAGAGGCTGGTCGGGGTCGGGAGGGTGTTTAAGCACCTGGGCACTTCTGAAAGGCTGCAAGTGAATAGTGATCTGTATATTGAATACCAAACTAAATGAAACCTTAACCTTGAAGCAAATAAGCGCATATTAAATACCGAACTGAATGAGATCTTACAAATTAAGCCGCATCAATGCACATTGAATAGAAAATAAAGAATACTAAATGTATGTTACACAAGGACTAAAACCTGAAGTTAAATTCATTAAGGCTAAAGGGAGCCACACAGTGAACTTTGTAGAGTAATTCCAGTGTGACAAGGCCACAGCTTGGCAGGAGGTGTGTGACACATGGTGGCAGGAGCCCATGGCTAATACAGAGCCAACATAGCGCAAGACTATACATACATCCAAGCGGCTGACCTAAATAACTAAGTGTAGGTGACTTGGTGCACAGGAGCAAGGGCCAAGGAACCTGTGCTGAGGAGTCTGAGGGCCATAGTTGCGCGACCTGTAATGGGTGGACTGTGTGGTCTAACATCTGCGCCTAGACCAGAAAGCCATGAATGGTGAAATATAAGGACACCGAGCAACAGCCTAACGAAACCGATGCAGATGAACTGGCCAAGCGAGACAGGAGGGTCAGGTTGACCTAGTATTTTGTCTAGACTTTTTGGAAAGACTGCAGCAAGTATAAGTGGTGGAGTTGAATTCTTGGGAAGGGAATCCTGAGACTTAAAGGGGCAACACAAGGAGAGGGCGCTAGAGGGCCGACCAAGATGGCCGCTCCCTTGTGAGCTCCCGGCTGCCTCCCGCATGAATCCTGTTTAATCGCGGCAATCCTGTGGCGAAACTACTAAATCTGCAAGAATAATATATCCTAGCACGGCATCTCATCCCTGTCGAAAACTCGGAGCAGTTCGGACTTGCCTTCCGTGAGAAACACGCTGCGTAGTGTGGCCTGCACTGCCGCGACCTGCGTGGGGCCTGGGAGTCCCGCCTGCCCACCCAAAATCCTTCGTAGACGTACAAGAGCCATCCGAGGGACCTGCCGCGACCACCTCCAGCAGAAAGCGGGGAAGGGGGAATCGCTCGGAGTTGGGGCACCCACAGCCGGTGACGGAGCGGGAGGTGTGAGGAGACCCACAGAAGCAAGCAAAACAGGCGAGTTGGCCGGGGCGTCCCCGCCTTCTTGACTCGCAGGGTCTCCCCGCGCGCCTTGATCTCAGCCCCTCGCACCAGATCCGGTGCCTCGCCCGCGCCTTGACCAGACTCTCTGACTCTGTAGTCAAGCTGAAGATGGGGAAGCTGGACAGGTCCCAGAAACGGCTCAACTTTGATGCGGGCCCAGCGCCTAAAACACCCAGGCCGGAACACCGCCCTGAATCCCTGAATAACCAGTCGGAGGCAGAATTGCAGCAACAAACGGACATCGGGGAAATCCTGATGGAATTAAAAGCTGGGATAGGCGGTCTGGACAGCAAGACAGACTCGCTCTCGTCCAAGGTAGATCTGTTACAACACTGGCTCGACAAACACAGCGACAGGCTCGACTCCGTCGAACAGAGTGTCAGATCTGGATGACAGCACAGCAGCACTCACCTCCTGGGTCTCTACGCTCGAGGGGCAAATGAAAACTGTACTCGCCAAAAACGAGGACCTGGAAGGCCGCTCCAGGCGAAATAATATCAGGATTATCGGAATCGGAGAAAGACAACTACCAGTCAGAATGGAAGAACACGTTGAAAAATTATGCACAGAGCTTTTTGGTCCCACAGTCCTATCGCAAATGTTCATAGTGGAACGAGCCCACAGAATCCCTTCAACAAGACTGGCGCCGGGAGCCCCTGCCCGCCCGATCATTGCCAAGCTTCTAAGCTACAAGGACAGGGACTCCATCCTTAGAATGGCAAGGGAAAAGGGCAAACTACACTTCGGGGACGACATCCAGTTTTTCCCGGACTTTTCGCCGTCTGTCCAAGCCCAAAGGAGATCGTTCACCCAGGGGAAACACAGACTGCGCGCCAACCAGATCACATACTCGATGCTCTTCCCGGCGAGGCTCCGCATTCAAATAGAGGGTAATACCCATTTCTTCAACTCCCCAGAAGAAGCCTCACTATACCTTGACAGGCGGGGATGCAAGTCCGTACACCAAACGCCCGGCGCCTCAAACAGAGAAAGAGCAGAGAGAGTTCCGCCGTGACAAACACCCGCACTACTGCACCAAAGCAAGCGGGAACCAAGCCACCAAGACAACCTTTGCAAACGGGAGGCTGGGGACTGTGCCTAGGAAGGCCACCCGCGCCCCGTGCACAGCACGCAGTATGTTCCAGTTGGGGGGGATTCCAAACGGACAAGTTGGGGGTTGTCCGTGTAAGGAAATTTGTTTGATTGTTGTTGTCGTTCGAAACGCGCTCAGCGCCACTGCCTAACGGCGGGCCTCACCCTGAGCCCTGCCGCCACCCCACTCGAGCCCTAACGCTGCTCCCATATGCCCGAACTCCGACTCCGGTCTAGCCGCATTCCGGTGTTATATAGATCATCACTGGTACGTTCAAAGTAGCAACCTGGAACATTAGAGGGGGCAACATCCCGGCTAAGACACGCAAGATCCTGCAACTGCTCAGACGTCACAAGGTCGAGGTGGCTATGATTCAGGAAACCCACCTCTTGCCGCAAAATGAGCACCTGTGGGCCCGCAGCTGGGGTTGCCATCGCTACTGTTCTTCATACTCATCCTATGCCAGAGGAGTCGCTATTCTTCTCCAATCTTCACTGGGGTTTCGCCTGATCCAAACAGAGGGACAGCGAGGGAAGGGCGCTTATGGTCGGGGCATGGTGGAGGGTGAGGAGGTGGTGTTCGTCAACTCCTACGCCCCCAACACAGACGGCACAAACACTTTTGACTGGGTGCTATCCCGCCTCTTGCAAGTGCGAAACGAGACCATAATCTGGGGTGGAGACCTGAACACCCACCTCGACCCACAGAAAGATAAATCAAAGTTAACAGCTCACCCGTCCAAAGTCAGCCTACAAGTGCAAGAGATCTGTAAAGCGTTTGACCTTTCGGACATTTGGAGGACCCAGAATTGGGAAGCCAGAGACTGCACATATCACTCAAGTGTTCATAACACAAACTCTCGCTTTGACTATCTGTTAGTCGCTGGCAATGGGGAGCATGCCAAATACTCCCCAAAACCTTCTCAGACCACGCCACAGTCACACTCGAATGCCTCCAGCCGACCACCAGGCCACGTCCTCCACAATGGCGCTTCAAACCCAGATCCCTCACCGATCCGACATTCGCCACCAAGCTAAGCGAGGAAATCAACTCCTTTCTTGACATTAACCAAGGCACCGTCAACTCTGCCGGATAGCTATGGGAATCTTTCAAATGCTACATAAGAGGCGTCTGTCTAGCCAAGGAAAACGGAATCCTGAATCTTATTAGATGCAAACTAGAAACCTGCGAAACGCACCTGAAGGAATTGGAAAAGCAGCAAGTCGCACACAATTCAGACCAAATCCAGGCGAGGCTGAAAGAAGTTCTGAACTTTAGAAAACTGGTTGAACGGGAGATAACATTTCTGGGGCACAACCACAGAATTAGACAATACGGCGAAGGCCAGAAGCCTGGAGCCCTTCTTGCTCGCCTCATAGCGGCAGACAGGAGGCCGACCAAGAGTGGACAGTATCCGGACACCACAGGGAAATATGCTGCACAAAGAAGAAGATATAGTCGAGGTGTTCAGGGCTTTCTTCCAGGACCTATACAGCGCCGGGGGCCCTACAGACTCTGTTGCGATCGGCAACTACCTTAATGACACTGAACTTTACTGGGTGGAGGGAGAACTCTGTGAGCCACTGAATGCGCCCATAAGGCTGGAAGAGATTCAAGAAGCCATCAAAAATCTGCCATCTTCCAAAGCCCCGGGACCAGATGGGCTAACTGGGGAGTTTTGTAAATACTTCACCCCTCTCCCGCTAAATGTCTATGAGGAGGCGATCGAATCCGGCATTCTCCCACAGACACTAAGAGGAGAAGCGAACGTAATCCTGCTACACAAAAAAGACAAGCCCCCCCGAAGATTGTAAGTCCTATCGCCCCATATCAATTAATCTGGACAACAAAATCCTGGCGAAGATCCTCGCCAATAGGCTTCTCCCATTAATGCCTGCACTGGTTCTCGCCGACCAAGCTGGATTTGTGCCTGGCCGAAACACCACATTCGGTATACGCAGAATGTTTGGGGTTCTGGCAGCACTCGACCCTGATCAGCAGGCAGTGGCGGTGCTGCTAGAAGCCGAAAAAGGCATTCGACTCTGTTGAGTGGCCCTTTATGTTCGCCGTGCTACAGCAGCTCGGACTTGGGAAACAATTTATCAGGCTAGTCTCACTCCTCTATACCCAGCCCCTTTCAGCAATCTCACTCGGGTCGACCCGCTCGGCTTAGTTCAACCTCCAGCGTGGCACTAGGCAGGGATGCCCATTATCCACTATGATATTCGCCCTTGTGATGGAGCCCTTGGCAGCGGGCCTTAGGGAACGACATATCCAGAGAGGTCTTAAAATGGGTCCTCACCGGCTAATAATATCACTCTATGCCGACGACCTAGTCCTGTTCATGCAAAACCCCTGCGAAAACCTTAATCCAATAATGTGTGAAATAATCAAGTTTGGGTTGGTATCTGCCTTGAAAATTATTAACCAATCGAAATCAATCGTCTTTCCCTTAAACACAAAAACCAAAATTGTCCAAGACGATTTTAACTTCCAGTGGGAGACAGCTCACGTCCGATATCTAGGAATTAAGGTGTCCCTAAATCACCAAGATATACTGAAAGATAACTGCGATAGCACACTGAAATGATTAAGAGACAAGGTAAACCGGTGGAAATCGCTACCGCTCAGCATCTGGGGGCGAGCCTCATTGGTAAAAATGGTAATCTTACCCAAACTCTTATACCTTTTCCCTAACATCCCCATCCTGCTGTCCCGACGCTTCCTGGGTAATCTGAGAAGCCTATTTCTGGACCTTATATGGTCTGGCAAACCTGCAAGGGTGGCTTACTCATCCCTAGTGCTTCCTGTTAATAAGGGTGGCCTGGCTCTGATCTAGAACGGTACTACTGGGCAGCACAAGCTCAGTTTCTCAGTCATTGGTACGAACCACAATTCTTAAGACCGCATGTACAGGTCGAACGGGCACTAGCCTCACCCAACTTGCTAAGGGCAGTGATTATCAGGAATCAAGCAGTGCCACACATGACGCTGAACATAGTGCAATCCACCTTCGCAATATGGCGGAAAATAGCTCAAAAGTACAAGATTCAGCTTAGATGCTCTCCTCTTCTGCCTCGAAATTAATTCCCGGGATCCCACTCACCGCCGAGAAAGTGTACATGAACTGGGCGGATAAGTGCAAAATAAAAACTCTAGGCGACTTCTTTATACAAGACACCTTTATAACACCCCAGCAGGCGAGGGAAAAGGGGGGCACGTCCTCCCTTGACATCTTTTTGTACTTCAGAGTGCGATACAACTTGCAGGCCCTCATCCCATCATTCCCGCAACAACCCCCCACCTGGCAACTACTGCATGGGACCATTCTGGCACAAGGAGAGGGCAAACTAGTCTCATTCATCTACAAATCCCTGCTCACGACACCCTCCCCTCGAACCCCAAAACAAAGACAAGATGGGAAACTACGCTTCAAACCCCATTCCTGATGAAGACTGGAGCTATATTTTACAACAGACACAAAAAGTGGCACTCAATTCCCGCTTCAAACAAATCCACTTTAACTATCTGCATCAAAAACCTATTATACCCCTAACAAGAGAAACAGACACCACCCTGGGTCCAACGCATCTTGCGACCGTTGTGGGTCCCCGGACGCTGATTTCCTGCACCTAACGTGGAGTTGCCCGCCAGTGTCTAAATTCTGGTCAGATGTGCTTGACGAAACTAACGCAATTATCGGCGAGAGAGTGGGACACTCACCACTGGTGGCGCTCCTCAGCCTAACGAGACCCCTGTCGTCACACATCCGGAAACTGGCAAGCTTGTTATTGGTTTTGGCACGTAGACTAGTAGCTATGGCATGGGGACGGGGCACACCCCCTGCCCTAGCGAACTGGAAGAGGGACATCACACACTGCCAAGAAATGGAAACAGAATTCATAAAGACACTTCCTCTCCACGCAAGACCCCCAGATATATGGGGCCCGTACATCTCGTACCTCCTCTCTAGCGCAGCACCAGCCGGGACAACCGATCAGCCACCACAGACTTCTCTGGTGTCAATGTAAATGCGTTAATTGCCTGTTGTGCGTTGGGTCTGTCGGAGGGTGGGAGGGTGGTCGTGAGGGGGCATTTGGCGGCTTGTTATCAGCCCACTGTTTGGGCTTGTTGTTACTCATGTTTACTAAAATGCAAAAAATAAAGTTTTAAAAAAAAGGGCAACACTTGTCTTGGGAACAGAGTCTCAAGACCCCTTTTGTTTTGAACTGTTACTGTGTTGCTTGGGGAAGGGAATCCCAAGAAGTGATTTTTAAACTACAACACCTTGAACTGGAGAAAGCTAATCGTGAGCCTTTTTAATGGAAATGTATTGTTCTTGGGGAAGGGGGAGCTGAAAGTAAGCTGTGAGCTGGAAGAAGCTCAGAACTTTGTTGAACACTATTTCTATTGACATCCCTACACATTTGTGAGTGAAGTCTTGAGTGAACACCCTCAAGACCCACGAGAATAGCCTATACTAACTGCCTAGCAGTTCCCCCATTCAAAATGACCACAACTGGAGGGAACAGCTTCCCCGTCAAAGGTGCCCAATTGTGCAACTCCCTCCCACCTTAAGGCTTGACCAAACATACCCACACTTCAGATTAAACTTCATCAAGTGGCTTAAAGGAAACGAGCTACAGGCTAGCCTTACCAGCTAACTGACTAGACCATTCTACTGTAACCTATTTCTGATGTTAATGTATTACCTGCTGTATTGCCATTGATTTGTACTTTTGTGATTGTGTAACTTGTAAGCCTAAAGTATTCTTGTTCTCACGCCCTGACACCTATGGGTCTGGCACATGCTACAAATAAAGAAAGACAAACCAACAAAACATTTGTTAGTAGTAGTTTTGAGTGCAAGGCTAGGTTTTAGACTCATACTTTTCCGTTGAACTCTTCGACTTGCCTTAGTTTTGTTCAGGTATGGAAATCCTACCTTCGTGTAGGGCAAGTTAGGCCTTCACACATCCTGACATTTAAGTTAATACATAACTTTTTGTTTGAACTTTAAGCCTGTGTCTTCCTTCATGATGCCTTCACAGATGGGAAAGATCGAAAATCTCGTACATTTCTTGGCCCTATATTAAATGTAAATACAAGAAGAAGATGGTTAAGGCCACACTTTTTAATTCACATTTGAAGCTGTGCGGAGGCTATGCTTTTAATAATGCCATCGGAAGAGGAGAATTTTATGTTTGATATTTTATCATTTGTGAACGCATCTTGGGGTGGGGCTGTGTGTATCTTTTGATAAAAGCGTCACCGTTATGGTACCTGGCTTAAATATATAATTTTTAATGCATAAGTGTAATGGCCTGAAGTGTTTGTACCGATAGGTAGGTTATTAATTTCTTGTTTGTAATAGCTGTAATATGTTTGATTTTAATGGCATAGACGAATACACTTTGTTTGACTGATGTTATTACAGTACTTGTGGTTCCCTTTACTCTTACCCTCTCATTCTGTTCCCACTCACCCTGTATTGTTATCAACTTTTGCAAAAGTAAAATAAATAAATCAGCCTAGCAACCTTTCTAGGGTGTAGATGGAAAGCTGACTAAAGAGTGCAGATCAGTTCTACACCTAGATGCTGCAAACAAATGACCCATAAGTGAAAAATCAACAAATCTGCTCCATATTATACTTACCACTTCTTTGAGTGGGTGATTGCCTATCGTCGGTAGAGCTGCAAGACCTCTGCTACCACTTCGCTATCAATGCATTGCCAATACAGAACATTTTCTTTGGCCTTTACTAGATGAGAGCATCCAAGCTATTGTTCTTTAAGGAGGTTACCCCTGTCCAATGACCTCTGGGAGCACTGCTTTGTCTGTGCCTACGACTATTGGTGCATCAGCACCAGATGTGCTGGGCGCCCATCAATGATGAGACTGCCCCCTTTAGTGACCTCTCAATTGCAATACCATTTCTCCAGCAGTGGATCTTTCATAGATTCAGATGCTTGAATATTCCCCGTCGTCAGACTGGGAATCCTCGGTGATAAATTTAATAATATATATATTTTTTTTAAATATATATACATTGCTACCTAGCAGTGCATGTACATAGCCCATTATGGCCTATGAGCCATTTCATTGTGTAGTCTCTCCACCTCACCTTGGTCCTTTATGGCCCCAGCCAATGAGGTGGCAGGGCCCAAGCTCCGCCCCCGGCAGCCATCTTCAGATTTTTCACTGCAGTCTAACAGACACAGGGAATCCTCAAGCTCTCTGAGCTTTTTCAAATTCTTTCTACTTTTGTGTGGAATATATTTGGAAAAATATATTCCATCTTGTTCCCCTTCTTAGGGGCTTTGTTTTCATTACCCTTGGAGACAAAACTTGTTGTTTTCCTCTCAAAATCGTCGACTGAACTTCTCTTCAGAAATGGAGGCACCTCAGGCTGTCAAGAAGCCTTCCCTGTTCAGGGACTGCACGAGGTGTAAGAAGAAATTGGTTTACTACAAAGACCCCCACGAGCATTGCATTTATTGTCTGTACCCGCATGACATTAAAAAATGCGAGATTTGTAGAACTTTTTCCACCAAGACCCTTCATGACAGGCATAGAAGACTCCTTTCATACCTGGAATCCAGGGATCAATCTTCGGACGAAGAGTCTGTCAGAACAGCTCCTGTCCAATCCAGTACTCCATCTGAGAGACAAACTTCAAAGAGAAGGGCCTCTTCAGTGGAAAGGAGTTCCTCTCCCAAATCCAAAAAGAGGAAGCTGGAATTGATACCCTTTCTGCCTCCAGTTGACTTACCAAGCCAGAAAAAGTCAGCAAAATCTGCCTCCAGAGGTAAGGAGGAGTTTGCAAAAAATGGGGGGTGGGCAGTCGTCGGCGGGTAAACCGTCCACGAATGAAGGGAAAGGTAAAGGCCCGTCATCGGCCATACCGTCGACGAAACCATCATCGACGACGACGCTTAAGAAATCGTCGACAATTAGATCATAGTCATCGGACATGTCGACCACGAAGCAATCGTCGACGAGCAAGAAACACCACTCGTCCACGAAGCATTCATCCATGACGCAGTCGTCCACGGAACATACTCCACATTCGTCGACGAAGCCCTCGTCGACGGGAAAATCTCAATCGTCGACGGGAAAATCTCAGTCGGCAGCGAAGCCCTCGTCGACGGGAAAATCTCAGTCGTCGACGAAGATAGCATCGTCCATAACACCTTCAGAGGCACCACAAATTTCGGCAGTTACGGAGGAATTACTGCCGTCCACATTTGAAACTCCTGTCATTGAAAGCAATATCATTGAGAAGAATACTGAGACTGAACCACTGGTACAGCAATTTTCACCTTTGGGGCACATGGCAGAACTTCCGGATGTAATTCTTCAGGAAGAATTCTCTGATGCGGAAGTGGTGGAAGAGTCCATCGGTCCCTTACCGAAACAATACAGCCCTCCTTGGCACCCGTCCACGGGAGAATCCGAATATCCTCATGACCCGATACTCATGTTATCCGTGCAGAGGATTGTAGAAGAATTTTACAAACAGCAAAGGGAGAAGCAAATCCCGATTAATCCCTTAGAAGCAGGAATTATTCCTAGAGAGTCATCTCCGATTCCAGGCACATCTGGTTGCTCTCCTCACAGGAGTAGACCGCAGAAACGGATGAGATCACCTCCTCGAAGACCGAGGAGCAGCACCCACAGTGCTTCACCTACAAGAGTCCCGTCACCACAGTCATCGCACAGACCGCGATCTCCGGACGTGGATCCTACGATGGTACCGTCCACCATCTCGGTATCCGACTGGCAGGAGGATCCTTTTGGAGAATTCTCGGAACCAGAAGGAGAAATAACACAAGAGCCAGACGCACCCAGTGAGTGGGATGACTACGTAGTCGAGAAGCCCAGGAGGAGAGACTCGCCGGGCAAGGCCTCACCGCCGGATGATCTCGTCTCTTTCCACACCATTATAGGTAAAGCCGCAGAATTGTTTAAAATTCAGGTTTCTTCGGAGGAAAGGCAATCGGTGCTCTATGAGCACAGGGACAAACGAAGGAGGACAGTGACCACAATTCCTCTCCTCGATACCATCTGGGATTCCGGATCCAAGATCCTATCCACGCCCTTATTGACTCCGGCGTTGGTGTCCAGGCCAGAAAAGAAATATAAAGCTCCGGATTCGGCACCGCTTTGTTTGAGGGGTCATACGAAACCAGACTCGGTTGTTACAGTGGCGGCCAGAAAGAAACTCGCCAACCCCTCCTCACCGTTGTCCGCACCACCGGATAAGGACGGACGAAAACTGGAAGCCATGGGCAGGAAAGTATCATCTTCTGCATCCCTTACAATCAGAGCGGGCAATGCGCTGGCCATGACCGCAAGGTTCGATCGCGAGCTTTGGCTCCGCATGTCTAACTTGGCTAAGCAATTACCACCGGAGCTCCAGGAGGAGGCAAAATCGATAATCGCGGATGGTGAAGCAACATCGGATCACATGATCGACGCAGCGGTTGATGTGGCCGAATCAGGCTTCAGGCAGATGGCGCACGGCACAGAGCTCAGAAGGCAGGCCTGGATGAAGGCTACTAACTTTAGACCTGAAGTCCAGGCGCAGATATTAGACATGCCGTTTGATGGCCAAGATCTCTTTGGAAAAAAGATAGACGACCATTTGAAGGCAATCAAGACAGACACGGACACAGCCAGAGCCATCAGTTCTTTAAAGGACAAAAGTAAGGACCATCGGTCTTTTCGTCCCTTTAGAGGTTCATCTTCCAAGTTCAGAGGATACGGTCGCTCCTCCTATGGTCAAAAAGCACAAGGCGGCACGTACCAAGACAATAAATATCAGTCATCCAACAGATACGCCCATAGAGGCAGACGTGGCTCCGCCCAAGGGAAGTCACAAGGCAAGCAAAACTGACGACCAATTTTCTCCCCCCCCCCTTCACCACACCCCGGTGGGGGGAAGGGTGAGCCAGTTATTCCAGCGCTGGCAGTCAATTACATCGGACAGATGGGTGTTGCAGGTGATCCGAAAGGGTCACACCTTAGAATTTCTGGACCAACCTCCTTCTCTGCCTCCAACATCTCGCAGAGTGCATATGCTAAGACAGGTCATGTCCGAAGTGCAAAAACTGCTCCAGAAGGCAGCAGTAGAACCAGTACCTTATTATCAGAGGGGAAAAGGTTTCTACTCCCGATTCTTCCTCGTCAAAAAGAAAAACGGTCAATGGAGACCCATCTTGGACCTGGGGGCACTCAACAAATTAATCAAGCGCATAACATTCAAGATGGTAGCTTTACAAGGGGTGCAACCTTGGTTAAACAAGCACGACTTCTTGGCCACTTTAGACTTGGAGGATGCATACTTCCATATTCCGATCCATCCAGCGCACAGACAGTTCCTCAGGTTCACAGTGGGAGAGCTCCACTTTCAGTTTCAAGTGCTCCCGTTCGGGCTAAAATCGGCTCCGAGAGTTTTCACAAAATGCTTGGCACCGGTAGCGGCAAGTCTCAAGAGGGCAGGAACGGACGTTTTTTCCATACCTGGACGATTGGCTGATAAAGGCAAGTTCCGCTGCAAAGGCTCGCTCAGCAGTGTCGAGGACTGTCAACCTCCTAAAAGAGTTAGGTTTCTCCATAAACCAGACGAAGTCCTGCCTCGTTCCCAGCAAGGTAGCTCTCTTCCTGGGAGCCGAATTCGACACCAGCATTCCCAGAGTGAGGCCATCCACAGAAAGAATAGCAGCGATTCTACGCTCAACTTCGAACTTCCTACAGAAAGAGACAACATCCGTACGCTCTTACAAACCCCTATTGGGCATGATGTCATCATGCATATTCCTCATACCGAACTGCAGGCTTCGCATGAGACTGGTTCAGGAAGCTCTGGACCACCAATGGAAACAAGCTTTCGGATGCTGGGAAGACATTGTCCAGATTCCATCGACGTTGCACAAGGCCCTTCGATGGTGGAATGTTCCGAGGAATCTTCTGCAGGGAATGCCGTTTCAAGCACCGACATCGACCCTCCTGCTGCGGACGGACGCTTCCTTATCAGGCTGGGGCGCTCATCTGGCGGACCTCCAAACCAAGGGATCTTGGCCGGCACAAGAGTCCCAGCTCCACATCAACGTGTTAGAGCTCAGGGCCGTAAGGTTAGCGCTGAAAGCTTTCCTACCGGTTATAGCTGGTCAAGTTCTTACAGTCCAGACAGACAACACGACCTCCATGCACTATACAAACAAGCAAGGAGGCACGAGGTCTCAGATCCTGTCGCAAGAAGCCCAACAGCTATGGGCATGGGCCTTGCGCTACGGGATACAGATCAGGGCAGAGCATCTTCCAGGAGTGGACAATGTCCTAGCGGACAGACTAAGCAGAGAGTACACAGCGTCACACGAGTGGGAGCTGGACGAAAAAGAAACCCAACGGATCTTTGCCTTATGGGGCCATCCGCAGATCGACCTTTTTGCCACCAGGAACAACAAAAAATGCAAGAGATTTGCTTCAAGATACCCGGAGCACCAATCACTGGGAGACGCGTTCTCAGTGGATTGGTCGGGGAAGTTCCTCTACGCCTTCCCACCCATTCCCCTCATGTCAAGGGTACTTCGCAGGGTAAAAGAACAGGATTGTTCTTTGATTCTTATTGCACCGGATTGGGCACGGCAAGTCTGGTACCCGACGCTGAGGCACCTATCCTGCCGACCCCCGATTCGTCTCAAGTCACATCAATATCTACTGACACAACAGAACCGCAAGGTCCTCCACCACGACCCGAGGAGCCTGTCTCTCAAAGCATGGTTCCTGAGCAGCGCAAACTGATGCACCTAAAGTTACCATCAGAATGCTGGGATATCATCAGGGCCGCTAGAGCCCCGTCCACGCAACTTACCTACACCAGGAAATGGACCAGGTTTTCCAAATGGTGCGAGACCTCTGCGATCGATCCCCTCTCGGCCTCGGTTGATCAGATTCTGTCCTACTTGTTGCACCTGGCAAAGTCAGGGCTCTCACTGTCCTCTATCAAGGTCCATCTGTCAGCCATAGCGGCCTACACAGTAACCGCGGAGACGCAAGCCTTACTTTCCTTACCAGCGGTTAAGATCTTCCTGAAAGGACTGATGCGTACTTATCCGCCTACACCTACACCAGTTCCAGACTGGAGTCTCAACACCGTCTTAACAGCCCTCATGCAACCTCCCTTCGAACCCATACACAGATGCGATATGAAATTCTTGTCCTGGAAGACATCTTTCCTGATAGCCATCACTTCAGCCAGAAGGATCAGTGAGTTACAAGCTTTGTCTTCTGAACCCCCGTTTACTTTGTCCCAGAAGGACCGCGTCATCTTAAGGCCTCACCCGAAGTTCCTCCCCAAGGTACTTTCGGAGATGTCGTTCACTGAGCGCATTGTGTTACCAACCTTCTTCCAGAATCACGCTTCTGAAGCGGAAAGAACTTTACATTCTCTAGACGTTGCTAGAGTGTTGAAGTTTTTCTTGCAAAGAACCAAGGAGTTCCGCTCCTCAAACCGGCTATTCATTTCTTTCTCTGGCCGTACCAAGAGTCAGCATATATCTAAACAAAGTCTGGCACGCTGGGTATCGTCCTGCATCACCCACTGCCATCAGTTGAAAGGCGACCCTTTAACTAGACCGCCATCTGCGCACTCCACCAGAGGAAGGGCGGCGTCAACAGCATTCCACGCAGGGGTGTCCTTGAAGGACATATGCAGAGCCGCCACGTGGAGCACTCTGCATACCTTCGCGAAACACTACTGCCTGACTGAGGATACCAACAAAGAAGCTGCAGTTGGACAGGCAGTGCTCCGCCATCTCTTTGTATAAGGTAGGACCAGCCTCCTTTCCCGCCTTTCCCGAAGTATGTAACCGTTGTGTTGCTACATGGTAAAGGTTTGATCAGAAATATGTTTTCTGTATTTATGCATATATGTATATAATGGTGGCATGTTTAACTGCTTGGTATTCTATTCAAGCATCTGAATCTAAGAAAAAGCCAATGCTGGAGAAGTCTTAGTTACTTACCTGTAACTGTATTTCTCCAGCATTGGTATCTTTCATAGATTCACATGCGCCCGCCCGCCTCCCCTGAGAGGCTGCTCCTATGCTCGGCATCCATCATACTGTAATCTATACGGTTCAAAATCTGAAGATGGCTGCCGGGGGCGGAGCTTGGGCCCTGCCACCTCATTGGCTGGGGCCATAAAGGACCAAAGTGAGGTGGAGAGACTACACAATGAAATGGCTCATAGGCCATAATGGGCTATGTACATGCACTGCTAGGTAGCAATGTATATATATTAAAAAAAAAAAAGAATTTTATTATTAAATTTATCACCGAGGATTCCCAGTCTGACGACGGGGAATATTCAAGCATGTGAATCTATGAAAGATACCAATGCTGGAGAAATACAGTTACAGGTAAGTAACTAAGACGTCTGGTGGGCTGCCTACTTCCTTGTGTGGATTTTGGCTTGACAGCATAGATGCCAGCACCACTATACTCACTGGCTACTCAAAGCAACCTTTTTCACCCCTGTGGATACCTTGTCCCAGATAGTGTGCTGTTATGGTTCCAAGGCCACATTCTGTCTCTTCCACTGTTGTTCACATCGGCATTGCTTCATGTAACTATGGCTAAGGTCATGGATTATATTGAGGATTACGTCAAAATGTCGATACCACTATTTACTTGACCCAGCTGAACCATCACTTGCGAGATTATTTATTATCTGTCACTCTGACACTGTGTCCCTGTACTTTTTTAAACCTCTGCAGCGATCTTACAGGAATACAATATATGCAACCTGACATACCTTAAGTGCCACAGTGTTGGGGAACATTACGTACAATGCCTTCTCTTGAAATGTAACCTTGCATAGGTGGCTATGGGGGCCTCACTGCTTGTGGCATCATGTTTTCTCATTTAAAGGGATACAGTCCTGTGGCAAGCCTAGCAGCGGCCCCCATTTGCAAAGCAGTGCTGAGTCTTGCATCCAGACGTTGTCTCCATTATCCCCCCCTTCCACTCCCCCTCCAAAACAGATGTTGCCATATGCGGACATGGCTTTACTGGTTAAAAGGCTAGACATGACTGATTTTGTGACTGTCTGAATTCAACCCTGAATTCTCATCTTATTCTCAGCTCTTCTGAAATTATTATACTGTTCCTGATCACAAATCCCATCTTGATACTACATTATAAACATTCAGTATCAAGACCACATACTGCTCAACCAATCGGAACGGTCTTTCTCCACCCTGCTGTTTCTATTGGAGACATGTTTTTCAGTTGAGTATGAAAATGTCTGAAGGCCCTGGCATAAACATCTCTTAACTGGGGCACCCGTTGGAGAACATGGACTATACTTGAATCCTGTGAACAGAACCCGACTGACACTGCTTTTAAACACAACGCAGTTATAGATTGGGAAGGCTTCTACCAACAGACGTGAGGTTTTCTTCAAGTTTATTTACCTGCCAATGTTTATAAAATGGTTACATGCTTATATAATTCATTACCTTGCTGTGATGGCTGTACCTGCCATCAGACTTTAACCTGGTTCACCTATAATAACCATTCTACATTTTTGTGAAAGGATCCATGATCTGTTAGTCACCGGTACATTCCACTCAGGATTCAGGTTGCCAGTCTTAGTTACCAGCCTTTTTTTTTAGATGCTATATTTTAAATTGAGGCATTTGGTAAGAAGAAGAAGAAAGAAAAGATGTCTGAACTAGTGCTAGGTATTTGTAATGTGGTTATGTTGAGACTCCATAATAAAAAAGGAATCACTTTAGATTTCAACTGCTGCATCTCTGCTTTGCCCGAGTAACCAAGTCCTGGAACAAGTAGAGTTGCAGGGTTTGAGCTATGGCCAAGGTGGTAGACTTTTTACATGAAGTCCACTGCCTTTTTTAATGCAGAAGGTCTCTTCTGAAATGGATCTTGCATCAGCTGCTAACTTTAGAAACTAATGTAACCCATGCTTTCATCTCACTTTCACCTCTTTTTCAGTGCCCATTGTTTTGAATTTCCATTCTCTGCTTTTTTGTCCTGTTAATGCTTGTGCTCTGTCTGTTGTCTTTGGTAATTTGAATGTTGGGTTTGAATACCTTATTTCCATTCGTTTGTTTGTACCATGCTCCTCATGACTGTGCTAGATTTTCAGTGAAAATGCTGTGTTCTTGACCATTGTTTCTTTGATAATGGTCTTGCTTTCTGAAAAGTACTTTATCCATACTTCTTGATTTGTGCTTATTTTATTGCATTTATTTTTTTCCTGACTCTGTTATCTCATTATTCATTGATATGAATGCTTGTGGTTGCTGTTATATTCCACGTTTACTCTCGCCACCTTTGACCTGTGCTTTGCATGTTATGCCTGCCTTGGATACTGCAGGATTCTATGGACTGGAGGAGTCTGATCTGGACAAAGTCTTTCATCTGCCCACTACTACCTTCATTGGTGGAAATGAGACTGCGCTTCCCCTCCGAGAGATCATCCGTCGTCTTGAGGTGAGCAACTTCAGCTCAGATTGCACAAACAAAACCTAGAGAGAGGCCCTTGTCGACCCATTACACATAGGAAGAGGGGGGAACAGTGATCCACGAGTAAGCGCATAGTCTGTAATGGAGGCTGGTAAATACATGTAAAGGTCTGGAAAATAGTAAGACTGTTTTGCGGCAGCAAAGGACAGAGTTGAGTAATGGATAGAAATAGTGTTTTGGGCTAGGTTGAGTGGAGGATGCCAGACAGTGGTGTCTATAGGTTGTGGGAGGGCTGAGGAGAATAAGAATGTGAAGAGAGGTTTTAGTAAGGCTTACATGTTGGATTGGAAGGAGAGGATAGGATGAAGGGAATGATAGTTAAGGAAGAGTGATTGGTGAAGGGGAAGCCATGGACTTGTCATTTGAGTGAACCTCAGCTGAAGCCTAGAGGGGAAGGTGCAGGCTGCCCTTGTAAACAAGTTGGGCATCTTTGACCCACCAACATTGAGCGGATTGCTTCTATATTAAAAACAGATATGTTGTCTATTGCTGTTTTCTTTTAATGCAGATGGCATACTGCCAGCACATCGGTGTGGAGTTTATGTTTATTAATGATCTGGAGCAGTGCCAGTGGATAAGAGAGAAGTTTGAGAGACCTGGGATCATGCAGTTCAACAGTGAAGAGAAGCGAACCCTGCTGGCCAGGCTGGTGCGCTCAACCAGGTAAGACTTGACCCAGCATTGCCTCTTTAAGGCGTACCTTCAAAACAGCAGCAGACATTAATTTTTGTGCCCTGCCTGTTGACTATGGTAATATGAATGTTGGGTTTATGTACCTTATTTGAATTTGTTTGTTTGTACCACTTCTGAAATTGATCTTGACCGCTGTTTCTGCCATGTTCTGTGGAGGGAAAGAAGCAGGAGACCGACTAGAGTTTGCCATTCTTAGAAGCTTTTATGGGTTTCTCTACCTAACACAACTAGTGTGCTCGTCGTGACCCTACCACCAATACTAAACAACTAAAATCCAGGAGGATGACTCCCTTCTCGTGGGGTGGCTGCTTGTCCCTATCGTCTTAGTAGACAATTTTAAGATGGTGCTTGGCTATCCGTTGCATTCATTCGTTCAGTTCCCTTCCAACTTCCTGGCTTCCCTTTCCCCTGAGTTGGCCATATCCTCCTGGCTGGCGTTTCTTATGATTATTCGAACAGTTTCTCTTTTCCTTATACCTACCTTATCTCTCGAGAAATATAACCAATCTTATTGTCACAGTTCTTATTCTTATTACTTTTTTTCTACTGGTAAGATTAAGAAGGCCACTATAGTGAGTCTCACTCTGTCACTTGCTTTCTTACTGGGACGAATATGAGTTTAGTAATCTTTATCACTTTTCGATTACACTGTGCTTCCTTCTTCTCCTGGCGCGCTCTCCGGTGCCTCTATATGGTCAAAATGTCTGTGAGGTATTCTCTTGCCTTCAGCAACACCACCACTTCATTGCAGTTCCTTCCGGGAACCTTTTTTTGCTCTGTTAACCTTACTGCCTGTGCAGTATGCAGCAAGCTTCTCTCTCTCTCTCTCCATGTCCTGTCTGGAAGTCTCTCCTCCGTGACCGAGACTGGTCCGGCTGGCTCTCCAGAGCCTTCCCGCTTCGTAGTGCACGTTGGGCACTGATAAGCTTATGCTTCATTTCATCAACTGAAGTTGGATTGCCTTCTCTTTGTCACTACGCTGTGAGTGAAGCTTTGAGCTTCGCAAGCTCCTCATCTTTGCTTTCTCTCCTCCCACTCTTAGGCCGCTGGTCTGGGTCTCCCCCAGCGTCCTGTGGAAGTCCTTCTCTGTCCTATCCACATTCATTATGACTCCATTACGTTTCTTTGTCTCTGTATCAGGCATGTAATTTGCTTCTGGTACAACATTGCAGTAACAGATGTACAAAGATTATGGAAATGGCAGTTTCTACGTCACTTCATTTGCAATATAATACATGACTTTTAATATATCCACTGTGTTCAATGTATTGCACAATTTCATTTTCCAAAGTATTGTGTGACTATTATTTTTCCCAAATGTATTTTCCTGTGTGCCGTGCTTTGGGTGTGGGGGGAGGGAGGGGCTGTAGAACCAAGCCATGATCCCTCCAAGAACCAGTTCTATCTGTTGCTCCACTGCAGCTTGTAACCCCTGTCAACTCTTCCTTCCACTCGCCCCACCCTATAATTTGCCTCCCCTTCCTCTTGGCATGAAGCCTCTCTTTACCCTGCAAAACGATATCCACTTGTTGTGTCCCTCATGGGTGGGAGGCTCTAGAAAGCCACTTCTCCATACCCTGTAATTATCCTGCCCTCTGCAAGTCACCAAGCTATCCCCTGATCTCTTGCACCCTTTCTGGGAACCTCCTCCATTCCCCAGTCCTGCAATTAGTCTCCCCTTAGGGCCCAACTGCACTGCACGCTATAATTTTAATCGCACATCTAGTCTCCCCATTGTGGAATGGGTGGGCTTTAGAAGTACACTTGTCCTCCAATTTGTAATTACCTGAAAATGTGTGCCCATCTCCCCTCCCCTGGAAGCCACAAACTTGTCACTGCCTTCCATGGAGACAACACACAAGCGTATCCCTGGAAACCACATGTGTTTGTGGGTGGGAGCAACAGCCTTATATAAGACCGCCTTATACAGGACCTGTAGAGAGAGAACAGGGATCTTTTTCTTGGCTATGATATGATTGGTTATTTATAACATGCTTAATACCCAGAGGTTTCTAAGCGCATACCGGAGGATTGAACCTGTGTTGTTCCGTGTCGTCTTGCTTCCAAGGCCAGCACGTTGCACACAAGCTATCCTCCTGAGGTTGCTGCCAGTTGTGGGGGGAGGGAGAGGGAGCAGAGCTTCAGAGGGCCCTTCCACAGGTACCCTTGTCTTCCCTCTGCCTCCTTCCTCCTCAACTTGCTCTATATTTTGACCAGTAGAGTTCCTGGCATGTCTGCACCCCCCCCGTCTTTCCCCTCTATCTGCCTGCCCCCCTCTCCCTGTATCTCTGTTTCTCTCTCTGCACCTGCCCCTCTCTTCTTCTCCCCCCTCACCATCTTTACCGGCCACCTTCACCAACTCCCCCCTCCAACCCTTCTCTTTCTCCCTTGGGGTCCTGTCTCCTCCCTTGTATCCAAGGGTGCTCCCCCAGGCCCTGGGTTCCATGCCAGTGGGTGTGTCTAACTAATCCAGTGTGTCCAATGTATCCTGCTGGCAATGAGTTTATTCCTCTTCCTGTAATAAATCCATTCCTGGTTTCTACAAAGACTTTGGTTCCTTCATTGTGTTCCCACTTTTCAGTGTAGCCTGCCTGTTATTGCCAGAGGAGGGGACCCAGGCTGTCTCCATACACAATGCACCCCACACTGGGTGATTTGACTTCCATATCCAATAATGTGGCTCTGACTGGGGTCTCACACACGGCTTCCCCTATTTTGCCCAGCCTGCCACTTCCAATAAGATTGACATTGGTGGATTGCCGATTGAGGTGGGAAGGGAGTTCCTCACCTGAGCAGGAGTCCTTGTCCCCATGGTGGAGGGGCGGATGTCTCTCCCGGTAAGGTCCTGTTTGCCTCTACCCCTAGGGAAGGTATTGTGTAGAGGGCTTGCCTCCCTAGCCTCAAAAGGACCCCCCCCCCGCTCCCCCAGGGGGGAATTGACTGAATCCCACGATTCGTCACACACCCTTGTCTTTTACACTTGGGATTTTTGTTACTTGTATATGTGCCTAAAAAAAAGCTGGTATCATCAGATATATTGTGACCATTGTTGCATTATTTCTAGTGTGCACATTTGACTTTACCGCATGTGGTTACTAAACGTGGCTAGTGCCCTAAAATGTCCATGCCACAAGATTTTTCTCATTTCCTTTGGCAATATTGTTGTTTGGCCTGCCAGGTCAGGAAATCCCATTTAAGGTCATGCACTTGCCCGGTGAAGCGGCTGCTTTCATGGACTATTGATGCCTTTGTGTGTGCATGGCTCTAGAAGTGGGTGTGACAGTCTGGTCCCACTCCACATCCGTGGTGCCAGTGAGTCTAGGTGTGGGGCATGAGTTAAACCAATAGCTCCCCGTGATCGGGCAACTACTGGCTGTTTGAATGGCGCAGCTCCTAAATATTGGTGGGCTTGACCCAAGTGCTTTACCTGCATCAGATGCATTCTGGGGAGAAGCATGGTGGCCTTTAGGCACAAGTCCCCACTCTTGATGGGGATTGGACTTCTAAAGCTAGGGCACGTTTCTTGTGACTTGGTTCCATCTTGCTGCATCCCTTACTTTCTTTTATTGATTTAAGTCATGAATATATTTTTAGAACTTATGTGACTGTATATATGTTTCTGATGTTTGTTAATATGCTTAGAATCGCATGCTGCGCATATGGTCTGACATCCAGTGGTAACTGCAGAGTATTGCATCTTGTCTTTCGAGAATCGAAAGGGGACATCGACATGGGCGTGCCTGTAACACTATCCCTACGTGATGTGTAGTGTACCCAAGATCCCTCGCGCATAGAGGTCCCTCAGATAGTTTTTTTCAAATGGATTGTGTCCTCCCACGTATTCCTCATTTTATGATATTCGTATCCCAGCTCTGCTGCTTCGGAAACATATTCCACCTAAGGGAGCGGTGCTCGAAGTTGCAGAGTCGTAGTCTCTCGAGGGCCGCCGTCGAGCGTCGACGTCATCCGCTGTATAAAGTGCTCGAGCAGCGCCCGTTACCTCAGTTTCGTTTTTCCGATGCAACTGCTTCATCTTACAAACTGCACATCATATTTATTTGCAAAGATGTCTTCATCATCTACTCCCACCACACCCAAGACGGTAAAAAAAATGTCTAAAGTGTGGTAGGAAAATGTCGATAACCGACCACCATCGGAATTGCCTCTGGTGCCTCAGCCCAGACCATCGGGTTGATGAGTGTGGTTCCTGTCAGGCCATTTCCAACAAGGCTCTTGCGGAACGTAGAGGTAAGATCGGGTGGGGGAGGATTCTTACGTCCTCTAAAAGACAAAAGGATTCGGATGAATCCAGTTGAAAATCTTGTCATGAGTCGAGAAGGTCGAGATCAAAGAGTCACTTGGGGAAATCCTCCTCGTCTTCTACTAAAACGTCAAAGAAGCGATGGCAGAGGACTTCTTCCTCCTGTCCTCCTCTGAGAGGAAAGTAACTTATCCATCAAAGCACATGTAAATGCGTGAGGGCTGAAAAGGAGTTGTGTGTCTTCGCAGGAAAGTTCCCCGACACCTCGTACTAAATCAAAACCTCCGGTGCATAAATCGGGGTTAGTGGAATCGACATCGACATCGAAGCCAAAACTCGACTCGACAGTCAATGAAAATGGCATTGACACCTTTGGCTGTATCGAAGCCGTCTTCGACAGCATCAAAGCCTCCTTCGACATCATCGAAGCCAGCGTCGTCTTTATCGACGCCTTCAACGCCTTTGAGGCTTTCTTTGATTCCAAGACCTAAGTCGACGCCATTACCCAAACCTAGCCAATTCCAACTTCTTTACCTGCAGAAGCTTTCCATACTCAACCTAGACAGGATTCTTTTAGATCCATGTCATCCATTTTTGAGGAACACTCCTCTGAAGAGGATGTAACTTCAGCCGGAGTTAAGTTTGGAGCCAGAGAGGTCCCTGAAGAGCTAGTGGACCCAAATTCTAAAATGACAGATCTTTATGACTGTCTCCAAAATGCCAGTGGCTTAGACACTTGACCTGAAGTGGATTTTGAAAATCCAGACCCTACAGATCATGCTGATCCAAGTATTAGGAAACTTATGGGAAGGGTCTATGATTTTATGGGTTGGAAGGCAGCTTCCCCAAATTTTGACCAGGATGACATGACCAACATCTTGCTTGAAGGCCCTTTAAAAGATCCTGTTCTGCCATTCCATAAGGTACTGCAAAAAAGGGTGATGCCAAATTGGAATACTCCTGATTACATTTCAGCAGTAAACAAGACACTTGTACCAAAATATAGTCCATCTTTTTCAGATCCAGAATATTTATCCGAACATAACTCACCTGAAAGTCTAGTGGTTCAAGCTGCAACCTGTACTAGGCAATCAGCTTCCGCATTTATACCACCAGATGGGGATGATTAAAAAGTTGATGTTTGGGCCCGGAAAGCGTTTTCTTCGGGCAGCACGGCCCTTAAATCGACTAATGCACTTGCACATTAGCAAGATTTACTTATACCCTGTGGGACTGCATGTCATCAGCTGCTGAACGCTTGCCGGAAGGTGAGGAACGGGATGGTTTCCTGGCTATAGTAAAAGATAGCAAAGAGGCTATTGAGGAATGCCTTCAGTCAGAACTGGACACTGCATAGTGTAAGCCGGTCCATGGCATCTAGCACGGCCCTACGCAGGTTTGCATGGCTAAAGAAATCTGGCTTTGCACCTGATTTGCAGTCTAGATTACTTAATATGCCCTTTGACAGCTTGAGGTTGTTTGGCAGCACGGCGGACGAAAGCCTGGAGAAGCTGCAGACCTCAAAAGCGGCAGCAAAATCACTTTGCGCCACTATAAAACAACCTGAACAACACTCTTACGCAGGCTCATCTTCCTGGAAGAGTCGCCCCTTTCGTTTCTACTCCAACTTTGGAAGAGGGAGGGGGCAGGCCAGTTAAAGAGGCCAAGAGAGAAAACCCTTTTGTGGTGGAAAAGGGAGAGGTGCTAGATCAGCCCAAGCAGTGGCTACAACCTCTTCAGCCACTGCTGCAGCCGCTGCAAAGCCACTTTGAGGTCTTCACCCACAAGACCCCGGTGGGAGGCAGAATCACTAGGTATCTGGACGAATGGCGGGGCATTACGTCAGATGCCTGGGCACTAGAGATATTGACCCATGGTTACTGCCTTCCTTTTCATCAAAGACCTCAAGATCATCCACCGGGAGCCAACTCTGTAAAAATTCCAGACCCGCTCCTTGTGCAGGAGATTTTAACCCTGCTAGAGAAAGGTGCAATAGAACGTGTACCTGTAGCGGAAAGGAACAAGGGTTGGTACTCCCCTTATTTTCTCATCCCCAAAAAGGAATGGAGGATTGAGACCCATCTTGGACTTAAAAAAAAAATGTGAACAAATTCCTCAGGAAGGGCAAGTTCAAGATGGCGACCCTTTCTCAGATCCTTCAGGCTCTTCAACTTCAGGACTGGCTGGTTTCATTGGACCTTCAGGATGCTTACTTTCATGTACCAATCCATCTCAAGCACCGGAAGTACCTGATGTTCGCAATTGGTGGTTCTCATGATCAGTTTCGAGTTCTACCATTTGAGCTGACCTCTGCCCTTAGGGTTTTCACCAAACTGATGGTAGTGGTGACAGCAAGTATCAGAAGAAGCGGGATTCACGTCTACCCTTATCTGGATGATTGGCTAATCAGGGCGAGTTCACCCGAACAAGCCCAGGAACTTCTGGCCCTGACTTGCCACTTCTTACACGGTCTGGGCTTCTCCCTCAATTACAAGAAGTCCCAAATGATTCCAAGCCAAAAACTCCAATTTATCGGCGCAATCCTGGACACTTCCTCAGGGAAAGACTTGCCTCCCCAAGGAGAGAGCTCCCCACATTCTGCAGATGGTAACTAAGTTTCAAAATGGCCAACATCTACCGGCATCCGACTTTCTAAGGTTGCTAGGCCTCATGGCATCCTGCATTTTTCTGGTGCCAGATGCCAGATTGAGGATGAGATCCCTTCAGTGGGCCCTCAGGACTCAATGGTCCCAGTTTTCGGGGGAGATGTCAAATCTTCTGCAAGTCTCAACCAAAGTGACTCAAGATCTCCTATGGTGGGTTTGCAAGGAAAATATCCTCATGGGGGAACCTTTTTGCCAATCATTGCCGGAGATAACCGTAGTGACGGATGCCTCACTCACGGGGTGGGGAGCTCACACCAACGATCTGACAATCAGCGGTCGTTGGTCTCCATCGGAGTCCAAACTACACATCAACCTTTTGGAGCTGAGGGCAATCAGAGTGGCACTGAAGGCCTTTCTGCCCTCTGTACAGGGAAAAAATGTCCTGATAATGACGAACAAAACAGTGGCCATGTACTACCTCAACAAAAGAGGAGGCGTAGGATCTCTCCCACTGTGCGGAGAGGCAATGCAGCTCTGGTTCTGGGCAATGGAAGAAGGAATCTCTATCGGCAGTTCACCTAGCCGGAGAACTAAACACGGCGGCGGACGCTCTGGGCAGGCAGAGCAGTCTCCCATGAATGGGAACTAGCTCAGGAAGTCCTTCAAGAGATCTTTACCCTTTGGGGAACCCCTCAAGTGGATCTGTTTGCGACCAGGGCCAACTGGAAGTGCGAACTGTACTGCTCAAGGGAATTTCCCTCAAGAGGAGCTCTAGGGGATGCGTTCGTAGTGGACTGGGTATTTCCACTCCTTTACGCGTTTCCTCCTGTCCCCATGATTCCTCAAGTAATCGGGAAGTTGAAAAAGTTCAGGAAAACCATGATCCTAATTGCCCCGGATTGGTCCAGGAGGACGTTGTACCTGGACCTTCTGGACATGTCCATCTGCCCTCGAATACATCTTCCACAAAGAGAGGATCTTCTCTCGCAAGAGGAAGGTCGGGTTCTCCATCCAGAGGTCAAGACACTCAGCCTTCACGCATGGTTTCTGAGAGGCTAAGCTATAAGGATTGGGACCTCCCGGATGACGTAATGGAGATTTTGCTTTGGGCCAGAAAGCCAGCAACAAAATCCCTGTATCGTTGTCCTTGGAACAAGTTCAGTAACTGGTGCAAGGATAAGAATGTGGATCCATTCCTTTGTATTACTTAAACAGTACTTTTTTTCTCGTACACTTAACCAATTTAGGGCTCCAAGTTGGTACTATAAAAGGATATTTGGCAGCGCTATCTATCTTTAAGCTCTCCTCAGAAGAGGTGTCCTATTTTCAAATGCCTTTAGTCATTCAATTCTTGAAAGGGCTAACAAATGTATACCCTCCAACACCTTTTCAGGCGCCCATCTGGGATTTGAATTTAGTCTTAAAATTTCTCATGTGTGCCCCTTTCGAACCTTTACATTCTTGTCCATCAAGACTTCTCACTCGTAAAACAATTCTGTTGGTGGCTATAACATCAGCCCGCAGGCTAAGTGAGTTGCAGGCACTATCTTGTAAGCCTCCTCACACCATTTTCTATAAGAACAAAGTTATTCTAAAGGTCAAACCATCTTTCTTGTCTAAAATAGTTTCTGATTTTCATCTGTCACAAATATCTTACCTTCTTTTTATCCTCCTCCTCGCGGTAGTAAGGAAGAGGAAAGATTGCATAGACTGGACCCAAAAAGGGCTCTCAGGTTCTATATTTCCAGATTGGCAAATCCTCAACAATGTGACCAACTATTTGTTGGGTACACTGGACACAAATTGGGCCCTGGAGTGTCTAAACAAACTCTATCCAGATGGATAATTCTAGCAATCTCTGAATGCTATAAATTGGCTGGAAAAGAGCCTCCATATGTATTAAGGGCTCATTCTACAGAGGTATGGCAACTTCGACGGCTCTTCAGAGTGTTGTCCCGGTGCAGGATATTTGTGCTGCGGCCACCTGGTCGTCAATGCACACCTCTTTGAAGCACTATTGCTTGGATTCCACCTCGTATCAAGGAGGACTATTTGCAAAAGCTGTCCTTTATTCAGTCCTTAACTAAAATTTCTGGTACTCCCACCTCCAAATTTACCACTGCTATGGGAGTCTATCATAAGATGAGCAATACATGGGAGGACAAAATCCATTCGAGGAGCAAGTTACCTACCAACTGTAACGTTCTTTCGATTGGATGTTCCTCCCACGTATTCCTAATCGACCCTCCCAACCTACCCCTGCATACAGTTTATGCATGTTGCACTCTAGTTTTCCTTAAGAGCCTATGGACTTAAGACCTGATCAACTGATGTGACCATGAACTCTGTAAAAACAGAACAGAGGTAACGGGCGCTGCTCAAGCCCTTTATACAGCGGATGACGTCGGCACTCAACAGAGGCCCTCGAGGGACTACGACTCTGCAACTTCGAGCTCAGCGCCCTCTGGTGGACATTTTTTTTCCAAAGCAGCAGAGCTGGGGAGCTGGGATACGAATATCATAAGATGAGGTATACGTGGGAGGAACAACCAATCGAAAGAACGTTACAGTTGGTAAGTAACTTGTTCTTCCGACGAGCATACTGGTCGGAGCTCGTCAAAGACATTGCTTATTGTCCCCTCGACCTTTGGTCGAATAGATATATAAAATAATTCAGATCACCCTTATTTCGATGGCTGTTCCAGATCTCTGCCTAAGACCTTCAGAACTTCGGACGGTGATCCAGTCGGAGCCGCCGACCACGTGGCCGGGCCTTCCGCCGGCCTACACAGTAGGGAGAGTTGGTTCGGGGTGGACATTTCTATACTATCTGAGAATGCCTTTCCCTTTCCTTCCTCTTTCCCTATTGGTCTTCCTCACTTTCCTTATCCTATATAGAGGACTCTATATAGGCTTTGCCCCATTTGTAAGAGCAAATTTCCTTGGAAAGATCCGCACAGACGGTGTAACCAGTGCTTGTCCTTCGATCAGAAGGAAGAATGTGCGGCTTGTAAGCTCCCCCGTCCTAAAACATTAAAGGAGCGTAAAGTCAAGCGGTGGGCGGCCTACGGTATGTCGAAGGCTGAATTTTCTCCTGCTGCCACAGCCACCGAATGTGAGACGGCGAGAGTGACGATCAGACCTCCGAAACAGAGGTTGGTGAACTTTCGACGGAACGCTTGCGTTCCGCATCGTCTGTCCCAGGCCCCGCTAGGCACGGCTTAGGCACTGCTATGGGGAAGTCACACACCAGTGACAAGACTAACATGTACACAGCACTAAACGCACAACCCCAAGTCAATCCTCTGCCAAGTCGAAGAAGACTTCAGCAACAACGGGTACAACGGAGGTTCCGGCGACACCCACCGACCGTCAGGATCGGCAGCCCTCCCCGCAGCCACATATGCGCCTAGCGGCCAGGAAATCAAAAACAAAGGGCGCTACTCCTAATATGCCAGGTTCTGGCGAGACACATCACAAGAAGGCGCCCGACGACGATAGGGTTCCGGTTCTGCCGAAGACGGCACCGCTGAAAAAGGCTGCCGCCGAAGACGAGGCACAATCTCCGCCGAAAAAGACTCCCTCGCAATCGCAGGCTGAAGCCATGTGCCTCCCGTCTGCGGAGGATGTTGGCGACAGCTTAGCAAGGATTGTTTCTGCCGATTCTCAGAAACGGCAGTCATGGGATACTTCGAGGCCTATGGAAAAGGCCAAGGATCCGCCGAGGTCCAAGATAGCCTAAGGGGAGTACCTGAACCTATCTATAAACCGAAAGAGAGTCACAGGGATGTCCTACCTCTATCGGTCCCTCAGGAGGAGTTCTCCGAGGGCGAAAAAGGGCTGTCTTCGATGTTGAGACAAAAATCTTGACGTTTTACGATGGAAGAGCGTGCTCGGCACCCTTTTCCACCTCTGGACCATTCTAGGTCTTCGGTTTGTACTAGAGAGAAATTTGAAAACTGCATGGAAAGGCTGGACAGGTTTGTTTCCTGTTCCGAACATCCCACACCAAGAGGCCACGGGGTGAGAGCCCTGTGGACCCCAAAGCAAAATTCCCAACGCTCTTTGACTCCTCTTTGGAAGATGATATATACAACTATGACCTAACTGAAGAAGACATTCCTGCAGACACTCAGGATGAGGACCAATTCTCTAATCCTGAGGATATGCATGATCCCATAGAGGGCTGGGAGGAGAACCCAGATATGGATGACCCTCAACCATGGCAGTCTCTAGATCCACAAGATCCGGATGCCCTATCTTTGGATTCCCCCCCAGATCACCCCCACTAGACAACCCTCGCCAATGGATGATAAATCCCACTAGACAACCCTCGCCAATGGATGATAAATTGACGTTTAACGTCATGTTGCGTAAAGCAGCTGAACACTTGAAGATTGCCACAGATGAAGCGGTCCCTGAAGCTGACTTTGTGGAGGACATCCTCAAACAGAAGCCGGCGGCCAGCCAGTTTATTTCCCTCCTCAATTCAATTAAGAAACATCTGGCTTCCTCCTTATCAACACCTGCTCTCACAAGAGGTGTTAACCCAAGAATAGAGAAACTCTTTTGTCCTTCTCCCTCAGACTCTCTGTATTTCAAAGGTCACTCCACCCCAGACTCTCTGGTGGTGACTACTACAAGAAAGAGGGCAGGGGTCCCGCTGTCAACGGCGAGGAACCCCCTGATAAGGAAGGTAAGACTTTACACCCTTGGGACACGACCGCAGCAGCGTTTTCAATACAACTTTATTGGCCAGCTACGCAGAAGTTCAATGGGCCTTACTACAAGAAGGCCTACAGGAGGTTACCGAACCTCTACAAACTCGTCTCCTGACCACAGTCACTGAGGGCAGGCAAGTGAACCAAAGCATACTTAAGAACACTTTGGAATTTGCCGAGACGGCTGGTCGATCCATGGCTTAGGGCACACTCCTGAAGAGACATGGGTGGCCACGGAACTCTGGATTCAAGCCAGAGACGCAAGCGTCACTTATAAATAAACCCTTGGAAGAATCCAACCGGTTTGGGAAGGCGGTTAATGAGGCCCTCGAGACCGCAAAACAGGAGCATGACACCCTGAAAACACTGGTCCAAATTACACAAAGACCCTCTACAAGACGAGGATCTGGGTCCAAACAGCTTTTTTGTGGCCAACGCTTCCCTCAACAACACTCCTCGGGAAACAATTGGAACGCTCCACAGGGAACCAGCGGTTACAACACCCCGTATCCCCAAAGGTGTCAGCGTCGTGGAAAAGAAGGGGGCCAAGTCTTTACCCTTAGAGGCTCCCCCTCCCATGCCTCCCCGGTCGGGGGCCAGCTAACATCCTTCCTTCAAGCATGGGCGGGGATAACTACAGACCAGTGGGTGCTAAAGACCGGGTACTGTATAAAGTTCAAACGATCCCCAACACTCATACCTCCACGAGCAAGACGATTGACACCAGACCATCTTTGCATACTTCTTCAGGAAGTCAGACACAAGAGAAAGGAGCCATAGAAATCGTACCTCTGTCACAGGTAAAAGAAGGTATTTATTCAGTGTACTTCCTTGTACCCAAAAAGGATCTAACCATGCGCCCTGTTTTAGATCTGCGCCCAGCAAATAAATTTATAAAACCACAATAGTTCTGCATGGTCACTCTGCAGGAAGTAATTCCCCTGCTAGCACAGGGGGATTACATGGCAACAATGCACATGAAAGATGCATACTTTAATATTTCAAGTTTGCCAGCGCACAGAAAATATCTCAGATTTATGATACAAGACAAGCATGATCAGTTCAAGGTACTACCCTTCGGCATAGCATCTGCACCAAGGGTATTTACAAAGGTACTAGCGGTGGCAGCAGCACATCTGCGCAGGCAATCCATCCCAATCTATCCTTACCTCGACTGGCTCATAACAGGGGACTCTTAAACAGGTCTATCAAATACCCAAAAGACGATGGATCTTTTATTCAGTCTGGGATTCTCTATCGACGAGAAAAAATCAAGCGTAGACCCCAGTCAGGTTAGACAGTTCCTAGGGGCTCTAATTCGAACAAAGAACGTCCTCGTCTTCCCCTCCAACGAGAGGGTTCAAAACATGTTATTTCAAATCCCTCAGTATGAAGCCAGTCGAGAGGTGACGGTACACAAGGCTATGCGACTGCTAGGAATGATGGCGTCATGCATCTACTCACGCACACTTGCGCATGTCCCCAATGCAAGAGTGGCTCAACAGCCAGTGGTGTCAGGCCAGTGGACAGTGGGACGATCTAGTGGTTCTTTCGCTGGGCCTTGTTTTCTCGCTGCAGTGGTGGTCGAGGGACAACCTCTTGAAGGTGAACTCCTTCACCACCCCCGCAGTGGAAGCCACTCTGACTAGACGCGTCTCTCTGAGTGGAGAGCTCACCTGCTTCAACAAACAGCGCACAGAGTCTGGTTGTCAGACATGGCATCCAACCACATAAACCTGTTTGAACTGTTGGCAGTGTTCAAAGCACTAAAAGCTTTCCAGACACAACTGCAGGGGAAGACGGTCCTGATCCTCACAGACAGCACCATGGCCATGTACTATCTGAACAAACAAGGGGGCACTCACTCTCCAGGGCAGTCCAAACTGTCCCAGAACATTTGGAAGTGGGTTCTCAAACGCAACATGTTCTTGTTATCACAACATGTTCCAGGGGAACTCAATCTTCTGGCAGATGTACTCAGCAGAGACTTTCCGTTGCCCATGGAGTACGAATGGCGATTACACAGAGACATAGTCTCCAATGTTTTTGCAGAATGGGGCTTCCCAGAAATCGATCTGTTCGCAACTCTGGAGAACGCTAAATGCCAAGATTACGCCTCCAGGTACCCCCAGAACCGTTCCAAGCGGGGGATAACATGGTCAGGGAAATTTGTCTACGCTGCCCGTCCCCCCTCCCCCGTCCCCCCTGTCTCCCCTTCACATCAAGATAGTGCACAAGATGCACCAGGAACCAGGCACAATGATATTGGTGGCCCCCATGTGGGCCCGCCAACCCTGGTTCGCTCATCTGATGCAGATGTCCCTTTCTCCTCCAATGAAACTGCCTTGCATGTACAACATGTTGTCCCTAGAGACGCTCCACCCATGCCTGCAGACATTGAACTTAGCGGCCTGGCTCCTGAGGTCATAGAGTTTGAGCACCTACAACTCCCTCAGAGATGTATGGACATTCTCAGGGAGGCAAGAAAACCGAACACTAGATGCTGCTATTCCAGTAAATGGAAACGGTTTGTCATCTGGTGCAACTCAAAGAGCATTAACACGGTTAACTGCTCTCCCACGCACATTGTTTTGTACCGAACGCACTTACTTGACTCAGGCCTGGTCTTTAACTCCCTAAAGATTCACTTAGCTGCACTTTCAGCCTACACTACATCATAACAGAAAGTGTCACGGTGGAAGATACCAGTTATTAAAGCTTTCATGGAGGAAGTGAAAAGAATTCACTCTCCCATTTCTAACCCAGCTCCCGGATGGGACCTAAACGTGGTGTTGACTAGGCTTATGGGGGCTCCCTTTGAGCCCATTTCAAAGCAAGTCTTAAAGGCCTCACCTATAAGACTGTTTTTTTTTAATAGCTATTACCTCAATTAGGAGAGTAAGTGAACTACAAGCGCTCTCATTCCTAGATCCCTTTGTAACAGTTCACAAAGATAAGGCTACGCACTCACCCTCGGTTTGGCCAAAATTCATTTCCAAGTTCCATGTGAACCAGTCGATGGAACTACCAACATTCTTTCAAAACCCTTCAAGCCTGGGAGAAGGAACCCTGCACACACTAGATGTATGCAGAGCTGTCATGTTCTACATGGAAAGAACTCGACCACTAAGAAAAACAAATCCGTTTTTTTATTTCAGTGGCGGCAGGAAGAGAAGGAGACAGTCTCTAAATCCACTATCTCTAGATGGATTGTCAAATGCATTATATCTGCTACACTCTTGCTAAGAGAGCTGCCCTTGAAGCCTAGAGCACATTCTACCCGAGGCACTGGGACGTCCATAGAATGAATTGCAAATGTTCCCATTGAGTCCATTTGCAAAGCGGTAACCTGGAGTTCTGTACGCACCTTTACAAAACACTATTGCCTAGACACTCATTCTAGGTCTGATTCTCAAGTGGGACAGGCAGTACTAAGACATCTTACTCCTACGTCCCATCCCCTTTCCTCCATACTTATGGGACATTCCTCCGTCCTGTGGGACGAGACCGGAGCACTTTGTTAAAAGCATCACATTTTTAAAAAATGTGTCCTTACTCTCTTTTTACATGGGGTACCGCATGCAGCTGTAACCCCGCCCGCCTTAGCTCTGTCCAGCGCATCGCCCATCAGTCCTTTCCTCCGCACAATCGGGACTGGACGCACTTGCATCTTTGGGAGATTTTTTCCTTCCAGTGTCGTCCTCTCCTGCTCTGGCTTAGCGGTCGTGTAGTAGTCCATCTATGCCGGTTCAGTTAGATTTTCCTAGTTCTTCCTGCGATCGACGATTCGCTAGGGTGGATCCCCATCCTCTTTGTTTAGAGTGTTTGGGTCCGGACCACCGTTGGGACTTGTGCTTCTACTGCGATTCCCTTTCAGTCTGTGCGCTTCAACGTCGTCTGGAGTGGTGGGAGGAGGTGTTTCAGCACACTCCTCCTCCACATTTTCAAAGTTTCATTGACGAAAAGAAGAGACACCCGGTAAGTTCTTTAGTTTTTATTGCACCCCGGCCGGGGGACTCCTTCCCGGGGTCTTCCCGATCCGGGAGGAACTTCAAAAGCTCTGTTACCGGGGTTTGCCCTGAGGTGCCTTATAGGCCTAAAAAGTGTACCAGAGTTTTCTCTGAGAGCCTCCATAAGGGGCCTATTGACACCGGATTGCAATCTGAGGCCCCTCCTGTGGGGGCTGTTTGTGGGCCAAGTTCTACTGAGGCAGTGGGTACCGGAGCTTGCTTTGAGGTCTCCTTGTCTGGAGCTTCCTATACAGATACCGGGGTTCGCCCCGAGGCCTCTGTGGAGGTTTTCTGTACTGAACTCGTGTTCGAGGCCCCTCGTGAGGGGGATGTTAAATGACTCTGGTCTGAGGTTCCTCTGCTTGAGGCTACGGTGACCGGCAGTTCTGAGAGGCCTGTAAAGGTCTTGTCGGTGAGGTGTACTCCTCATCGCTCCTGCTCGGGGCGGTGACTCCGGTTCTGTTGAAGGGACACAGAGTGAGGTCTCTGACTGGAATTCCTCTGTTACCGGCGTGGCCGAGGTCCCTCCGTTGGAGGCTATTTGGCTGATAGCATGTCTCAGAAACATCCTAGGCCACACAGTACCGGCTCTGCCGAGGTTCCTTGTTTCAAGGCTAAAATGAAGACCCCCGACCCGTCTGTGGAGACCCCTGCCTCACTCCCATGTGTGTGACAGTTCTCCTCAGGTGCTAACAAAATGGCGGCCGTTCCCACCAAGACTATGGCGGCCATTTTGGATACCTCACTTACAACGACGCCATCAGCGCTAGGTGTTGGGAGAGATTTTTCAGGTGAACATTGTTCTCTTTGTGCGCATCCTTTTCGCCCAGTATATGACTGGAACGCTCGGATGCCTTTACCGCACACAGCCCCGCTCACTGCGGCATGTGCCCCTTGATCTACGTTGATTCGGGTGGAGAAGAGCCTTCTTGGCAGCCTTCTCCCTTACGCGCCTGGAGCTACTCCGCTCATGAGAGGCCTCCTCCGGCTACGCCTAAACCGTCGGCGGAGGACGCTTTTTTTCAGAAAATTTCAAAGGCTTATGCACTAAGACCCCATGACGGAGTATTTCCGAGGTTTGTTTAGGGAAATATGCCCCCCAGTGGCTGCTGCGCCATCGGTTCCAGTTGCAGCACCAGTGGTTATGCCAGCTCCGCCTCTACCGTCCGGCCCACCGCCAGCTCTCCATCCCTTACCTCCCTTGTCTCCAGTGGACAAATCTTCAGCAAGGCCAGATGCAACGCAGCTTGACCCGGGTGTGTCGGATGACGCACAGGGGGATCAGGACAGCGAGGACCAGCCCCGCTCTGTTAGAGCCTTCCACGACCGTGTGCTGGACATGTGTGTTCCAGTACCCCAGGCACCCGCATCCCAGGGGGTGCTTTCTGGGGCGTTCACCTTGTCTCCTCTGGAGCGTACCGGCTTGTTCTTCCAGAAGGACGTTTTGGCCAAGGTCTGAAAGGTCTGGGATAAACCACACTCTGAAATAATGTTTAACAAAAAGATTGATGCTCGTTATAGGCTTAATTCTGAAGAGGTAGCCTTAGCGTCTTGTCCGCTCCCTTCCTCCACGGTGGTGGTCGCTGCCATGTTACAATACAGACCGGCATCAGCGTCCCCTACAATGGTAGCCCAGGTTCTGGCCAAAGAGGACAAGATTCTGGACTCTTTGGGGAGGAAGATCTTTGCTAATTCGGCCCTGCAGTTGCGTCCAGCGAATGCAGAGCTTGTGTTAGCGGGGGCGAATATGAAAATGTTGAAAGGTCTGTTGGAATTTGAGGAATTTATCCCTGCGGATAAACTAGACTATTTTAAAGCGGGTTTGTCAGATGCCAGGGTCCTGGCGCAGGATATGCTTGAGGCTGCGGCGCATAATGTGGGCACCTCGACTTGGGGCCTCCTGCTTGCTGTGGACACCTCACCAGGCTTGGCTTCATGCCACAAAGTTTTCCAAAGAGGTGCAGGATAAGGTTCTGGACCTCCCTTTTGACTGTAAAGAGCTTTTTCATTAATCAACAGACGTTGAACTGACCAAGTCTAAGGACAGCACTCAGACCGCCAAGTCCCTGTCCGTCTTGGTGAAACCGCCTTTCAGGCCACAGAGGACGTCTTTGCAGCCTCGCCCTTCCTCTGGTTTTCGGGGGTTTCTGGATCGGAAGACCCGTAGGGTTGATACTCCAACAGGGAACTCCCGTCAGCAAGGGGGCCGGTTTTTCTCTCGATCTTCGGCGGGCTCCTCCGGTTCTGGTGGTACAGCCACCGAAAAACCAGCTAAATTAGGTTTTTCTGCGCTCGCATGAGACCCCGGTGGGAGGGCGCATTGCGTCTCACTGGGAGGCGTGGCAGACCATCACTGAGGACCGGTGGGTCTAGTCAGTTGCTCGGGTGGACTTCCGCTTGCCCTTTTCCGCCTACCCCACCCTTCAATCCTCCCAGCAGTCTGGATCGCCCTCCCTCAGAGCCGAGGTCGAGAAACTTCTGGATCTCAGGCCAGTGGAACCCATTCCCCTAGGGGAGCGAGGGGAGGGCTTCTACTCCCGTCTGTTTACGGTGCCGAAACCCAATGTCGCCTAAACCCAATGTCATGGCCATTGGACATGGGTCCAGGCCTTCCTCACCCCAAGGTCCAAATGGACCCAGTCCTGGCGCCTCTGGCGCCAGGCTCTTGGAAAAATGTGCTTTGCACCCTCTGTGCGTAGGGCACGTCCATCAGGGCCGGGCGTGGCCATAGAACATCATTGGAAGGCACGTGCAAGAGTCCGTGGGAGGGGCAAGGTGAAGCCACAAGGCGGGGCCAAAGGGAGGGGCCAGCCTATTCAAGGCCAACCCATCCACATGCCTTCGCTTCGCGTTATTCTGCTTTCAGCAGCATAACGCTTACCGCTGTCCTTACCTGTTCATCTCGTCGTGCATCCACTTGATTCCAGCTGCTCCATCGATGAAGACCATCTTACCTGGATCCCGCTACTTCATCGCGGAAGGCGCATTTGACCAGATTCCAGCAACTCCATCGCTGAAGGCGCCTCTTACCTGAATCCAGCTACTCAATTGCTGAAGGCTCACCTTATTTGATTCCAGCCGCTCCATCGCTGTGCGCGCATCTTACCTGCATCCCATCGCTATCGGAGCCTGAGCCTTTTCTCACCTGTTCCGGGCGTCCAGCAACACGGGAGCTCCACTTTTTTTCTTCATCCTCGCGGTACCTTCATCCTGCAGCCGTGGAGCTGCTCCCGAGCATCCAGACTCTGCTCAACACCGCCAGTCTTCTCCTGCAAGTGAAAAAGAACAAAACAGGTTAGAAGCCGTATAAATAATGAACGCTTGGGCGCGCCATAACTGAGCCTAGAGTTCCATTATAAAGGCTAACTTATCAGCTAATTCGGGAGCTCCATCCTCAGGGAATCCCCAGACTCGCTCCACGATTCCGATCTACCATCTTCACACCTATTGGGAAGAGATAAGACATTGCAAGAATTACTATTAATAATCAAGGCAAAAGACATTATAATATAACAAACCTTAATCATAACCAAAAGACTTACCTTCTAAGTGGTTTGGTCGCAGCCGGGCTGGATCACCACTTCTACGGACTAGTGAAGCAACTAAGTCCACTCTACGTGCCCCTGCTACAAGAAGCAGGACAGAGAGCTCAAAGTTACAAAACCACAGGTGAGCTTGCATGGGAAAACGCTTGCGCACTTCATTTTGGCACGAGTGGGGACGAGGGAATTCATGACACCACCACGCCATTCTCATTGCCTCTCATCTTCTCTCAGGGGCAATACCAGTGTCCAGAACAGCAGGCTCAGCAGCAGCTGGGGGAGAGAGTCTATCCAGGAGAGCCAAGTCGAGGGACGGCTCCAACTGTGCCCCAACACCCCCGCAGAGACCAGGTGAGCGTAACACCCAACAAGGCTGGCCTGCGCACCATCCTCGACCTTTCCCAGTTCAATCTCTCTCTTCCCCAAGAGAAATTCAAGATGATCACGCCCTGTCAGATAAAGTCCTCTCTGCAGAAGGGCGACTGGCTCAGCGTGGTGGACCTTAAGCATGCTTATATTCAGATCCTTATTTGGAGTCCGCATCGGAAATACCTACGGTTTTCCATGGGGTAGGAGCACTTCCAGTTTCGTGTGCTCCCGTTTGGCCTCAGCTCGGCACCGCATGTCTTTACGAAGCTGATGTCGGTCATCGCAGCTTATCTTCGGCTACAGGGTATCTATGTGTATCTGGACGATTGGCTGCTGCGCAGTCCTTGTCCCCGGTCAGCCTCGAACAACCTTCAGTCTCTCCTCCAACTTCTGTTCCATCTTGGGCTGTCGGTGAACTGGTGGAAATCTTCCATGACGGTCTCTCAGGACTTTATTTTCCTGGGTTTTCGTTGGAACACAATCGTCTGCAGTATACCTGACCAGGGACAGAATGGCGGATCTGTTGGCCACGTGTCAGATGTTTACGCGGTCGGAGAGCATGTCGGCCTGGTTGTTCCAGAGGCTTCTGGATCTCATGGCCCCGTGTGTGTTGGCTCTTCCTCGTGCTCGACTCAAGATGAGGCCGCAGATGGCTCTTCGGAGCTCTTGGCGCCAAGCATTGGATCCAGATTCCAGAATTATCCTGGTTCCACCCTTCATGAGGATAGACCTCTTGTGATGCTCTTCTCTCAGCAATCTGTCGGTGGGTGCAGCTTTTCAAGACCCCTGCCTGCTATTGACGGTTACGGCGGACTCCTCCCTTCTGGGTCGGGGTGCGACGTATCTTCTTCAGGTTTCCGATCTCTGGTAGCCGCAGGACAAACGGCTTCATATAAATCACTTGGAGCTCCTGGCGATATTGCTGGCGCTGAAATCGTTCAAGCCTGTCATTGTCAACAAGGTGGTCCGTGCCCGCACGAACAATGTGGTTTCCATGTTTTATATTAACAAGCAGGGGGGTACCAAGTCCCCTCCTCTTGTGGCTCTTGCCATTCAGACTTGGGGAATGGGCTGTTCAGCATGGCATCTGGCTGATGGCAGTACACATCCCGGGCCACCTGAATGTTACTGCAGATGCCCTCAGCCGACAAACAGTCAGCTATGAGTGGGAACTGAACACGGAGGTCCTCTTACAAATCTTCCATTGTTGGGCACTCCAGAAGTGGACCTCTTTGTGATGTCGACAAACAGGAAAGTTTCCCTGTATGCCTTCAGAAACTGGCTGGGAGCCTCCTCTGGGAAATGCTCTGGAAATTCCCTGGCAAAACATGAGGGCCTATGCTTTTCAGCCTCTGCCTCTGATTCATCGGGTGCTTCGCAGGCTGAGGGGCACAGTGAATTGTTCTCTTCTGTTCATAGCACCGTGGTGGTTGGCCAGGGTTTGGTTTTCAGAGCTTCATCATCTATTGGTGTGTGCACTGATCAGGCTTCTGTTTCCCAACCTGCTTCACCAGAGCGATCGGCAGTTGTGGTAACCCTCCCGATAATAGTTCAACGTTGCGGCATGGTGCCTGAGTTCAGATCTTTAGAGCGCCTTTAGTTGTCCGCAGATAACATGCGCATTATTCAGGCGGCCAGGAAGCCCTCGACAAGATCTCAGTATAAAAGTAAATGGCTATGGTTCTGCCACTGGTGTTTGGCTAGGCATCTGGACCGCAGGGAGGCTATGATCGATACAATTCTGTCCTTTGTCTCATCTGGCAGAATCGGTCATTCGTGTCTTGTCCTGCAGGACTTATCTGCCGGCTATTGCCGCTTACCTGTCCACAGATCAGTGCTCTTTGTCACGGTCAAATCCAGTCAGTAAAAGGCACTTTGCGGGTCTCATGCACGTTTACCCTATTGTTCGCAAACCGCATCCAACGTGGGATCTGAATGTGGTCCTTATGGCCTTTTGCCATAAGCCTTTTGAACCCAAGGCTACTTGGACCTTAAGTACCTTTCGTGGAAAGTGTCCTTCTTGGTGGCCGTGACTTCGGCAAGGCGTGTGAGTGAGCTCCAGGCCTTGTCGGTGGAGCATCCCTTTATGGTTTTTCATAAGGATAAGGTTGTCCTGAGGACGATTCCTTCCTTCCAAAAGTGGTCTCTGATTTTCATCTAAATCAGTCAATCTCCTTGCCTGTCTTCTTCCCAAACCCAGCCTCTGAGGTTTTCGCATTGCCTAGACGTTAGAAGAGCTCTGAAGTTCTATCTAGACAGAACATCTGAGTTTAGGAACTCTTCTCAGCTATTGGTGACTTTCGGTAATCCGCAAGGGAAGCCGGCCTCGAAAGCGACTATCTCCAGATGGATTGCTGCCTGTATTGCGGAGGCTTACGCTGTTCAGGGCCTTCAACCGCCAAAAGGGGTTCATGCTCATCTTGTACGGGGCAAGGCGGCTGCAGTTGCCTTCCAAAAGTATGTCTCCTGGGAGACCATCGTGAAAGCGGCTATGTGGGCCTCCCCATCGGCTTTTTGTAGGCATTATTGTCTAGACCGGAGCTCCAGAGCTGATGCTCATTTAGGTCAAGCTGTGCTAAAAAAACGGTTTCAATAAGACCCGTGATTTCTGTGAAGAGTGCTTGGGAATCTCCCCTAAGTATGGAGGAAAGGGGACGGGACGTAGGATTATAATAAGGTTACTCACCGTAGTGACTACCTTACTCCTAGCCCATAGTCCCCTTTCCTCCATACGCCCACCCGCCGTCCCCTCTAATAAGGTTCATCTTTTACTGCTTAAAGGTCTCGGACCTGGCGATAGAAAAGGACTGATGGGCGATGCGCTGGGCGGAGCTAAGGAGTGCGGGGTTACGGCCGCGTGCGGTACCTCGCATAAAAAGAGAGGAAGGACACATTTTTGAAAAATGTGATTCTTTTTACAAAGTGCTCCGGTCCCGTCCCACAGGACGGAGGAATGTCCCAGAAGTATGGAGGAAAGAGGACTATGGACTAGGAGTAAGGTAGTCACTACGGTGAGTAACCTTATTATTTCACTACTGTTCCTTCTCACAACCCACCTCCAAGTACTGCTCGCTAGTCTATGCAAAGCATGCGATTCTAAGCAGATTAACAAACATCAGAAGATATGCATTACTTACCGTAAAAGCATTTCTGATGGTTGTACCTGCTTAGATTCACATGCATTAAGTGAAAAAATGAACGAGGTCGAGGCGCGCACTCCAGGTCCTGGTCAAATAAACCTGTTGCAAAAAATATATATCTGGGTTAAATCCCAAAATGGACAAGTATTAACAGGGTTAGATCCCATCAGCTGCAGTTCTGTTGTCTGTAGTTGTTCTCCTCCAAGCGCTTTCTTATCTCAAATAATCATCAGGGAGGCTGTGTTTCTTTAACCGGTGTTACTGATTAGACTCAAAGGAATCTGGTCGCTGTAGTGAAAACGTTTTTTCAGTTCAGGTGACCAGGGACCGACACCCCTCCAAAAGCACAAGTCCTTCCCAAGTTTGGGGGAGGGGAGAGAACCATCTTTATGATTCTCTAAAGTGGGGCACAGTAACCCCGGTGCCGCTGCCTCTGGAGCCGATGGGATTGAACCCTGGTGAATACCTGTCCATTTTGGGATTTAACCTAGATATATATATTTTTTGCAATAGGTTTAATTGACCAGGACCTGGAGTGTGCGCCTCGCCCTCCTTCATTTTTTCACTTAATGCTATGGGAGTCCCGGGCTCCAGAGGCAGCGGCACCGGGGTTACTGTGCCCCACTTTAGAGAATCATAAAGATGGTTCTCTCCCCTCCCCCAAACTTGGGAAGGACTTGTGCTTTTCGAGGGGTGTCGATCCCTGGTCACCTGAACTGAAAAAAAGCGTTTTCACTACAGCTACCAGAATCCTTTGAGTCTAATCAGTAACACCTGTTAAAGAAATGCATCCTCCCTGATGATTATTTGAGATAAGAAAGCGCTTGGAGGAGAACTACAGAAAACAGAACTGCAGCTGATGGGATCTAACCCTGTTAATACTGAGCAAATGAATTGCAGCAGAAGGGATCTTACCCTGTTAATACATGTTCATCTTTGGGATTTGCAGCAGATGGGATTTAATCCTGGTGAATACTTGTCCATTTTGGGATTTAACCCATATATATATTTTTTGCAACAGGTTTAATTGACCAGGACCTGGAGTGCGCGCCTCGCCCTCCTTCATTTTTTCACTTAGATTCACATGCGCCCACCCTTCCTCATCGCTCGGATGGAAGGAACATAGATGTTTTACCAGTTTCTCTCTTTCCTGTACTCACTCACGATAGTCATAAGGCTCCCTCTTGGCTGAAAAAATACAATCGGAGGGACCTTGACGCGCGGGGGATCTTGGGTACACTACACGTCACGTAGGGATAGTGTTACAAGCACGCCCATGTCAAAGTCCCCTTTCGATTCTCGAAAGACGAGATGCAATACTCTGCGGTTACCACTGGATTTCGACCATATGCACAGCGTGTCAATCTAAGCAGATACAACCATCAGAAATGCTTTTTGATAAGTATGCATATGGTCCACCATCCATTGGTAGCTGCAGAGTATTGCATCATGCCTTTCGAGTATTGAAGGGGGACGTCGGCATAGGCTTGTCTGTAACACTATCCCTACCGTGACGTGTAGTGTACCCAAAATCCCTCATGGGCCACGGTCCCTCAGACTGTTTTTTTCCACCCAGATTACTGTTCGCCCTTATGCGGAGCTCTTACATAGAGATAGTGTGTTAGGCAGAATCCTGTGCAGTTCCCTTAGGGAGCACTACAGAAGATTAGGACTACAGGTGAGAGCAATAAATCCCCTTTGGTATCAGTCTGTACCACAAAGATTTAGTTGGTAGCTGTGGCTGAGCAGTCAGACTTATCTCAAGAAGGAGATGAGCAGTATTCAGGGTTTACACAATAGGGCTACAGTAGTATGGCACAAGGAAACACTGACCAAAGCTTGTAGTAAAAAGAATATATATTTATTTTATACTCTTCTAGTTACACATTTATCACAGTTATTAAGCAAGTTAAATTCAGTCAAGAAAAGTATACACAAATCCCTAGTTAAATTGTAGACCAGTTTGAGCAAGAGTGAAAACTGAGAAAATCGGCACAGTGAAAACCAAACACAAGTGGAACCCTGACAATTTTTCACAAGGAAGGGAAAGCACAAGTTATACAGAAATATCTTCTTAACACACCTTAGCAACACTTCCCATAAGTTTGTGAACAAGTTTAGGCAAGGCAGTACTTTAGCATGAAGAATACTGAAATGAAAACCGAGAAAAATGGCACTTCACAGGTTATAAAAGTGGGAAGGAAAAGGTAGTTATAAGAAGTAGGTGCACCAACACAGCTCTAGTTGAGAAGCAATCCAGAGAAGGCAGTTTTAACAAATTTAGCCAGAGTCCATAGGCCTGTGCCAGCGTCAGTGGTACAGCGCAAGGGCCTAGGAGCAAAATGTTCTTGTAGCTGCAGTCAAGTCTTTGGTTAACGATTTGAAAAGGTGGATGCAGAAGGTGAAAGACAATGTTAAGAGACAGGGGCGGCCAACCCAACAGGTAGGTAAAGGATTTAAAACACCTTTAGCACTACCACGCAGAAAGGGCGGCCTGGCGGAACAATGTACCTTTTTAAAATGAAGTGGCAGTTGTTCCTGGTAGTTCCTGCAGTTCGGGGGATCCTGCAGAGGAAGATAGGCTCTCGTCATGGAGAAAGGTTCGAGTTACTGCACTACCCAGGGATGAAACCATCTGCGGTGCTGCCCGACGAATAAAAGGTACACTCCTTTAAATCACGGTCTGGGTGGACTGGTGCCTGGCTATCCGGTCTCCAAGTACAGGGTACTGGCGATTCGACCAGAGCAGGTCCAGGAAGGCGATTGGCAAACTGGTTGGCCCCACCAGCTCAAGGGAAGATGGCTCTTGTAGATGATCTTCTCTCGTTGTGTGGAGAAAAGTGGTGAGATGCTGCAGCAGGGCTTCATCGGTGGTTCAGTCATGGCAGATGTCTTTGGCTTCTCTCCTCTTCGGCTTCTTCGTTCCAGTGGCAACGTCTTGCTCTTCCAGTCCTCAGGACCCTGCTTTTATGCAAAAAGATCCCCATTCATACAGCCTAGCTTTCACTCACACATTGGAGTGGTCATCTTGGCGGGAGACCCTCCAGCCTATCAGGTTAGAGTGCGACATGGGTTGCTGAGGCAACCTTGTCCAGGGGTCCTACTCCCCTCCCACACAATGGACCCACCCCAGACTCAGTGGCACCGAAAGGAGGGATTCTTGGTAGAAGCCCGCCAAAAGGACGAACAAAGGATCCCCAACCTGGGTTAGGAGTTTATAGAAAGACACGAGAAAGAAGTTATATTAAAGTTCTGGCAAATAAAACCTACCGGAGTAAAGTTAATATTAAAATACACCGGCGGTATGTTACAGGCTGTCAGGAAATGTGGTAGCCTCGAACAATGGGAAAATCCCATAGGAAAATATTTGCGGTCGAATATTTATGGTAGTAACCACTGCCACCAGCCAGAAACTTTTGAGAGGGACTGTACGGTACCCTCTCGACAATGAACATAAGGGAAAAACTATTAACCCTTCCCAGTACCTCCATAGTAAAATGGGTTGTACTGGTTTAGTTCACAAAAAGTGACTAGTAAAGTCAATGGGGACTTTACATGCCCTGGGAGACAGTAGTCAGTCCCAGGGTATGGAGTCTGTTTGGGGGTCGCTATGACACCCCTGTGTCACTGCACGGAGGGTGCTGTGTAACACATGTGAATAAAGATGGTTACTATGGAGGTGAGAAAAACCCCATAGACGTTAAACACAAAAATAGCCTAGAAAACACATAGCAAAAATGTCTAAGAGTGGGAAAAAGAGTCTTTCTCTTAGCAGGAGAAAAAAACAAACTCTTCAAATCCAGCAAAGCTGCTGGGGGACTCTATAGGTAAGGGAAATTAGCCATAGAATGAGAATTCTCCCTAACATAGCGTTATTGTCATTATTATCATCGTCGTTATTCCCATTAAGTCACTTCGACTGTTGAATCCTGTGAAACAACGCCGGAGACTGCACTGGACTTTCTGCACCTGTTGATCCCGGCGGCGCTGCCGTCCATGTGGTCGAGCCTTCCGGCCGGTCTACACAGTAGGGAGAGTGGGTCGGAGTGGACATATCCTTTACAAGTATGCCTTTCCTCTTTCACCCTCTCTGCTCCCTGGGTTTCGTCATCGCTCTAATTGTCTTTCGCTATGGAAAAGACACCATTTAGGTTTTGTCCCTCGTGAAGGGCCAAATATCCTTGGAATGACGAGCACACTCGGTGCAACAATTGTCTGCCCCTCGACCACAAAGAAACGAGTTGCGCGGCCTGTAGACTCGCTTAAAGAGCACCACTTAAAGCGGTTGGCGGCCTACGGCATCTTGCAGGCCGAATGTTATTTCCCTGCTGTTGCAACCGCCGGAAGTGATGGGGGAACTAGCGGTGACCAGGCCTCTGTGTCGGAAGCCATTGACCTAGCTGCGGATCCCTCTGTCCAGGACGCCTGTCCGTGACCTCACCAGGCCTGACGGAGTCACGCTACGGGGAAACACCTGGCGACGGGGGGCGCACACAATCAGAACACCCAACACACAACCCAAGATTCGGCGACTGTGTTGAAGCGTACCAAAGTGCCAGCAGAACCGTCAATCTTCGACGGGATCCTCTGATCGGCAGCCTTCCCCACAACCGCAGTCGCGTTCTGGGATTGGGCTATCCAAAGTCAAGGGCGCTAACACAGGCGAACACGCAGACGCCGGTTAAGAGCCGGGTGGTGACGAAATCCTCCGCTCAGCCCCTGGTTCCCCCCCCCCCCCTCCCGGTTCATCCGGTGGCGGCAATCTTCTGCTCAGCCTCCGGTTGTCCCGGTGGGGGCAAAATCCTCCGGTTCACTCGGTAAACCGCCCGGATTCTCCTACCATTGAAGACAGCATCGCTAGGATTACTTGGCGGGAAGCACAAAGAATGGCCGAGAGGCGTGTAGAAAGATAAGCCACATCGCCCTGATCCCCGCCAGGACTACCTTGAGAGTCCTTTGCTTTTGTCATTCACATTAGGGGAAACATCTCGATGCCACAGGGAAGAAAATGAACCCTTTCCTCACCTGGACCCCTCTGGTTCATCCTCATGGACCAGGGAGAAATTTGAGGAATGTATGGACCGATTAGAAAAATGTCTTTCTGAGGCCCTTGCTCCCAAGAGACCTTGAAGACTTTCCTTTTACCCCTGTATCTAAGTTTCGAAGGACCTTGGAGGAGGAGGATCCACATGAAGAGTTTACTTGTTTTCTCAAAGATGGGGATGTTATGGACACTTATGATCAGGATGAAGATGGCACCTTTCTGGAAAACTACAATGTGGATGATCAGACAGACAGGTCTTGTGGACAATTGGGATGACAGCCGTCCGGTTGATTCTCAGCCCTGGAGGTCCCCTACTCCCACCCAGGACCCCAATGTCCTGTGCTTAGATTCCTCCCCACCCCCCTACTCTGGCAAGCCTCCCCAGTGGGCGACCAGATGGCGTTCAACGACTTCTTAAAGAAGGCGGCTGACCATTTTCAGATCGCCACTCAAGAGGCCTTACCAGATTCTGATTTCATGGAGGATATACTCGAAGAAAAACCTCCGGCCAGCCAGGCCATCCCCTTGTTGAAATCCATCAAGAGGAGTTTGGCACCTTCTTTGTTGACGACGGCCCAGACCACGGCGGTAAACCCTAGGGTGGTGAGACTGTTTTGGCCTTCTAAAACCAACCCTGCCTATATCAAGGGTCCTGCCATTCCGGATTAGTTAGTGGTTAACACCACTAGAAAACAGGCTGGTGTTCACCTATCTACAGGAGAGGCACCACAAGATAAGGAATCCAAGAGACTTTATGCACTGGGGAAAAGAATAACGGCTGCTGCGTTTACCACCCGTATAGCCAATAACACCATGCTATTGGCCAGCTATGTGGACGTTCAGTGGAACCTTCTCCAATAAGGCATCAAGGAAGTGCCAGAACCCACCATAGAAGTCGTCTCTATTCTACAGGTAAACAAGGGTATTTATTCAGTGTACTTCCTTGGACCCAAAAAGGATCTCTCACTATGCGCCCTGTGCTAGATCTGCGCCCAGCGAACAAGTTCATCAAACCTCAAAAGTTTCATATTGGTCACTTTACAGGAAGTAATGCCGCTGTTGAAACAGGGGGATTACTAGGCAACACTTGACATGAAATATGCTTACTTTCATATTTCAAAGTTGCCAGCGCACAGAAAATACCTAAGGTTCATGATAGAGGACAAGCACTATCTGTTCAAAGTACTCCCCTTTGGCATTGCCTCGGCACCGAGGATGTTTACAAAGGTACTGGCAGTAGCGGCAGCACACCTGCGCAGACTATCCATCTTGGTTTACTCTTACCTCGACAACTGGCTCATAACAAGGGAGTCCTACGAAACATGCCTATCAAATACTCAGAAGACAATAGACCTCTTATTCAGTCTGGGATTCTCCATCAATGTGATGAAATCCAGCCTAGACCCCAGTCAAGTCAAACAGTTTCTAGGACAAAAGACGGCCTCGTCTTCCCCTCCGAGGGCATTCAAAACCTGCTTTTTCTGATCCCTCAGTATGTAGCCATTTGGGAAGTGACGGTACACAAGGCCATACGACTGTTAGGAATGATTGTGTCCTGCATTTTCTTAGTTCCTCACGCGCATCTGCCATGCGTCCCATGCAAGGGTGGCTCAACAGCCAGTGGTGTCAGGCCAGCGGAGGATGGGAAGATCTGGTGGTTGCCTCGCCAGCCCTCTTTCTCTCTCTGCAGTGGTGGTCGAGGGAAAACCTCTTGAATGGAAAAGCCTTCACCACCCCCACAGTAGAAGCCACTCTCGCAACCGACTCATCTCTCACATGGTTGGGGGCGGGGGGAACTCACCTGCTTCAGCAGACGGCACACAGCGTGTGGTCCACTCAAGTAGCGTTCAACCACATAAATCTGTTGGAGCTATTAGCGGTATTGAAAGCACTGAGAGCCTTTTAGACACAGTTGCAGGGGAAGATGCTCCTGATCTTTGCAGACAGCACCACAGCCATGTATTACGTGAACAAACCAGGGGGGACACACTCTCCAGGGCTTTCAAAGCTGTCCCAAAACATTTGGACATGGGCTCTCATACTCAGGATGTTCCTGTTGTCCCAGCACGTCTCAGGGGAACTCGGTCTTCTGGCAGACATGCTCAGCAGAGATTTCCCACTGTCCGTAGAGTACGAGTGGCGACTACACGAAGACATTGTCTCCAATATTTTCGCAGAATGTGGTTTCCCAGAGATCGACTTGTTCGCAAGACTCGAATGCTCAATGCCAAGATTATGCCTCCAGGTACCCACAGAACAGCTCCAAGGGGAACAGGCTCTGGATAGCATGGTCAGGGAAATGTGTTTATGCTTCCCCCCCCCCCCCCGACTCCCTTACTCAACAAGATCGTGCACAAGATGCACAAGGAACCAGTCACCATGATATTGGTGGCCCCTAGGTGGGCCCGCCAACCCTGGTTCTCATCTGATAGAGATGTCCCTCTCCCCTCCTATGAAACTGCCCTGCCCGTACAACATGTTATCTCAGGACAGGGGAGAAACACTGCACCCATGCCCGCGAACTCTGAACTTAGCAGCCTGGCTCCTGAGGTCATAGAGTTCGGACACCTTCAACTCCCTCAGAGATGTATGGACATACTCAGGGAAGCTAGAAAACCCAACACCCAATATTGCTATTCCTGTAAATGCAAACGCTTTATCTGGGGGTTATGTCAAGGGCGTCAATCCCATTGACTGCTCTCCTACTCGCATTGTATTGTACCTGACTCACTTACTGGTTTCAGGCTATGTTTTTAATTGCCTAAAGGTTCACTTAACTGCTCTCTCAGCCTACACTACGTCACAGCAAAAGGTGTTGTGGTGGAAGATGCCAGTTATCAAGGCATTCATGGAAGGGGTGAAAAGGATTCACCCCCCCATTTCTAACCCAGGTCCCGGATGGGACTTAAATGTGGTTCTAACTAGACTCATGGGGTCCCCCTTTCAGCCTATGCACAAGGCAAGTCTAAAAGACCTTACCTATCAGACAGCCTTCCTAGTGGCTATCACTTCTATTAGAAGGGTTAGTGAACTATAAGCCCTTTCAGTACTAGAACCTTTTGTTACTGTTCAGAGATAAGGCTGTTCTGCGCACTCCCCCTCGATTTGCACCTACATGTATTTCCAAATTCCATGTGAACCAGTCAATGGAACTGCCCACTTTCTTCCATAACCCCTCTAACATACCTGAAAGAAGCATACACACATCAGATGTGCGCAGGGCAGTCATGTTTTACCTGGAAAGAACAAGGCCACTGAGGAAAACAAACCCATTTTCGAATGGATTTTCCTTCCACGTATTTCTCATCTTATGATCTTTGTATCTCGCCAGCTTCGCTGCGTCGGAAAAAAAATTCTCAGCAGAGGGCGCTGTGCACGAGGTCGTGGCGTCGATGTCCCTCTGGCTCCGTACCGTGTCGATGTCATCAACAGTACAAGTAGCTTGTGCCGTGCCCTTTGACTTCAGTTCCGTTTTTCCGATTGCTTCGCTCTCGAGTTAACTGCGCACTTCAAAATTTTCTTCGAGAAAATGTCTTCTTCTACCCCTTCTACTCCCAAGACAGGGTTCAAAGAATGTACTGACTGGATCGTCAATTACATACCCTCACCGCGTTTGTCCTTGGTGCCTGGGTTCGGACCATCGGACCGGCGACTGTGGCTCCTGTCAGTCAATGACAGAGAAGGCTCTTCGTGAGAGAAAAGGTAAACTGGTGGTGGGGCGGGAAGGTCTCGTCAAAAAACATAGTCTGGCGAATCGAAGGATTTGGATCGACATAAACATTCCAAGAGATCTTGATCACGTAGTAGATCAAGACGTTGATCTTCTTCAAAGAAGATGAAGAGGAGACATAGATCTCCCTCCTTCCTCTGATATGTCTACCGAATTGGTAAGATGTCCGACTAAGTTGGATTCCCCAAGGAAATGGGATGAATTTAGAAGGAAGATGATGGTCTCTGAGAATGCGGCCTCGACCCCCTCAAAGAAACTTCAAAAGAGCCAGACCCCGGTCACTGCGTTGGACGACGGAGAGTCAAACTACTGTGGAAAGGTTGAACCTCAAATCTCGACCGGACGTCAAATCGTCGAAGGTTCTTCGAGAATCGAGTGATTCCCTGACACCGACGAAGAAACCTAAGCCGTCGAAGCCCTCGACGACTTTGCCGATGGCTTTGACATTGAAGCCGAAAGAGTTTGTGACACCTTCTTCGAAGACGTTATCGACGACTTCGAAGACTCCTTCGATACCTTCGAGGCTAATTCAGACACAGGAAAGGAGAGTTACTCTTTTACCTAAATCAGACTTTTTAAAGTCTGTCTTCTATCTTTTGAAGAGGAAAGTGCTTCAGAAGAAGTTTCTCCTTTTGGAGTACAGTTTGCTACCAGAGAGGTGCCAGAGGAAGTTATCGATCCAGAATTGAAAATGAGAGACCTGTGACACCCTTCACTCTGCTATTGGCATTCATACGTCACCAGAGCTGGAATTTACAAAACCTGACCCAGCAGAACATGCAGATTCAGGGTACAGGAGTTTGATGAATAGGGGTGTCGAATAGATGGGGTGGGATAGATCCTCACCCACATTTGATCAGGATGATATGACTGATATCCTGGACCAGGGCCCCCAGAAGGACCCAGTTCTCACTTTCCATTGGGGACTTCAGGGGACAGTGGAAAAAAAACTTGGAGGCTCCTGAGACTGCTTCTGCAGTTAATAGTAATTTTCCTAAAAAATACAGAGTTTCTAATATTGACCCTGATTACTTGGAGACATCCCACGCCGGAAAGTCTGGTTATTCAGGCAGCAACTTCGTCAAGACAAACAGCCTATCAAATCTATCCCCCTGGATAGAGAGGATAAGAAGGTGGATGCCTGGGCCCGTAAGGTTTTCACCTCGGGTAGCATGGCTCTCAAGTCAGCAAATGTCACCTGTACACTGGCCAGGTTTACCCATACCCTGTGGGACTGCATCACGGGGGCGGCTGATCGTATTCCGGAAGGCAAGGAAAGTGAAGGCTTCCTGAATATTTTAACAGATGGCATGGTGCAATGGTGGAATGTCTCCAATCTGGACTGGATACTGCTGATAGCATCAGCAGACACATGGTTGCAAGCACAGTGCTACGCAGATTTGCGTGGTTGAGGAAGTCCGGGTTTGCACCTGATGTGCAGGCCAGGGTACTCAACATGCCTTTTGATGGCTTGAGGCTGTTTGGCAGTAAAGCTGATGAAAGCTTAGAATAACTGAAGACCTCAAAAGCGGCGGCTAAATCTCTTGGCGCCTCTATACGACAGCCTCAGAAACCTTATTCGGGCTCATCTTCCTGGAGAAGTCATTCTTTTTGATACTACTCTTTTAGTAGAGGAAGAGGACGGGCCATTCAAAGAGGTAAAAGAAATGTCCCTCGTGGTGGACGAGTAAAAGGTGCGAAACCAGCCTCAGGAACGGCATCTTTCCCCTCAGCCGCTCCTGCAGCCACCTCCAAGTCACTTTGAGGCCTTATCACACAAGACCCTGGTGGGAGGCAGAATTCCACAGCATGAAAGAATGGCAGGGCATTACTTCTGATGCTTGGGCACTGGAGACAGTATCTCGGGGGTTACTGCCTTCCCTTCCTAAAAAGGCCTCGGGACCATCCACCGGGAACCAACTATCAAAATTCCAAATCCGCTCCTTGTGCAGGAAATTTTAACCCTGCTAGAGAAAGCTGCAATAGAACAGGTACCTGTAGTGGAGAGGAACAAGGGTTGGTACTCCCCTTACTTTCTCATCCCAAAGAAGGACGGAGACCCATCTTGGACTTAAGACACTTGCACAAGTTCCTCAGGAAGGACAAGTTCAAGGTGGTAACCCTTTCTCAGATCCTTCAGCCTCCAACTCCAAGACAAGTTGGTATCATTGGGCCTTCAGAATGCTTACTTTCTGTGCTTGAGATGGATTGGCACATGAAAGTACCTGAGATTCGCGGTTGGTGGTTCACACTATCAGTTTCGAGTTCTGTCATCCGGGCTGACATCAACCCCGAGGGTTTTCACCAAACTGATGGTGGTTGTGGCAGCGAGTCTTCGGGGGGGGGGGGGATTCACATCGACCGCTACCTGGACGATTGGTGGATCGGAGCGCGTTCTCCTGAAAAAGCTCAGGAACATCTGTCAATCACCTCTCACTCCCTTCACAGACTGGTCTTCTCCCTCAATTTCATGAAGTTCCACATGATACCATCCCCAAAGCTCCAGTTTATCGGAGCAGTCCTGGATGCTTCATTGGGCAAAGCCTCGCCTCCCGAGGTGAGAGCTCTCCACATTCTGCAGATGGTAACAAAGTTCCAAAATGCCCAACATCTTCCGGCCTTCATTTTTCTGAGGTTGCTCGGTCTCGTGTCATCCTGCATCTTTCTAGTGCCAGAGGCCCGATTGAGGATGAGATCCCGTCAATGGGCTCTCAGGATTCAGTGGTCCCAATTCTCTGGGAATATCGGATCTTCTGCACGTTCCAAGCACAGTTGCTCAAGACCGTCTTTGGTGGGCTTGCAGCGACAACATTCTCAAGGGAGAATCTTTTTGGCATCCATAGCCGGAGATAACTGTAGTGACAGACGCACTCACTTAAGGGGGTGGGGAGCCCACACCAACGATCTGACTATAAGCGGTCGTTGGTCTCCATCGGAGTCCAAACTACACATCAACCTGTTGGAGCTGAGGGCAATCGGACTAGAGCTGAAGGCCTTCCTGCCCTCTGTACAGGGAATGAAAAGTCTTGATAATGACGGACAACACAGTGGCCATGTACTACCTCAACAAGAGGGGAGGAGTAGGGTCACTGCCACTGTGCAGAGAGGCAATGCAGCTCTGGTTCTGGGCAACACGAGAAGGAATCTCTCTATCGCCAGTTCACCTAGCCGGAGAGCTGAACACGGCGGCAGACTCTCTGCAGGCAGAAAACAGTGTCCCACGAATGGGAACTAGCTCAGGAAGTCCTTCGAGAGATCTTCACCCTTTTGGGGAACCCCCAAAGTTGATCTGTTCACGACCAGGGTCAATTGGAAGTGCAAACAGTACGGCTCAAGCGAATTTCCTCAGAGGAGCTCTAGGAGACGCGTTCTTGGTGCACTGTAAGTTTCCAATTCTGTATGCCTTTCCGCCAGTCCCCGTGATTCCTCACGTAATCAAGAGGTTGTGAAAGTTCAAGAGAACCATGATCCTAATTGCCCTGGATTGGGTCAGGAGGACGTGGTACCCGGACCTTCTGGACATATCCATCTGCCCTCCCAGTACGTCTTCCGCAAAGAGAGGATCTTCTCTCGCAAGAGGAAGATCGGGTTCTCCATCCAGAGGTCAAGGCACTCAACCTTCACGCATGGTTTCTGAGAGGTTGAGATGCGAGGATTAGGATCTTCCGGATAATGTAATGGAAATTTTGCTTTTGGTCAGAAGGCCAGAAACGAAATCCATGTACCGGTGTCATTGGAATAAATTCAGTATCTGGTGCAGGGATAAGGATGTGGACCCTTTTCAATGTGGCACTCCAATGGTGCTTTCTTTGCTATTGCATTTAGCCAATCTGGGGCTCAAGATCGGAACAATTAAAGGATATCTGGCTGCGCTGTCCATTTTCAAGCGCTCCTCGGAAGAGATTTCCTATTTTAAAATGTCATTAATCCTTCAATTCCTGAAAGGGCTCACTAATGTGTACCCTCCAGTCCCTTTTCATGTCCCGACTTTGGATTTAAATCTTGTACTTAAGTTTCTAACTTGTATACCTTTTGAGCCTCTGCATTCCTGTCCCTTGAGGCTTCTAACATTAAAAACTGTCCTTCTTGTGGCCTTAACATCAGCCCTCTGGGTTGGTGAGTTGCAGGCTCTCATGCAAATCCCTGTATACTACTTTTCACAGGTACTAGAGGTTAAACCTTCTTTCTTACCAAAAGTAGTTTCTGACTTAAACTTGTCACAAAAAAATCTTACTACCAACGTTCTACCCTCATTTTGGCAAAGAGGAAAGGTTTCATAGACTGGACCCAAAAAGGGCTCTCAGTTTTTATATTTCAAGAATGTCAAAATTATGTCAGAATGAGCAACTTTTTGTAGTTTATACTGGCCATAAATTGGGTTTAGCGGTGACAAAACAGACCATATCCAGCTGGATCATTTTGGCCATAGTTGAGTGCTACAGATTGGCAGGACAGGATCCGCCGGATGGGCTTCGAGCCCATTCCACTAGGGGTATGGCTGCTTCTGCGGCTCTGCAGCGGGGAGTCCCTGCAGCGGATATTTGTTCAGCTGCAACATGGGCATCAATACATACCTTCATCAAGCATTACTGCTTAGATGCTTCTTCTTCCAATGAAAGATTTGCCCCATTCCGTCCATGAGAAAAATAATTGGTACTCCCACCTCCAAAATTACCACTGCTATGGGAGTCTTATCATAAAATGAGGAATACATGGGAGGACAACATCCATTCGAAGTTACTTACCAACTGTAATGTTCTTTCGACTGGATGTTCTTACCACGTATTCCTCCTCGCCCCTCCCATCCTACCCTGCAGTACAGTTTTGTTAGTTACACTTCTCTCTCACGAGGAGTTTTTCAGTCATGCGGCACGCCTGGGTGTTCCTCGAATATTTCCTCGAAAAAAAGGAACTGAAGCCAATGGGCGCGGCATGAGCTATTTATACTGATGGTGACGCCGACACGGTACGGAGCCCGTCGAGGGACATCGACGCCACGACCTCGTGCACAGCGGCCTCTGCCGAGAATTTGTTTTCCGAAGCAGCGATGCTTGCGATATACGAATATCATAAGATGAGCGATACGTGGGAGGAACATCCAGTCGAACGAACGTTACAGTTGGTAAGTAACTTGTTGTTTCGATTCAGTGGCAGCTTGCAGAGAAGGGGATCCCGTCTCTAAGTCGGCTATCTTAAGGTGGATAGTCAAATGCATCACAGTTTGTTTCTCTCTTGCTAAGAGAGAACTGCCCTTCAAGCCTAGAGTACATTCTACTCGAGGCACTGGGGCTTCCATAGCATTCATTGCAAACGTTCCCCTAGAGTTCTGTACACACCTTTACAAAACACTATTGCCTAGACACTCATTCTAGGTCTGATTCTCAGGTTGGACAAGCAGTACTAAGACATCTTTTCACTACTGTTCCTTCTCACAACCCACGTCCAGCTCCAGGTACTGCTTGCTAGTCTATGCACAGCATGTCATTCTAAGCAGATTAACGAGCATCAGAAGACATGCATTGCTCACCGTAATAGCATTTCTGATGATTGTATCTGCTAAGATTCACATGTGACCACCCTTCCTCTCCGCTCGGATGGAAGGAACATGGACGTCTTACTTTTCTCTCTTTTATGTACTCACTCACGATAAGCCTTGGGCTCCCTCATGGCGGAAAAAATGCAATCGGAGGGACCTCGGCGTGTGAGGGATTTTGGGTACACTACAAGTCATGGTAGGGATAGTGTTAGACACGCTTATGCCGACGTCCCCTTTCGATCCTCGAAAGACAAGATGCAATACTCTGCGGTTACCAATGGATGTCGGACCTTATGCACAGCATGTGAATCTAAACAGATACAATCATCAGAAATGCTATTACAGTGAGTAATTCATGTCTTATTATTGAAATCTTTACAGTGTGTTTTGGGCCTAGAATAAAAATAGTATTTTTGTACATGCCTGTCTGAATTTAATTGTGTGCTTCACTGTGTTGACACATTGTGGACCCCTGACCCCTGTGAGAAACCTGAAGGTGTTTCACTCGCTTGTCCCTGAGGATCTGTCATCCAGGTGGCCAAGACACTGACATTGCTTTTGGATCCAGTTCCTGAGGGTGGACCAGTGCAGGAGGATCACCTGGATGAGGGGTCCTCTGGGAGTGGGACAAGGGATGGCGAGATGCGGTATCCCCTTCCCTGTAACACCTTTACCCCATCCTACCTAGTAGGATACTTAGGAACTCGACTCCCCCACACCCCCCCTACCTCTCTCCCCCCTCCTTCCAACACAAACCCTTTCTCACGGACAGCTCACTGTGAGAGAAAACAGACTAACACCCGTGCTGTATACCTGACATTTCACAATACAATGGTCAGGCAGTCCGTGACCGTTACACACACCTGACTTCCATTACACTTCCCCACACGTATAAAAGGCGGAGCACACTCTGAGCAAGGCAAAGCACATGCGGAAACAGCAGTTTCAAGATGGCAGTTTAATACGATCAGAATGACTGCAAAGCAGAAGAGGATTGCAAGGAGGGGAGTGCCCTTGACCTTTTCACAAAAGACTGTTACTTTCAGAAACCCTTGAGAATAGGAAATGTAAGACGAGGAATCAAAGCTGAAGAACGATGCATTGTGTCAGAGGTGCTCGGGGCACTGCCACGTCGATGGTCAAGGTGGGTAGAATCGGTCCCCCGCCATGGTACTGTCCTTTGCTCCTACAACAAAGCATTGCCAGTGAAGTCAGCACAGCCGGTGAGTTGGAGAGACCGATACCAGGCTGGTCTATGTTGAAGCCAAGGTTGCAAGCGGCATCATTTTATAATCCCAACTGAAGAGAATAGTGAATGAAACATGTGCCGAGCAACGCGAATGCAAGTAACCATCTGATGAGTGATTGAACTTTGAAGGCGGAGTGGTCCGCCACTGTGTGGGTCCTTATTCGAAGGTCTCTGTTGGGTATCCAGCTGAAAGGTGGCTAATGTGATGAATGTTAACTAATTGTAAAATAGAAGTCGTCCTGCAACAGGTCAAGCAAAACCCTGTGCACATTCAAAAGACTTTGATAGTTGTTGAAATGGTATATGAAGTTGGTCCGAGCCCGGCAGGGGTGTGGTGGGGTGGGGGGGTTGGGGAGGGGATCCAGGGTGAACCGTGAGTCACCCGAGAAAACACCCTATGAGGAATTACTTGCATACAAATGTATGAACATTGTGGTGAAAGGATGTGAGCCCGGCTGAGGGGGATTCAAGGTGAATAGTGAATCGCCTGAGAAATTGAGTACTTGTGAAAACCAGAAAGAGGAAAGGAACTCATTGTTGCAGCAGGCCCTCTGAATCAAGAGACTATGAAAGGTAAAGACTCAGGCACGGAAGGCCCTGATGCTAATGTTTGAACTGTATCCTTGTGCTAGAAAAGCCAGAGACTGTGCTAAGCTTCAATTTACCGCCTTGTCCCGTGCTGAAAACGTGGGGAAGGGAGGCCAACGGCCTGAACATCTTGATCTATCTTTTTTCTGAACACTTCTTTCTTTTTCATAACATTGTCTCCCAAACTATTTGTGTAGATGTAAGGGTTGACAATAGGTGTATTAGTATAGGCTCTTTTATTTTGACAAGACACTACGAGGACTGCGTTATTTGATGGTCGTAGCTTGCTCCCATCTGCAGATTTAGGATTAGATGGGCGTTTCTCAACCCCTTTTGAAGTTCAATAAACGCGCTTGAACTGTGGTCACTTGTCTGTCTTACTGTTGATACCGTGCCTTCCTTGCACCCCACACACATATCCTTGACTGCTCTTCATTACTACCTTGATTGGGTGTTGGCTAGCCTAAGAGCTCCCCTGTTCACTATAACTAGGGTGGCCTCCTAAAATCTGTCCACCAGGCCAGATTCTAGGAATCCATCTTAACAATGACCTTGCGCCTGGCAATGTAATCCTGCATATCATTGTGGATTAACCGGTCTGGAGAAGAAAAGTCCCTTATCTTCCCTGGGGTATAGGGATGAGAAAAAGTACAGTCTGCATACAAGGAACCGGCTGCAGGGGAAAATGCAGAAGGCAAAACAATAAGCATACCTGTAGTCTGATCAGTGATGGGTGGTAAACCTAATGAGGACAGGCCACAAAAAAACTCTGTTTAGGGGATCCAAACGTGATGTTCCAGAGGAAGCTGAGTGGAAATCCAGGGAATTCAGGTGTAAGTGCACAAGGACCGCACGTTTTCCCAACAACCCAAAGAAACATGGTAGCAGAAAGTCACAAAGTGTTCTGCGAAACCAGACAAGGAATATCCTCACTTTGACCATCCCAACAGAAGTCCAAACTAGGTGGAAGTACTCAGCAAAAGAGAAACTGAAGGAATGAAAGGGTCCCCAAATACTACACCCAAAAGAAAGAATTAAGGGGGGCAAGCGAGCCCAAGAACCAGTATTTCCAGTAGCTTGTCAAAACTGAGCAGCCAAGATCTGAACAGTTCCTGATGGGCAGGGGAGCGAGCAGGACCAAAAGCAGTCTAAGGTTTAATCTATCGGGAGAAGCGATAGATGCAAGACACTATGTAGAGTCACACAAATGAGAAAAGGCTAGCATTTTTTGCTAGCTCTCACTTCCAGGTTCTTTTGGGTAGCTGAGAGTAAGCCTGTACTGGCCACAAAAGGATGGAGTGATGTATTAATAGAGGTGCACATGCATATAACAGAGCCTCTGGGCCCACCTTCTTCCATACTCAAGTGATGCCATGTAGGTAGTACAAAATATGCAGAAAACGAGAAGTGTCTCAGAGCCCCTTGCCAAGCCTTGTAACCATAATGGCCTTGAACGTCCCCTGGGTAAGTCTTTCCCTGGGGAGTGCAGCAATGTCATGACAATCTGGAACAGTTTCCACAAGCATGTGTGGCCTTAGTGGATTTATCTAGTGAGTATTCCCTCCAATGTTCATAATTTGATGATGAATTGCCAAGTTGGGTTTACTCACAAGAATGTACATTCTCATATCGAGACCCCCATGAAAGAAGATGCTGTTAGGCAAGATTGTATGTAGTAACCCTGTGGAAGACTACACCAGCCTTGTCCTCTTGGCAATATATACCCAACTATTGGTATAGGTCTGTACTACACAAGGTGGAAGAGTGACTGAGCAGTCAGACTTCTCTCAAGAGGGGTAATTGTGAGCTGTAGAGATGTAACGGAGATTCACAAATCCAAGTAGTCCAATAACACTGTACTCAAGGTTTTCTAGTAAAAATAATTATTTATTAAATAAGCCTTCTTTAGAAAGGGGCAATTGGCAACAATATAAATACACCTCAAAACACTTCCTCGGATTTAAGTTAAACAAGTAGATACCCATTTGGGATGTCCCACACACACATCCTACACCCTAAGGTGACTTCAATAGCTAGGACACTGTGGACATTGATGTGACTTAACACTTAAATGTAATACTGAGTTGTGGAAAAGGAAATGGTTAGGGAAGGAAAAAGGTTAACCAGTTCTTTGAACAGGTAAGTACTTTACACTCCCCCAATGCAATGTAGATGAAACCTTTCCCAGCAATACAAGAAACTAATGCATCACCTATGAGGGACCGTTAAACACAGAGTCAATGAGTCTGAAGAGTCTGCAGGGAGCCAGGACAGCCAATGTCAATCAAAAATGTCTAGGGGAGCTGAGACCCTTTTTTAGATAGCAGTCAAGTCTTGCACAATGTTATATAAAGAGTGTGTGTCAAATAATCACTGTTGGGCCACAAGCTGTATGCAAAGCTGCAAGCAACTCTGCAGATAAAGCAGCTACTGTAAGTCTACAGTGAGACAGACAAGCTACAGACCAAAAAGGTAAACACCCCTTTAGTCAAGACAGTACCTTATGTTGGAAGAAGAGGATCCAGCTGGCTTCTGTTCAGGTTGCAGTCCTGCAGTTCTTGGGCCTCAGTCGCAGAGACAAAAGGGAGGATGTCTGGAGGACTCCTGTACGAGGGGATTGGGTCCTCCGACGTATTCCATATCTATGACAGGTAATGTCCACAGCTGTGCTGCTTCGGAAAATCTTTGGGGTCTGCGTCCTGCATCAATGACGTCGATGCGCCGTCCCTGAGGACCTCCTCTGACGGCCGACGTCACCCGATGTGATAAGTAGGACGCACGACGCCCATAGCCTCAGTTCTGTTTTTTCCGCGAACGTGTTTGCTTCGTGAATCTCTGTACGCCTCGACTTGTTGGAGTTTGCTGTTTTCAATTCTCGTTGAACCTGTTCGGTTTTTTGTGACGACCTGTTCGTGGCGATGTCTACTTCGTCTTCAACCCCGCGTCCGGGCTTCAAGAAATGCGGGGACTGTGGGTCCAAGATGTCGGTCACGGACTCGCACGACGCCTGCCTCTGGTGCCTCGGGGAGGCCCACGATACGGAAGACTTGTGTCGACTGCCAGTCGCTCACGGCAAAGGCCTTGCGGGAATGCAAGAAGAAGCTGTCGGTAGACCGGGTGTCAAAGCCCCGGAAGTCGAGGTCTGCGGGGCTTTCGACAGATGACTCGAGAGGCGACTCTCCGCGTCATCGTCAGAAGTCCAGTGGGTCTCCTTGCAGGACACTCCTCCGCCTCTGTGAGGCATTCCCTGAAGCGCTGGCATCGGTCGCCTTCCCCGTCCTCTTCCGAGGACTCCGGCGGTCGCTTATCCCTCCATGCAAGCGACACCAGAGGAATGGGCTTCCTTTGGGAAGCAGATGCTAGCGATTCTTGAATCGCAGGACACCGGTCCGTCCGCGCCTCCGAGTGGGGTCGGTCGGCACCGGTCGAGAGACACTGCTCGTACGCCTTCGGGCTCGGGTGGTCGGCACGGCTCGCGGGAGAGGTCCCGCTCGGACAAGGGTAGCCGTTCTCGCCATGCCCGTTCCAGGTCCCGGTCCTCGACGCGCTCAAGACCGTGTGATCCTGTGCCGTCTTCGAAGAAGACGTCGACGCATGTGTCGTCGAGGTCGTTGACGATTTCTCTCGAGGCTCTGCCTCCGAGGGGGTCGTCGGCGCCTACGTCGTCGAGAGACACGCTCGGAGCTCCGGCTTCGAGGCCTGTGTCAACGCTGTCGATGCTGGTGGCGCTGCAGTTGACGCCGATTCGCTCGACGTCGATGCCTTTTCTGTCGACGCCGGTGCCGACTCGTTCGGCGCCCTCGACGCCTTTCGAGGCGGTGGTGTCGGAGGGGCCCCGTGCCGTGGCACGGGGTTTGCCCCTAGAAAGGCTCTGGCTAAGGTCAGGCACTGCTTTGGTCCCCAGAGGTCTTCCTCTCCCCGCCTGGAGTACATTTCAGAGGGTGATGAAGGCTCTGATGACGGCTTGGTTCCAGATGAGCTTATCTCAGGCCGTAGCCAGTTTCATGACCTGAGGCAGTCACTGCTTGATGCCAGTGGACTGGACACCTCTCCGGAGGTGGAGTTTTGTAGGCCGGAGCCTGGCACTCATGCCGATTCTTCATATCGTCGCCTTATGTCTCGGGTCACCGAGTACTTGGGTTGGTCAGCTCCCCCAGGGGAGTTCGTTCAGGATGATCTCACGGACATCCTTGATCTCGGTCCCCCCACTGACCCGGTTTTGCCGTTTCATATGGTTCTGCAGAGTAGGGTGGCGGCGGCTTGGACTGCTCCGGAGAGTCTCCCGGCAGTGGGCAAGTCTTTGTCGCGAAAATACCGTCCAGCCAGTAGCAACCCCTGCTACTTGTCCAGGCACCCCACTCCGGAGAGTTTGGTGGTGCAGGTGGCTACGGCCCGGCAAAGCAGTCGTCGTATCCTACCATCCCTCCGGATAGGGGCGACAAACGTTTTGACGGCTGGGCGAAGAAAGTGTTTTCTTCAGGGGATATGGCGCTTCAGGCGGCCAACTCCATATGTGCCTTGTCTCGTTTCACACACACTCTGTGGAACTGTATTGCATTAGCGGCTGAACATATTCCCGAAGGGGACGAACGGGATGGTTTCCTTGCGATGGTTCAGGATGGCAAGGATGCCATGTGTGAGGCCGTTCAGTTGGGTTTGGACATGGCAGATTGTGTCAGCCGGTCCATGGCGGCGAGCACCGTAATGCGCAGGTTTGCGTGGTTGCGGAAGTCTGTGTTCGCTCCTGATGTGCAGTCCCGGCTCCTCAACATGCCCTTTGACGGTGAACACCTTTTTGGCAGCAAGGCTGACGAGAGCCTTGAGAGGTTGCAGACCTCCAAAGCTGCAGCCAAGTTGTTGGTCGTTGCAGTTCGCCAACCTCTGCCTTTTCGTCCTAGGGGACAACAATGGAGGGGAGGTTCCTTTCGCTATTCCTCATCCTTCAGTAAAGCGAGGGGAGCTAGCAGTCAAAGAGGCCATCGTAAGAGAGCCAGAGGTGGAAACAAAGGTACTGGAGGTGCCAAGGCCGCTCTTGCAGTTGCTTCTTTGCCCTCAGGCAACGCCGCAGCCGCTACCACTCAGTCATGAGGCCAGGTCCCATGGTTCACCGGTTGGGGGAAGGCTGGCGCAGCATCTTGTAGAGTGGCTAGCCATTACTTTGGATGTGTGGGTTCTGGAGATCATAACCCATGGCTACTGTCTTCCTTTTCGGCAGAGGCCTCACGACAATCCACCAGGGAACCTCTCTTTGAAGAGTCCGGATCCGCTCCTTGCGCAGGAAATTCAAGCCCTGCTGGAGAAAGGTGCCATAGAACTGGTGCCTGTAGCGGAGAGGAACAAGGGATGGTATTCCCCTTATTTTTTGATTTCGAAGAAAGACTGGGGATTGAGACCCATCATGGACTTGCGCGGTTTGAACAAACTCCTCAGGAAGGACAAGTTCAAGATGGTGACTCTTTCTCAAGTCCTCCAGGCCCTTCAACTTCAGGACTGGTTGGTGTCTCTCGACCTCAAGGATACTTGCTTCCACGTGCCGATTCATCCCAGGCACAAGAAGTACCTGAGGTTCGCGGTTGGCGACTCGCACTTTCAGTTTCGGGTCCCGCCGTTCTGATTGACCTCCGCCCGAGGGTTTTCACCAAGCTCATGGTGGTGGTGGCAGCGCATCTCAGGAAAGGGGGGATTCACGTCTACCCCTACCTGGACGATTGGTTGATCAGGGGGAGCTCTCCCGAGCAAGTCCTGGATCATCTGTCCATCACCTGGCACTCCCTTCACAGGCTGGGCTTCTCCCTCAATTTAAAAAAAGTCCCATTTGACACAGACGCAGCGACTCCAGTACATCGGAGCAGTGATCGACACATCCCTGGGGCAGTGTTTTCCTCCCCAGGTGAGGGCTCTTCACATTCAGCAGATGGTGTACAAGTTTCAATTTGCCCAGGATCTCCCAGCGTCCGAGTTCTTGAGACTGCTCGGCCTCATGGCATCCTGCATTCTTCTGGTGCCAGAGGCTCGTCTGCGGATGAGATCTTTGCAGTGGGCACTCAAGCTCCAGTGGTCTCAGTCCTCCGGCAGCCTGTCGGACCCTGTTCAGGTGCCGCCCTCGGTCGCCCAGGACCTTCTGTGGTGGGCCGTCGAAGGCAATCCGATGAAGGGGGCCCCATTTTGGCTGCCCTGGCCGGAGGTGACGATCGTGACGGACGCATCCCTCACGGGATGGGGGAAGCTCATGCCAACGAGTTGACAGTCAGCGGTTGTTGGTCTCTGTCGGAGTCCAGACTCCATATCAATCTGTTGGAGCTGAGGGCCGTCAGGCTAGCCCAGAAGGCTTTTCTGCCGACTGTGCGTGGAAAGAGTGTCCTGATTCTAACGGACAACACGGTGGCCATGCACTACCTCAACAAAAAGGTGGGGCAGGGTCACTTCTACTGTGCAGGGAGGCGATGCAGCTCGAGTTCTGGGCCATCCATCTGGAAGTTTCGATCTCGGCTGTTCATCTGGCCGTAGACGACAACGAGACGGCAGACGCTCTGAGCACGCAGAGCACGATCTCTCACGAGTAGGAGCTGGCTCAGGAGATTCTCCTGGAGATCTTTGCCCTTTGGGGGACTCCTCAAGTGGATCTCTTCGCCCCCAGTGTCAACTGGAAGTGTGAAAGGTTTTGCTCGCGGGAATTTCCTCCAAAAGGAGCCTTAGGAAACGCGTTCGCGGTGGAGTGGTCATTCCCACTGCTGTACACGTTTCCTCCAGTCCCCGTCATCCCGCAAGTACTGCAGAGGTTACGGAGGTTCGGTTCCCGGATGATCCTCATTGCTCCGGCGTGGGCCCGGAGGACGTGGTACCCGGACCTTCTAGACTTGTCCATCTGCCTTCCACGTCGTCGTCCCTACCGAGACGATCTGCTCTCACGGGAGGGGGGTCAGGTTCTCCATCCAGAGGTCAGATCCCTCAATCTTCACGCTTGGCTTCTGAAAAGTTGAGGTATAAGGATTGGGGCCTCCCTGAAGTCCTGATGGAGGTGTTGCTTTCAGCCAGGCGGCCGGCAACAAAGTCTCTGTTCCGTTGCCGTTGGAGAAAGTTATGCGACTGGTGCAGAGTTAAGAATGTGGATCCTTTTGAATGTGACATTCCCATGGTTCTGTCTTTTTTGCTTTCTTTGGCCCACAGGGGCTTGCAAGTGGGGACCATTAAAGGTTACCTGGCGGCGCTGTCCATATTTAAGCGCTCGTCTGAAGAGTATTCCTATTTTAAGATTCCTTTAATTTCGCAGTTTTTGAAAGGGCTCACTAATGTGTTCTCTCCGTCACTTTTTCTGGTGCCAGGTTGAGATTTGAACCTTGTTCTTAAGTTTCTTATGGGTGCACCGTTTGAGCCTTTACATTCTTGCCCTTTGAGGCTGTTAACTCTGAAAACTGTGTTTTTGGTTGCAGTTACTTCCGCTTGCAGAGTGAGTTACAGGCACTTTCAGTTAAGCCACCCTTCACTATGTTTCATAAGGACAGGGTTGTCCTTAGAGTTCGTCCTCCTTTTCTTATGAAGGTGGTTTCGGAATTTCATTTGAGCCAGAAGGTTGTTCTTCCGGCGTTCTATCCTCCTCCACATCCTGGTAAGGAAGAGGAGAGGCTCCATAGGCTTGATCCTAGGAGAGCATTGAGCTTTTATATTTCACGCATGTCCCAGGTCAGAGTGGACGATCAACTTTTCATTGGTTATGCTGGAAAGCGTTTGGGACAAGCTGTGACGAAACAGACTTAGTCTCATTGGATTATTTTAGCTATCTCGGAGTGTTAGCGCTTGGCGGGTAAGGATCCTCCGGCTGCCTTGCGGGCCCATTCTACCAGGGGAGTGGCTGCGTCTACTGCCCTGCAGAGGGGAGTTCCTATTCGTCACATCTGTGATGCAGCCACCTGGGCTTCAGTACATACTTTTGTACGTCACTACTCCCTCGATTCCATCAGAGGGCAAGATCTGGCCTTTGGCAAGGCAGTTCTCTATTCCGCAATTTGATTGGGCATGCTAAATTTGTATTCTAAATTCTTTCCCACCTCCTTGCTTGGTACTGCTTTGGGAGTCTGTCAAAGATATGGAATATGTCAGAGGACCCAATACCCTCGAAGAACAAGTTACTTTCTTACCTGGTAACGTTCTTTCGATGGGATGGTCCGACGACGTATTCCATATCGCTCCCTCCCTGCCTTCCCCGCTGCAGAATTTCTTTTGCAATTGCAGGTTGCGTTCCGCAAGGCCTTGTGTGTCTGACTGGCAGAAAACTGGTGGCACATGTTCTGGGAAAAAACTATAACTGAGGCTATGGGCGTCGTGCGTCCTACTTATCTCATCAGATGACGTTGGCCGTCGGAGGAGGTCCTCGGGGACGGCGCATCGACGCAGGACGCAGACGCCAAAGATTTTCCGAAGCAGCACAGCTGTGGACATTACCTGTCATAGATATGGAATACGTCGTCGGACCATCCCATCGAAAGAACGTTACCAGGTAAGAAAGTAACTTGTTCATCTCTGGGGGCGATTGAATTGGTTAAAGAAAAGGAAATAGGTTGGGTCTTTTACGCCAGCTATTTTATACTTCCAAAAAAAGACCTAATTCGACTTAAATTAGATCTTTCATATGTGAACCAATTTCTGTTAGTGGAGACTTCACATGGTAACAGTACCTCAGATTCTAGCAGCACTCCAGCATGACGACTGGATGGCATCTCTAGATCTTCAAGATGGATATGTTCACATACCCTTTTTGAAGGAACACAGTCCATGCCTGATGTTTACCATAGGGAATTTAAACTACCAATACACCAGTCTCCCATTTGGGCTAGATTCGGCTCCCAGAGGTTTAGGTGCTGTGGCAGTTTACCTGTGGTTGAGAAAGGTTAATCTCTAGCCTTACCTAGATGATTAGCTTATAAAGGTCCAAATTCTAGAAGAAGTGTTGCAGAATGTGCTGTTGACATGCAACCCACTGTACAATCTAGGCTTCTCGATAAACATGGCCAAATCAAAACTAATCCTGTCTTAGATTCCGTTTATTGGAGCAGTAAAGGCTACTACTCTTTGGACAGGGTTTTGGTGGTACAAATAATAATCTGTTTTCATTACACATCAGACCCTGTCGGCCTGGTGCTACTAAAGACTCTTGGAGTTGATGCCATCTTGCATATGTCTGGTCCCCTACGCAAGACTTTGGGTGATGAGTATTCAATGGTACCTAGCCAGCAACTGTCGGATCCTCAGAGCATGGAGATTCTGGTACTGAAGCACATTAAAGAATCCCTAATTTGGTGGAACGAATTGGAAAATCTGTTGGTTGGGTCCACCCGCTCACCCCCTAAACCTCCCCCTCAGACCCACCCCTATCAAGTTGTAGCAACAACAAACTAATCTGAGTACGGGTGGGATGCTCATGGTCAAGACTTGACAGCTCATGGTCTTTGGTAAATGCAGTAGAGGAAAGACCAAATGAATGTTTTGGAGCAGAAAGCAATTTTCTATGCTCCTCAGTTCAGTGAAAGGTGGTAAAGATTTCTACGGACAATACCACTGCAATGTTTTATGTGAATATACCAGGAGCGACTCTGTCAAATCCTCGGCTTATTCTTGTGGGAAAATTACAGTATTGGGGCCAGGGAATCCACCCTTTTCTGATGCATCCCATCTAGAGGGGAAAGAACGTCTTAGCAGACAAACTGAGCAGACTAGAATCTGCTCCACACGAATGGTAACAAAGCATCAGTTGTGAAGATGCTCCTCCAGTAGTGGAGTCATCCGACGGAACGTTTTGCAACTCAGTACAATGCCTTATGCCCCCCTATTTGCATAGAGGGGAACAGGACGTAATTCTTTAGGAGACTCCATGCAGTTGGACTGGTAGAACAAGACACTATGCATTTCCTCTGCTTCCTGATACACAAGACGTCGATGTGGTTCAAAGTAACTCTGAATTGTATAGTGAGCCTCGTAGTCCTGTTATGACTGTCAGATTTAGTTGGTGGATCTGCTGGATCTAGTAGGAACAGCGAGTGTTGATCTACTGGTGACAGAAGATCTTCTAACTCCACAGTAGGGACAGGTGCTTCACCTCTCCCTTCAATTACTGAACTTGAAGGCCTGGTTCCTGAAGAGCTGACATTCATGCATTTGCATCGAACTGAACAGAATCTAAAGCTCATTACTGCTTCCAGGAAGACTTCCACAAGGAAACAATGTTGTACCATAGTCACTGTCTGACCGTATAAATGGTAAGATGATTACAACCGAGGTTTTTTTATCAAGATGCATACATTGTAGGGTTGGTTGTTATGTCATTACACCCCACAATTGTAATCGTTTCTCGTTCTGCTGTATTCTAATTCTAGCACTGAAAGACATATTGACAAGCAACTGACAAAACTCTAAATTGGCTCCAAATTACTGATCCAACTTCTGCAAATTGTCCGTCAATGCCCCACCCATGTCAAAGGCTGCACCCTCAACTGGCTAGCCGACCTCAACTGCAAGCTAGACATCAGCACCATCTCCCCATGAACCTGGTCAGACCACCATGTTGTGACATTTTCCATCCTACAGCCATTGGACAACCCCCCACCTCCCCGCCTCCCACATGGGCTCGGAGCTCTGATAAAATTACCAAGACAGCATCACTCCTCTATCGGCCCTCCAACCCAACCACTTCCTCCACCTGGCCAGCGACCCAGCTCCTCTGGCTGACATCTCTCTAAAAGCACTGGCAACAACTGTAGACATTGCCACCCTATTAGCCATCCGCAAAGCCAAAGCTCTGACCCACATCAATTCTTGGTTCTCCAGTGAGCTACCAGAACTGAGAGCCAAGAAACACCAGGCAGAAACGTCCTCAAATAAACCTGCCTCTGAAGCCCACACAGTCCTTTTCAAATCGGCTTCTAAGACATACAAGTCTGCCATCATTCAAGCCAAAGCTATCTCTTACAACCACAGAATAGCCAATGCCAATTTGCGGTGTGCCCCAAGGTTCCTGCATAATCCTGACACTATAACTTTTTCACCAATGCCCTATGCAATCTCCTGGACTTCACTGGCATCTCCTATACAAACTACGCTGCTGATGCCCACATTCTCCTACCACTCACTGGCACCACACCAAAGACTCCAGCTCTAAACAGAATCTACCTTACAATCCAAGCCCGGATGGCAGCCTACGGCCTCTGTCTCAATGACGAGAAGACAGAGCTCTTACTAGTTGGGCTGTGCCACTATAGTAAGAAACTTAAGCAATATTTAATTGAGGTTGGAATTTAGTCAAATATGCCATAGTAGCCCTTTTTTGAGACGTGTTTCGGCACATACTGTGCATTTTTCAATCAGGGCAGTAGAATTTTTCTGGTTCTGCTTGAACCGGAAAATCCCTCCGTGCTTTGGCTCTGGTTCACCCCAGCGCTCCTCCTGAACCAGAGGTAAAGCACGGAGGGCTTTAACCCTGGACTTCCAGCAGAACAATAACTTTAAACCCATGTGGTTATAGCAAGCAGAACCAGAAAAACTTCTACTGCCCTGATTGAAAAAGGCACAGTATGTGCCGAAACGCGTGTCTCAAAAAAGTGCTACTATGGCATATTAAACTAAATTCCAACCTCAATTAAGTATTTCTTAAGTTTCTTACTATAGTGGCGCAGCCCACTTGTGAAAGTGACTTGGATACTTTGTTTACGGAGCAGGGGAAACAAATCTCTGTACTTCCATGGGCATGCGACACACCGTTAATGTAGGGCGCGGGGAACTCTAAGTTGATATTCTAAGACCCCACTTGTCAAATACTCTTACTAGTTGGGCCCCCATCCGTAATCAAAAATCTTGACCCCCCCCCCCCAATATTCTAATTTCAGCATTGACGGATTGCAGATACCTGTCTCAACTTTAGTTAAAACTCTAGGTGTCTACTTAAACGCCTCACTCTCCGACAGTTCGGGTCAATGCCATCGCTACATCACCAGCCTGCACAGCAAAGTTAATTAATGTGGCCAGACAATTCCTTAAACCAAACAGCTGCCTCACTGTTGCTAGAGCCATTATTGGGGCCAGATTAGATTACTATAATTCCCTCTTTGCAGCAACATCCGTGCACAGCATCCACAAGCTCCAAGTGATAAACAACGCCATCAGAGCTGCTCTTAACATTCCCAAAAGGGATTACATATCTGAGCCCAGAAGGAACATCCATTGTTTGCCAGTCAAGGAAAGAATTGTCTTTAAAACTCTGTCCATCACCCACAAATGCATATCCAGTGCCGCCCCACTATACCTTGGACAAAGATTCCGAAGAAGACCCATCTGAAGGGCATACACCCAAATACAAAAGGCTAAAGAGCCGGGGTGCAAGCTTCCCCTCAGTGGCAGCTAACCACTGGAACTTCCTCCCACCACACGTAAGAGAAGAACCCTCCTACTGGACCTCAGGAAGGCTCTGAAAACCTGGCGATTTGCCTAAACACCTGACGCTTCAGCATGGTTACCTCACCCTAACCACGTCACGTGCACCTGACTCTTAACACATTTGAGTGTAACTGGTTGTAACAGCGCTGTGATGCCTTAGGGTTTTGTGTGTTTAATAAATGTAAAATAAATAGCCCTGTTAACGAGCCACACCTCTGCACAGAAAATCAGAGTGGCAATTGTAGCACGTCACAATGACATTGGAAGGGATATGTGCCGCATACAGCCACAACTGAGGGGGTATAATAAGGTATCACCACTAACCAACACCACTAAAAAACTCATGCTTCTGCATACACCTCTCAAACTCTGAACTAAACACAACCAGACCTCTACAGCACAACAGACTGCACCCACTGCACTACAGCACAACAACGAAACAAACCACACATGACCTAGCGCAACAGCACATATTGTCTACCGACTGAAAATTCATACCTACGCTCCGCGAACTGTGTAAACCGAACTCAACCTGCCAACAGCGCATCACAGCTCTCTTGCTCTTTTTTTCACGCTCTGTCCTAGATAGTGCATGGTATAAAAACGTTTAACATAACATGTTGTGAAATACTCCTGCCTTAACAGTATACTTCTTGAACATGGAAATACAAAGTTAATGTGTTTCACTAGAGAACTCAAAAGTTTAAATGACATTTGGGATGTCATCCGGTTGAGGTACTAAAGGTTTATAAAAACCTGGGAATTTTGTATGATGAACATTTGAGTTGGTCATGTCCAAGACGATTGAATATAGGAGGCCCCAGCTTATTGGAAACAATGGGTGGATTTAACATGTGCTTTGAAGGTTTTAGTCTAATTGCCAATAATCACTTTTACATTGAAAAATTGCAACTGTCGTTCTTTTCAGAGCTTGAATCTGGACCTACTATGAGGTTGCTTGGCTCAATAAGCTTGAGAACAGATTGTGGAGAAAAGCCCTTGGTCTTAAAGGAAATTGGCCAAGTTGTATTTCAGATGCAAAGAACTGGATTTAAACTCTTAATGGCATAAGCCAAGATAAAGTATTCATGATGATTATGCTAAAAACGTGTTTTTTGTTTTTCTTTTATAGTCAAATTATTTAATTGTTCTAACATTCAGACTCTTTAGAATTCTAATGACCACTTCCAGTATTTATTTTAGTCCCAAAAAGAATGTTACTCTTTTCTTACTGGGTAAAGCATATTATCCAAACCTAGAAAAACATATACATTATTTTCTGAGAGCTTGCCATCTTTCCAAGATGACAGTCTGGTACATGCCTATTGCAATCTTTCTAAATAAACCTGTAAGAAAGGGGAAAGGAACAAATAACAATGAAGATTCTAACCTGCATTTGCATGAAATCAGAACGCTTTGAGACTAAAAGAATGCTTTGATTTAGAATTGTATGTAATGTATGCTTGAATCAGTACGTAATTCACACCAGGCTTGGTGCTCATTTGATTTTTCACAATACTCACCCTATCCTTAATGTTTGTAGCGTTCAACCATATATACTTATTCAGGCAGCCTCTGGATTTGTACGTGAGCATAGAGTGACCGCCACCTCACACTGCATTAGGGTCCAAGAGCCATCTGAAGGTAATGTTTCCTTTCCTGTGCAGTTTTAGCTTGGTCTCGGGGAAAGGATGGCTGTGCACATGTAAAATTCCCAATGCACAGACATCCTAAGCGAATCACTCTATAGAATTACCGGTTTTCTTTGAAAACCAAAAGGTGTTGCACACACTTTTTGTGCGCAGGCCGATAATGTTCAATCTAGACAAAACAAAACCGCAGATTGAAACCAGTCAGTTCTTTGTGTATTTTACAACAGGTTAGGGGGGTGCCCGCCCAGTCACTAAAACTACCATTGAAGGTAACTCGTACACTTTTCAACACAGCTACATATTGGCACAACATTACTTCCTCCACTTAAAGCTCACAGGGCCACTTTAGCTTTCACTGCAAACGTCCCTTCGAATGCAATATGCATAACCGCTACTTGGAGTCTGCTTTATAACACAAGTGTTGAAACGCAAGTTAGATTGGACTCGTAGGTGGCACAGCCTGTATTGAAGCATTTATTTCCAACTGTCCACACCTACCTCATCTGGTACTGCTTGCTAGTCTGAAAGAATGCGAGTCTAAACAGAATCACAATCCTCAGACGGTGTACAGTACTTACCCAGTAGTGTTTTATGTTGCCATATGAAGGTGGGCACCATTTTGTTGAGCGCCCTGAAGAATGTTCTTGGAATTTTTATCAGGAGCGTATGGAAATAATAGAACCGTTTCGGGAGGACCAACATTTTTATGGCAGTCAGTCTGCCCCACAATGAAATGTTAAGGGGGTTTAATTTCATTAGGTCTGCCTTCAGGTTCTCTAGGAGCTTTGGGTAGTTGGCGTTGTATAGCTGTCCTATTGAGGGTGTTAGCCTTATCCGTAGATATGTGATGTTAGCCATAGCTTTATTCATTTGGGTTGATCGAGCAAGATCGTCCACCATTACTGGGTTTGGCGTCAGATTCTGGATTTCTGATTTGTGCCTGTTGTTTTTTATTCCTGAGATGGACCCAAAGTGGTATAGTTCCCTCAGAGGCGCCAGGAGGGAATGTTCCGGGCTCGACTGGGCTAGGAGCATGTTGTCCGCGAATGCCATCGTTATTTGTTCCTCTCCTCCCATTTGTATACCTTTTTTCTTTGCTCTGTCTCATGAATCCTAATCAACGGCACCAGGAATATTGCATATAGCAGAGGTGAGTGGGCAACCCTGTTTTGTGCCTCCAGTCAGTGGTACTTGGTTTGACAGTGTGCCATTCAGTGAGATCCTCATCAAGGGTGTTTTGCAGTTAGCTTTGATCATCTGCATGTAGGTCTGCCCAAAGCCCATCTGTTGCATTGTGTGGAATAACTACGTCCCTTCTACTCTATCGAACGATTTCTCTGTGTCTAGAGAAACCAGGATCACTGGGGTACGGGTGTGTTCAACTTTTTCAATTGAATGGCTCACCCTACGTGTGTTGTCTGCTGTTTTGTCTCCTAGGGATGAATCCAGATTGGTCTGGGCTCACAATTGTCGGTAGTAGCCGGGTGAGTCTGTCTGCCAAAATCTTTGTGTAGAGCTTAGCGTTCACATTAATTAAAGCTATTGGGAGGTATGAGCCCGGCTATCTTTGTATTATTATTTTTTTTCTTAGAATCTCATGTGCCCGCTCAGCCTCACCACTTGGAAGTTGAAGAACAGACATTTACTCTTGTGGTGTTTTTTACAGTCTGTTTAAAAAAGAAACTATCTGAGTAAGCCAGTGCGTGAAGGATCATGGGTATCTGTAGTTTGACAGGAATGCATCTGTCTGCCTTTTCGCTTTGGAAGTAAACCACTTGGACTGCTCCGGACCAACCATTTGTATAGCCTTTGGCAAACATTTGACTAAAAAATTATACAAGCCACAGAAAGGCTGTTACTGGGGAAGGAATTTCTGCCATAGAACATAAAGTAACTGGCCGAGGCGGGCCCTTCCCACTCCTTACATGTGTAGCCTGTGCATGGTGGTAAATGTTAGGACTGAATTATCTGTACTCTGGCCTGGTGGACAGATGTATAGAAAGCCAACCTAGTATGGTGACAGGGACAACTCTGGGAGCTGTTGCAAAACCAGTTCAAGGTAGGTGGATGAGTGGTCTAGGTCAAGTCTCAAGAGATGGTTAGCTTGTAAGGGGTCCTCAATGAGTGCACAGTGAAAAGCTAGGGATTATCGACAATCAGTTATAAAAACACCTATTTATGGCCATACAATACTGAGAAAACTGACTACTAACTGGTAATATCACACAACACTAATAATAGATAGATATATACAATAATTGGAGTAGGGCAGAATACATATTTTAAAAAACATGTAAAGTAAGGTGTGTATTAGTATAAGCACTACTGGTCCACAGAGATACAGCGCACTGGCTTCAGAAGTCCATGCCTAAGATGTATGGGGCCTTGTGTCCAAAGGTTTACCAAAATTCCATACAGTTTTGTGAGGCTGGAAAAAATGAAGGTATGGTCTCTGGGGTCCAATGAACAGTTACAAGGGGTAGAGGACATGTTGTTCTAACTAACAAGTGTCCCCAACGTTCGGAGTGCTTGTGTGAACAAGCAGTGGCAAAGCCAAACTATTTAAAATGTTTCTAAATGATAAACACTTTTTAAATGGAGTTAGGGGTTCAGATTAATATAGTTACAGCTCCTCCCGCCCCGTACTCTGATTCTTCGTAGCACTTGGCAGGTCTGCTGAAGAGGGTCCGAGGTTGCTTTTCCCACCGTCAGCTTCAGCCCTTGATCCCCCAGGGGTGGTAGGTTCGAACAATTCTCAGGTCGGCGACTAATGCTGGTGCAACGTCTTCCAGTTGGGACTGTAAAAGAACTCCATGCTGGGCCCTTCTAGGGACAGAACTTAGGCGCAGGTAAGCAGTTTCGATGACTCACTTATGTATGGCGATGCAAAAGGATTTATTTGCCGCCGTCAGACTTCTCCTATCTCGGCTCCCCTTGATGCTAGGACTACGATATTGTGCAAAGGTGAGTCTTCTAGCTTCAGCTGAGGATCCCCCAAGTTCCTCAACTCGGAAGGCCACGTCTGCAGCACGGTAGCCCAAAATCTGAGCTGGTCCGCCCCTGGTCGGTCCAGGGGCACTTCGGACTCTGAGCTGACGTTGAGAATGGATGTTTCCTTCACTCCAAAGGGTTGCAGCTCCTTCACAAGACTACAGGGATCTTCCACAAGACTGGTTTCTTCCAGGACAGCAGCAGAAGTTGTTCCAATGGGTCTCTGGTCTCCTTGCGGGTCTTGCAGCTGGATAGGCTTCTTGACACCTTCGGTTTAATCCAGATTTCTCTACAGTGGCTGCAGGGGTAATCCTCTTATCCAAAAAGCCAGGTAAGAGCTGAAACTCCCACTAGCTAATGAAAGATCTGGGCCACACACCCCAGCAGTGGAACAATCTGGACCACTGGTGGCACAAATCATGAATACCACTCTGGTCCCAATACACAAACTCGTTTCGGTGTGTTTGACAGTCTCAGCTCACTTCTTGGCAGCAAGCACCCATGGCCCTGCAGTAGCCCGCCAAAAGCCTCTGCTTTCCCAGGCACTGGAAGTACATACAAGGATTTTCCAAAGAAGTGTCAAAGACGAGATGGCCAAAGGACAAGCAAAAAACCATGTTGCAGGGCCATGTTTGGACACTGGCCACAGGTGGTAGCCAAACGCAGTAAAGCTAAATCTAAATACGCCAAAAAATATCAATAAGTAACTGCTGCCACCAGCTTGTCCCCTAGGCACACCTAGAGTGACCAAACCTCCTGTGAGTGTTCGTCTGGGGAAAAACAAAAAGGGTACAAAATTGTTAGGCAATGTTTGTATGCATTACTCATTGGGACCACTGCACACAACTGGGACTACAGGTGTAAGCAAAACCAACCTTTGGTATAAGTCTTTACTACAGTTTTGTGGTAGCGTTGCTGAGCAGCCAGGCTTATCTCAAGAGGGAATGTGAGCTGTAAGGGTGTTCCACAGAGGTCTATAATTGCAAGTGTTCAAATAGATACTCAAGAGTTGGGAAAACACTTATTAATTCATTTCAGTGTCCGTTCTAAAACATTCACTAGAAGGAGGCAATCTAGATAACGCAAAAATATTCTTCAGTACTTCACAATATCAGGTTCTGAGGCATTTACACTACTTTGAAGGAGGAGCAAAATGGCATTCGAAGCATTTGAAGTACGAGCAAAAAGGTATAAGTTAATAAAACAAATATTACAGTTACTCTAAAACAGTGCAAATAGTTTGAGTTCACCAGAGGAATTGATTCAATGCAGTAGGTTAGGCCAAAGTCAATGGGATAAAGTCTTGTATAGGATAAAGCAGCTCTGGAAGTTAACCGGAAAAGTCTTTGCCAAAGTTCTCAGAAGTAGTTTGTAAAATAAAGATTCCTATGTTGGGTCACAAGCTGACTAGGCCTGCAAGTGGCCAAAGTTTCAAGCACTTTCGCAGTGAGAGGTAAGTTCTCTGTCGGGTTTTCACAGTACCTTACAATGAAGAAAAAGATGCAGCTGAAGACGTTTGTTCCTGGCAGTTCCTGCAGATCTCGCTATTCCTGAGCCTCAGTCGTGGGGACAAGAGGGAGGACGCCAGGCGACTCCTATGTTGCACTCGTCAAAAAGCTGGCAAAGGCAAATCTTCAATTCCGGTAGCTGTAGTCAAGCACACAAACTGGTTATTCGGTTTACTGCAGCACTCTGAGGAAAATACAACCAGCTCTAAGAATGGTCTCCAGGTGGCTTACGAGTTGATTGGTCCCACCAACTCAAAGGGAGAAGTCGTCCTTGAAGGGCTTCTCTGTCCAGATGAACTTGGCGATTCAGACCTGCAGCAGGGCTTCACTGGGCAAACCAACAGTCCAGGAGTTGCAGCAGCCGTCCTCTTCCAGCTCGTCTTCGGTTCTTTCGTTCCAGTGGTCGACTCTGCCTTCCAAGCCTAGAAACTCACCTTTTATCCAGTTTCCTCCCATTCATTCCAGCCTAGCTGCCACTCACCCAGCATGGTGCCTGTCCTTGCCGGACAGTCAGCCAGCCAATCACGCCAGAGTGCCTTTGGGTCTCCTAGGAGACCAAGCACAGGAAGTTTTGGGCACCTCCCTCACTTCCTGCCCACCCGAGACACTTGGGCGCCAGAGGTGGTCTTCAGTCCTGAAGCCCGCCAAAGGCGTAGGAACAAAGGGACCAAAGCTGATTTGGCGTGCAGAGACAAACTCTAGAAGGACCTTTCCAAAAAGAAATGGCGAAAAAAGACGACCGGGACCTGTTTAAATAAAGGGGGCTCAGACGCCATCTTGGAAAACAGGGCTCCCATGATTTAACGCTACCGGTGTTCGCAGTCGGGAAAAATCATGGTAGCTAGTTGTAAAACTACTGCCAAAAGCCATTTCGAGAGGAAGGGGTAGCATTTGACTGCTACATGAGTTTCTAGACACAGGGGATACTAAGTAACCCCTCCAGCACTCTATTGTAAGATAGTGTGTGCTGGGTCTAGGAATTTGCAAAGACTAGTAAAGTCAATTTCACTTTACTTTCTCTGGGAAACAGTTTAGCCCAGAGAAGGTATTTAAACCTTGGGACAGCCTAAAGGGCTTTCCTGTGTCACTGCACTGCGGGTGCTGTGTGACACACATGTTTATTTGTTTATTGAATTTATATAGCGCTTTAAGCCAAAGCGCTTTACAGTTTAACAGGTACAAAAGTGAGAGAAGCATAATTACAAACATGAAACAAATGATTAGAACAACATGTAGAACAATTTTCTAAAGGAGGGGGAGAGTGGGAGGGAAGGGGAGAGGGGTTAGGTGATGGGGTTACAATGTCTGTTTTGAGGTCGGGTAGGTGGGGGGGAATGGGGAGGGGAGGGCAAGGGAAGGGGGAGTCGTCTGGTGTCCTCAATGCCCCTAAGTGGTGTCAGTGACTGGTTTGAGGTCATTGGGGGAGGGTGGGGGCTAGGAAGGGGAGATGGGTAGGAAAAGGAAGCCGGGGGGGGGGGGGGGGGAAGAGTGAAGAAGGGATTTCAGGGAGGAGCGGAAGGATGGGTAGGTAGGGGTGGAGCGGATGGAGAGCGGTAGGGAGTTCCAGTGTAGGGGGGGCCAAGAGTTGAAAGGAGTGGAAGCATGAGGAGGCACATGGGGCAGGGGGTACAGTGAGAAGGTAGAGTTCTGCTGAGCAGAGAGAGCGGGAGGAGGGGGGAGTAGAATGAGAGGAGGGAAGAAAGGTAGGGGGGCGGGGGGGTCTTGGAGAGATTTATAGACCAGACAGAGGAATTACAGTTGTGAGAGGAAGGGAAGCCAGCCAAGTTGAGAGAGACAGAGAGAGAGAGAGAGGAAGAAATAGTCTTGAGGGCCGAGAAGACATAGAGTACGAATAGAAGAGTGGTAGATGGATTTTAGGGGAGTTAGGTGAGAGACAGGGAGTCCAAAGAGGAGAGCGCAGCAGTAGAAGAGGCGGGAAAAATAAGGGAGGAGATTAGGAGTTTGGAAGCATGGAATGTGAGAGAGGAGCGGATCTTGTTGATGTTGAAGAGGTGGTGCTGGCAGGCTCGAGAGGTTGGAGAGATGTGGTTGGCGAAGGAGAGAGAGGAGTCGAGATGGAGGCCGAGATTGCGGGCATGGGTAGATATGAGGAGGTTGGAAGGTGAGAAGTGGATGAAAGGAGGGGCGAGGGGGAGAGGGTGTTAGGAGGGAAGAAAAGAACCTCAGTTTTGTCAGTATTGAGGGAAAGAAAGTGGGATGACATTCAGTTTTTTATGGCCGTGAGGCAGGAAGGAAGAGTGTGGTGGAGGTTGGATGTGAAGGAAAGAGAGTTAGGTGTCATCAGCGTAGAAGTGGTGGGAGATGCCGAAAGAAGAGATGACTGGGGCGAGAAGGGAGGTATAGAGAGAGAAAATAAAGGGCCCAAGTATGGGTCCCTGAGGGACACCATAGTTCAGGGGGAGGCTGGAGGAGGTGCGGCTGCCCTAGGAGACACTGAAGGATCAATTGGAGTGGTAAGTGAAGAGCCAGGTGAGGACAGAGCCTGTGAAGCCGAAGGAGGACAGAGTGCTAAGAAGTAAGGGGTGGTCTAAGGTATCAAAAGCAACAGAGAGGTCAAGGAGGATGAGAATTGAAGATTGCTTAGCGTAGTGAGCCGTGAGAGAGTTGAGGATATAGGTGAGGGCGGTCTCGGTGGAGTGTTTAGGGCGGAAACCAGATTGAGAGGTGGGGAGGAGGGAGTGGGATGAGATGAAAGCAGAAAGTTGAGTAGACTAGGCGCTCGGAGTTTTGAGATGAAGGGGAGAAGAGAGATTGGTCTGAAATTGGAGGCAAGAAGAGGGCTAGCAGGTTTCTTCAGGATAGGGATAATGGTGGTGTTTGAAAGCTGAAGGAAAGGTGGTGGAGGAGAAACAGATGTTGAAGAAGGTGGTTAGGGAATAAGGAGAGGGTAGATTTTGGGGATGAGGGAAGGGGGGATGGTGTCAGATGGGGCAGCAGTTGGATGAGTTTTGGACAGAAGGGAGACACAAACTGGGGTGATAGGAGAGAAGATGCACAAGTTGGTGGAGCTGGAAGAGGGGGAAGGAGGGGAGAAGGGAGGAGAGGATGTTCTGGCGCAGAGAGGATTTTGGATGAGAAGTTAGCAAAGTCAGAGGGGGAGAGGGGAGTTTGTGAAAGGTTCAGAAGTAGGAGGGGAAAGAAGGCGACAAAGGTTCTGGAAGATACGGCAGTGATGGGAGGCTTGTGAGTGGAGGAGAGTAGAATAGTAGGTGTGCTTGGCAGATAAGAGGCAAGAGTCATAGAGAGAGTAATATGAGAAATAACAGGATTGATTTGAGCCAGCGTTGTTCGAGGCGACGGAGGCGGCGGCGCATGGACAAAAGGTGAGAGGAGAGCCAGGGTCGGGAAAGTTTGTGAGAGGGGGAGAAGGAAGTAAGAGTTGGTCAAGACTGGAGGTTATAGAGTAGGACAGTGAGGAGAGGGCGTCATCAGCTGAGAGGGAAGCAAAGTCAAAGGGGGGGGGGATAAAAAGATGATACCTATGGAGTTGTCTAAAACCCCACAATCAAAGAACCCAAGAGTAAAACGCACATCAAAATACATGAGTGGGGGAAAAAAAGGGCTCACACACTCTCCAGGTAAAAAAAATCAAGTCCTCAAAATCCAGCAAAGTTGCTGGCGGTCTCGAAGGTGAAGGGAATTAGCACATTTATGAGAATTCTCCCTAACACTACTGCATTTTAAGCTGCATTGTACAATGATAAAAAGTCACCAAAGTTAACAAGTTACCAAAAGTGGCAACACAGCAACATGACTAAGGGAAACAATGTTTTCCAGTACGAACAGCCTGAAGGACAGGTCATTTTCCCCATGACAAATGAGCAAATGCAGGTCTAGTTCAGCTTAAGGCTTCACTGCACTGCAAAAAGACCAGGTCAGAATCAAAAATAAAAGCAACAAAATTGGGGGTTCGTAGAAATGGAAGGAAAAGAGCTGTAAAGAAAAATCTTTCCTAATAGTAAACTCAGTATATCAGAATGAAAAGGGATCCATAGAGACAAGACAAATATTACCTAGAGTAACAGGGTGATGGGGGAGGTGAGTGGAGTCGGGTGACATCCTTCGATCTGGGTAGGTGGACAATCTGAGCAGTGCCAGAGCTACACCTTCCACAGAGGCGATGAGGGAGGTGGGATATGCCCCTTGTTCCTTGCTCCCCAGAATGTGCAGAGGTGTACGTGTGCATTGGTGTGCCTTTCCCTATCCTGGTGCCTACCAACCTCTGTCCTGGATGCGCGCTTTCTCATTTTTCAGTTGGTTCCCAGAGGCAGCACAATCTAAAGAAATACAAGGACTACAGGCACCACAATGTGCCTCGTTTTGACAAATGAGACTGGGCCTGGAGCATGAGGAAAGATGTGGCTGCTTTGTTAAAAATGGACTGTCCTCCCCCATCAGGAGCTAAATATAGGACCCAACACTTCCCATGCAACCCCCCCCGACTGACTACAGTTGAGCAGTGGAAATGTGGTGGCTGAGCTGGAACCAGCAAGGTGTGATGGTACTGGGGGGAGGCTTTCCCCAAATCCGTTTTGGGCAAGGACTTACCAAGCACATGAGCGAACAAGATGACACATGTCAGTGGATGCATGGCAGGCTGGACAGAAATGGAGACTGAAGAGAGTTGGGCTAAATGCCCGTTTAGAGAGACTTTTGGTGAAGGCTGCATAATCATTTATGCTAATTGTGGAACAGTGTGTCATCCAAAAGGAAAGACGAGACTCTCCAATAGTAGCTGTAGCAGAGCAACGGGCTTAACTTCAGCAGGAACGCTGGGAAGGAGGTACATGTTCATCCCAGAATACACAACTGTGGTATGCTGAAAAAATATACACTAATTCTAAGGTCACATATAAAATGTTTATGAGGGAATATGTATTCTGGTTACACAAAACACATAGCAGAGCATGGTGTAAATAAAGAAAACAGTTAATGGCCAGTTAAGGATTAGCCCACTCTTCTACCCTAACATGTAAGCCCCATTCCTGGTTTCAGACACAATACATGGGCCTAGATAATATTATACTCGCACATTTTCATCATGTTCAGGGTCCGATGGTACCAAACAGTATATAATAAATGTAATGGGGCACAACGTCAAATACAGGCAGGAGGGTTAACAAAGTCCAAGATATATTTTAGGTAGACAGACAAAATACAGAGAAGGGCATATTACATGAGTGAAACAGTATCAACACAACGTGATACAATGTATATTCTATGCTGGAGTGTAATACAAAGATTTGTTAAAATCCCTAATAATTCGGGGAAAGTCTCTCAAAATCGAGGGCTTTTTCCAGGTACCCCAGTCGAGGCCATAAAAAAATGCTGCAGTCCAGGTAAGTACCTTGCAGTGTCACTTGTAGGAGTTCCACTGGTAAGAACAGTGCCACACGCTAAATTGGAAATGCAAGGCAAGTCTTTCTTTCCACAGGTACCCACAACAACGTAATTCGACCCCAGGGGTCACCGGTAGAGACCCAGAAGAACAGATCCAGTGAGCATTCGAGAGCCAGTTGCCCCAGGAGCATGGAAGTGGAGCAGGATTCAGACCTCAATGCTAACTAATGGGAAAATGCAGCAGCAGGGCACCTTCAGAACCAGACTACCATTGACCATGGACATCCCTGAGGGTGAGTATCTTGAATAACCTGATAAATCAAGGCCAAGAGGTAAGTACTTAAAATGTTGGTGCCTGAAAACACTGTTCCAAGTAAGTAGAACAACCCGGTAAGTAATGGCATTTTTTCAAGTGCGAAATGGAAGGATCTGGTCACCCAGGGACTTGAGCCCTGGCGACCACAACAACCTAAAGGAACAATCGTCCTTCACAGGAGTAAAACCCACCATCCAGAAGTGAAATCTGCAACAGATTGCTCCAGGAGGACAGAGAACCTAGAAACTGGTGAGCCCAGTGGCTCAGCAGGCAAACGATGGCGCACCCTCAAAAATGGCTCCCTGCAGCAAGGCAACAGTGGTGGCAACCCTAGACCTACACCGTGGCCATGGAGCGGTCCCATATCAGCCTGGCATACTAAATGCTCCAGCAAGCCTTCACAGGAACTTGGACATTGTTTGTAATTGTAGATGGCAGTTATTTTCAAATGCATGGGGAACCATGCACAACAAGGGGTGGGGCTTAACCCCTGGCACCCACTTTCCCCCTTATGTGTTAGCGTACATGTAACATCTCCCCAGGGGAAAGGAAAGTCTGCGGTTGGCCTCTGGAACCAGGTGAGGGTGAGAGCAAATGGAGGGTTAAGTTGAATTAAAAAGGGCAAGATAAAAAAGAATGGTATGGATTGTTCAGGTTAGGTCGAGCGAGGAGGAGGACCAACAGACCAAGTGGAGGAAGGCTGGTGCAGAGGAACGTGGCTAAGGATTGCTGAATTGTGCAGGGTGAGATAATGGTTGATGAGAGAAAGTGGTACTTGGGTGTGAGTGTGCATTAAAAAGGAGAGAGACTAGTTGAGTAGTGAGTAAATGAAGTGACAAGTGAAAGGGGTGTGTCTGGGAGAAGGTGTGGGTAGTGAGTTGTGTGGAGAGGGGAGACGAGCAGAGGGGGGGAGTAGAGGGAGAACATCTGAGGGAGAGGTTGGAAGAGTGATAGAGGAGAGAGATGGGGAGTGGCAAGAAGTGGAGGAAAGTAGAAAGGAGGGTGTGTGTAAAGAAAGATTTTACATCAGAGCGAGGATTACAATGTTGTGAATGAAAAGGACGAAGTGTGGCTTGAGTGTCTGAAATACTGTCGCCACTCGGACTTGCATGATAGCAGTGAAACAGGGCGTTCTGGTACTTATCTTTGTTGGAAGCTGGGGCCTGGAAGAGTTCCTCAAGTGGGCGCAGCCTGCATGTGTAATCAAGAAATGCAGCACAGAGCTTTGGCTGGATGCGTCCATTCAGGGTACAGTCTCGAGCACAAGCTCTGTGCCTGTATTAAACACGCGCATGCATATCCTCGCCTGGTATTCCTTTCCCCTCGCTTGAAATATGTTGTAGGGTTTTCTTGGGTATTGTAGTTTCCCTGTGGTTTTTGTATGTCCCTGGGGGTTGTCTTCACTAATGCTGGCACCCACACAACGGGCATACAACATCTGGGGAGTGTCGTAATAGCCCAGGTACACACTGGAGATTCATACTGTCCGGTTTGTGGTCTTCATGGTTTTCTGGGTCCTGACATCGGGAAATAGCAACAAATGTATCTTTTCATATACAAAAGTGCATTGAGCAATGTATGCAAAAGACCACTCGGGGGGGGGGGGGGGGGGCGGGGGGTGGGTGATGTAAGAGTTAGAAAAGGCGCTTGCCCTATCGCTACCAGGCACAAAGTTTTAGGGGTTACTGATCGCTGGAGACCAGCTTGTGGTTGGGGGGTGCTTGCATTGGGTATGGAACCGCCTGCAATAGACAGACGGACTGACCATATTTTAGCAAGACCATTTTCAAAATCTCAAATGAAAAAGTAATCTGTCTTCAGGTTGGTATAATCTTGACCCCTTCTGTGGCACGGTATATTTAGTCACTGTATTCTGTTCTCTGACAAAGGGCTAACACACCACTAGAACATATACTTAGTTATAGCACCTAAATGGGGTAAAGGGGTTAAACAGTTTTGGCCAACTTATTATACCAGGCCTAAGTACAGTCACAATAACCTCTTGGAAATAGCTGGAAAATAAATAACCACAATACCAAATGCAATTGTATGGACACAAGTGTGCAGTATAGTGATTTATTATAGTACAATCTATAATATTTCAAGATACTAGAAATCCAGTCTTTAGTGAGCAAGTACTGGGACATTATTTTGGACCCACATAAAAATGTCATAGTTGAAAGTACCATTTTCTGTCACTTTGCATGAGTTCAAAAAGTATGTAGAACGTTTCCCATAGGACTAAAGGGGCAAAGTGCATACCCAAAACGTGGTTAGGGGCTTAAGCCAGGTAAATATCACAGTTGAAGCCAACGTAGGAACCATCCCTAGGGATCCACCAGTGGAGACCACCACAAAGGCTCTAAGTTTGAGACCCAGACCGTACAAGCTTGGGAGGATGCTAAGCAAGATTCACGGCAATCGCCAAGACCAAATTCCTTCTCACCAATAACACTGAACACCCAGACATACAGACTTGGCTATCAACCATGAACTCAGAGGGTTTCACACCCAAGCTCACCTCCTGCGCCAAATGTCACTCAAGTTCCACATCGACAGACCGCTCTCCTTCTAGACGCACACAGCTACGAAAACTCAGTTTAGTTTCTGCTCTCCCTCCTGTGGAAAGTCGAGCCCTTCCTTCCTTCCTCCAGACAGCTTTAGATCCACCATTCGAGCACTGATCCTATCCCACCTGGGTGAGGGTAATGCACTCCTTGAAGGCCTCCCGTCATCCTCCATTGTGCAACTGAGAAGTGTCCTACATGTGGCCTCACGTCTCTTCAAGGGTCTACGCAGATACGATCACATCTAAACGGCCCTCATCGACCTTCATTGGCTCCAGGCACACGTACAAATCGCCTTCAAGTCTTGCTGCATCATCTAAAAGGCAGTCTCCCTACATTCACCCAGCCCCCTCGCAGAGAAACTCTGCATCTCTGGTGGACTGCACACCAACAGACGCCAGGACACGTGCAGACTTGAAATCTGCTGCTGCAAAAAAGAAAGGACCAGAAAATAAGCCTTCTCTGCCTACATCCCAAGACTATGGAACCTCCTCCCCGTCGGCATCGGACTCGCCGGCATGCTCCTACAATTCAGAAAAGAACTCAAGACCCACCTCTTCATGGGGTCTCTCCTCCTCAACACCTAGGCCATCACGTTGTCCCCTTGTGCTGCCTGACTCGCTAGATGCCGCCCGACCCTCTGCCCCAGCTGCACCCGTCTTGTGCCCCTCTGTATCCTACCCCGTGCTGTACATCTGCTGCATTATGCATCTATAATGTTGTGTACCTCTGTAGCTCTCCGTTATATATCTGTATTGTATACCTTTGTAAATCGCTCAGTTGCTTCTCAAACCTAGGTCCTTGCTCGATAAATACCATAATAATAATAATGGCGATTTGTGGCAGTATGGGACCTGCAAACCTCACTACTTCTGCACTCTGGGTACTCCTGAAGGTGATTCTGAAGAATGGATCAGGCCCTGGGGACAAGTACTTGTGGTGCCAGTCACTTAAGATTCTGTTCGGAGATGGTGGGGCAACCGGTTAAGTAGAGGGCTTATCTAACAGAATGAGACCAGGATTCTGTCACCAGGGCCATAAACTCCAGGTGAACAAAAAGAATAATCTGTGTTCCCAGGAGCGTGACCCACCATCCAGGAGCAGTGGTAACAATGGGGAAGGCACAGTGGAGGCATAGGGACACATCCAATTTTATCTGTGCAGTGAACAGCCAGCCTAAATAGAACTGCCTCGCAACGGGAACAACGGTTGTAGACGACCCAGGATGGCCCAATTTGGAGCTGAATTAGCGTAGTGGTTTGCCCACCTCTCTTCTAGGCACCTTGGAGAGGCACCTTGCCTCAAATTTGGTCCAGGAGGGATTTAATAGAGGCAGCACAGCAAGGACCCATAAATAGTGCAAGCACAGAAAAGCCAGTTCAGCCAGTGAGACTGGCCAGGGAGGATGCAGACAAGGAATGCAGCAGCCAAAGACCAAACCAAGAGAAATGTGACGCATTATCCATTAGCTAGGTTTGTGTTGGATTCCTACATATATGGCGCTTGTACACATCCTAGAAGAGTTTGCTTTGTTCACTGTAAGTCATGATAGATATAGTCCACACGTTTAATTTTGATACCATTGTGGATTTTAATTTATCACCATAGGTGCCGACACGTGTTTCGACCATCTGAAGGTCTTTATCAAGGCAAGAACCATTAACAGGTGTTATGTTAAGGTATTGTGTATCATATCAAACCATCATCGTGACGGGTGCAAAGTGACAGGTGATTCAGTGCAAAGGGTGAGGCCAATGAAATTGAATACAATACGTAAAAAGGCCTGACAACAATATGGGGCAATTATGTGCGCAAAATATCAGTTATCCAGGAACAATGAGTATATATTCGATAAGCCAATATTAGCATACATCACAAGCGGTATTATGAGGAGAGAAATTGATGCACAAGGAAAGGAAAGGAAAGGAGAGGAGAAGCAGGTTAGATGAGTTGTTTGGTGCATATTGTCAGTTGGCATAGATTAAATGGATTGGCATGGGATTAAAGATGTCAAGCTCACCTAGGATTTAGGTATATCTTGCCTGGTGATTCTGAGAGGGCAGGTGGAGTATTGGAATGCTGAGTAAAGGGTTGCTCCCAGAGGTGGTCAGCAGTACGTGGCGGTGTTCTATCGCTGGAGGGCAAGAGTGGGCCTTGTGGGTGAAGGCAAGTGAGAAACAGCGGTGTTCGCATATATTAACCACTTTCTAGAGGGTGAATAGTCGAGGTGGGTGGCTTAGATAAATGGATATGAAGCTTATCTGTGTGCCGTCGTGCTGAGAAACGTATCATATCCTAAGCTATTAGGTTCACTTGTCCGTGTGCCGTAATGCTAGGGACTAATAATGTGCTGCGTTGTCTGGTAACAGATGGAGTGTCCGAGCGTGATCATATGCTGTTAAGCTATGGCCTGTGTGCCATAATGCTATGGACTAACATCATGTGCTACGTTAACTGGTAACAGGTAGATTGTCCGAGCGTGACTATAAGCTGTTCAGCTATGACCCACTTCAATGGATAGGCATGAGGTGTGCATGTGTGTGCAGTCAGAGTGTGACCAGGAATGGGGAGAAGGCGGGCGCCGATGCCCAGAGACGGCCCGCTGCTGCTACAGAGATTTATTGAAAAGATAACCGTTGGAGAAGTGTGTTTTACAATATGTCACAGGTGCGTTAAGGAGGCGAGGCATGGGCGCGTTCGCCCATTGCCATCTCGCTGGTGCTAGGGTGATAGTTAAATAAACGTGTGAGCATAGTGTCTCATAAATTGTGAGACGGGACGCAGAGTATTAGGTCCATCCCAAGTCCCGCTTACGTAAGTCAGACGGTGCTTGTCAACACTCAAGCTGCGTCTGCTGGTAGATCGGTTTGGTGGTGGATTCGAATAGGTGTTTTAGTTAGGAGCTCTCTTGTGCTCTGTCCTACGATTGGTCTGGGAAGTCAAGTGGTCTCTGCCTGTGGTAAACAGTGCGGTTGTTAGAAATATTTGGATTCGTTTATCTGGTTGGCTAGGTTGAATGCCAATAATGGAGGCAGGGAGCCCCATCTGGTGTAGATTGACGGATGGCATCGGATTATGAAGAGTAATTGGGATATAAATGAAAAGTAAAGTGCAGTGTTGGCGCTGCAAAATAGTTAATCTTATGTCAAACCGCCTACACAACAGAACTTTGGACGTACACTCTGTTCCAATATTGGTGCTGAGATAAAAGTGGACAAGAGAGCCTACTCACAATGTGTAACAGTTGTGATGTTCAAGTTCATTGTGGTGTGAGGATAGAAACAATCTCTTGCAATATTGGTGCTGACATGATGGTGGTCAGGGGAGCTTACTCACAATGTTAGTCGTAATGTTGAGGTTTGTTGTGGTGTGAGGATTGATAAAGGGCCATTGGCGGATGCAGGAAAGGAGGTTGGTTAATGGGCCTGAGTGTAGCTGTTGGTAGTGGATTGAAAAGAGAATATATCAGTAGGAGGTGCAAGGAGGCACTCTGGAGGATATGGTTTACTGCTGAAAGGTAATGATCGGGTGATAAGTGGCTAACCCAAGTGTTGTAAAATGATCCCTGTGTGGCCTGTGGCGTGACTATCTGTTTCTTGGTGGTCAATGAACAGAGGTTTGTATCCGCAATGTAATAGTAAGGGTGTCTGTGATGGAGGTGTGTTGGGTGTACCTTAATGGGGGTTTGGCGTACCCTAGTACTGGAAATGTTGCAAAGAGGCCTCATCCCGCATAATCAGTACTGAAATCATACAGTAAAAGGGGCGCTAAGTGGGGTCCATGGGGTTGTGGAATGATCCTGTTGCATGAAAAGCATGATACATTCTGACATTGTGCAGATACATTGTGATATTGAAACATGAGTTGCTCTGTCATAGAAAGACATTAAGTTTGTGTTCTGTGTCAAGGCCATGTTCAATATTTCTTGTTCTGCAAATCAATCTTGCCTCATTCTGACGAAGTTTCAGTGCCCTGTTGCCTCCTCTTGAGTCACATTTGACCATTTCCAGTCCGACTAATTGGATCTCTTTCTGGTTATCCATTTGGTGTTGCTCTTGCCAGTGTATGGACAGTGGATACCTGGCATCTGTTATTTTTAGCATGTTGAGATGGTCCCTGATCCTTGTTCGTAATTCACATATAGTACTCCCAATATATTTCAGACCACATATACAAATGATTACATAGGTGACTTATTTTGACCTATTTTATCCATTAGCACCTGGGCAGGCCGTAGCAACCAAATGGGTTGCTCGGATCGCGGGGCTGAATTCTATGATCCAAGCCTGCGTTCCGAGCAACCTGGCGGCTACTTCCCCCACCCTGCCATCGACCCCCTTGCCCACCACCCTCCCTTGCGCTTCAATTTCCTGTCCCCCCCCCCCCAAACCCACTTACCTGATGCCTTCCATCAGTGGGGTTGGCACCCCCGCCGCTGCTCTCTTCCTCGTGGCCGCCATTGAATTCAAAGAGGGGCTCCACTTGTAGCCCCGTCTTCCAGCTCTGTGGCGGCTATCTTGCATCAGTTTTTGTATGAATGAAAGGAACGTGCGAGGCGTCCTTTTCATTCATAGGAAAGACATGGCTATCAGCACTCTGGGTTACTGGATTGGCAACCCGGGGTGCAAATAACAATCACCCGTTCCAGGGGCTCGAACGGGTGCTAATGGCACTGGGGACCCTCGTTAAAGGCCTTTGCTACGCTCCAACCTATTAACTTGGGCTCTGTTCTGTTACCACCGGTTCCAACCCATGGAACGTGTGATTGCTTAATTCAGTTATCCCTTCTCCAACCGGTCTGCTTACTCCTTCCCTCCCCTGGCATTGATATCCAGAATTCTCCAGGAATTTCAGAGGAGCAGGTCTTGCAAGATTCACATGGGAGGTAAGTTGTGGCTGAGGGACTAGATTTCAGATCTACTGCTTATGGCACATGGACCACCTCGACCCCCCCCCCCACCCCTCTTTGAGTGGATCTTCAAGTGATGTTGGGAAGGATTTTCGGTTTGCATTTTTCCGTCCAGTTTTTTATGGAACCCCATTCTCTTTTTATGAAACCCCTTTGCTTGGTTTTTGATACTGTTCTGACTTTTTAAAGTGAAGTAAATCCTTCAGCTTCACTTCCCTTTTGTCCATTTGTTGTGGGGAAACAGTAGTTCTTCAAACTGTCAGTACTGTCCCTCTTTGAATTCTTATTTTTTTATATTGCTTATTGCAGTGTATTGGGGATATATTTGTATTTCCCTAGCTTTTTACACATGCGATTTTTGGTTACTTTTATATGTGCCTAAAAGCAAACTGGTGGCAGCATGCCATGAAATGTTTAATTGTAGTTTGGCCTTCTTCCTAGTGAGTGAGAGAGAGTGTGTGTGTGTGTGTGTGTGTGTGTGTGTGTGTGTGTCTGTCTGTCTGTCTGCTAGGAAGGGGGCTCAGACGCTCTAGTCCCTGTCCACATCAATGGTGCCAGAAAGACTGATAATGGGTTTATGTGAAATCATTAGCTGTCCCTGATGAGATAACTACTGTGTGTTTGAATGGGGCAGATCTTTACCATTGGTGGTCTTGGAATTACTCTCAGCTTGGATTTTCGATAAGAGGACTCCTGTAGCCATTTTTCAGGTCTATGTTGGAGCCAACAATCCACAGCCCGTTGATGACCCGAGGACGACGATCGCGTTCATGCCCTGAACTTTGGTGGTCGCCTGCTTGTGCCACAAGTCTCCTGCCCGAATTCCAGCTTCCTTTCTGCAAGGGTACCGGTCGTGGAGCAACTTATGTGACCACAACCGGAAGTCTGCCTGTCGTTGCTTGCAAACGGTGATCATCACTGACACTCGCCTGCCTCCGTCCTGTGAAGTGTCCCGAAGAGGTTGTCTATAGTGTTGGAATCTGCATTTCTCCATCAACAGAGATTTCATCTTTCAGTTGCACCCGATGGGAAGAATCCTTGAACTTGCAACCCCTGAGCACCTCTCACTATATCAAAAGACGGAGCACTGCGCTTCCAGCGAGTCCCTAGACCGGCCCCCCTCCCCCCGGCGACTCATGAACCCTGAGAAAATCGGAGTCGGTGGGGTAAGTAAGCATAACTGTGCATTTTCTGTCCGTCCGTCCCCCCGCTTGCCTTCTCCCAGTCCTCCATAGGATAACATTGGGAACAAGTCCCTTTGTCTTCTAACTCCCTCTTACGTACCTTTGCTTGTCAAATCTGGGTCAAGTATCCTGCCCCTGGGTTAGCATTGGGTCCGGAAGAGAGACGAGAACTTGGCTGTCTTCAAGTAAATTGTTGCTGAACTTTTAAATAGTTTGAAACCTTTCTGAATCACCACCACAAGTGCATTGCATCTCATTAGGGAATGCATGCCTGCACGAAACCTTGTGTTGGAACCCGTGACTTTAGGGCACTCGGCCGCATACATCTCAGGGTTTGGACTTCTAAAGTTTAGGGAATTGAACTTGTGACCGATTCTCATTATTTAAACTGCATCTGCATTACTTAACTTTTCCACATGGTTAGTTATTTGATGTATTGTGTATGAACATACTGGTGATTGTATATATTTGTATTATAAAGTATTGTGTGATCATACTACTTGCTAATTTCATTTTTCACTGTTCTAAAGGCCTAAATAAATAACTGTATTTTTTATAACAGACTATCTAAGCTGAATTTTTGTGTATTATCCTGGTGGACACATTCAAAGTCCCTGACAGTGCTCACACACTCCTGAAACTAAGCCCTGACTGCTCTCCCCACTACCTTGATTGGGTTTTGGCTAAACTCTCAGAGCTCCCTGTTCACCATAACTAGAGGCCTCATAAAATGTGTCCACCAGTCCAAATTTTTAGAAATCCATGACTGTAGTAAGGAGGATAATCCACCGAAGCACACATGGCAAAGGGCTAAACAAACTGCCTTTATTGATTATATTTATCTAGATAATAATCTCTCTTCCACAATGAGAAGTTTCAGAGTTCTAGAACAGACTGTGAGCAATCACAATATTCTTGAACTGACATGGTCATGGCCGAAAGCCGTCACGGCAAGTACAGCTGACTATTATGTGCATCAGTTGGCTATATCTACTAGAGGCAATCATTCCAGATGGAATCCCAACAAGCTTAATGAGTTAATGATGTCTATCTCTTATCTGTCGGAAATCCTGCTTCCTGAAATCATTCAGGCAGATGGTTTATATGTAGCTGCTCTACAGATCTTTAAAAATATAAACCAACAACCAAACAAAGATACGAAAATATATCTGCATAAATTTGATAAAATATTGCAGGAAAAAAAAACTACGCTGAGAGCTGATATTCGTGTACTTAAGACCTTACAGAATGACATAAAAGTCAGAGAAACTACTAGGCTTAAAAATAGATACACCAATAGGGTCGGAGGAAGAAAAGCTGAGATGTACTTAGCTGATGCACAACTAATGTTACCAACTTTAGAATCTAAAAACTCAGCCAGGATATGGGACCTGTTAAAGACAGTAAGAGCTAAACAAACTCCAATGCAAATAAATGCAGTTCCTGAAGAGGTCTGGGTGCAATATTATAATTCCTTGTATGCAGCCACCCCTTGGTATTTCAGCTGCACCTCTGAACCATCTCACTGAGTTGGATATGACGGAAGAAGATATAATCTTGCATATTACGACACTTAGCTCCTCGAGAGCCCCGGGTCCAGATGGGTTGTCTTAATAGTATGCTGAGATTGCACCCTGAATCTTGGGCAAGAATTTTGATGGCAATTTCTCCCAAGTGATTTATTTTCAACGTATTCCACACACTTGGCAAAAAATCAATTATTGTGCCAATTTATAAAAATTTATAAAAAGGGATACTGGCATTGCCTCAAAAACTATAGACTTGTAGCATTGTTGGACGTCCCAGGAAAGTTGTTTGCTCGTCTGGAAGAATTTAATAAATGGGCTAAAGAATCCGATATTCATGATCCCTTTCAATCAGGTTTTATGCCAGGCCTTCTTGGGACTTATATCAATCTACATGTTCTTCACGCCATCAAGCAGCATGCATGAATGGCAGATGAAACAACCTGTATATGCTGCATTTATTGACTTTGAAACTGCATTTGATTCGGTATCTAGGGAACTTCTGTTTCAAAAACTCTCTAATGCTAATTGTCCGTCTCATCTACAACATTGGATGCGTGAGTTTCATTCGAAAACTTCAATCCAAGTAAGACCCTCTTTAGATGGAAGACTGACACAATTTATAAATACATGTAGAGGTCTTAAACAGGGTGGTCTCTTGGCATCAACACTGTTTAATTTTTTTATTTCAGATATTGCGAGAGAGTTTGGCAGTGTGATATCTGATTCCCCGATGTTGTGTGAGCATGTGCTCCCCTGGCTTTTCTATGCTGAAGATTTGGTCTGGTTATCGAAGATGGCCAGGGGATTGCAGGCTCTAATAAACCAACTAGATACTTACACTCAGAAAAACAACGTAATCATTAATTTGGGTAAATCGAAGATTATGATAATGGCAACTGCAAATGTAATTAAGAAAAACCACTATACATGTACATTACCACAACAATCGCTAGAGACTGCATGTGAATACAAATATCTGGGACTTGATGTTAATCACTTTATATCGGATGCCCCGTATTACCTTGAACTTCGCAGAAAGATGAAAACTGACTTTGCTCGGGTGACAATATTAAATAGTAAATATGGCAGATTCTCTTTCACCAGTGTTAACATTTTACCGGCAAAAAGTGGTGCAGAATGCCGAAGTTGGCGGGGACATACCTTTTGGGTAATGTTCCTTTTGGAAAAAACTTCGAAGAATGCCAAAAACTATATGTGTATTTTACCATTTGAATTGGGGCTAACAGCACTCTATACCATGTATATGTGGAAGCTATGCAGTTTGTATAGGAAGTGTATTATGGATGCTAAACCTAACTCTGTCCTAGATGTTTTGTCCAAATACAAAAAGTCCACGAATCATAAAAATATGAGCATATGGTGGTGCAAGGTTCAGGAGTTTTTGACGACAGCGGATATATCAGATGAGATACTTGTACAAAATCCAATGAATGCAACAACAAAATTATGACTTGGGACTGGATTAACACCCGAGCTGAGTGTCTGAAATGCAAACATCTAGATGTATAAAAATCCTCAAACAAAAAACCACAAACACCGGAATATTATGTAATTAAATTCCAGGCGGCCAAATACTGAGATCTATTTATTAGATTTTGATTAAACATCTGGCATACAAGAGAAGTTTTGGCCAATTGGAAACTAATTCCATCAGATAAAAAAACTTGCCGCTTCTGCAACAATTCTGAAGATCCTGAAACTTTATTACATCTTATAACCAAATGCCCAAACCCTCTGGAAACTAGAATTGAGCACTTTAAGCATTTTTTTTTTCAACGGAGACAGGTTGCTTACGGTTGAAGGATTATGGGAGTTCCTTTATAACACTGACAAGAACTCAATAAGAATTGCAATAATACATTTTTCTAATTTCATTAAAACTAGAAGACAGCTAATTAGCAATCCTGTATGAACCCTTGTGTTGGCACAAACAACGTGTACTACCTCAGCTATAAAATTGGAAACTCATTTTTAAGTATTAATATGATTTATGAAATGATGTGTTGGAGACTAATTGAATTTCTAATTTTGGAAATATGACACTAATGTGAATGTGACAAGAGTGATCAATTGCAGGAGATAGATTAATGAGTAGATTATCTACAAGTGATATTTGACTTATTTTTTTGTATAAGAGATATATGGTGTTTTTTATGTATGAGATATATGGTTGTATATTTTGTGAAGTTTTTTAGGGACTGTTTTAACTTTTGTAATCAAATGTATTGAAAAGTTGATTCAATGATATCAATAAAAAAAAAATCCAAAGGGAAATGACTGAGGTTTTGTCATGGCATAGTAGATCACACCAAGGATCCCTTACGAGCTTCTGTTAATGTTCTCTCCTTAGGGTCAGACATGGCCAATTTGGGTATGCAGGTTTCTTCTTGTACAATGTATTTGACAGCCTTAGGAACTTTCCTCTGTATGCTGGACAGGCTATTCTCTTTGTAACCTGGTAAGAAAACAGTTTCTTTGGTACATTGTAGCATTTTTGCTCATGGTGAAGGATTCTTCCCCCATGGGATTTAAATGGTTCTCTGGCCGCTTTGACACTTAAAACGTTTCAATCCAAGGCTTCGGCAGATAGCCTGTTCTCATCGGAGTTTGCATTCTTGATAGTCCTCGACTAGGTTCATGGAATCGGAAACTTGCAGGCAGGCACCTGTGGCCTTGGAACCCTATACCATCTTTCAGGAGGCCAAAGTCTTCTAACACAACCCTTGTTTTTTCAGAAAGTGATATCTGACTTCCATATTAATCCGATAGTTCTACTGTTGTGTTTTATTTATTGATTTGTTAGTGGTTTAGTGGACCTGCAGTCTGAGGCAGACTGGCTCCTTCATTGTCTGGATTTTTGTAGATCTCTCAGGTTCCATCTGGAGAGACCTAGAGCTCAGAACTAGACCCTCAAGGTCTTTAGACAGACTTTTTGTACAGTCTTTTTGAAGGTCTGCATTGAGGTGGACAAGTAAACAAGGCAAAGATGGTTTGATAGTCTTCTGCAAAGAGTTAAAGGCTGTTAAAGGCTGCAGCGCATGGTTGTGCCAAAAGGGTTTCATGCACATCATTTCGGAGGCATGTTCCATGGGAGGCAATTTGCAAGGCATTTAAATGGGCCTCCGCCTCTGTATTCTGCCCATGCTACACACTTGGGACCAGCTCCAAATCTGATGTCCAGTTTGAACAAGCAGTCCTTAGGGAAATGTTTGGTTCCACCTTCTAGGTAGTCCTGCTTGGTTCTTGTTTTGCCTTCCTGTTCTTCTAACTAATTTAAAGTGATCTTTTTAACATAAGGGGTTCCCATCTGCACTTACAAAAAGGCTGGAAGGCAATGTGCGTTGTCTTGGAACTCAATTAATTCACACTTCATGTAAAGTTTGAAATAGACCTGTCTCAGATCTCTTTATTATCGCAATTAAAGATTATCACAGTAAAAGACAGATAGAAATTAAACTGACATACATCACCATTAGTGTTTCTCTAACATTCTTCATCTCTGCCAAGCCTACACTGGGAACCGCCAGGGTGGGACAGAGCATCCTTTGCCAACGGGAACATGCTAATGGAAACACGTCTGCTTCAGTAAGCCCAGCCGGAGTTCAAAGTAAGAAGTGAAGTGAAGTGACTTGCTCTTTCCCTGTCTGTGTGATGTCTTTCCCTCCAAATATCATCCATTATTTTTCCAGGGATGTTTACCTTCGGTAGAATCGCACAGCTGCGTGGCCGTTGCAGATACTGGACTCCACTGAATTTGTAAATCTCTGGATTCTCCTGAGAAGCGACACTTTGCTCTCGGATGGTAAAAGAATGCAAAACAAGCTTCATCTGAACACATGACAAGCTGTCTTTCCATCGCTACAGCAAACGCACATTGTGCTCCGAGAACTGGGCCTCTTTTTAAGCTTGAAGCCAAATGTTCATGTGTGTTCAGAATGCATTTCACTTAGGCTCCATCTTGGAATCAAAGGTTACATTTTTTGTAATGCATTACAATACTCTACCATAAGTATAAAGAAAAGGGGACATGACGAACCAGTAAGGAAAAATTACTTGCTGTATTGTTCGTCACCCGAGTCCATAGTCCTCTTTCTACCATCCTCCATCACTCTAAAGATGTAGTTAATCCTCCTGATCCTCAAGGAGGATCAAGTGACTGAGGGGGAAAGGAGTGTGGGGCGGAGGAAGTGGGCAAGGCCACACACATGCACGTTTTGGCCTGTCTATGCATGCTAATTCGAAGGGGAAGCCTGCTTTGCAGAGGCTCCAGTGCCATCCCTGTATGGTTGAAACTATATAAATGTGGAGGGAAGTGGACATTGGACAAGGAGCATCGTTGCTACTATGGGGGGAGTAACTTTTACTTTTGTACTTAATGACTAAATGACTGAATATCTTTTGTTTTTCTTTAAAAAATAATCCACCTTTGTCTTCCAGATTTGAAGAATACTTGCATAGAAAGTGGTCCTCTGAAAAACGATTTGGATTAGAGGGCTGTGAGGTGCTAATTCCAGCATTGAAGACCATCATTGATAAATCGAGTGAGACCGGGGTGGATAATGTCATCATGGGAATGCCACACAGGTTAGTAGCTACCTAGCCACCAAACTGGATTTTTCTAATTAGTTCTACCAAATAAATGGCTTGAGAATATACAATACTGTCTTGCACTTTGAGAAAGCACTTCCTCTATGAGGAACTATCTTCAGTCTTTGTCCTGAAGCCTTTATTTGTTGATCTGCCTTCATCTAGTTCTAGGTCGTCTCTTTTTGTGCTGTAAAATATTTTGATGGATGTCTCAACACCCTTAAAACACTGCTTACCTGAAGCAATTGGATTGGAGTACAGCTGGGAGAGAGATGGGATATAAGGAGGGACACAATACGTGTAGGCGTGTTTTATTTACCCCCTCCCACTCATTAACTAACTTTGCCCATGCTAATTCCTATGGTCATTACCATCCCCTTTTCCCCTCCCTGCCCAAAACACATATTTCAGGGATCTCTGACAACGCTTTATCTAGCCTTAACATCAAAGTGTGTGTTCTTTGTTCATGCCAGTGTTATTGCAAAGCAGTCTTCTAAGAGCGTAATGGCTGAAGTAGATCTGTAAATTCAGTACAGGTATGATAAAAATGTCTTGCTCAAGTGTACTTTCAACCATTTGATTTATAAGCAGTATGTGAGCCCTTGCACTGAAATCCCATTAAACCAGCATTGGCAAAGACAACTGTTTTGGCATGCATATAGGCTTTAAAGGCATTTTCCAGGACCTCTCACCATTTTGCACCTGCTACAATTAATGCCCAGTTAGTTACATTTTCTACAGTGCCTGGCAAAGACATATTGTATGTCTACACAAAAGCCAAAATTATTGGCATTGTCAATGCTTGTTTAAACAATGTTCTTGCAAAGTGGACATTTCTCAGTGTTTTGTTCTAGACATCTGCATGGGTAAATCGGTTACAGGATCCTTATTGAACTTGTATGTATGACATGTATGTACACAATGTTGCCCAACATCAGTTGCACCTTTACATTTTTTTTTCTGCCATGGTTTGGCCAGACTGGAGTTAGAGGGGTGAACACTGGAAAGAAATTTTTTCGTAACGCTGCATGGAGACGGTGGCTTTTATGACGTTTAGGATAGTGGACTAGGAAAGATGTGTGTTTAATGAATTAAATGATTTTTGCAAATTCGATTTCTTCTCCGCCTCCAGTGTTCTCAAGTTTTGTCCTTGTTGCAACACAGATGCCAATGGATAGACCAACACAACTGTTATTTGAAATCGCTCCAGCAGGAGACGGTGTGAAGCCTACAGAAGCTTAAGGCTCAAATCACTGAAGGCAAGGAAGAAAAACGCTGGCCCATCTATGCCATAGTTGCTTATAAATCAATTTTGTTAAGTTAGTACTCCATTTTTTATTAGGCTATCTAGGGTGCCTTTGTATTCCCCCTCCCTGACTTCCTTTTTGTATACTGCACATATTTTTTTCAGAATGTCAGTTTTTTTGATCAAAGCCCTAACGAAGGCTGTAACTTATTTGGGATGTGCCACGATTGGAAGCAGATAAAGCTATCTTGGCAGTGGTACTCCCAAAGCATACCATTTTGTCCTGGGCAGGTTTTCCCACCCAGAAAGTGTTGGGGCATGGGGTGGTGCTAACAGTGTACTCTATTTTTTGACTGCACCACTGTGTATTCTTTTTACTGTGCCAATAGCCACTTTCTGCCTGAGCAAGAGCAAAATGACTACAAAGGCATTTTTAAGTCTTGTTCTATTTTACAGAGGGAATGGCCATTTAGGCAGTTTTGCCTATGTGAGGTCTTGACTCAGAGCTGTGACGAATCCAGGGAATTCGTCCCTTCTCCCCAAGGGGAAGTCACCCCTTTGGGACTAGGGAGGTGAGCCCGCTCGCAAAACACTCCCTAGGGGACAGGTCAAGCAGCATCTCACTGGGGGTGATGCGCCCCACACCCGCTAAGGGGATAGGGAATCCTCCCCTTAATGTTTGTAGCATCTCCCTTAACAGTCCCATTTGTTTGTTGGATACGTAGGGGGCTGAAACACATTTGTAAAATACGGGGCCTTTAACTGTGCTTGGCTGCTGACCCCACCTTGATGCCAGACACATAAAACCAATGGTGTTGCATCTCATTGCAGATAGGAATGTAAAATGGCTGAGAGCCAGTTTGAGCAGTCGACTCAATGTCCCTCGAGGGCCTCCGTCTCGAGGTCTGTCATCACCAGTATATTTAGCACGTGCAGCGCCCATTGGCTTCAGTTCCATCTTTCCGATGCAGCTGTCGCTTCAAGAGAATTATGGCACACTTTGATTTATGAATAAAAGAAAAAGGTCTTCATCGTCGGCTCTCACGACACCGAAGACCGGTTTCAAGAAGTGCCACTATTGCGGTGCCAAAATGTCTATCACTGATCCTCGTGGACTGTGTCTGTGGTGTCTGGGCACAGAGCAATGCACGGCTGACTGCAACTCCTGTCAGGCAATGACCACTAAGACTCTTAAAGAACATAAAGGAAAACTAGCGGCGGGTAGAACACCCTCAATCCCCTACATTAAAATCTAAAATCTCGATCCAAAAAGCAATCTCGCTGCTGGAGTGGGTTTTCCCATTCTTCGACTAACAAGTCGAAAAAAAGGAGTCACAGGTTTCCATCGTCTTCTACTGATTCCTCACCTGAAAGACTCACGTCCGACCAAATACTCTACTGCTGCCCAATGGGAAGAGTTTCAGAGAGAATTGTTTAAAATATTCGAGCAGGGGGCCCCGGCCTCCTCGAAGGACAAGGAGAGAAGCCATGCTACGGTCGCACTGCATAAAGGCAACAAAGTGAAGGCAAAGTCTAAATCTTGCTTGCCTGGGACATACGCCATTGACTCATCGTGAGCAGTCGAGGCCCGACGTAGTTTCGTTGAAGACTGAGTCGAGGGTCTAGCCTTCAAGGGCGTTGTCTGCAAAAAAGGCTTTGAGGCCATCCACGTCATTGGCGTCGAGGTCATCTGTCTCCAGTGTCGAAGACGTTGACGCCGCTGATATCGAAGAAACGGTCGACAACTGGTTCGACGAAGACTACTCCTTTAGCCAAAGCAGGCAGAGAAAACCTACAAACCTGTACCGACAACAGATTTCTTCAAATCTTTATCGTCAATTTATGAAGAACATGAACCTTCTGATGCAGGCACTCCACACTTTGGCCTGGAGTTCGGTACCCTTAACGTGACAGAAGCCCTGATGTTGCAAGAGTCCAGGTTGAAGGACTTTGGGGACCCTCCAGACAGCGAGTGGTGTGGATAGATCACCTGAATTGGAATTTGCAAAACCCGACCCTTTAGACCATGCTGAAGCCTCCTATAGGCAACTCATGACCAGGGTGGTTGACTTTCTAGGTTGGAACAGGCCTACTCTCCCATTTGAGCAGCACGATTTAACAGATATCCCGGACCAGGGTCCACAAAAGGATTCAATCCAGTCAGGACTGGATACGGCTGACAGCATCAGTAGAACCATGGCGACAAGTAATGTACTACGCAAATTTGCGTGGGTGCGAAAGTTGGGATTTGCAGCGGATGTGCAGTCCAGACTGCTCTATATTCTCACCTGTTTGGCAGCAATGCTGACGAAATCCTGGAGAAGCTGCAGACCTCTAAGGCGGCGGCAAAATGACTTGGTGTCGCAATCAGACAGCTATAACAATCTTACCCCAGTGGATCTTCTTGAGGCGTATAGTCCTTTTGCTTCTACTCCTCAGTTGGTAGAGCGAGAGGACAGGCTAGTCAAAGAGGCCAAAGAAGATTCCCTCGAGGTGGACGAGGGAGAGGTACTAAGTCTGCCGAAACAGTGTACTGTTCCAGCTGCCTCAAAACCTCTGAGGTCTTAATCCACAAGACTAGGAGGCAGACTGTCTCTGCATCTGCAAGAATGGCGAGGCATTACTTCAGATGCTTGGGCATTAGAAACTGTAGCCCGTGGTTACTGTCTTCCATTCATAACAAGACCTCAATCAATCCACTGGGGAACTGCTCACTCAAAACTCCATATCCGTTCCTTGTGCAATGTTGAGCCTGTTAGAGAAGGTGCTATTGAACCAGTACCTGTATCCGAATGGAACACATGGTGGTATTCCCCATACTTTCTAATCCCCAAGAAGGACGGGGGATTGAGACCAATCTTAGACTTGAGATACTTGAACAAGTTCCTCCGGAAGGACAAGTTCAAGATGGTTACCCTTTCTCAGATCCTTCAGGCCCTCCAGCTTCAGGTTTGGATGGTGTCATTGGACCATCCGGATGCATACTTTCATGTGCCCTATCCATTGCAGAAGGTACCTGAGGTTCGCAGTTCTCACTATCAGTTTCCATTTGGACGGACTTCGACCCTGAGGGTTTTCACCAAGTTAATGGCGGTTGTGGCAACAAACCTGTCTCTACACAGACTGGGCTTGTCCCTCAATTTCAAGAAGCATCACAAAGACTCCAGTTCATCAGAGCAGTCCTGGATGCCGCCTCAGGGAAAAGCTGTCATGACCACTGTCCGGGGCCACAAGCTGTGCCACAAGCAAGCTCCCACAATTACTCTAAGGGCCTCAAGACTTCAGCAAAAAGGCTCCTGGAGCCAGTCCTGGCGCTTCTGGTACCAGGCTCATACACTGTAAGGATATCTCGACTTACCAGGCTTACTTTCAATTAACTACATGGGTCTTTAAATTCAACATGGAAGCACCCACACAGTCTAGTTCTCAAGAACCAAGCCATGCGGTCTAGTGTTTTGGGTGTGGCAGGCCTGGAACTACTTTCCCTGGGCTATATAAACCACACCCTGACTGCAGAACACGCTTCGCGTTATTCTGCAACCAGCAGCGTGATGCTCACCGTGTCCAGCTCCTGGTCTTCAGCATCTTCCTGTAGTCCTGCAAGAACAAGATTATTCTGTCTTACCTGAAAAAACACCATCCAGCACTCCGCATCTCAACCGGGCTGCAATGTGTGGAAACAGAGAACAAGAAACATCACTCACCTGTGAGTACTATCTTAAGGACATCCAGCGAACTGCTACCACAGCTGCTGCTCGAACATCGCGACCTGCAATAATGAGAAAAGGAAAAACAATATCAGAACGCGCGCGCTTCCAAAATATTGAATTCCATCAGTCTTAACTGAATTCCATCGCGCTACACTGCGCTTCCATCCGGAACACCACAGCAACATCTGCAAAGGAAAAAGACATATTCGGCTTCGCTTTCAATATTAAACAACCGCACAGCACTGTACTTACCTTAATGGATTCCGGGGACCAGTTTTTCCTCGCGCTCTCATCCACTCGCAGCACCACCGCGGCCTGTGATGAGAAGAAAACACAGGTTAGCTTTAAAAGACAATAAGGCACTGCGCTTTGCGCTTTCTCTTACCTAGAAACGTGCCTCTCCATCTGGCACGTCATCATCAAGACCTTCGCACCTGAAAAGCAGATAAAGACATTAACGAATTCCCACCATAAACAGAACAAAGACTTACAATTAACAAACCTACCTGCCTACCAGCAGATTCTGGGTCACAGCAGGCCTGGGCCCAAGGAAGGCATACTGCACCAGTGAAGCAACTCGGGCAGCTCGCCAACAAAAGTCGAGCACCCATGCACAAGAAACGCAGGACGGATAGCTCACTCTACAAATAGCTAAGGTGAGAAAAAACCCAGTAGGAAGGGAATCGATCAGAGGGAGATTCACCCATTAGAGAGTTATCACAAATCCTCCCTTTATGTAATTGCAGATTCATTATTTACCACTGGGCAACTACGCACCCAGGGTTCCAGATCTCAGAGTCTTCCAGATGCCCCCGGGGATATCAGGTGAGCGTAACAAAAGCTTTGACACCCGAGGTAAGGGCTCAACACCTTTTGCAGGAGGTCCCCAAGTTCCACAGTGCCCAGCGTCTTCCGGCCTTCGACTTTCTAAGGTTGCTCGGCCTCATGGCATCCTGCATTTCTCTGTTGCCAGAGGCTCTCCTGAGAATGAGATCCCTCCAATGGGCTCTCAGGACTCGAACGTCTGACATCTTGCCCGAGAATTAAGACCACCAAGTTCCAAGCAGAGTCGCAGAGGATCTCCTGTGGTGGGCCTGCAAGGACAACATTCTGAAGGGGGAACCTTTTTGGCAACCATGGCCGGAGATGCCGGTAGTGACGGACGCCTCACTCACGGGGTGGGGAGCCCACTCCAACGATATGACACTCCGCAGTCGTTGGTCTCCATCGGAGTCCAAACTACACATCAACCTTTTGGAGCTGAGGGTGATCAGACTAGCGCTGATGGATTTTCTGCCTTCTGTACTGGGGAAGAATGTCCTGATAATTATGGACAACACGCCAATAAGAGAGGAGGCGTAGGGTCACTACCTCTGTGCAGAGAGGCAATGCAGCTCTGGTTTTGGGCAATTCAAGAAGGCGTCTCCATATCAGCAGTTCACCTGGCTGGAGAGGTGAACATGGCAGCGGACGCTCTGAACAGGCAGAACAGTCTCCCATGAGTGGGAACTAACTCTGGTCTTTCAAGAGATCATTACCCTTTGGGGAACACCTCAAGTAGACCTGTTCGCGACCAGTGTCAACCTGAAGTGTGAGCTCTTCCCCTCATGGGAATTTCCCCCAAGAGGAGCTCTACGGGACGCGTTCGTAGTGGACTGGGAGTTTCCACTCCTGTACGCGTTTCCTCCAGTCCCTGTCATTCCTCACATGATCAGGAGTTAGAGAAAGTTCGGGAAATCCATGATCCTTATTGCTCCGGATTGGGCTAGGAGGACCTGGTACCCAGACTTTTTGGACATGTCCACCTGCCCTCCAGTGCATCTTCCACAAGGAGAGGACCTTCTCTTGCGATATGAGGGTCAGGTTCTCCATCCAGATATCAAGACACTCGACCTTCACGCATGGCTTCTGAGAGGTTGAGATATAAGTATTGGGAGCTCCCAGATGACCTAATGGAGATTTTTCTTTCGGCCAGAAGGCCAACAACCAAATCTTTGTGCCGTTGGAACAGATTCTGCAATTGGTGCAGAGATAAGAATGTGGATCCATTTCAATGTAATACACCTATGGTGTTTTCTTTCTTGCTACATTTGGCAAATCTGGGTTTCCAGATTGGAACCATTAAAGGTTATTTGGCAGCGCTTTTAATTTGTGAGTGCTCTTCTGAGGATGTGTCGTACTTTAAAATTCCTTTAATCATACAGTTTCTCAAGGGGCTCACTAATGCGTTTCCCCCAATTCCTTTTCAAGTCCCTGTTTGGGATTTGAATCTTGTTCTAAAATTTATCCTTTCGAGCCTCGTCATTCCTGTCTTTTAAAACATCTGACATTCAAGGCCATTTTACTAGTAGCTCTCACATCAGCCTGCAAGGTGAGCGAGTTGCAGGCGTTGTTTTGCAAACCCCCTTTTACTACTTTTTATAGAGACATGATTGTTCTTAAGGTAAAACCTTTGTTTCTACCTAAAATCGTCTGAGAATTCCATGTATCTCAAAAGATTATTTTACCGACTTTTTACCCACCCCCTCATCCGGGGAAAGGAAGAGGAGAGGCTACACAGACTTGACCCAAGAAGAGCTTTGAGTTTCTATATTTCGCGAATGGTGAAGCTTCGCCAAGATGAATTGGATACACAGGTTATAAATTAGGACTAGCAGTAACGAAACAAACCCTGTCCAGATGGATTATTCGGAGCGTTGGAGAATGCTATAGATTACATGGGAAGGATTCTCCACAAGGCCGAAGGACCCATTCTACCTGAAGTAACATGTCAAAACTAAACTAATCATGGTGGCTGAGGGCTGATGATCACGCATTGAACAAGATGACTGGGCACAATTGAAGTTGAGACCCTCTAGGCTGACAAAGACCAGCTAACAAGTAAGATAGTTGACAAGACCCTGCAGAACAATGGCTTTAATACATGTGTTTTAGAGAGGAGGAACGTAGACACTGTGGAATAAGAGGACGACCGAGACAACGGCGCAGGGGCTAGTTTTCCGATCCTGCCAGTTGAGCCGAGGGATGTCTCTGGACATTCAGTCGACCCTTCATACCTTGGTGTCAGAGATCCAGAAAAGGATGCCACCGGGCCCAGTTCCAGTGGTCCCCCATCCCGGTTCAGCATCCAGCTAAGAAAAGGAAGCGTCATCTGACGCCCTTATTTCAGCCTACACCCCAGCGTCTGTCACCATCTCCCCCAGTAGACCCAGACACTTGGACGGATACGGCCACGACCATGGATGTGATGAGGATATCGTTGCAGTGGGTGTCCGCATTTGCCTAGAGCGTCCCCACGGGATGAATGGTGTCCACTCCATGATCGCCAGAGCCTCAGAGCTTTTTTTAACTTGTGCCCGAAGAATCCAGGAAAGTGGCTTTCTTGTACCAGAGGTGCGAGACCAGGAGGAAGACCATCATGGCGGTTCCCCTTCTAGACTACGTGTGGCAAGAGGACCTGGCCCTCATGAAGAACCCTTGCATGGCTCCAGCTAATCTGGATAGGCCGGACAAGAATGATCAGGTGCTGGACTCCGCACCCAATTGCCTGAGGTTGCAGCCATCGCTGGATTCGGTTGTATCGACGGCCAAGAGCATGTCTTCGACTAACCCGTCCTCGTCATCTTCGGTTCCTCCGGACAGCGAGGGGAACAAGTTGGACAACGTGGGAAGGAAGGTGATTTACACTGCAGTGTCCACTATCCAGGAGGCCAACGCACTGGCGATCCTGGCCTGGTACAACCGGGAGCTATGGTGCAAGCTAGTCCCTATTCTGGGGGAAGGTTGTGTCTGATCATGCCATTACTGTGGCGTTGGACGTCGCCAACACAGGGTTCCAGCAGATGGGGAGCAGTGCCTACGTTGACAAGGCTGGGTGAAAGCCACAAATTTCCGGCAGGAATTCCAGGCGAAGGTGTTAGACATGCCCTTCGATAGAGAGAACTTATTTGGGAAGGTCGTCCACAAGTCCCTCCAGGCCATCAAGACTGATATGTAGACGGCCCGTTCCTTGGGCACTCTACAACAGCAGCGCTCTTCCTTCTGCTCCTCCAGGGGAAAGCCAAGCAGGTCTTCCAAAGGTTTCTCCTCGTCATGCTGCCAACCTTCCAGATCCACAATGCGGGAAGTCTACAGCAGCTGTTCCCAGGCATACAGTAGCGGAGGACAGCCTCGCCATCGCCCGCAGGGCAGGACACCGCCTCCGAAACAGGCCTGAACCAGCCGGGACGTCAGGCCCCCGCACGTGCACCCCGGTGGGCGGCCAGCTGACTAGGTTTGTCAGCGAGTGGAAGAAGATCACCACCAACAGATGGGTGCTGGATACTCTCGCCCAAGGGCACACCCTGGAGTTTCAAAGCAGGTGTCTGCGGATCCCTCCGTTGTCCCGTCAGGAGCAGTACATTCCTCAGCTCCTGGAAGAGGTGAGGGCCATACTGCGAAAGGGTGTGATATTTACCCAACGGCTCCGGGGCTCCGGAGTCTATTCCAGATGCTTGCTGGTCAGGAAGAAGACAGGGGGCTGGAGGCCCACCCTCACCTAAGACGTGGCAACAAATATTTAAAGTCCTAAAAGTTCAGGATGGTCATGTTGCAGCACATGCTAGTCCAACTGGAAGAAAGACTACTTGACTTTGCTGGACCTGGAAGACGCCTATTTCCATGTCCCCATTCACAAGAAACATCAATGGTTTCTGCATTTCCTAGTGCAGGGCCAGCACTACCAGTTCAAGGCCCTGCCTTTCGGATTGAAGTCTGCCCCCAGAGTGTTCACAAACTGACTGGCACCGGTGGCAGCCCATCTACATCTGCGGGGTATACACGTGTTCCTGTACCTGGACTGGCTTAACTGGGCCCCTCAAGTGAGCTAGCCATCCGACACACCGAGACGACTGTGCAGCTACTGACGGATCTTAGGTTTCTCCAACTATCCGAAGTTCTGCTTGATGCCATCGCAGAACGCGCTGTTCCTAGGAGCCATACTCCATACGGTGTCCTGCCTGACGTCACCCTCGGAGGAGAGGGTAGCGGCCATTCAAGGGAAGGTGCAGTGGCTGTTGTCTGTGGAGAAGGCCACAGTACGAACCAGCAAGTCGTTGCTCAGCATGATGTCATCCTTCATTCCACCTTATCCGGCTCTGCAGATTCCAAATGTGACCTCTTCAGGAGTTCCTGGAAGCTCGCTGGATACAGGTGTCAGGAAGCTTTGCGGACAAGATCCCGATCGATGAATTCTGTTGAGCGACAATGTGGTGGGGCGTCCGCTCCAACATCGCTTCGGGCACAGGGTTTCAAAACCCTCCTTACCAGGCAGCCATCACCATGGACACTTCTCAGGAAGGTTGGGCAGCCCACACTGGACGTCTGCATGTCAGAGGCCTGTGGCTGCCGGATGAGAGGGACCTCCAAATCAACATCCTGGAGCTACGAAGGAGGCACAGTTCTGCATCACTACTCGGGATCGCTGAACCTGAGGGCTTTGGTCCTGCAGCCCTAGAGTTTGGAGGATACTAGTTGCCAGCAGACTGCAAGGGCTTTGTCGACCTTTAAGTACTACAGTCACAAGTGGAAGCTTTTCGCTACGTGGTGCCGGTCACAGAAGATTGCCCCTTTGGGGATCACGGCCCCACAGATCCTGCCATACTTGCTATCCTTGGCCAAGGCCAGACTGGCGCACGCCTCCATCGTGCATTTGCCAGCCATCTCCCTCTACACCAGATTGACCGGAAGATCGTTGCTTTGGTCCCATCGACTCGTCAAGGAGTTTCTCAAAGGACTTTTCAGATCTTTCCTGCCGGTGAAGGCTCATTCCCCATTGTGGGAACTCAACGTGGTTCTCACGAGGTACATGGGAGTCCCTTTTGAGCCTCTGCATCAAGCTCAACTGAAATTCCTCTTGTAGAAGACGGCTTTCCTAGTGGCCATCACCTCTGCCAGGAGGGTAGGTGAGATCCAGGTCCTATCCTGCAAACAGCCATACCAACTTTCCACGAATCGAGGGTGGTGCTAGGTACACATCCCTCCTTAATGCCGAACAAATGTCTTTCTCAGGTTTCAAAGTAAATCTCAACTCATCACAAGCATTCTTTCAATGGAATGCTTTTGTCATAGCACAACCATTACTTTCAAGGACGCAGCACTTTGTAAAACTGCGTCTCTCCACAAGACTTTTTTTTTTTTCCAAACATGTTTTTATTGGTTTTAAACAAGCAAGTTAAACATTATGGCATGTAAAATGAGGGTGCTTCAATCGGCACTGTCTCGCTTGAGAATACAAGTCAAAGAAACAAACAGAAAACATAAACAATAACTGTAGGTCAGTGGGGAAGGTATAACTGCATGGGGGGGCATAGTTCGGTGGGGGTGAGCCCCTCGAGGCCCCGCGACGGATTACAAACTCCTGAAGGTTGTTAATGCTTCAGGATCCTGCTGGGTGAAGGGAGAAGGCACCACTCAGTTCAAGGCCTTCGCTATTTCGACTCTGATTTTGCTAGCAGGAGTTGAACTCCCCAGGTGGGTATCCCCGGCAACTCTTCCGTCTTCTATTTCAGTCATATTTGTCCATCTAACGTAGAGAGGGAGGTTGTTGGGCCAGGCCTGGGTATGTCTGTGCGTAGTCAGGGAAGACCAAGTATGGGAGAATTTGTCTCTTCCCGAACCTGAGAGCAGTGATTTTTTTCCGCCGCTATTATGTCCCAACCTTTAGTCCACCACATTTGGACTGACGGGCTCTCTGGGTTTTTCCAAAGCCTTGCCACTGAGATCTTGTCAGCAGTCAGCAGGTTGGAGCAAAGTTCTGCTCTGTGGCCTGATCGCGGGAATTGGCCCTCGCCGCTTGCTCCGAGCAGTACGATACCTGGGTCCCATGGGATTGATAAGCCCGTGATCGTTTTGATTGGATCTAGCACTGCTTTCCAAAATTGAGTCGCCTTGGGGCATGTCCAGAGCTGATGGAATAGTGTGCCTTCGTCTGGGCAACCTCTCCAGCACGACGGTGGGATTGCCGGGTTGCATATGAGAGATTCTGGGGTTCGGTACCACCTGTAGCATACCTTGAATGCCCCCTCCTTATTGGACACACATTTCGAGCCTCTATTTGCTCTTGTCCAGATTTGGTCCCATTCCTCCGGCTCATTGGGTCTCCCAATCTCTCTCTCCCATTTGAGCATATATGGTTCCTTGCGGGTCGGGTCAGTTCTGTCTAGGATCTTGTAGAGGGTAGAAATCTTGCCCTTAGGGGGAGGCGATGTGAGGGTCTGCTCCAGGGCTGTAAGGTCTCTGCTTCCAAGGTTTTTCATGCTCCTGTTTGAGAGCCAATGCCGGACGTGGGTGTATCTGAACCTCTCATTTTCAGGAACCTTGAATTTCGCCTTGCAGGCCTCGAAGTCCAGAGGATTTCCCTCCTCGAAAGTCTTGCACTTTCTCCAGTCCTCCTTCCCTCCACCCCGAGAAGTCCCTGGGGTTGATTCCCGGCGAAAATTCCGGATTCATCCATATCGGGGTCAGTTGGCCTGTTGTGCTGCGGACTCTCCATAGCGGCGCCGCCTTCTTCCAGTTCACCACCGTGTTTTCGGTTGACGAGAGAGGCCCCCATGCCTGCACGGTCGATGGAGCGTTTCATATGTGGTAGTGCGTTTATCGGGACTTGTCTCCAGGCCTCCTCCAGCTCCTGCCAACGGGGTTTCGGTGTGGCAGGTGGCCAGGCGAATGCATGCGAGAGCTGGGCAGCCAGGATATATCTGGCAACGTCAGATGCTCCCAATCCTCCCACCGCCCGTCCCCGTAGCATGAGTTTCCTTGGGATACGTGGCTGTTTTCCTTCCCAGATGTCCCTCATGATGCTCCTTTGTAGTTTCTGTGTAGCTTGCTTCGGGATAGCAGTTGGTAGGGCTGGGCAGTGGTAAAGTAATCTTGGAATGAGGTTCATTTTCAGAGCCGTAATTCTTCCGAACCAGGAGATCTCCTGTTTCTGCCAGCGTAGTAGATCGCTCTTGAGTTCTTTAAACAGCGGAGGAAAGTTAGCTTTGCATAGTCCGTTGGGTGTGCTTGGCAGCTGGACCCCTAGGTATGATAGGTGCTTTTTCGCCCAGGGGATGAGATATTCGTTTTCCAGGTCCGTCGTCAGAGATCAACGTAGGTTGATGCCCAGCGCCGATGACTTGGAAAGGTTGACCTTGAACCCCGATGCTTCCCCAAATTCTTTCAGTTCCGTCCACAGAGCTTTCATGGATTCCCTAGGCTTGGTTAATGTTAAGAGGACATCTTCGGCATATAAGGCGGCTTTGTATATTTGGGCTTTGATTGCCATGCCTTGGATTGCTGCGTTTTGCCGTACTCTGCTTGCGAACGGCTCCATGGAGAGGGCAAAGATCAGTGGGGAGAGGGGACATCCTTGCCTTGTGCCTCTTGAAATGTGAATTGTGTCGGATTTGGTTACGTTAATTCTCAGCCTGGTGGATGGATGCTGATAGTTAGCTTGTGTCCATTTTATGAAATTAGGGCCGAGGCCATAGTGCCTGTTTTTTGTAAAAAGCCCCAGTCTAGCATGTCAAAAGCTTTGAGCATCGAGCAAGAGCACCATCAACTCCTCACCCTTCCTGCTGGCTGATTCGATAACGTTTATGGTTCTTATATTGTCATGAGTGCGACGGCCGGGGATGAATCCGGTTTGATCCGGGTGTATGATGTCCGGGAGTAAGGGAGCCAGCCTGTTCGCTAGGATTTTGGCAGAGATTTTGGCGTCCTATTTCAGGAGCGTGATGGGTCTGTAAGAGGCACAGAGGCTCCGGTCCCTGCCAGGTTTCAAAAGCAGCACTGTTAGCGACTCTTCCATCGAGGGGGTGATTGTCCCTGACGAAAGGAAGGAGTTGAAGAGGGCTGCCAGCTGGGGTAGGGGGGGGAGTATGTATGAGAACTTCTTTAAAATGGAGCTGTGAGCCCATCCGGACCAGGCGTTGAGTTTTTCAATTTTGCTATGACCTCACTCTCTTCTTCTGTCGAGATCGGGGATTCTAGGGCTGCCAGTTGAGGGTGTGGGTCGCACGGCTCAATCCCAGCTAGGTAATTCGAATGTGCGTCTGCTGCCGTAGGGGAACCCGACATGATTACTCTGTGGTGTGCCGTCATGCTGTCCATTTTCTCTGGGTTGGCGTAGCGCGGCGTTCCCTGTGCATCCTGGAGACATTGGATGGTGTTCCTCGAGTGCAGCCTTTTCAATTTGTGGACCAGGAGGCGGTTTGCTTTGTTGCTGTGCACATAGTAAAATTGTTTGGTGTATGTTAGTGCTCTGGCCGCCTTGTCTGCTAGGTGCATTTCTAGAGAGCGTTTTGCTTTCTGGAGCGCTCGGCTCGCTTTCCTGTTCTGACCCTGTTTCAGGATACGTTCCGCCTCGAACACCTCCGCTTCGAGTTTGTCCTGCTGTAGTTTGTGTAGACGTCATAGCCTGGCGGTGCAATCGTTAGCCGTGCCCCTGATCACCGGTTTCATGGCATCCCAAATCGTGGATATCGATGTGTCTTTGGTGGTGTTTTCCTTGAAGTAGTTCTTGAGGGCTTCCCGACATTTCCGTTCTGATCGCTATGTCTGTCAAGATCTGGTCTTGAAGTTTCCATTGTCGCTGGGTCGGCTCGGGAAAGCTCTGTACCCTAAGTTTCATTATGACCGGAGCGTGGTCCGAAAGGGCTCTGTGTCCTATTTGGATGGTTTCAACGCAGGGAATGAGAGAACTGGAGAGAAGCAGTAGATCGATGCTTGAGTGCCCCAGATGGGCGTGGGAGAAGAATGTGTAATGGAGTCGGTTTCCCTTAAGAATTCTGCCATGGCGAGAGCTTTGCCGAAGTCCTCCTTGGATAGAGGGAGTGTTTTATCCAGGTTAGGGTCTGGAGTCAGGTTGAAATCGCCCCCTAGGAGCAGCTGACCTTCAGTGGAGGTTGTAAGTACAGGAAGGAGGTTACGAAGGAAAAGGCTTTGCGCTGTGTTTGGGCAGTATATAGCTGCTATGGTGATGGGAAGCTCTACCAGCCGGCCTTTCAGAAGACTGTACTGCCCCTCTGGATCTCTTTTGATCGTGATATTCGTTAAAGGGACGTCTCGGCTTATTAAGATGGCCACCCCTCTTTTCTTGAGGCCAGCAGAGGCGAAGAAGCGTTTTGTGTAGTGTTGGAAAGAAATGCGGCGCTCGTCTGTCCTGAGGTGTGTCTCCTGAAGGCATATAATATCAGGTGCCAGCTGGGAAAGCCTGTGCTGTATGGACTTCCTCTTCCGAGGGGCATTCAGACCCTGGATGTCCCAGGTTAACACAGATGGCTCTTTAAATTATCGACAAATGACCCAGCCGGATAGTTAGTGGATTTCCCTTGCTTCCGTCCGAATGCAGGGTTGAGATCTCCCCTTCCCCTGTGGGCTGGGCTGTACATGATGCGGTGGACTCGTGTAGGGGGCGAAACCCCCATGCTGCTTGCGCCCTGACCCCTGGTTCACCCTTTCCTTCAGCTATCTCCTTAGATCCAGCTCCCCCCTTCCATTTGACCATGGTTAACAAACAAAAGTAACTAGAACAAAACCTAAAACATAGAACAGGTATCAGTATCCAGACCAGCCTTCTACCAACGGGGTTGTCGGCTGGGCCGTGGCTACCAGCTAGATGGGAGACCCTAGGGCCTTGTGCATTGTCGGTGAAAATATAGCATTGCGGGATGGAGTATAGATAGTCGTTTCGGCCAAGGGCCCAGGAAGGCTTGGACCCCATCATTCGACGAGTCCCATCCGCCTAAGCAGAGTTTTCGGTGGTTAGAGAGGGGGCGGCATCAGCGATTGTTGTTCTTCCCCTTGGAGGGCAGGCCTCGCATCCTGCAACGCCCCCCACTCGGGACCATGAGCGGAGAGACTGTGTTAGTTCCCTCGGGTGAGTGGCCCGAGCTCCCGGGAGCCTCCTCCCGCCTCCGGGTTCATGAATAGTTCCGCTTCTCGCGGGGAAGGGATTTGTCTGGTTTTCCCCCTCCCATATGAAGGCGAGGCCCGAGGGGAAGCTCCAGCGGTAGGTTATCTTGCGTTCGCGTAGCCAGTCCGCCATGGGTTTGAGAGCTCTTCGTTTTGCTAATGTCGCTGCTGCCAAGTCTTGGAAAAGGGCTATCTCCGGGTCCCAGAAGTGGATGTGTTCCATGGCCCTGGCTTCTTGCATAATCTCCTCCTTGAGCTTGTGGAAGTGGACTCTGACCAGCACATCAGCTGAGCCATTAGGATTTTGCCTGGGTCTGGCTCTATGCACCCTGTCAAGCTCCAGGGGGGGCGTCATCTGGAAGGGTGTTGATGTGTCGGAGGAGATCGGCTACGTAAGATGGGAGGTCTTTCTCCGCGATCGCCAGTGGAATGCCCCGAATCCTGATATTGTTCCGCCTAGAGCGGTTTTCAGCATCTTCTTGTTTGGTTTCGAGTGCCTCACATCTGCACTCCAGGGCCCTAATTCTGTCAGCTCCTTATCCGATCTCAAAGTTCTGTTCGCAGAGCGTTGTTTAAATTTCCTCGGTTCTTGACTCGATCTCCCCCACTCTCTTGTCCAGAAGAGCAATTTGATTTTTTACTTCTTACGTCCCCTTTTGAAACTCCCTGGTGAGGGCTGATAAGAGGTCATGCAAATCAGCTTTTGTGACAGATTGGGAGGCCATGGTTGCTTGGCCCTCGGGCGGGACATTTCCCATTCCACCCTCGCTGTGCTCACTCTTCTTGTTTTTCTCCCCCCCCCCCCCCCCCGAAGGCATGTTCAGTAGCGTGGAGATGTCCGTTTGCTTAGTTGTTTTGGTAGGTTTGGACATAGCTATGCAGGGCGACCCCGTACCCAGAGGGAAGGAGGTAGGTTCCTAACCCTAACCAGTTCCTGCGGATTCTCCCAGAATCTTTCACTCGGCTTTGTACCTCGGGGGAGGGAGGGCTGGTTAGCTCAGGAGGTATGGATCGCTCCCTAGTATCTTGCTGTAGGGAGAATTTCTCGGAGGCAGCCTCGGGCCCCCGAGCCCCGACTAGTCACATAAAGTTGCAGAGCGTCCAGGGGAGTCGGGTCCCACTTGGGGGCCAGGTCAGAACTTGGCAGCAGCTTGCAGCCCCGGACCCAGATAGTGTAGTGCAGGAGCCGGACCGGCCTCGGGAGGGGGCTCCGCGGGTGACTCTCGTTCTTGGAGCCCCTGGGAGGAGTGCCACAGGGCGTGGTGCGGCAGGTGCCGCCTTACCTTGATCTACGATGGTTGTGGGACTAAGGCTCTCCCCAAGGAGGTGTTGTGTGGGATGGTACCGTCCCAGAGCGGAGTTGGCCTGGGGTGGGGAGCCCCCAGGCAGGCCCCTCCTCAGTGCTGCCCTTCGCCCCGTCGAACCCCTGCGAGGCGGGGGTGGGCTGTGGCAGGATCCCACGGCGTCAGAGGCCGGCCCGGCTGTAGAGTAGGGCCTAGGGGCTCCAGCCGCCAGGCTTGTACTGAGCACGGTCCTGTTCACCTGCCGGGCCTCAATTCAGGGGGTCGTAGAGGTAATGGAGGCTTGTCAAACCTCCAGGCAGAAATGTTCTAGATTGAAGATGGTGTAAGGCTGCCAAAAGAGCTGTTCGTGAAGGGAGACCCCCCAGGATCCCGGATGTCAGCTTGTGTTGATTGCCAGGGGGGCGGTTTGTTATATTCTCCGGGGGCGAGCCCCGGCGGAGTGCAACTGGGGGGCGGGGGGTACCAGCAGGCCCGCAGTGTGTGTCTGGCTAGCTGGAGAGGGTGCCCGGGCCCCCGCAGCAGCGGGGCCCCCGTTACCAGGGCCGGGATACAGTTGGGACTCTCCGGTCCGGATGGTTCAGGACCCCCTCTGCGGCCGTGTCCCGGAGGGGGGGTGCTTGTGCCTTGGGCAGGTGTCAGGCTCCTCTCCACGGGGGGCCCCGAGGGCTTGCAGCGACCCCCCCCCCTGGATTCCGCTGAGGAGTGTCTAGGAGCTCTGGGTGAGGGTCGGGCGCCAGATCCTGGAGTGTCGCTCCCGAGGAGGCCCACCTCTGAGGTTGAAGCAGAGATCCACACTCTGCCCGAGGGCCCGAAGCGTTCCCAGGATGGCCCCTGCGACCAGGGCCGGGATGCAGCGGGGCAGCTCAGGACTGGTTGGCTTAGGTCCCCCTCCGCCGCTGTGTCCCTGGGGGAGGGGGGGGGTTTGTGCCCTGGGCAGGTGCCAGGCACCTCCCTGCGGCCGGGCCCGAGGGCCCGCAGCGACCCCCAGCAGCTCCTGCCGAGACGCGTCCAGGAGCTCTGGCGTAGGCTCGAGAGCAGGTCCCCAGTGAGTCTCTCCCGAGAAGGCCCCGCCTCCGAGCGTGAGGCAGAAAACCGCACACCGGCGGCGGGACGAAGATTCCAGGAGTCGGGAAGCAGGCCCACTGGCAGAGGCCCCCAGACCACGGCCTCCCCCACCGAAGCGCACAGGGGATCAACGCTCTGGTTGTTCGTGCAGCGGGGGGGGAGGGGAGGCGGCCAGGCGCAGGGAGAGGAGAAAGCGCTGCTTGCCAGGGGAGCCCCGCTCGGCTCGCTGCTCCGCCGGAGACCGCCGTCGGTCCGACGTGCCGGGGGCAGAGCCCGGAGCTCTGCTGCACCCAACCCGTGTCACGGGCTCGGATCGGGCCACTCCCCCAACGGCCGCACCAGGATTAGGTGGAGTACGCCATTTTCCTCTCGATATGCAGGAGGGATCTGCGTGCCTCAGAGCCCGAAGGAACAGCCGTTAGCCCCCACAGTTTCGTGTCGGTAGACTCCCTGGACGTGCACTAGCATCTGCTCCGCACAACTCTGCTTCTCAGCAGCTTTAAAACTCAAACTTCACCGGGCATTGTGGCTGGTAGCGTGGCGCCAGCCGGGAGCTCTCACAGAGCCAAACCGACCGCCATGACTCGAAGCCACGCCCATCTCCACAAGACTTTTTTTATCTCAACCACATTTCTTTCATTCACTGGTTTCCTTTCTGGTCTACTCGCCTGGCAGGAACAAATCTCCTACTACTACAGTTGACCTATTCTTTAGTGGCAATATGGGCTAGATTTCTCCAAACTGGTGTCTCAGGAAAGGAGAATTGCTCTCTTGTTGCCATTTTACCTCTTGGATATAGTTGGGGTTTCCTGTTTTAAAGTGTATTTTATTTTACTTCTGGGGGAGTTTGTCCAGTGTTTTCAAAACATTTCAGAATCTTTTATTATGTTGTGTGCATATGTAGGGTAATATCTCATGACCTGCTGCAAAAATGCCCATTTTCGAGAGGTTAACCTCGAAATCCAGCCTCAAACCATCTCTCAAAGACGTTCTTAAATCATAGAATGATTTTGACCGGTTTTGACAGTGATATGTTTATGTATAAAAGATGGCAGGCTTGGGGGAATTCTTTTTAGGTAATGCACAGTGAGATGAAATTTATTTATTAATTGGGACCTGCCTCCAAGAGGCCAGTGCTATGATGTACCTATTTGAGATAGTGTCAGGAATAAATAGACAGATGGTGGGATTCACAAGGGTGTCCCCCACAGTTCTGATGCATTGGGTGAGAAAACCCCCTTGATTGTATTCTGTTTGTTTGGAGTTCCCCTATGCCCAAAGTCACTTGCTGTATACCACTGTAATTCCCTGTCTACCATTCCAGCCGGATAGACCGGGGTGCTGCCTGGGAATTTTCCAAGGGTGCAACACAGGCTGTTCCGGGTTTACAAATTCTGCCGACTCACTCCAGAATAGGCTGCAGCACAGGAGGGAAGAAACCTTGTATTCCGATCCGTGCATCTAAAACGTTTTGGGTATTGGGCCTGCAAATTTCCCCATTCGAGTGGATTGTGTCCTCCAATGTATTCCTCATCTTAGATGTATTCCATCCAGCTTTGCTGTCTTCGGAAACTTTTTCGGCAGAGGGCGCCGTGCGTCGATGTAGAGTCGATGGTCCTGCGAAGGCCTCCGTCGAGGGTGACGTCATCAGGTGTATAAGTAGCATGGGCGGCGCCCGTTGGCCTCAGTTCCGTTTTTCCGCAGTATACGTTGCTTCGGACATTCGGCGCGCCTTGAGTTCTGTGTGAATATATAATAACGAAATATGTCCTAGTCATCGACGCCGACCACGAAATCGGGATTCAAAAAGTGCAAATCATGCTGGTCAAAAATGTCGATCACGGACCTACATCAAGAGTGTTTGTGGTGCCTCGGAGAAGGCCACAACATGGAGGCCTGTACGAAGTGTCAGGCGATGACGGGGAAGGCCTTGCGAGAGAGGAGAGGAGAGGAAAGCTACAGGTAGGTCTAAAAACCGATCGAAAAACCTCTAGCGTCGAGATCCCGTGAGGAGAATTCTCCTCGACGCGAAAGGCATCGATCTAGGTCCCGTAGTGATTCCCATCGCTCGTCGTCTTCGGCAAAAAGATCGAAGAAACGACGCCCCAGGTCTCTCTCCCACCTCGTCAGACGAGTCTACAAAAAAGATGAAATGCCCCACAAAACATTTGTCTGCCGAAGAGTGGGAAGCATTCAGGGTCAAAATTATGGATGTGTTTGAAAAAGCGAAGCCTCGGTCCGCGCCTTCTTCGGGAGCCGGCCAGGAGCGTCATCGCTCCGACACTCGCGCGCCCTCGAGCCCGGGTGATAGAAAAGGGAAGGCTAGGGAACCTTCCAGGACGCCGAGTGAAAAACGCTCGAGTCGACCGCTCGAGGTCATCGACGCCGTCCGAGACCCATCATACCTTGAAGGGAAAATCTTCGAAGGTTGCCTCGACGCCCTCGAAGCAGACCCTATTGACTACCACGGTGTCGTCGATGCCGTTGTCGACGCCGAAACCCTCGGCGCCAAAGGCTCCAGCCAAGCCAGGGAAGCCAGAAAAAGTGGAGGATAAGGTTACAAAACCTGTATTGTCCTCAGAGCCAGGTACTAGACCGCTTCCTCCTCCTCTTCCAGAGAAGGTTTTCAAGCCCCTCCCCAGAAAGGAGTTTTTCAAATCCCTCACCTCAATTTTTGAGGAACAGGAGAGATTTGATGAGGAAGATGTACCTTTTGGGCTAGAATATGGTACCCCAAATGTCCCAGAATGCTTGATCTCAGATGAAAGCAGAATGAGAGATTTGGTGGAATCTTTACACAATGCAAGTGGCATTGACACTTCTCCTGAGAATGACTTTGGTAGACCAGATCCAGGAGAGCATGCCAGTCCATCTTACCGTCAGTTAATGACCAAAGTGGTAGATTACTTGGGATGGGCAAAACCACCAGCCCAATTCGTCCAAGATGATTTAACAGACATATTGGACCATGGTCCTACTGAAGACACAGTACTTCCCTTTCATGTAGCCTTACAAAACAGGGTGGCCAAGAATTGGGAAACTCCGGATTCCATTCCTTCGGTAAATAAGTCCCTTGCATCAAAATACCGCCCAGCCAGTAGCGACCCCGGCTATCTGTCAAAACATCCAACTCCCGAGAGTTTGGTCATACAGGCAGCCACAGCTTCCAACAAACTTGCATACCCGTCTAACCCTCCAGACAGGGACGATAAGCGTGTGGATGGTTGGGCACGCAAGGTATTTTCAGCCGGGAGCATGGCATTAAAATCTGCCGACTCCACATGTGCCTTGGTACATTTTCGTACACTCTTTGGGAGTGCATTGCAATGGCGGCGGAGCACATACCAGAAGGGGAAGAAAGGGAAGGGTTCCTAGCCATCGTTGGAGATGGAAAGGAAGCCATGCAGGAATCCCTTCAATCTGGATTGGACACTGCGAATAGTGTAAGCAGGTCCATGAGCACTAGCATGGTAATGCGCAGATTTGCGTGGTTACGGAAGTCGGGTTTCGCACCGGATATGCAGAACCGCCTTCTGAACATGCCTTTTGACGGGTCTCACCTTTTTGGCAACAAGGCTGACGAGAGCCTTGAGAGGTTGCAGACCTCAAAAGCAACTGCCAAATCTTTAGGAGCTGCTATTAGGCACCCTCAGCCTTTTCGTGCGCAAGGACAGTCATGGAGGGGACGATCCTATTGTTACACCTCATATGGAAAGGCGAGAGGAATGGCCAGTCGGAGGGGCCAGAAAAAGGCCACTCGTGGTGGACGAGGAAAACGTGCTAAACCAGCCTCTCTACCATCAGCGGCTGCAACATCCGCCACAAAACCGCTTTGAGGACTTGCATCACAAAACACCTGTAGGGGGCAGGCTGTCACAGCATCTGCAAGAACGGCGAGCCATTACTTCAGATGTTTGGGCTCTAGAAATAATAGCCCAAGGTTACTGCCTTCCTTTTCTAACGCAACCTCAAAGCATTCCACCAGGGAGACACCCGTTGAAGTCTTCAAACCCGCTCCTACAGCAGAAAGTTTTAACCCTGTTGGAGAAAGGTGCTATAGAACCAGTACCTGCAGCAGAGAGGAACAAGGGATGGTAATCCCCGTATTTCTTGATCCCCAAAAAGGACGGAGGACCGAGACCCATCTTGGACTTAAGAAACTTGAACAAGTTCCTCAGAAAGGACAAGTTCAAGATGGTTACCCTTTCTCAGATCCTTCAGGCCCTTCAACTTCAGGACTGGTTGGTGTCATTGGACCTCCAGGATGCTTATTTTCATGTGCCGATTCATCTCAAACACAGAAAATACCTGAGGTTCGTAGTTGGCGACTCACATTATCAGTTTCAAGTCCTGCCATTCGGGTTGACCTCCGCCCGAGGGAATTCACCAAGTTATTGGTAGTAGTGGCAGCGCACCTCAGGAGAGGGGGGATTCATGTCTACCCCTACCTGGACGATTGGTTGATCAGAGCGCGTTCTGCCGAGCAAGCACTGGATCATCTGAAAGTCACCTGCCACTTCCTCCACAAACTGGGCTTCTCCCTCAATTTCAAGAAGTCACAGATGACACCTTCCCAACAGCTTCAGTACATAGTAGCTGTATTAGACACGTCCTTGGGAAAGAGCTTGCCTCCCAAGTCGAGAGCTCAAGACATTCTTCAGATGGTTTACAAATTTCAAAATGCCCAAAATCTCCAGGCTTACGACTTTTTAAGGTTGCTCGACCTCATGGCATCCTGCATCTTCCTGGTGCCAGAGGCACGCTTGAGGATGAGATCCCTCCAATGGGCTCTAAAGACTCGGTGGTCTCAATTTTCGGGTCAAATGACGGATCTTCTTCAGATTCGAACAGGGCCTGACGAGATCTTTTTATGGTGGACCTCTACAGAGAACATCCTAAAAGGAGAAACTTTTTGGCAACCATGGCCGGAGATCAGTCGTGACGGACGCCTCACTCATGGGGTGGGGAGCTCATGCCAATGATTTGACAATCAACGGTCGTTGGTCTCCATCATAGTCCAAACTACATATCAACCTTTTAGAGCTGAGGGCGATCAGACTAGTGCTGAAGGCCTTCCTGCCATCTGTCAGGGGAAAGAATGTCCTGATAATGACGGACAATACGGTGGCCATGCATTACCTAAACAAAAGAGGAGGTGTGGGGTCACTACCTCTGTGCATAGAGGCAATGCATCTCTGGAATTGGGCAATTCAGGAGGGGATCTCTTTAACGGCAATTCATCTAGCCGGGAAAGAGAATATGACGGCAGATGCTCTGAGCAGGCAGAGCACAGTATCCCACGAATGGAAACTGGCTCAGGAAGTCATTCAAGAGATCTTTGCCCTTTGGGGAACCCCTCAAGTAGACCTGTTTGCAACCGGAATCAACCGAAAATTCCTCAGGTTATCAGGAGGCTGAGAAGGTTTCGGAGCCGCATGATCCTAATTGCCCCGGATTGGGCCAGGAGAACGTGGTACCCGGACCTTCTAGACATGGCCATCTGTCCTCCAGTACGTCTTCCTCAGAGAGAGCACCTTCTCTCTTTCAAATGGATGTCAGGTTCTCCATCCAGAGGTCAAAACGCTCAACCTTCATGTTTGGTATCTGAAAGGCTGAGATACAGGGATTGGAACCTTCCAGATGACGTTATGGAGGTGTTGCTTTTGGCAAGAAGGCCAGCAACAAAGTCTCTATACCGTTGCCGTTGGAAAATGTTTTGCAACTGGCGCAGAGAAAAGAATGTCTATCCTTTTCTATGTTCTATTCCGAAAGTATTAGCTTTCCTTCTGACCCTAGCACATAGAGGTCTGAATATTGGAACAATAAAAGGTTACCTTGCGGCGCTTTCCATTTTCAAGCGCTCATCGGAAGATTGCTCCTACTTCAAAATTCCTTTGATAATACAATTCTTAAAAGGACTCACTAATTTGTTTCCTCCTCACCCATTTCAAGTACCGATCTGGGATCTAAGTTTAGTCCTAAAATTCTTAATGTGTGTGCTCCTTTTGAGTCTATGCACACGTGTCCCTTAAGATTACTAACGTGGAAAACAGCCTTCTTGGTTGCTCTAACATCCACAAGAAGCGTGAGCGAATTACAAGCACTGTCTTCTGGGCCACCCTATACTGTGTTCCATAAGGATAGAGTTGTATTGAGGGTTAAACCATCATTTTTACCAAAAGTAATATCCGATTTTCATTTAGGTCAGAAGATTGTTTTACCCGCATTCTATGCCCCCCCCCCATCCTTTGAAGGTGGAGGAAAGATTACACAGGTTGGATCCAAAAAGAGCTTTAAGCTTTTACATCTCTAGACTTTCCAGACTTAGAGTGGACAACCAGCTGTTTATAGGTTACACAGGAAGGAAACTGAGTCAATCGAAAGGGTTAAGCACTCATTCCACCAGAGGCATGGCCTCCTCCACGGCCCTTCAAAGAGGTGTTCGAATAAGGTCCATTTGCGAAGCAGCAACTTGGTCTTCGCTACACACCTTCTCAAAATTCTGTAACCTGGATGCTTCCCAGTCTAGGGAGCTAACTTTTGGAAAAGCAGTGCTTTATTCTGCCATATAAAGGCAAATATAAAAAAAAAAAATAATAATAATTATCTGACCCCTCCTCCAGAGAAAATATACAAAATACTGCTTTAGGAGTCTATCTAAGATGAAGAATACTTTGGAGGACACAATCCACTCGAAGAACAAGTTACTTACCAACTGGTAACGTTCTTTCGATTGGATGTTCCTCCAACATATTCCTCATCGCCCTCCCAGCCTACCCCTCTGTAGATTTTTCCGGGTTATTGCCATCTCAAATCTCGCAAGGCTGATACCTGTCTGCCAGCACAATCTATACAGTACAAGGTCACAGACAAAAAAAGGGGGAAAAACAGAACTGAGGCCAACGGGCGCCGCGCATGCTACTTACACACCCGATGACGTCACCCTCGACGGAGGCCTTCGAGGGACCATCGACTCAACGACATCGACGCACGGTGCCCTCTGCCGAAAAAATTTCCAAAGACAGCAAAGCTGGATGGAATACATCTAAGATGAGGAATAAGTTGGAGGAACATCCAATCGAAAGAACGTTACCATTGGTAAGTAACTTGTTCTTCTCCCTCCTTCAAACCATTTGCTCCAGCACCCGGGGCCCAGCCATCTTGCTTTCTCTTCTCGCCTCATCCCTATGCACTGCCATCACCCATACTGTGAGTGTCTGCCAATAAGAAAGGGATAAAAGAATCTCCCCAAAAAGCTTTGAAGCAATCGCCCTGGTGCAGCCGTCGCCATTCCATTCGGGAGTGTGCCGGCAGTCCAAATCCAGTGTGCATTCCAGAACTGATGACAAGAATATCCATTCATGGCATTGCCTAATTCCACCTCCCTTAAGAGTAGTTCAAATCTCAATGCCCGGATTCCTACTTTACGTTGCTGCATAACATTGGGAACATTCAAATTTGTACAGTAGCATTTTCTGAGTCCACCCAGACTGGTGTTGGCGTCTTGGCATTCATCACGACAGTCCATGGCAATGTGCTTGTTTAAATGGCTGTGTCACCTGCCTGTTATCCTTTAAGTGCAGCAGTGTGTCCCGCCCTCTGTTGGGCATCTTAATCCGTCTCCAGCCATTTCGCTCCAGCTCTTCGTCAAAGAGGAAGTCGGCTACCCCCGGGAGTCTGCAGGAGAAACCAGAGAAGGCCAAGCCTCAGGGCAAGATGGCCGACCATCCCGTAAAGGCCCAGATGATCCAAGCGAATTCGTCCTCAACTATTGAGGTAGTGGCGGCCGCCCTCTCAAAGGCGAAAGGGGCTGACCAGTCCAGGGAGCGCCGCTGTCAGCCAGAGTTTCTCTGCCTCCAAGGGGGAGGCTTTGGCCAAGCCAGTGAAAAAGACCAGAAAAGAGGATGCCGCCCCTGAGCCCGAGACCGACCCCTACGGACACATAAAAAGGGGCGTGGGAGTGCTCTAGGGTATGGATTTCCGACTAAGACCACATGGTTTCCGTCCATACGGTCCTGGAGGACGTTGGAGATGACTGGAAAGTTGAGGAGGAGGATATCCCCGACGGGGCAATGACTACTAGGGCGGAGACGTCTATGTAGGCGCTGGGCCCAGCAAGCCTGCTCCCCCGTCACCTCCAAGGGATTTGTCACAGGACATTCTTTCAACTCTCCACACTCTTATGTCAGAGATACAGAAGAGGATGCTGATGGCACCATCGGCCCCGTTGACACCGGGCCCACCACCACCGCAGAAGAAGAAGAAGAAGAAGAAGCAGCACCCTATGCCGCCTCATCAGACACTACATGTGCCCTCCCCCTAGGGATACAAGGACAGACATGGCGATGACTGACACTGACGGCGACCTCACCACGCTTCCAAGGGCTTCTCCCCTGGACGAAGTGGGTTCATTCCACTCCATGGTCGCCCAAGCATCGGAACTCTTCCAGCTTACGCTGGAGGAGATGAAGGAGGGCTGTTGGGGAGAATTCTCTGTATAGGCTAATTTCCCAAACCTAGTGAGTCCCCCAGCAGCTTTGCTGGATTTTTGAGGTTTATTTTTTTCTCCTGCTAAGAGTGAGACTCTTTTTCTCCCACTCTTAGACATGATTTGAGATATCCTTTGACTTTGTAATGTTTTATGGGCTATGGGGACTTTTACTCCATAGGGTTTCAGGTGATTTTGGTAAGTGTTAGGCAGCACCCTCAGTGCAGGAACACAGGGGTGTCATAGGGACCCCCAAACATAGACTCGATTCCCTGGGACTGACTACTGTCTCCCAGGGCATGTAAAGTCACCATTGACTTTACTAGTCTTAAATTGTGAACAGAACCAGTACAAACCATCGTATTGTGGAAGTACTGGTAGGGGTAATTAGATTGCCCCTGGGTCTGTTTTTCGAGGGGGCACTGTGCAGTCCCCCCTCATCGAGTTTCTGGCTGGTGGCAGTGGTTACCACGCGAAATATTCCACCGGAATATTTCCTATGGGAATTTCCCATTCATTTTAAACACACCCCTTTTTTGGTGCAATGTTAAAGATACCGCCGGGTTATTTAATATTTCTCCAGCATTGGATCTTTCATGGATTCACATGCTTAGAATATTCCCTGTCGTCAGGCTGGGAATCCTCAGTAAATTATATAGACCTTTTCCATAGGAAAATTTCGACACTTTTGTGGCCTATCTACGTCGTTTTGGGCCGCGTACGCTTGCGCCATTAGGACGTAGAGGTATAAGTAGCCCCGCCCCCGCGGCTCCCTCAGATTTCAACCGTCTACCAAAGTAGTGGGATTACCTCGAGTATCTACTATTTTATTAGGTTGTGCGTTCTTCTACTTCTGCTTCGACGGTTTCTTTTCGAAGAATGTCTGGAAAGGCGTTATTTCGTCCGTGTGCTACATGCGGTCTTAAGAGGGTATATGAAGGAGACGGCCATATGGACTGTATTTACTGCCTTCACCCTTATCATACAGCGGACACGTGTGAGATCTGTCAAGGCTTCTCACAGAAGACCCTAAAAGACTGCAACAGACGGGTGGTTACTTGGCTCAATGATGGAGCAGGTGCGTACCCGGCATCGGAGTTAGGCTCTACAGCCTTGAGATCTAAGTCTCCTGTCCCCCCTCGTCGATCAGGCTCGGCGGAGCCTCCGGCGAAGAAATCGTGCTCATCTGAAAAACGCCCCTCGGAGAAACATCCTGCAAAGTCCTCCTCTTCACATAAGGCTTCGTCTTCTTCCTCCTTATCTAAAAAGGAGAGAAAAGACCCATCGAAATCCTCCTCAGGAGACCGTCGTAAGTCTACCTCGAGTCGAGAGTCCTCGTCCCACAAGTCGAGGTCAAAAACGGCCGGAACGCCTCAAGGCCCTGCTCCACAGACTTCATCGACGACGGTCCGGTCGTCGACGCCTGCTTTGTCTTCGGCGACGGCTCTTCCGACGGCTATTTCGTTAGGTCAAACAGAGCCTATGGGAACGTCGACGGTGGCCCCGTCGGTGGGATGGCAACCAGAGGTTTTTGACCCGATCCCGCCTAAAGCCTTGCTGCAACCAGAAGCAGCTTTCTCCATCTCGTCGGCGGAGGGTGACCGTGATCCGGTTGCACATCCAACCGATCTGGGACTACAACCAACTGGTTTGGGGTCGCTCTTTAGTGGAAGTGCCATTCCAGTTACCTCTTCCTTACTGAATCCCCAGGCTGTTCTGTCTCTGGAGGTGTTGAACACATTACTGAAGCTGTTGGAGCGGTTGGACACTCTGTTACCTCAGCTTGTCCCGACAGCGCCGCAAGCCTTGTCAGTCGTCGACGAGCCAGGCCCGGCTCTTCGCCCTCCACCCAGAATTCCTACTGCTTACCCGGTTGAGTAAGATCGTTCTCGTCCGCAGGAAGAAGGGGAACTGTCAGTCGGAACGTGAAGGGTCGGTTTTAGACATCTCTTTATCCCCCTCAAGGGACCCTACATGGGACTCTGAAGCGTAGATGGAAACTCCGAAGTGTCCAGCGTAGCCATCACCACCTGATGATGTGGGTGCTTTCCATGCCATGATGGGTAAGGCATGTGCGGAGTTTGGCCTAGTCCCAGAAGAAGAGAAAAAAAGATTGTTTTCTGTTCGATCATATGGGCAAGAGAAGAAAGGCGATATTTGCTATCCCCATCTTAGACCATGCCTGGCAGGAGGGACAAAAAACCGTGCGTCGCCCATTTTTCAGAACCGGCAGTAAAAGGTCGATTGGAAAAGAAATTCAATGCTCCGGAATCGACCCCCAAGTGCTTGACGAGTCAAACTTTGTCGCAATCAGTGGTATCCGCCGCGGTGGTCAGAAAGTCAAGGTCGCAACACAAATGCACGACCCCGCCCGATAACGAAGCCAGGAGACAAGATGCTTTTGGAAAGAAAGTGCTATCGGTCGGAGCGACTACAGTTAAAGCAGCCAACTCCCTGGCTATTATGGCCAGTTATGATAGGGAAATGTGGCATCGACTAGCTCCTATCTTGGACCATCTGCCGGAGGAACAGAGGAAGTCTGCCATGCTGCTCGTACATGAGGGAGAAGAGGCCTCCAATCATTCCATTAACATTGCTGTCGACCTGGCGGAATCAGGCTTTAAGCAAATTAACAATGGCGTAGTGTTACGGAGGCAAGCCTGGCTTAAATGCACGACGTTCAGACCAGAGGTACAATATAAGGTAATGGATATGCCGTGCGAAGGAGAACACCTGTTTGGGGAGAAATTCGATGAAGCCCTGAAGGGCATGAAAGAAGATTCTGACACGGCTCGTTCCCTTGGAGCCCTCCAGAGTGGTAGGAATGTTCGTTCCTTTCGTCCCTTCAGAGGAGCATCGGGTAACTCCCGGTTTGGATCATATAGAGACAGAGGTTTCATCAGGACCTCCTACTCTTCCCAAGGCTACAGACGTGCAGCCCAAGCTACTCGAAGGCAGGGATTACCAAACCTCCAGACGACGAGGCGCCTACTCCTCGTCGACGAAGGATAAACCGACCAAAAGCCAGCAATGACAATTTACAGGGCGTCCTGGGGGGCAGAGTGTCTCGTCACGTCGACGAGTGGGCGCGCATAACAGACCAATGGGTTTTGGACACGATACATCTGGGCCATTCTCTACAGTTCAAGGACAAGCCGCCACGCATTCCACCGATGTCCTCGACGCAGCCCCACCTTCAAATACTAATGCAAGAGGTGACGCTTATGCTGCAGAAAGGGGCTATAGAACTGGTCCTGGTGGCAGAAAGAGGACAGGGAGTGTACTCCCGTTACTTTGTCGTCAAGAAACCCTATGGAAAATGTGTCCCATTCTAGATCTACGAGCACTCAACAAACTGCTCAAGAATCTAAAGTTCAAGATGCTTACGCTCCAAGAAGTGATCCGTTCGATACAACTGGGAGACTATTTGTCGGTGCTAGATCTTCAGGACGCATACTTCCATATCCCGATGCGTCGGCGTCACAAAAGATTTCTAAGGTTCGTCGGACGGACCCACTATCAGTTCAAGGTCCTCTCATTCGGTCTAAAATCGTCTCCCAGGACGTTCACCAAGTGTCTGGCTCCAGTAGCAGCCTGGTTAAGGAAAGAAGGTCATCATGTGTACCCTTATCTAGACGATTGGCTAGTGAGGGGGTTGTCTCCAGAAAGAACACAGGAAAGTCTGCATGCCACCATGTGCCTCCTACAACGTTTGGGCTTCGCAATAAACTTCGAAAAGTCCTCCTTATTGCCATCAAGGACCTTGGTCTTTCTAGGGGGCAGAGTTCCAGATGCAGTCAGGACTGGTAAAGCCATCCGTCGAAAGGGTTCTGAAACTGCAGCAAAAAGCATCGGAGTGGAAAGTCAACACCAGAGGATCAGTGCGAAGGTACATGTCCCTACTGGGGACCATTTCGTCCTGCATACCCTTAATCAACAATTGTCGTCTCTTCATGAGACCGATTCAAGAATTCTTGGCGGATCGATGGGCACATAGTCAACTGCTTTGGTCGGACAAATTGACCATCAACAGCAAACTCGTGCAGGCACTTCAGTGGTGGAGAGTTTCCATGAATCTGACAAAGGGAATGCCCTTACTGGAACCGGTGTTCCAGATGATGGTGGTGACGGATGTTAGGCAGAAACCTGTGCAGTTCCCTCTGGGACCACTGCAAAAGATTTAAGACTACAGGTGTTTGACAGTAAACCCACTTGGTAGCAGTCTGTACCACCCAGAGGTATCTGGTAGCTGTGGGTGAGCAGTCAGACTTCCCTCAAGAAGAGTTAGGCAGTATATAGAGCATACATAATGGGTACAGAGGCACAGTAGTACAAGCAAACACTCACCAGAGCTAGGTGTAAAAGTATATAATTATTTATTTAAGACACACTCATAAATAACACTAGCACAGAAAAGGTAAGTAAGTCAAAACACAGTCACTATTACTTATATGTACATCCCTAGTTATTTGTTGGATAAGTCTAAGTTAACACCACTTATTTCCAAACAGAGGTGAGCGCTTAACGTTAGATGGCACTCCAACAAGTTAGTTAAAAAGGGAGGGAAAAGGCAGAAGTAATGAAAACAGCAAGGTAAAACACTTTTCAGAGATTCACAGTAAGTTTAGAAAGGCAGTCTATTGCGGAGCAAGGAAGTTCGGTTGCCAGGCCCACTCTAGGGAAAGCCAGGCGAAAAGATGCCCAAGATCACACAATGTCACAAGTCTTTACAGGTGAGTAGGAAAGGTTTTACTAAGTTTAGAAAAGTTTAGTTGGGGTGTCCCAGGCTTACCCAGGTATGAGAGCCGAGGGCTAAATCTACCCCGTACAATTGGTGGCAAGGGAAGCCGGGCGGGACACGGTACCTTTTTAAAATGGAAAGGATCCTCCAGCGGTGGCAGTTGGTCCTGGTAGTGGGTGCAGGTCGCGGCGTCGTCCAGAGGAAGAGAAGATCTCAACGTGGAGGAAAGCTGAAGGTCGTTGCACTACCAGGGAAGAAACCAGCCATGGATTTTTCCGGTTAAAAGGATGTTACCCCTCTTTTGCGGTTGAGGTAAAAAGTGGTATCCCAGTTGCCGGGGTGCTTGGCACAGGCAAGGCGGCCACGAGATGCTTCAGGGAGGCGAAAAGAAGGCAGAAACTGGTTGTCCCCACCAGTCAAGGGAAGACTCTCCCGGCTGGAGATCTCCTCTGTCGTTGGGAAAAGTGGTGAGACGGTTCCGCAGGGCTCCACCGGTGGTATCGTCTTGGCAGGTCAGCTTGGCTTCTCCCTCTTCGGCTTCTTAGGTCCTGTGGCGACTTCTGAAGAACCAGTCCCAAAAACCCTGCTTTTATGCAGCAAACCCCCATTCATACAGCCTAGCTGTCACTCAAACATGCTAAGTGGTGAGCGGGGCGGCTCACCACTTGGGCCAATCACACCAGAGTGCGACATGAGTTGGCAAGGCAACTCAGTCCAGGGTGCCTAAACCCCCTCCCACACCCCCTGTGGTACCCAGATAGAATGGCACCACTTTGGAGGGCTTCTGTGCAGAAGCCCTCCAAAAGTGGAACAAAGGCTCGACTCGGGTTCAGGGTTACTGAAGTGAACCTAGACGCCATTTTGGCGGCGAGTTCTGGCAAAAAATCCCAACCGGTGAATTTATATTAAATAAATAAACCGGCGGTATCTTTAACATTGCACCAAAAAGTGGTGCATTGAAATCAATGGGAAATCCCATTGGGAAATATTCTGGTGAAATATTTCCGTGGTATCCACTGCCACCAGCCAGAAACTCGGCGAGGGGGGACGGGACAGTACCCCCTCGACAACAGACCCAGGGGCAATCTAATTGCCCCTACCAGTACTTCCACAGTATGATGGTTTGTACTGGTTAAGTTCCTAAGTTAAGACTAGTAAAGTCAATGGTGACTTTACAGACCCAGGGAGACAGTAGTCCGTCCCCGGGTGTGGAGTCTGTTTGGGGGTCACTATGACACCCCTGTGTTACTGCACTGAGGGTGCTGTGTAACACACATTCAAAAACCAATGATAGCCTATGGGGAAAAAATACCCCATAGCCCATAAGCACATAGCAAGTCACAGAAACACTCTCAAGTCATGTCCAAGAGTGAGGGTAAAAGAGTCTCACTCTTGGCAGGAGAAAAAATAAACCCCAAAAATCCAGCAAAGCTGCTGGGGGACTCACTAGGTTAGGAAATTCAGCCTAAACAGAGAATTCTCCCTAACAACGGATGCTTCCCTAACTGGATGGGGAGCTCATCTGGATTCCCTACAGGTTCAGGGGCGTTGGTCATCGGAGGAATCCGGCCTTCATATCAATGTGCTGGAATTAAGGGCGGTGCGTTGGGCCCTGAAATCCTTTCTTCCACGGATAAAGGGATCGGTTGTACGGATTATGACAGACAACACAACAACAATGTTTTATGTAAGGAAACCGGGAGGAACTCTCTCCAGAACTGTCATCCGAAGCCCTGGAGATCTGGCATTGGGCCATTCAGCAGAAGATATATCTATTGGCGTTCCACTTGCCAGGAGTCAAAAACGTGCAAGCAGACTCTCTCAGCAGGGAAATGAACCGAGTACACGAATGGGAATTGAGCGACCAACAACTACACCGTGTCTTCGAGAAATGGGATCATCCGGCCCTCGACCTCTTTGCAACGAGAGACAACAAGAAATGCCCACAATACGCGAGCAGGTGGCCGCAGCAAGACTCACTAGGGGAAGCGTTCTCTTTCCCGTGGACGGGCAAGTTTCTGTATGCCTCCCCCCCCCATTTCCGCTCATACGTCGGACGCTGCAATGGATCCACTATCCATGTCGGGTGATCCTGGTGGCCCCGTACTGGCCCAGACAAGTGTGGTTTTCCGATCTACTCCATCTTTCAGCGGCAGAACCAATGAGGTTCCAGAAAGTCCCGAACCTTCTGTCTCAGGAGAAAGGGGTTGTTTGGCATCACTACCCCGACAGCCTCAGTCTGACAGCCTGGCTCCTGATTTCTCCGAGTTTGATACGTTAGAGATTCCAGTGGACTGTCGTCGCATTTTGCAAGCGGCGAGGGCGTCGTCCACAAACGCTTCATATTCATAAAAATGGAGGAGATTCTGCATATGGTTCGCAGGTCAACCAGGTCTGGTCCCGCTGGATATCACACCGGAACAGCTTCTACCATACTTGCTACTCCTAGCTCAAAAAGGCTTGTCTGTTTCATCCATAAAAGTGCATCTAGTTGCCATTTCGAGATTTACTTGGAAGAGACATTCAACTCCGTTATTTAGTGACCGGCTGATTAAACATTTCCTTGAAGGGTTGTTCCGAACCTTTCCTCCGGCAAAAAAGTTTGCTCCAAGTTGGAGTCTTAACCTGGTTCTGGCAGTGCTGAAGAAGCCCCCTTTTGAGCCGATGTCATCGTCATCATTGACATTTTTGTCATGGAAGTTGGCTTTTCTGGTAGCTATTACTTCGGCTCGACGACTGTCAGAAATACAAGCTTTAGTGATCGATCCACCGTACTTGAGATTTTTCAGTAATAGTCGTGTTGGATACTAATCATTTCATTCCTAAAGTACCTACCATGTTTCATAAGCACTCTTCTATAGTGCTGCCGTCATTGTTTCCAACACCGTCGGTTGCGGAGAAGACTCTCCATACATTGGACGTGAAAAGAGCTTTAAAATTTTAACTCCATCGCACTCAAAGCTTCATAGACATGAGACAGCTATTTGTGGCTTATGGCCATTCGGCTAAAGGTAAGCCGATCTCGAAACAAGGACTAGCCCGACGGGTGTCGTCTACTATTTCCTTTTGTCACTCAAAGGCCGGAAAACCGCTGGAGAAGCGTCCAAGGGCCTATTCGATGAGATCCACTTCCTCGTCGACGGCGTTGTGGTCCGGAATTCCGCTGGGGGACATCTGTCAGGCGGCTTCCTGGTCGGTACCACACACGTTTACCCGGCATTATTGCCTCGAGCAACATGCTGAGGATACACAGATGGGTTCGGCAGTCCTACGGCACCTGTTTCAATAAGGTAAGCCCCAATTAAGGGGTCACATCCTTTGGATAATGTAATTCGAAGTGTGATGTTGTCACTGTTAACATAGTATACAGTGATGTTTTGCCATGATAAATATGCATTATGGTTATGGAGATATTGGTTTGCATACACACCTCCATCTATGGGGGATACTGCTGTACAATCTATTCTAAGCATGTGAATCGATGAAAGATCCAATGCTGGAGAAGGGAATAGTTTCTTACCTGTAACTCCATTTCTCCAGCATTGGTATCTTTCATGGATTCACATGCGCTCACCAGCCTCCCCTGGCATGCAAACCAGATGTCCCCCCAGATTACTTTGGGGTTGAAATCTGAGGGAGCCGCGGGGGCGGGACTACTTATACCTCTAAGTCCTAATGGCGCAAGCGTACGCGGCCCAAAACGACGTAGATGGGACACAAAAGTGTCAATTTTCCTATGGAAAAGGTCTATATAATTTACAGAGGATTCCCAGCCTGACGACGGGGAATATTCTAAGCATGTGAATCCATGAAAGATACCAATGCTGGACAAATGGAGTTACAGGTAAGAAACTATTCCCTTATTCCCCGGTTGGGTCTTTATGCCGGGACTCGGTTTTAAAATGGCGTTTGTGTTCGCCTCTGTAACTCCAACCCACGCCGAGCCCTTTGTTCCACTTTTGGCGGGCTTCTGCACAGAAGCCACCAAAAGTGGTGCCACTCTGTCTGGGTCTACAGGATGTGTGGGAAGTGGGGGGGGGGGGGTTTAGGCACCCTGGACTGAGTTGCCTCGGCAACTCAAGTTGCACTCTTGTGTGATTGGTCCAGTGGTGAGCCGCCCGGCTCAACACTTAGCATGGTAGAGTGACAGCTAGGACTGATGAATGGGGGTTTTCTGCATAAAAGCAGGGCTTTGGGGACTGGAACTTCAGAAGTCGCCACAGGACCAAAGAATCTGAAGTGGGAGAAGCTGAGCCGACCTGCAATGAGGACACCACTGGTGGTGCCCTGCTGAACCGCCTCACCACTTCCCGACGACGGAGAAGATCTTCATCCCGGAGAGTCGTCGTCCTTTGAACTGGTGGGGATAACCAGTTCGCCCTCTTTTCGCCTTCCTGGATCGTCTCGTGGTCGAATCGCCCGTGCCAAGCATCCTGGCGGGCGGATAGCCACGCTTCACCACTACTGCGAATAAAAGGGTAGTACCTTTTAACCGGGAAACTCTGCGGCTGGTTTGTTCCCTGGCAGTGCAACGACCTCCAGTTTTCCTCCACGTCGAGATCTTCTCTTCCCCTGGACGAAGCACCGACTTGTACCCGCTGCCAGGAACAACTGCCCCCGCTGGAGCTGCAACAGACTGTTCAAGGTGTCCCGTAAATCCTTGACTCTCTATCCTGGGGTGACCTGGGACCTGTTAACTAACTTTCTCTGAACTGATCCAACCCTTTTTGAACTATCTGCAAAGACTTTTAAAGTATAATTCAACTGTGTGATCTTGGACACATTCCGCCTTGCCCTCTCCAAGAGTGGGCCTGGCCTATGAACTTTCTTGCTCTTTAGTAGACTCTGCCTTTCCTGACTTGCTGTGGTTCTTTAGAAAGTGTTGGTATTGTGTACTTTCCTAATTCTGCCTTTTCCCCTCCCTTTTTAACTAACTTATTGGAGTGCCATCTTAGGTTAAGCGCTCACCTCTGTCTGCAAATAAGTGGTGTTTTAACTAAGACTTGTTTAATAAGTAATCAGGGATGTATATATATTGATAGTGACTGTGTTTGAACTTGCTTGCCATATTAGTGCCAGTGTATGTTTAAATAATTATATACTTTTATACCAAAGCTCTGGTCAGTGTTTGCTTGTGCTACTGTATCTTTGTACCTATTTTGTATACTCTATATACTGTCTAACTCTTCTTGAGAGAGGTCTGACTGCTCAGCCGCAGCTACCAGGTAGATCTGGGTGCTACAGACTGCTACCAATTGGGTTTACTGCCAACACCTGTAGTCCTAAGCCTTTTGCAGTGGTCCCTAAGGGAACTGCATAGGTTTCTGCCTAACAAGGGCTTTCTTGATCAACGCCCGGATGCGAAAAGGAAGACCATTCTGGCGGTGCCCCTTCTGAACAGTGTCTGGGATGAGGGCCTGGCATTGCTGAAAAACCCTGTCTCAGCCCCAGCGAAGAGAGACCGGCTGGAGAAGAAATACTGGGTGCCGTAGTCTGCACCCAAGTGTCTGTGGTTACAGCCATCACCAGACTCGGAGGTCTCGGCAGCTACGCGGAAGCAGTCATCCAACCAGTCATCCTTGTTAGGCAGAATCCTGTGCAGTGCCCTTAGGGACCCCACTACACACAATTTAGACTACAAGTGGTAATACATGTTTTACCTTTGGTACAAGCCTGTACTACTATGTTAAAGTGGTAGCAGTAGCGGAGCAGCCAGGCTTATCTCAAGAGTATATGAGCAGTAGCAGAGATTACACAAAGGGACCACAATTACTGTGACTCAAGCAAACACTGACTCAAGGTTTTAGGTAAAAAATATAAGTACATTTATTTTTAAACTATTTGTTATTAAACACAACACTTCCATTAATTCAAAACGACATGTAAAATATACTACAACCAACCAATTAACTTTGTACAGTATAACTTCAAGGTAAGTACCCTATATTTTAACAGACCGGTGTCGTGGAATAAAAGACGTTACCGGGAATACATATGCGATCACTTTTTGACAGTAATGACAGTTCGGTCTTACTAAAGAAACACGTATCCGCGGCAAGAAATGTTTCCGGGGCAAAAACACACTTAGCACCTGAGATACCCAGAGAGAGTTGGGGGCAAAAATCATAGGCAATACTTTTGTCAAGGCAGGCAGAATCGGAGAAAACTCAGACAGAAATTCAAGAGTCAATAGGCCGAAGCCAGTGTCAAGTGGAACCGGGTTCCTGTTGTTGAGGATCACACAGTCGGACAGTTCATGATTCAACGTAGCCAGGAGTACTTAGATATTGTCAATGGAGGAAGCAAAAGTTATAAGAAGGAGGGAAGATGAGGACAAGCCTTGTAGGAGGAGAAAAAGGGATTCACCCGATTTCCTCAAGCAGAACACAGTACCTTATTCAATGAAGTTGCTGGTGCCACGGCAGTTGTTCCTGGTAGTTTCCTGCAGACCCACTGTTCCTGGAGCTTCGGCAAGAAGGACGACGTCTGGAGGGGTCTGCACCACACAGGGCTGAAGCCGGCAGCAGCAACAGTGAATAAAAGGTGCGCTCCTTAAATACAGAAAAGGCTCTTCAGATGCTATCCGGATCACTACAGCAGTGTGCAGCGATTTCGACCATGAAGAGGATCCTCTGGCTGTAGATGAGCTTGTTATCCCCACCAGGCTCAAGAGAAGAAGACTCCGGACTGGATCTTCTCTGGTCGTCGAAGTGTAGATAGCTCAGGACTGCAGCAGGGCTTCACCGGGACGGGATAGTTGCAGCAGCTGTCGTTTCTCTGCTTCTCTTCGGTTCCTTGTAGTTCCAGTGGCGACTCCTAGCCCAAGAGTCCTGCTTTTTATGCGAAAAATCCCCCATTCACACAGCCTGCCTGTCGATCACCCAGCAGGGGGGGTTGTACAGCCCAGACAACCACCTCAGCCAATAATGGCAAAGTGCGACTTGGGTTTCCTAGGATACCCTGTGCAGGGGGTGACTACACCCCTCCCTCACATTCAACCCACCTAGACACCCAGGCGCCAAAGAGGAGGGCTTCTTGGCAGAAGCCCGCCAAAAGACAGTGAACAAAGAAGGCTAATCTGGTTTGCCGTGCAAAGTAAAACACAAGAAGGACTTTAAAAAAAGAAATCGCAAATAAACCCGTCCGGAGCCAAAAGAAAGTATTTGGTCAAGCAGGTTTAAGTTCGAGGCTGATATAATAGCCTAAAACAATACCACGTTTATATAGTATAATCGCGGTAGAAACGTTAGGGTAGATACCACTGCCACCAGCCAAGTCTAAATGTTAAGAGCGAAACAATGCTCTAGGAGGTACAGATAAAAAGGGCTAAGGATTAACCCTTTCCAGTACTCCATGTAAGATGGGATGTACTGGATCTGTGGTTAAATGACCAAGTGAAGTTAATGGCAACTTTACCCTTTTCTGGGGGACAGTAGTCAGTCCCAGAAATGGAGTCGGTGGGAAGTCTAAAAAACAACCCTGTGTCACTGCACTGAAGGTGCGGTGTAACACACAAAAGGGGGATACTGAAGTGGTGTACTCCAGAGCCCACAATCATAAAAACAGATGAAATACACATGGCAAAACATGGGTAAGAGTGGGGAAAAAGCTCACACTCTTACCAAGTGGAAAGAATTAACTCCAGAAATCCAGCAAAGCTGCTGAGGGACTCACTAGGTAAGCGAAATTAGCCATTGAATGAGAATTCTCCCCAACAATCCTCAGCCTCCGTGGGTAGAAAGGTCATCTATGGTACAAGATGGCCCTGCTACTGGATTTCCTCCCTGAGGACAAACTGGTTGAGGCACTGGAGATACTTCAGGAGGGCGAGGTGGCGTTGGACCACGCCATCACTGTGGCACTAGACCTTGCGGACATGGGGTTGCGCCAAATGGGAAACAGGGTGTACCTGCGTGGCTGGTTGAAGGCCACCAACTTTAGGCAGGAAGTCAAGACGAGGGTCCTGAACATGCCGTTTGGGACCATCTCTTTGGAAAGGCTGTCTATGAACACTGCAGGCCATCAAGAACGACACTGGGATGGCCCGTGCCCTGGGCACGCTGCAACAGCACCGTCCGTCTTTTCGTTCCTCAGGAGGGAAGTCGGGCAGATCATCGAAAGGTTTCGGCAGAGGATCGTCCTCGTACCGCCAACCCTTCTATTCCACGACCCAAGAGGCTTACAGGGGTTGTTCCAAGGCCCTTCGGAGGTGGCTGCCATCATCGTCGAGGCTCACAAGGCGGCGCGCAGGCCTCTAAGCCGGATTGAACCGGCCAAGACGTCGGGCCCCCACCCCAGCACCCTGATGGGTGGCTGGCTGGCGGACTTTGTCAGTGTGTGGGAAAACCTCTCCACTGATTGATGTGTGCTGGACGCTCTTGCCCATGGACACACTTTGGAGCTTTAGCAAAATGTCTGTGGATACCACCAGTGGCTCGGCAGGAACAACACATCCTTCAGCTGCTGCTGGAGGTCCGGGCCATGTTAAAAAAAGGGGCGATAGAGCTGGTTCCAAAGCAGCTCCCGGACTCCAGAATTTACTCCAGATACTTCTCATTAAAAAAAGACTGGGGGCTGGAGTCCCATTCTCGATCTACCACGACTCAACAAGTACATTGAGTCCCAAAAATTCAGGATGGTCGCGTTGCAGCACGTGCTCGGCCAACTGAAGAAGGGGAACTTTCTGTTGTCGCTGGATCTAGAGGACGCATACTTCCACATCCCCATTCACGAAAAACATTGCAAATTCCTGTGCTTTGTCATACAGGGGAAGCACTACCAGTTCAAGCCCCTTCCCTTCGGACTGAAGTCGGCGCCCAGAGTCTTTACGAAGTGCCTGGCACCAGTGTTGGCTCATATGTGCCTGCGAGGAAAACATGTATACCCATTCCTCGATGACTGGCTCATCCGTGCCAAGTCAAGGGAGATCCCCATCGATCACACAGAGGATCGTCCAGCTGCTGACGGATCTGGGGTTCTCCGTAAACTCTGAATTCCTGCTTGATTATATCGCAAGATGCTCTGTTCCTGCGGTCCAGGTTCAACACGGTCTCCTTCGTGGCCTCTCCCTCTGAAGACAGGATAGCGTCCATCCTGGGCATGGTACGACAGCTGTTAGCACTGAAGATCGCCACGGTGAGGACCATCAAGTCCATGCTCTGCATGATGTCGTCGTGCTTCTGCCTGATCAGACTCTGTAGGTTGTGGATCCGTCCTCTTCAGGAGTTCATGGACGCTCTTTGGATCCAGGTGTCCTGAAGCTTCGCCGACAAGATTTTCCTCGCCGAGGTGTTCCGTCGAGCGATAAGGTGGTGGGGCGTACGCTCCAACATCACTGTGGGTGCCGGTTTGTAGAAACCACCTTACGAGGAGACGGTCACCATGGGCGCTTCCCTGGAATGCTGGGGAGCTCATACCGGACGTCTCCACGCCAGAGGCCTGTGGCTGCCGGACGAGAAAGACTTCCACATCAATGTCCTGGAGCTGCGGGCAGTGTTCTGGGTCCTCAAGTCGTTCTTCCCATCCCTCAAGGGCAAGGTGGTGAGGGTCTTCATGGACAATACCACAAAAATGTTCTACATCAGGAAGCAGGGTGGCACCAGATCCCCAGCACTCTCCAGAGAGGTGCAGGATTTGTGGCGCTAGGCTGTCGCTCAGGGGATGTTCCTCGCTCCTTTTCACCTGGCGGGAGTCGAGAACACCATCACTGACTCACTGAGCAGGGAACTACGCTTTTGCCACGAGTGGGAGCTTTGGCAGGATCAGGTGGACAGGCTCTTCCTCAAGTGGAGCAGTCCCGGAACGACGTGTTTGCAACTGCGACAAACTCCAAATGCTAGAGGTTGCCAGCAGGTTCCACCAGCCAAAGAGCGTGGGGGACGGGCTCTCTTTCCTTTGTTCCTGTACAATTCTCCTCAGTTGCCCCTTCTGCTGCGAGTCATCAATCTACTCAAACAGTGCCGGTCTAGGATGATCCTTGTCGCCCCGACATGGCTGAGGCACATTCTCAGCTTGTCGACGTCTCCTCCAGTCAAGCTGCCAGTGGTCGTGGATCTGCTCGCCAGAGAAAAAGGCGCAATCCTGCAGCCAGGATCGCTGATCCTGAAGGCCTGTCTGCTGCAGCATTCCAGTTCAGAGGGTACTGAACTACTGAGCTACTGGTGGACTGCAGGGAGGTCCTTGCCAGGGCATTGTCGACTCCTAAGTGCTACGGTCTGAAGTGGAAGTGGTTTGTGACTTGGTGCCGGTCGCAGAAGATCAACCATCTGAGTGCCACGGCCCCTCTGATCCTTCCGTAGTTGTTGTCATTGACAAAGGCGGGACAGGCGCACGCCTCCATCAAGGTGCATCTGGAGGCTGTCCCTCGCTACCCCAGGTCTCTGGGACGGTCTTCTCTTTGGTCCCACCGTCCAGTCAAGGAGTTCCTCAAAGAACTCTTCTTTGTCTCTTTGCTCCAGTTGACGATCTGGGGAGCAGATGCAGGATTCCTTTTATCCCAAATTCAGACTGAGGGCTGCTAATCATGGTCCGCCTCTTGCCCCCATATCTGCCCAGAAACACACATCCCCCGGCTAGGATGTGGATTGGTACAAGACCGTCCCATCCCCTTAGTGTGTGCCCACCTCCCTTTTTTCTGGGAACTCTTGATAGCCTGCGAACGTGCATACCATTTATGGCCGTCCATGAGCAGAGGGGGCAGGAAGAAGTCTAGGGATGAGGTGGCCAAAGGGCTGGGCTAAACACGTTCGCGTCAATTTTGAGTGTATGGTTTTCAAAATGACATTGTACTATGAATGCATCACCTTGCACGCTAGCAAAGCAAAAACAGGAGGAAAGTGTCTGCTGCTACAAGGTCGTCCTGGACACATCCAAAAAGCAACTAAAATGTTTCAAATGAACTGGATAAAGGGATGCTTCAGTAAAAAAAACAAGGGAACCTTGCAAAGTGTGACAAGCTCCCCCTGATGAGAGCTGCCCAGTACTCCCAAAAGAGATGAGTTGAGCAAGGCACTAAAAAGTAAAGACTTTTACATGTTCTAGCCATGGCAAAAAGCGAGGGTTTCCATTGATGTCACTGGAAAAATATGTCCGGAAAGAAACCTCTTTCTCATGATTATATTAGATTTCAATAGAAATCCAATTTTTCTCCAGCCTATTCACTTTCCTCCTGTCTTTTGGATCAGTGTTTTTCATAATATGTATGTGTTGGATAAATGAGCTAATCTTCCAAAGACCTTTTCTGACATCTAGCGGGCCCTGATCATGGCATACGGGCCCCAAAGGCATAATTTTCTCGCTGGATAGAGTCCTAAATTGCTGTGCCTTTTCAGGGTATTCCTTCCTCCGTGGGGGCTACTTGCTCATACCATTGGGCCAAGCTACAATCCGTTGTCTTTTAATGTATTTTTTTCCAAGTTATATGGATCTCCCAAATACATTGTGCATAGATTACTCCTTTTTTCCAGGGATTATGTATTTGAATAGTTTGCCCTTTTGTCACAGTATAATCTTCCATGTGCATGAAGGTTGTGGGCTAGAGGAGAACAGCAGTAAGTCTAGGTGATTCTGCATAGTGACACTTCTATTAATGGCCCATATTTACTCTTTCTGTGGGCTGCTCATTCTTCAATGAGTATGGATATTCGCATAAGTGTGCAGGAAAGAGTACAATGTTCTAGGAGTACTAGAAGTCACTATTGTGAGCTGCTTATATTTGTTTCCGATGGGGCATGAATGTGGGCTCTTGTGATAGTTGCAAAAAGGGGCATGTTAACCATCTTTGCTTTGTAGGATTTCCTTTCAGAAGTTGGGTACTTGCCTTTTACTGGAGGAAGATGGTGCTTTTGTTATTCAGGAGTGGGACAAGTGTCTATTTAACCTGTCACTGATTTAACTTGTCTTTTATAGGGGTCGTCTGAATGTGCTAGCAAATGTGATTCGGAAAGAACTGGAGCAGATTTTTTGCCAGTTTGATCCCAAGTTGGAAGCTACAGATGAGGTTAGTAACTGCTTAAAACTGTCTAGAGTGGTTAGAGGGTTTCTGCATTTCCAAGGATAAGCTTTCAGTATTTATTGTAGAAGTGTCACTGTATTATCTCTGGAGATGATGTGCTTGCTATCAATAAAGCAGTTTATAAATGTACTTAACTGCCATGCTACCCCTCCTTCTCAACTGGTTGGTATGGCATGCTTGTCCCTGAAAGGAGTTCTCAAAAAGGAGTGCCGTCACATTCTGTGTTATAAGCTAAAGCTGCAGTTCATTGTTTACTTTCACATGCTAGCCTTGTCTAGGCAGAAGTATCATTGACCACAGCGCCCAGATCCAGTTTTCTCACCACCTAAGTTCAGGTTAGGAAAAGTATGCTCTTGGAATCCTGTTTTAAAGTTCTCCAGCATGGGGTCTGGCATGGATTCACATGCTCATGAATATTCCACGTCGTCAGGCTGGGAATCCTCGGTAAAGAAAAATCAGTATCAGTTTCGTTTCTGATCTGTCTTTCATAGTAGTAACCAATCACTGATCTCTGCGTCATACTGACCACAGCCAATGACTGCCATCTCCCTAAGCCCCGCCTCTGGCAGCCATCTTCAGATTTTTACCGCACGTTCAAGTGTTGGGATCCTCGTGCTATTGCTCTCGAGCGTTAGTGCTTTTTTCGCGCTTTTTCTTAAGAAAAATGTTCTCTCTTTCGGTCAAAAGAGCCTCAAGCTCCACCGTTTCTTTATCCGATCAACGGGGACCCGTGTCGGATTCTTCTACGCCCCTCAAGGGTGACGATTTCGTCGAGCCACGCTTTTGTAGGACTCCAGAAGTTTCTCAGGCCCTTCTCGAGCATGGCCCAGGAGAAGGGAAGCTCGACGCCCGGAAAGCTGTTCAGGGTCTGCCCTGGATGCCAGCTTCAGAATGTCTTTAAAGAGGACGAACACTCCCTTTGCCTTTACTGCCTGCATGAAGACAAGACGCACGTGGAGAAGGACTGTGCGTTTTGCGGCAATATTTCGGAGCGGACCATGAAGGACCGCCATCAGCGTCTCGCCAACTGGCTGGAAGGAAAGAGCCCGTCAGGCGAGAAGAAGAAGTCCGAGCGGTCTTCTAAGACCTTTGAGGGCGCCCCGGTGACGGGGGTCCAACAGAACACCAAGCACCGCAAGTCCGCTGGCACCGGGAGCGCCGAACGGTCGGGCTCTACGGGCGCCAGGCAGGGCGCATCCTCCCCGGCGCCATCAACCACGAGCCAATGCTCTGGCTCGGGTAAGAGGAAGGCCGAGCACCCGGCGAAGCTCCTGGAGAGACCCCGGTCCTGCTCGAAGGCCCCATCGGAGGGGGAGCGAGGTGGTGACCCTCCCCCCAAGGAGAAGGCGGTGAGCGCACCTAAGGTGGTGAAAGCCTTGATCCATCCGGCCAAGGCCTCTATCGAGACAGTCGCGGCGGCCCTGGCTCAGCCTGTGGAGGCTACACCAGTGGTGGCGACCTCGGGGCCCAGAATCTCCCTGCCACCGCGGAGGGAGTCCTCTTTCATGCCCATCGACAGGACCCCCGTGAAACCTCCGACGGAGAAGAAAAAGGGGGGGCAGGAGGTTGTCGTGGATTCGGCCTCAACCTCTGAGGAGGAGCTGATCGAAGTCTTAGGCCACGGCGCTGGCGTGGAAGAAGACCATCCTGTCGGGAGGGACCCTGACGTGGGAGGAGAAGAGAACGTTGAGGGTGCCGACGGGGCTCCTGATCGCCCGTCGGAACCCCCTCAACCAGTGCCGCAAGAAAACTCGGCGGCCATTTTGTTGGCTATACAGTCCTTATGCTCGGAGATAAGGACGAGACTGCCGTTACCACCAATGGAGGACCCGGAGCCAGGCCCTTCTGGGAGCCCTCCTCTTAAGAGAAGGATTCATCCTCCACCTCCTTTTCAACCATTGCGCCCTGCTCAGCCCTCCTCCCCGTCCACGACATGTGGGGATGATACAGGGACTGACACGGCCACGACGGGTACAGACGACGAGGTTTACGACGAGGATCTCCCGTCGTCACCTCCCACCCGGGCTTCCCCGCCCAACGAGATTGGATCGTTTCACGCCATGATCGCCAGGGCATCCGAGCTTTTCCAGCTCTGCCCGGAAGAGAAGAAGGAAGGTTTCCTTTATCAACGGTGCGAGACCAAGAGGAAGACGGTCCTCGCTGTACCTCTACTGGACGATATCTTGGATGAAGGTCTCTCCCTCCTCAAGAACCCATCCACAACGCCGGCTAGAAGGGATCGGTACGAGAAGTACCGGGTCCCGGACGCGGCCCCCTTGTGCCTTTGGGCACAGCCGACCCCGGACTCGGTCGTCTCCCCGGCGGCCAGGAAGAAAGCGGGGGGGGCGGGGGCGCGGCCTCTACGTCAACCTCCCAGCCGGACGGCGAGGGAAAGAAATTGGACACGATGGGACGCAGAGTCATCTCATCGGCAGCGACGACGATTAAGGCTGCCAACGTCTTGGCTATCGTAGCCCGCTACGACAGGGAGTTGTGGTACAAACTCGCCCCCCTGCTGGACCTCCTACCAGACAAGAGGGCAGAGGCCCTAGAGATCTTGCAGGAAGGAGAAGTGGCGTCGGACCACGCCATTACGATAGCGACGGACATCGCTGACACTGGATTTCGCCAGTTGGGCAACGGCGTGTGCCTTAGGCGGCGTGGATGGCTCAAGGCTACTGACTTCCGTCAGGACGTGTAGACCAGAGTCTTGGACATTCCGTTCGACGGGAGCAACCTGTTTGGGAAAACAGTAGACGATTCCCTACAAGCCATCAAGGCGGACACGGAGACAGCCCGGGCTCTTGGTGTTCTCCAGCAACGACGGCCGCCCTTTCGGAGTGGCGGAGGCAAACAGGGTGCCTCCAAAGGTTCCAGCGGCGGATTTTCCACCTATCGTCAAGCAGCCCGTTTGTCGTCACAGAAAGCCTACAGGGGGTCGAGGCAAGTCGGGCGGACCCCGCCGTCGTCGCCAAGGAGGACAAGGCAGCAAAGCCTCGTCGAAGCAGGACTGAACCGGCAGTGGGGTCGGGCCCCCACCGAAGCACCCCGGTGGGAGGCCGGCTGGCGAGCTTCGTCAGCGTGTGGGAGTCCATCTCCACCGACCGTTGGGTGCTGGACGCCTTGGCTCAGGGTCACGCGCTCGAGTTTCTAAAGGGGTGCCCGCGCGTCCCCCCTGTGGCCAGGAAGCAAATTCATGTCCCTCAACTTCTCTTGGAGGTAAGGGCGATGCTCAGGAAGGGCGCCATTGAGCTCGTCCCAAAGAGGCTTCGGGGCTCCGGAGTTGACTCAAGATACTTCCTCGTGAAGAAGACGGGAGGATGGCGTCCCATCCTGGACCTACGACGACTGAACAAATTCATCAAGGCACAGAAGTTCCGGATGGTCACCCTCCAACACGTCCTGGGTCAACTGGAGGAGGGCGATTTCCTGTCGTCGTTGGATTTGGAGGATGCCTACTTCCATATCCCCATCCTAAAGGGACACCGAAAGTTTCTCAGCTTCGTGGTCCAAGGGCGTCACTACCAGTTCAGAACCCTTCCCTTCGGATTGACCCAGGGGGTTCACCAAGTGCCTCACACCGGTGGCGGCGCGGCTGCGCCTAGAGGAGATCCACGTCTACCCCTACCTGGGCGACTGGCTCATCCGAGCAAAGACGAAGGAGCTCGCCGTGGACCACACGGCAAGGACCGTCCAACTACTCACAGACCTGGGATTCTCCATAAACTACGCCAAGTCCCACCTGGTGCCCGCGCAAGACGCACTGTTTCTGGGAGCGAAGCTCGACAGTGTCGCTTCTGGCCTCTCCGTCGGAGGAAAGGACGAGGGCCATCTTGGGCAAGGTGCAGCGGATGCTGGTTGCGGACGCGGCCAGGGTGAGGTCCATCAAGTCCCTCCTCGGAATGATGTCTTCTTGCATTTATCTCATCCGCCTGTGCAGGCTCCGGATGCGCCCGTTGCAGGAGTTCCTGGACGCATGCTGGATCCAGACGACGGGCAGCTTCGAGGAGAGGATCACACTCGACAAGAGTTTCCGACGAGCGATCCGGTGGTGGGGCACCCGCGCGCATCTGACGGCGGGCATGGACTTCCAGACCCCAGGCCACCAGAAAACAGTGACCACGGATGCCTCCCTGGAGGGGTGGGGAGCGCACACCGGAAACCTGCACACGAGGGGTCTTTGGCTGCCAGCGGAGAGGTCCCTCCATATCAACGTCCTGGAACTCCGTGCTGTGTTTTGGGCCCTCAGGTCCTTTCTTCCGTCCCTCAAGGGCAAGGTGGTGAGGATCTTCACCGACAACACCACCACCATGTTCTACATCAGGAAGCAGGGCGGTAACAGATCCCCAGCCCTGTCCAAGGAGGCACAGGATCTGTGGCATTGGGCTGTCGCCCAAGTGATGTTTCTGGTGCCGTTTCATCTGGCAGGAATAAAAAACACCATCGCCGACTCGCTCAGCAGAGAACTGCGCTCGTGCCACGAGTGGGAACTACGACAGGATCTAGTGGACCACCTCTTCCAACGGTGGGGCACACCCCAGATCGACCTGTTCGCGACGGCGACGAACTCCAAGTGCTGGAGGTTCGCCAGCAGGTTTCCCCAGCCGAGGAGCATGGGCGATGCTTTCTCGTTCCCCTGAGAGGGCCTGTTCCTATATGCGTTCCCTCGATTGCCGTTGCTGATCCGGCTCATCAACCAGTTCAAGAGGTCACGGTGCAGGATGATCCTCGTCGCACCTGCGTGGCCGAGGCAGATATGGTTCCCGGACCTTCTGGACTTGTCAGCGTCCCCGTCAATCAAACTGCCAGTGGACGCGGATCTTCTCTCCAGGGAAGGAGGCGCCATCCTCCATCACTACCCGAAGTCGCTGAACTTGCAGGCCTGGCTCCTGCAGCGTTAGAGTTTGGAGGTTACGACATACCGGCCGACTGCAGAGAGGTTCTTGCAAAGGCCAGGGCGTCCTCCACTCTTAAATGCTACAGACACAAATGGAAGAGGTTCTCTGTCTGGTGCCGCGCACAGAAGATAAACCCTCTACGGATTACGGCTCCCCAAGTACTGCCGTATCTGCTGACGCTGGCCAAGGCTGGACTGGCGCACGCTTCCATCAAGATTCATCTTGCTGCAATCTCCCGATACACCCGAACCACGGGACGGTCGTCTTTGTGGTCTCATCGTCTGGTGAAAGAATTCATTAAGGGACTGTTCAGATCGTTCCCGCCGGTGAAGGCCCCGGCCCCGGCGTGGGAGCTCAACAGGGTGCTGACCTAGCTCATGGGACCTCTGTTCGAGCCTCTGCACTCCGCTCCGTTGAGGTTCTTGTCGTGGAAAACAGCGTTTCTTGTGGCCATCACCTCCGCACGACGGGTGGGAGAGATCCAGGCCCTTTCTTGCAAGCCCCCGTACTTGACTTTTCACGACACGAGGGTAGTGCTCAGGACGCATCCCTCCTTCATGCCCAAGGTGCCGTCGGACTTCCACCTCAACGAACCCTTGGTGTTGCCTGTTTTCTTCCCGTCGCCTTCGTCGCCGGGTGAAAGGACTTTGCACTCGCTGGATGTGGCTAGAGCGCTGAAGTTCTACGTGGACCGCACAAAGTGTTTTCGGAGGACGTCACAACTTTTTGTGAACTTTGGACCTGTCAATCAGGGGAAGGCTCTCTCGAAGGCTTCCATTTCCAGATGGCTCTCCGGCTGTATCATGTACTGCCATCGGTTGGCAAACCGACCGCTACCTGGCCGTCCGAGAGCCCATTCCACCAGAACGATCACAGCTACCACGGCGTTCCTATCTGGTGTGCCCTTGCTGGACATCTGCAGGGCTGCTACGTGGAGGTCGACGCACACCTTCACAAAATTCTACTGTGTCGATCGGGATTCCAGGGAGGAGTCCAGGGTCGGCCAAGCAGTGCTGCGCAACCTGTTCGCCTAAGGTGAGCCTGGTGAGGAGGTAAGAATTGCTTAATATTGAGTTTTGATGTAATGCTTAATGTTGAGCCTTTGCCACCTCCCGTGGTTGTGCATGTGTGTACTGCTATGTATTCTTTTATTCATGAGCATGTGAATCCATGCCAGACCCCATGCTGGAGAAGGAACAAGTTACTTACCTGTAACTGTTGTTCTCCAGCATGGGTCTGGCATGGATTCACATGTGAACCCTCCCGCCGACCCCTCTGCGCTCTTCACTTGGTCATACTGCCTCTTTACTTGCTACCAAATCTGAAGATGGCTGCCAGAGGCGGGGCTTAGGGAGATGGCAGTCATTGGCTGTGGTCAGTATGACACAGAGATCAGTGATTGATTACTACTACGAAAGACAGATCAGAAACGAAACTGATACTGATTTTTCTATACCGAGGATTCCCATCCTGACGACGGGGAATATTCATGAGCATGTGAATCCATGCCAGACCCATGCTGGAGAACAACAGTTACAGGTAAGTAACTTGTTCCCTTTTTTTTGTGTTTTTTTCCCCTCTTACAGGTATGTTATTTGGAGGAATTTCATGCCAGTTATCACCTATGGTCTGTGCCAGGATTACTCTGACGACATTGAGATTTTATTTTCACTTGGTGCTTACATTATACCTAAATGAAAAAAGAAATCAGTACTGTTTTGTATTCTATCCAACAATGGAAAGTAGAGTATCTAGCCCCACCCTGGAGGCCATCTTCAGATTATAACCGCACGTCTTGCTGAGGACTTGTATCCAGCTTTGAAATTGTTATCAAGCTATACATTTATTTGAAGACATCACCATTCGCCAGAAAACAAATACGTTTTTGTGGGCAGCAATGGAAGGGAGATCCAAAAAGTCTCCTTTTAAACCCTGTGGCATTAAAAATGTTTATGAAGGCACAGGCATACGGAGTGCATATACTGCCCCAATGACACGCCTGAAGCGTGTGCGATCTGCCAGAGCTTCAGTGCCAAAACGTTGAGGGATAGACATAGACTTCTAGTATGTTGGCTTAATAAGGGCAAATACTCCCCATCAGAAGCAGTGTCCTCATAGTGTAGCAATAGGTCCCCCTGTCAAGCCCTCGATCCACAAGAAGGCTAGATCAGAGGAGAGGCCTCCAGCCTTTTCTAAAACAGCAGAGGCCTAAGGAAATGGCCATAACTGCTGAAACGGCACTTTCCTCCATGATTCCAGTGGCGGCAACAACAACTTCATCAAGGGCTGTTCAAACGCATAAGGCTGCATCAACCGCATCCTCATCCATGACGAAGCACTCATTGACGACCCGTTGATTCCGCATCCACAACTCTGACACGGCCCACCACAGCCTCCTCGTCCATGGCACAGGGGGTGTGTCCCACGACACCTGATACGTCACGGTCCACGACCCCATCGTCCACACACAAAGGCTTCGTCTATGGGCATGGCAGCGGCAACCATCGCCAAAAACAATGCTGTCATTAGCAACAACTCAAAGACAGTCTATGAAAACCTTGCCATCGGTAACTGACCACGCCGTCGATAAAACCAACCCCTTAAGTGGCACCATCCTCAATGACGGCATGAAAACCTTCGCTCATGGCATTGTCATTGAGAAGCTGTCAAAATCTTCACCCGAGCCCTCAAAAGGACCACTAGTACAGTCTACTGGACAAAATCCAAAAGCATATTGTGGAAAAGACTCCCAAAGATGCAGAGATACCCCCAATGGTCATAACGACCCCTATAGCGGTACTTTCCGTACCCAAACAAGTACCCTTCCCAGTACAATATAGCGAACGGAAGGCACATCCTCCAGAGAAACTCTGGTCACCCTCCATCACCAGTCTCCTCGATTATGCCAGACAAAATCCTGGAACACCAGATGATATGGCATTTACATGATATGATATGATATGATATGGCCCTACAGCGCCTGACTTGCCCATGCCGGGCGCGACGCGGCGCGAAACCGAGGCTGAGCCTCGATCACATCAGCTGGTTCCGCCGGCAGGCGGATTCGCCGGCGGCCAGCACTAAGGCCACACAAAGGCCTGTTCCTGCGCCCCAGATCCCCCATTCCATCTTCCTCGTCGAGGGGTGAGGGCAGGAGCCCTCCCAGCCCAGCAGAGGATCCAGGCTCCAGCGCAACACGGACAGGGCCTGCCTGACCCTGTCCCCCTACAGCGCCTGACTTGCCCATGCCGGGCGCGACGCGGCGCGAAACCGAGGCTGAGCCTCGATCACATCAGCTGGTTCCGCCGGCAGGCGGATTCGCCGGCGGCCAGCACTAAGGCCACACAAAGGCCTGTTCCTGCGCCTGTTACGCGCATGGGAGCGCGGCGTGGCCACCCCCCCTGCACAAATTTTCTACACTCCAACCGATACACTTCCACCCGGACAATGAAGAACGTACTGTAAGTACATGCCAGCACCGGAGACACCACTGTATGTTTAAACCCTAACCGACTCTATTGAAATCTGCTATATTGTTCCTATTTTGTGCCTTTTGGTCGCCTACAGACCATCTAGTCTGCTATATTGTGCCTTTTGGTCGCCGACAGACCATCTAGTCTGCTATATTGTGCCTTTTGGTCGCCGACAGACCATCTAGTCTGCTATATTGTGCCTTTTGGTCGCCTACAGACCATCTAGTCTGCTATATTGTGCCCTGGTGCATGCATTTAACATGTACTTTTCCTATACGCCTCAGTTTAGAATGTGCCTATCTGCTAGCCTCTGTGCCTAGTCCATTGACCACCGTGCCCACTGTACCCACTCTGACCTTGACTACCTGCCTTCCTGCCTATCCCGACCCAGTCGGCTCCCACCTCACCTCAAACTACTCTATTACTACCACCTAGTCTCTATTACTACCACCTAGTCAACCTCGGCCAACTACACCCGGGTCTTACTCTGACCACCCATGGCAAACTTCTACTTAGCCTCGCTCACCCTAACAGCTACACTCGCCCTGCTCCACCACAACAACACTACCCACCACAAACCCCTTCCGCAATCACTCCCAACCCAACTTACTATGGGCTTTTTGGAGGCCCAACATACTGACAAGCCCGACGCCCTCAGTCCTATAGAATGGATCCGCCGATTTGCTGCTCCACCCACTCCTTGGAACCCATGCACATTAAAAGACAGAAACCTGAGACTCGGCTCTCGGTTCATAACCCCCAAAACACTCGCCAAAAAACACTCCTTTCATCCCGCACACATTCAAGCAAACTCCGCTCAAACTTTGAACATCACCCAATCAGCCCCCTTGAGTACATCTGAACAACCACTAATCAAGGGCGCCCTTGTCAATGCCCGCTCCCTGGTCGCCCATGCGCTAGATATCGCAGACTTCATCTCTGTCAACAATCTACACTTCCTGGCTATCACGGAAACTTGGCTGCACCAAGCAGCAGGCCCAGCCTTATCCCTCGCCATCCCAGAAGGTTATTCAATACTAAGGAAAGACCGGGACACAGGCAAAGGAGGAGGAGTAGCCTTCATCGCTAAAACATCCCTTGGACTTAGATTAATCCCGCCGCCTAGCTTCCGATCTGCAGAACTTTTGTCAGCTAAGCTCCAACTCTCTGCCACACAAACCATACTATTACACCTCCTTTACAGACCTCCAGGCCCCATCACCACATTTGAGGAAGAGATATCTGACCTCTTGACCACCAACACCAAAACAGGATCTCAAATTATCCTTCTTGGCGACCTCAACCTCGGTCTCGGCGACCCAAACGATACCAATGCACTCTCCCTGGAAAGCACCATCTCCCAACTAGGGTTCAAGCTCAGAATTACAGACCCTACCCACAACAAAGGCAGGACCTTGGACTGGCTAGCGGATCTCAACTGCTCTACGACCATTACAAAAAACGAGCAAACTGCTTGGTCTGACCACCACGCCATCTCCTTCTCCATACAAGGGAATTCACAACCAAACTCTCCAACCCCTACCATCCCCCAAACCCTCACCAGAAACAACCGCAACATTACTTTACAAAACCTCTGCCCACTTATAGACAATATCTGTACCCCTACAAACTACGCCAACCTAGATGCAGAGAAACTCGCTGACCTCTACAACAAAACGTTAGAATCAGCAATAGACACCATCGCCCCACTCAAACTCACCAAAGCCAAACCGGCAGCTCATATGAACAAATGGTTCACACCAGAGCTAAAAATCCTCCGAAACTCCAAACGAGCCGCAGAAGCCACCTGGAGAAAAAAGCCCAACCTCTCCAACAAAACTCAACTCTCGATAGCAGCCACCACCTACAAAACTGCTATCCTTAAGGCCAAAAAAGAGACATATGATAACAGAATTGAGAACGCCAAATCCAAAACAAAAGAGCTCTTCAATATCCTTAGGGAACTCGAATCCCCCCCCACTTTGGCTGAAACCTGCGTGAAAGATGCAGACTGGTGTGAGAGGATTCAAAAAGCCCTTGCAGACAAAATCACCATGTTACAATCCAAAATCGAACAGAAAAAGCTCAGCCTATCCAAAAAAACTAACCACCCTCCGCCCACCACCCCCAAAACACCTACTTGCCCCCCCTTCTCCTTCTCACCAGTTTCCACTAAAGAAGTAGAAAGCATCATTAAGGGCCTCAAGCCCTCTAGATGCCAAGGGGACTCATGCCCAGCTGCCATCATCCAAGAAGGCGCCAACACTCTGGCCCCCTTCATAACAGCCCTCATCAATGCATCCTTCAAATCAAGCTCAGTGCCCAGTAGCCTCAAGGAGGCCTGGGTCATGCCACTTCTAAAAAAACCTAATCTAGACCCCAATAACCCAACTAATTACAGGCCAATCACCACCGTTCCCTACATCCTAAAGATCCTAGACAGAGTGGCCTACCTACAAATACAGAAGCACCTGGAAGACAACAACCTCCTGGGTCTCAGACAATCCGGCTTCAGGCCAAGGCATGGAACAGAGTCAGCCCTACTGGACCTAAAAATCCAGATGGACGAGGCAAAGGACAAGGGTAATCTAGCCATTCTCCTACTGCTAGATCTATCAGCTGCCTTCGACCTCGTCGACCATCAGATCCTCACAGAACATCTGATGACCTCAGCGGCCTTCTCTAACCAGGCGACTGCCTGGATCCAGTCCTTCCTAACCAACCGAACCACCCGAGTCTTCTCCCCAGGGGCATCAGCACTCCCTGTCCCCATCACCTGCGGCGTTCCTCAAGGCTCGTGCGTCTCGCCGACCCTATACAATATCTTCACAAAGCTATTGTTTGACCGCCTAGATAATCTAGGTGTCACTTACACAAACTATGCTGACGATACCCAGGTTCTCATCACCCTATCAGGGTGCTACGACGAGGACTCCACCAAAATCAACAACCTTTATTTAGAGATCCAAGCCTGGATGGCAGAGCACGGCCTATGCCTCAACGATGAGAAAACTGAGCTCCTCATTGTCGGCTCCCAACCCCGGCTAAACAAACTAGACCCCCGTTACGCGTCCATCAACATAGACGGTAACCTAATCACAGTAGCCAAAGAAATTAAAACCCTTGGGGTTTATCTAGACTCTACTCTCTCGCTCAAAAGACAGGTGAACGCAACTGCCTCTTCAACCGCTTACACCAATAAGCTCATCAACGCCTGCAAACCTTTCCTATCACCTTCTAGCTGCATTACACTAGCCAGAGCGTTAGTGCTCTCAAAAATTGACTATTGCAACACCCTCTTTCTTGGCTCATCAGAACACAACCTGAACAAACTACAGGTACTTCAAAATAATGCCATCAGAGCAGCCCTCAGTATCCCACGAAACGCCCACATCTCCAACTTCAGACAAGATGCTCACTGGCTCCCAGTACGAGACAGAATCTCCCTCAGATCCCTCGTCATCGTCCATAAATGCCGCTCTAACGACGCACCCAAATACCTGGCAGACAAGTTCCACAATCACACCTCAACTAGACCAACTAGAACTCCATACGCACACTGCCTCTCTGTTCCCAAATTCTCCCTAAAAAAAGCAGGCGGCGCCAGCTTCCCGGTCCTAGCTGCCAAACTATGGAATGCTTTGCCACCATACCTTAGAGCAGAACCCTCATTTTGGACTTTTAGAGCCAAAACAAAAACATGGCTTTCCAACAAAAATGCCGTTTAATGCACTTCCTCTCTGCTTGCCTCTGTTGACCACCTGTAACCCGGTCTACTAAGCCGTTGTTGTTTTATCACAATCTGTACTGTATATTTTTGCCATGCTGTAACTGTTTTTAAGTCTCCGGCGCCCAGCTACCCCAGGGTTCGGTGCGCGGTACAAATAAATAAACTAAACTAAACTAAACTAACGCGCCTATACACAAGTGTTTCAAGGCGCGACGAGGGGGGGGGGAACAAGGGGAGACAGACAACGATCCTACTAGGCCAGGTGTCATTCAGATCGCGCATGCAGGGTGGAGGGGAAGGGAAAAGTGCAAGGGGGAAAGGGAGAGGAGAAGTGCAGTACAGGTTTAGTAGAACAAGATAAATAATAAGAGCCAGCTGGTGGAAAGTGCAGGATAAGCGCAGACAAGTGCTGGGAGGAGGGGCTGTAGGGATACAGAGACGGTCCCACCGTGCAGAGGTTGCCAGGGAGGCAGTGCAGGGGAGAGTGACAGGGCTGCGGACCGGGATAGGTAAGTGGCCCCGTTGCAGATTCAGTGCAGTTTCAGTAATTTTAACCTGGGAGAGGGGGAGAGAAAGTGGAAGCAAAGAGGAAGGTTTTGAGGTTCTTCCGGAACCGGAGATGGTTCTCCTCAAGTTTCAGTGAGGCAGGAAGGCTGTTCCAGAGGGAGGCCCCTGCTGCGGAGAGAGATCTACCCCCAACTCGTTGCTTGGAGAAGCGACTTACCCTGAGGGAGTTGGAGGTGGATGAGCGAAAAGCTCGAGAAGGAAGATATTTAGGAAGATAGAGTTGAAGGTATTTTGGCCTGAGGCCCCAGAAGGCTTTGTGGATAATGCAGAGGGTTTTGAACTTAATCCTCGCAGCCACTGGGAGCCAGTGTAGCTATTTCAGTCCTGGAGAGATATGGTCCCTGGGCTTCAGGCCAAGGACAAGTCTTGCAGTCCTGTTCTGGATGAGTTGCAAAGGGCGGAGAGTAGAGGCAGGCAGCTTCAGATAGAGGCTATTACAGTAGTCTAGCTTTGAGAGAACCAGGGCTCTAGAGACAATGAGCTTCTGGGGGAAGGAGAGGAAAGGAAGGATACCTCTGAGGAGGTGAAGCTGGTAGTGTGACTTCTTGGAGACATCAGATATATGAGAGAGAGAGAGAGAGAGAGAGAGAGAGAGAGAGACAGAGAGAGACAGACAGACAGACAGAATCTCAGTCTTACTCCCATTAAGGAAGAGGTCATTGGCGGTACACCATTCCTGGATAGCAGAAAGACATTCAGAGATGAGTGAAGGAGAGGAGGAGACACAGGGTAGCCTGAAAATGAGCTTGGTATCATCCGCATAGCACTGAAAATTGGGGCAGAGAGCGGCGATGCGGTGGGCAAGAAGTGCCAAGTACTGGTTGAACAGCCAGGGAGAGAGATTAGATCCCTATGGGACACCACAGGTAGAGAAAAAGATGTCGGTGAGGAAGGACCCCAGTTGGACCTGGGAGGGTCGATTGGAGAGTAAAGAAGACAGCCACGCCAGAGCCTGACTAGTGATACCCAGGTTATCACGGAGACGGTTGTGCAGGATGGATTCAGACTTTGAACAAGGTTATTCCCCCTTCTTCTCCAAAGACAAATCGGATTCACAGGGTCCATCACTGTCACAGCCTACAGCTCCACAACAGCCAACACAGCTACAACAAGGGCTAATGCCACAAAATCCAGGCATACATCCACAGATGCTATCACTACAGGTATAAAGTTCTCTGCAGACCTTCGTGGCACACCTGGTTCACTGCGTTGCAGTGGTGCCGACACAACCAACGTATCCACCACCAGCAAGACCATGTCCTTCCGCGCTCCCAGCACCAAGGCACAGGACAAGGTCACCTACAGCCAGGCCAACATCAAGATCTCTAGACATTGCATCCATAAGCAGACAGAAAAGTCAGAAAGAACATCTCCTGCACCTGTGTTGCTGATGCGACCAATATGTTGTCCACATAGGGAACAGACAGCAAACTACTCTCCACAGATGGAGACTAAAAACATACCGGCTCCACTACATCTCTCTCCGTACCACAATATGACTGGGACTGGTATGATAATGCCATTGGCTATGATGAACCACCTAAACAGTCGCATCCAAACGACATGGGAGCTTTCCACACAATGACAAAAGCTTGCAAGGAATTTAGGATGACACCCTCGGAGAAAAAGGATGTTTTCCTTTTTGACCTACTGGATGAAAAATGCAAATCGGTAGTCTCTATCCCAATATTAGACCATGTTTGGAAGGTGGGCCTACGTCTAATGAAAAAACCCTTTTCCGAGCCGGCTCTAAAAGAGAGGCTAGAAAAGAAGTTTAGATAATCTGATCTCTCCCAAGTGCTTAACACAACTAACGCAAAGCTGGCTGGAAGTCACAGCGTCATGGCTTCAAGTGTTCGGTTATAACGGAAAATTACAGCAGCAAGGTGGGTGCCTTCGGTAACAAGATCCTAGCCTTAAGTGCAAACACAGTCCAGGCTATAAATTCCCTGGCAATTATGGCGCTCTACAATCGAGAGATGTCGAATCCTATCGCGCCAATTCTGGAATGTCTGCCAGAAGATAAGTGGAAAGAGGCACTCCCCTTCATACATGAGGGGGAGAAGTTGTCAAACCACACTATTAAGTTTGCAGTGGACATAACTGAGACTGAGTAAACAAATTGGGAATGAATCGGTCCTCTGCTGGCAAGCATGGTTAAAGTGTAGGATCTTTCGACCAGATGTATGTGCTTGACTTGCCATTCGAAGGGGGCCAATCATGTGTCCCCAAGATTAATGAGGGTTTAAAAGCCATCAAAACAAACGCTTATACGGCCAGGTCCATTACATTACTCCAATCCAGACGCACTTTTCAGCCCTTTCGGCGGAGCACAAGGTTGCTCAACCACTTCAGCCAGAGGAGGACCATCTTATCAGAGTGGATCCTATTATTGGCAGTGGTATCAAACGTTGTGCTAGTTCAAGAACTTCAAAGCCCTGCAAAGACCAGCGTTGTTCTCCCAAAAGGAAGGAAACAGCAACCAGCCTGACTCTCAGTACCCAGTGGCCCCCACAAAGCTACAACCTCAAGTGGGAGGCAACCTCCAACATCCTCTAAAACAATGGAGGGAAGAAACCATAAACGTCTGGGTACTCAGTTGATGCACAGGTTCTCGTCACTTCTCTTCAGAGGGGAGCCTGTGAAGATAGGGAAGTGAGGCCACTACCCAATAGTCCCCCTAGTGGTGGTAAAAAGCAGGAGGGCCTCATAGTGAGAGACTCCCGTCCCGTGAAAGACCTCCATAAACTCTTGTTTCCAGAAGCTATTAGCCTATTGACCTCTTCTCCCTCTCATCCCAAAACTACTATGTGTTATTGTGAAGTCTCTACTATTGCATCTGCAAGACCAGATATCACAGACGAAGAGGAGCCAAAGAAACATACAGAACAACAGTAGAAGGGATTACCCAAGAACGGTCACGAGGTGGCCACTAGGAGGCATGCAGGTAACTGCAAAGACTTTGTCTATAAACATTGACGCTACGCTGGGGTTGGCCCAGCAGTATGAAGACTAAGAAAGGACTACGTGTGTCCGGGAGAATGGAGAGCAGCAAGAGAAGCTGGGGTCTGTCCTGCAGGGCCCGGGAAATTCAAACCTGTGCTGCCCGAAGCATCGAGAGACAGTCAGTCTCTGAAGAAGAGCACAAAAGGAATGGCGTGTGCTAAAGGGAACTAGACTCGATGAAGCAGGAAGAAGTCATTGTTGCCATGGCCTCTCCGAGGTGGGCTGGGTGGTCCATAAAACACAGAGACTGCCGCAGCAACAGCTCTGTGGAGCCGCACCAAACCGAGAGCAGGAAAGCAGGAAGACTCACTGAGTATGTAGAACCAACAGCGACCTGAGACCCTGGGAAGAACCTGTAGCCCTCTCCAGTGAAGATGCAGGTAACAGGAGTTGCGTTAAAGCTGGGTGGGGGTCCAAGTATTTCTCTGGAGTAATCTCCCTCATCAGTAGTGATACCAAGAGAACCAAGAGTCAAGTATTCCTCAGAAGTGAACTCCCTTGTCACAGGGAAACTCGGCATACGTGAAAAATACCATAAGGACAAAACTCTCCCCAGCAGTCAAGATAGAAGACCACCCGAAAGGGCTTTATCCCCTCTTATTGCTGACACCAACACCATTGGTCACAAATCCATGGGTGGAGGTAAAGAGGGTCCTGAAGACTTGTGCAAACGGCTATCCGGGGATAGTCTCAAATTCTTTCAGATAGACCAGGAGAAGGGAGCCATTCTCCTAGTCTAAGCATATTTGGTAGACATAAAAAGTTGTGGTAAAGGTAAAAAACTGTCTTTCTCCTGTAAACCAATCACTGACCCCTGGGTCACACTGCCCCCAGCCAATGACTACCCTCTCCCTAAGCCCCTCCTCTGCAGCCATCTTCAGATTTTTACTGCACGTTCAAGTGTTGGGAGTCCTTGTATGTTTGGCTCTGAGGTTTTCTACATTTTTGCGATAAAAAGTTCTATTTCGAAGGGATTGTGTCCTCCGACGTATTCCTCATCTTAGATATATATCCTTCCAGCTCTGCCTGCTGGCCTCGGAAAAATTTTTCTCTAGAGGGCTCTGCGCGTCGACGTCCCTCGAGTCGATGTCCCTCGACAGCCGCCGTATCGACGCTCGACGTCATCTTGCCTATAAAGGCCGCGCGCAGCGTCCGTTGCTCAGTTCCGTTTTTCCACGCTTACTCGGTGCCTCGGAATACCGTTGCTCAGTTCTTAGTCAGAGTAATCCTATTTACCTCGAGTTATTCGATCCGTACTCGATGGCTTGCTCGTCGGAACCGACAACTCCTCGATCCGGCTTCAAAAAATGTCGAGATTGTGGGAAAAAGATGTCGTTGACCGATCCTCACAGAAATTGTCTGTGGTGCTTGGGAGCTGAACACCATTGTTCGGAATGCGAGGACTGTATGTCCATGACAGCTAAGGCCCTGAAGGAGCGTAGGGGGAAGCTGGAGAAAGGTAAGACTTTTAAAGCTTCTTCTTCGTCGGCGAAGTCGAGACATTCGTCTCCATTCGCGCTCCAGGTCTCGGAGTGGGTCTCATCACTCCTCGAGATCGAAGCACTCGAAGAGGAGACGTCGAAGATCCCCTTCTCAGTCTTCCTCTTCCTCTGTTTCGCCAAAAAGAATCCCTTGCCCCACGAAACATAGTTCCCGGGCTGAATGGGAGGAATTCCGAAAAAATATGAGCGTCTTCGAGAAAGCGGCCTCGACCCCCGTGAAGACTGCCGAGAGCGATGCTCTGGTCGAAAGACCCGAAGGTCAAAAACGCCGCGAGTCGCAGTACCCAGCGAAAGAAACCTCTCGAGCGCGTCTCGAACCCTCGAGCAGGACTATGACCTCCAAACCTTCCTCGAAGGTTCCGTCGACGCCGTCGACGAAAGTTCCGTCGACGTCGATGTCTTCGACGCCGTTGTCGAAGGGACCTTCGACACACGGGTCTGTCGACTCGACGCCAGCGTCGACGCCACGAAAAGTCACGGTGACCACACATCCAGTGACTATCCCCAGGCCCTCGACGCCGATGGCGTTGATATTGTCGAGTAGAATTCCAATTCTGTCGAGGTCCTCGAGGCCTCCACCTCTGTTTTCGACGCCACGCTCGAAGCCTTCGACGACATCGACGTTTTCGAGGCCAATAATGACAAGTTCGGCACCCTCTGCCTTGGAAATGGGATTTACTCCCTTTATGAGTTCAGAACAATTGAGAACTATATCCTCAATTTTAGAAGAGGGTGATTTGTCTGAACAAGACACATTTGAGTTACAGGGACCTGTAACCCCAGTTAGAGAGGAATTTTCCTCTGAAGAGCGCAGATTAAAGGATCTTCATGATTCTTTACATGAGGCAAGTGGGTTAGACACTTCCCCTGAGGTGGATTTTGCTAAGCCAGACCCGGGGGAGCATGCTGAAACCCCCTACAGAGCCTTAATGGCCAGGATTACAGAGTTCATGGGGTGGTCTGCACCTTCACAATCTTTCCAGCAAGATGACCTCACGGATATTCTCGACAAAGGCCCACAAGAGGATCCTGTGGTGCCCTTTCATAAAGCTCTTCAGAGAAAGATCATGACAAACTGGGAAACCCCAGATGTAATACCAGCAGTAAATAAAAAACTGCAAAGTACAGGGTATCTTCCACAGACCCAGAGTTTTTGTCTAAACATCCATCCCCAGAAAGTCTGGTGGTCTGGTGGTACAAGCAGCATCCTCTACCGATGTCAAGACGGCTTATCCTACAGTCCCACAGGACAGGGACGATAAAAAATATGATGCTATGGCAAAGAAAGTCTTTTCAGCATGTAGCATGGCATTAAAGTCTGTTAATGCTACTTGCACCCTTGCTAGGTTCAGCCATACACTTTGGGAGTGTGCTTCTACAGCAGCTGACTGCATCCCGGAGGGAGAAGAAAGGGATGCGTTCCTGAATATTATACAGGACGGTAAAGACGCTATGTGCGAATCCCTCCAGACGGGCATTGATTCGGCTGACAGTATCAGCAGAGCAATGGCGGCAAGTACATCAACCAGGAGATTTGCTTGGTTGAGAAAGTCGGGTTTTGCCCCCGATGTGCAAGCCAGGCTCTTGAACATGCCATTCGATGGCTCTTCTTTGTTCGGGAAAAAGGCGGATGACAGTTTAGAGAAACTGCAAACTTCAAAAGCTGCAGCAAAATCCCTAGGAGCTGCAATCCGTCAGACTCCTTTTCGTCCCACAGGAACCTCTGCGAGGGGCAAGTCCTTTCGCTTCTACTCCGCATTCGGAAGAGGTAGAGGACGACCAGCTCAAAGGGGTCAAAGAAGAACTACCCGAGGTGGACGGGGTAGATATTCTAAAGCCGCAGCAACAGCAGGTGCCTCTTTACCATTGGCATCTGCATCAGCCGCCCCAAAACCACTCTGAGGACTCCCCTCACAGGACACCTGTAGGAGGCAGGTTGACTCAACATCTGACGGTATGGCAGGCTATCACGTCAGATGCTTGGGCATTGGAAACAGTCGCCCAAGGTTACTGCTTGCCTTTCCTACGTATACCTCAGAGTCATCCACCGGGGATCAGCTCTCAGAAAGCTCCAGATCCGCTCCTCTTGCACGAAATTTTGGACCTGCTAGAGAAAGGTGCCATAGAACCGGTACCTGTAGCAGAGAGGGACAAGGGCTGGTACTCCCCTTACTTTCTCATTCCGAAGAAAGACGGAGGACTGAGACCCATCTTGGACTTGCGAGAATTGAACAAATTCCTCAGAAAAGACAAATTCAAGATGGTCACTCTTTCTCAGATCCTCCAGGCCCTTCAGTTTCAGGACTGGTTGGTATCTCTGGACCTTCAGGACGCTTATTTCCATGTGCCTATCCATCTCAAACACAGGAAATACCTGAGGTTCGCAATTGGCAACTCTCACTATCAATTTCGAGTACTGCCATTTGGGCTGACCTCCGCCCCGAGGGTCTTCACCAAGTTAATGTCGGTAGTGGATGCAAGTCTAAGGAGGGAAGGGATTCACGTCTACCCCTACCTGGACGATTGGCTGATCAGGGCTGTTTCTCCGAAGCAAGCTCAGATCCAGCTAAATCACGTGTGCCATTTCCTTCACAGACTGGGCTTCTCCCTCAATTTAAAGAAGTCACAAATGATACCATCGCAGAGACTCCAGTTCATAGGAGCGATCCTGGATAATTCCCTGGGAAAAGCCTCGCCACCAGAGGTGAGGGCTCAAGATATTCTACAGATGGTTACCAAGTTCCAACATGCCCAACGTCTCCCAGCCTTCGACTTTTTGAGGTTGCTTGGCCTCATGGCATCCTGCATTTTCCTTGTGCCAGAGGCTCGCCTGAGAATGAGATCCCTCCCGTGGGCACTGAGGACTCAGTGGTCACAATTCTCGGGGAGAATGACAGATCTTCTTCAGGTTCCCGGCAGGGTGGCTCGAGACCTTCAGTGGTGGGCCTGTCAGGAGAACATTCTGAAAGGAGAACAGTTTTGGCAACCCTGGCTGGAGAGAACAGTAGTCACGGATGCCTCACTCACAGGGTGGGGAGCCCACGCCAACGACTTGACCATCAGCGGTCGTTGGTCTCCATCGGAGTCCAGACTACACATCAACCTGTTAGAGCTGAGAGCCATCAGACTTGCGTTGAAGGCTTTCCTGCCAACTGTACAAGGGAAGAACGTCCTGATAATGACGGACAACACGGTGGCCATGCATTACCTCAACAAAAGAGGAGGCGTAGGATCACCACCCCTGTGCAGAGAGGCGATGCAGCTCTGGTTTTGGCCAATCCAAGAAGGAATCTCTCTATCGGCAGTTCACCTAGCCGGAGAGAAGAACTTGACAGCGGACGCTCTGAGCAGGCAGAACAGTCTCCCACGAGTGGGAGCTAGCTCAGGAAGTCCTTCAAGAGATCTTCGCCCTTTGGGGAACCCCTCAGGTAGATCTGTTCGCCACCAGCCTAAACGGGAAATGCGACCTGTTCTGCTCAAGGGAATTTCCTCCGAGAGGAGCTCTGGGAGACGTGTTCATAGTGGACTGGGAGTTTCCGCTTCTGTACGCGTTCCCACCGGTCCCTGTCATTCCTCAAATGATCAGGAGGTTGAGAAGATTCAGGCGAACCATGATCCTAATTGCCCCGGATTGGGCCATGAGAACGTGGTACCCGGACCTTCTAGACTTGTCCATCTGCCCTCCAATTCGACTTCCTCTCAGAGAGAACCTACTCTCACAGAAGGGAGGTCAGGTTCTCCATCCAGACATCAAAACCCTCAACCTTCACGCTTGGCTTCTGAACGGCTGAGGTACAAGGATTGTGACCTCCCTGATGATGTTATGGAGGTGTTGCTTTCGGCAAGGAAGCCAGCAACAAAGTCTTTATACCGCTGCCGTTGGAACAGATTTTGCAGCTGGTGTAGAGAACAGAATATCGACCCATTTTCATGTGGTACACCAATGGTTTTGTCCTTCCTATTATATTTGGCAAATTCAGGCCTTCAAGTTGGCACCATTAAGGGCTATCTCGCAGCGCTATCTATCTTTAAGCGTACTGCGGAAGAACCATCCTATTTCAAATTACCCTTGGTAATACAGTTTCTAAAGGGGTTAACCAATGTTTATCCCCCAAGACCATTCCAAGTTCCCCTATGGGATTTAAACTTAGTACTAACTTTCCTGATGAGTACACCTTTCGAACCTCTCCATTCTTGTTCGTTAAGATTCCTACCCTTAAAACTGTTTTATTAATAGCACTTACATCTGCTAGAAGGGTGAGCGAATTACAAGCTCTTTCTTGTAAACCCCTTCATACAATCTTTCACAAAGACAAAGTTGTCCTGCAAGTGAAGCCTAATTTCCTCCCAAAGGTGGTTTCTGAATTCCATATCACTCAGAAGATTACCCTACCATCTTTCTATCCTCCTCCTCACCCGGGGAAAGAGGAAGAGAGGTTACACAGACTAGACCCTAGGAGGGTTTTAAGTTTTTACATTAGTAGACTAGCCAGGATAAGACAGGCAGACCAGCTGTTTTGTAGGTTACGCAGGTCACAAGCTGGGGTTACCAATAACTAAGCAGACCATTTCCAGATGGATCATTCTAGCCATTCTGGAATGTTATAAACTGGCAGGGAAAGAGCCCCCTCAAAACCTTAGGGCTCATTCGACCAGAGGTATTGCACCTTCATCGGCCCTCAAAAGAGGCGTGCCAGTTAAAGACATATGTGCGGCCGCTACATGGTCGTCTGTCCATACCTTTACACGTTTTTACAATCTGGATTCCTCCGCCAGTCAAGAGACTAGGTTTGGAAGGGCTGTACTGCATTCTATTCATCAATAGGAGACAGCGTGAAGTCAGTACTCCCTCCTCCGAATATAGGATACTGCTATGGGAGCCTATCTAAGATGAGGAATACGTCGGAGGACACAATCCCTTCGAAGAACAAGTTACTTCTTACCTTGTAACGTTCTTTCGACGGGATGTTCCTCCGACGTATTCCTCATCGACCCTCCCATCCATCCCCGCAGTTCTACTTCCCTTGTTGTTGCAGCTTACGCTCCTTCAGGGGGATTAGTCTAGTCCAGACAGTAATACTGTGGGCTACAAAACGGAACTGAGCAACGGACGCTGCGCGCGGCCTTTATAGGCAGGATGACGTTGAGCGTCGATACGGCGGCTGTCGAGGGACATCGACTCGAGGGACGTCGACGCGCAGCGCCCTCTAGAGAAAAAATTTTCCGAGGCCAGCAGGCAGAGCTGGAAGGATATATATCTTAAGATGAGGAATACGTCGGAGGAACATCCCGTCGAAAGAACGTTACAAGGTAAGAAGTAACTTGTTCTTTTGAATAGGACCTGTGTGCTCTTTCGCTCCTTTGACCGTCAAGCAGGGAGAGGTTTGTCTGCGTATTTCAATGCCCCTCAAGGGCAAGAATTGTCGAAATTCTATCGAAGATTCCAGAAGGCCACCGGGCCTACGCCGGACCATGTGGCAGGTGAAGGAGGTAGGCTTCCTCTTCAGGTTCTGCTCCAGCTGCGGATTGAGTAATGTGTTTGTAGAGGACAAACGCCTCCAGGGCCTCTGTTTCTATCCAGACCACAGGGAAGTGGATTGTGAAATCTGCCTCGACTTCTCACAGTGGACCGTGAAGGATCATTGCAGTAGGTTGGCGGCGTGGCTCAACGCCAAGGCATCTACCCCATCCAGCAAGCAGGGACATGCCTCATCCAGGACCGGCCAGTACAAAGAGCTGGCTTCTAAGTCTTTTGAGGGGGCTCAATCCTTGGGGGTCAAAGACGAGGCCAAGCACAGCGAGTCAGTTTCCGTCAGGGTGGCCGCGCAAGTGGATCCCACGACGGCAGGGCACGCTCATCTTCACTGTCTGCCTCCATCTCCAGTCATCGCTCCAACTCCTCCTCGAAGAGGAAATCTGCTGACCCAGCGAAGCTGCGGGATAAGACCAAGGCACAGGGAAAGGCGTCCAACCTGCCCCTGAAGGCCCAGGTGGTCCAGGCGAAGTCATCCTCGACGATCGAGCTGGTGGTGCCCTCTAGAAGGCAAAAGGGACTGATCGGTTCAGGGGGCCCCGGCGGCGCCCAGAGTGTTCCTGCCCCTGAGGCGGGGGCCTCAGCCAAGCTGGTGTAGAAGACACCGGAGAAGAGGATACCATCAATAAGCCTGAGACCGACCCATCAGGATGCAAAAAGGGGGGGGGCGGATGATGAGGCTTCAACCGTGCTCCGGGACACCACAAATCTTCCTTCCTCAGATGAGGAGGATCTGGTGTCCATTCACACGGTCCCTATGGCGGAAACCCCGAAGGGGATGATGACGGCGGAAATGCTGAGGGGGCAACGGCAGGAAGGATGATGTGGGCGCTGGGCCCAGCAAGCCTACTCCCCAACACATCCAAGGTACGTGTCGTTGGACATCCTCTTGACCCTTCACACACTTGTTTAGGAAATCCAGAAGAGGATGCTGAGGACGCCTCCGGGCCAGGTGGCACCGGGCCTGCCGTTGGCGAAGAAGAGGAAGCGGCACCCTAAGCTGCTGCATCAGCCACTGCACATGCCCCTCCCCCCAAGAACCCCTGACCCAGAGATACTGGATGGACACGGCGATGACTGACATGGACGACGATGGCGGCGTCTCTCCGCCGCAGAGGGCTTCTACCCCGGACGAAGTGGGGTTGTTTCCATGCCATTGATGCCGGAGCGTCTGAGCTCTTTCAGCTGACGCCAGAAGAGACCAAGAAGGAAGGTTTCCTATATGAACTGTGGGAAGCCAAAAGGAAGACCATTCTGGCGGTGCCCCTCCCGGACTACGTTTGGGACGAAGGCCTGGCACTGATGAGAACCCAGCCTCAGCCCCGGCAAATAGGGATAGGCTGGAGAAAAAGTACTGGGTGCTGGAGTCTGCACCAAAGTGCCTATGTTGGCAGCCTTCCCTGGACTCTGTGGTCTCGGCGGCGGCGAGGAAGAAGTCATCTAACTCTTCAGCTTCCGTTCCCCCGGACAGCAAAGGCAAGAAGTTAGATGCCATGGGTAGGAAGTGATCTACTCGGCGACGACGACAATCAAGGTAGCTAACGCGCTTGCAACCCTGGCCAGATACGACCGGGAGCTGTGGTATAAGATGGCCCTGCTGCTGGAGTTTCTACCCAACGACAAGCGTGTTGAGGCGCTTGAGATCCTCAGGAGGGCGAGGTGGCATCGGATCAGGCCATCACTGTGGCCCTGGACACCGCAGACACAGGGTTCCGGCACATGGGGAACAGTGTGTCTGCCTCGGTTGACAGCCACCAACTTCCGTCAGGAGGTCCAGACAAGGGTGCTGGACATGCCCTTCAACAGTGACAACCTCTTTGGTAAGGCTGTTGACGATTCATAGGATCGGAGCTCACCGGAGCATGACCCGACACCTGTGTAGCAGAGTAAAGGAAACATTAACTGGCTGCACGGGAGGGTGGACTCGAGCAGCACTGAAGGTTGCAGGCAGGGGAGCATAAGAAGGCAGCTGGGAGACGTCCGGAACAAAGGTGGCTTGATCAGTGGTGCCTGACGGAAATAGAGCAGAGACACTTGACGGGCAGCTTGGCCCGGATAGGGCGGGTCTGTAACGTTGAGGCTGGGAGTCGTGTGTGCGTGCTCCTGACCATTGGCAGGCCGGGCATCCTACAATTGGAACTGACCGGCAACATCGGCAGGGGCCATGACAGTGTAAAAGTGCCTCAGGAGAAGTGGGAGCCGGCATGCATGGAGCGCCGTGAGACCGGGACACCTTTGGATTAGAGGCCAGCAGTACACTCCCCGGAGGAGCGGGTGCCATCTTGCCCGCACCCTGCATGGGCCAGGGGACGAACCGGCCTTCAAGACAGTGGTTAGGAGGCACGCGTTTGTTCTGCCGAGGGCGGATGCGTGGAGCTACTGCAGGAAGGGAGCGCGAAGGTACCGAGGAGATGCAGGAGGTGTTTGTCAGCCCAGGAACCTGGCCTTGTGGTGCCTGGGGTCCAGTGTTGCACTGCTCGGCATGGGAAGGGCGTGCAAGCACCCAGTGACAGCGTTTGTTACATAAGGAGTGCAGTCCAACTGGTGTGGCACTACATAAGACCGATCCCCTTGGTATTACTCACCTTTTAATATAGGCCTGTACTACACAAATTGGTAGTGTGACTGAGCAGCCAGGATTATCTTAAGAGGGGTAATGTGAGCTGTAGAGCTGTGCAATGAAACTAGTAAATACAGGTATCCAAGTAAACACTTACACACTTCAATTTATAATAAGTACATTATTTACACATGATATTTAAAACCTTCTTTAAAAAACAGTAATTAGCTGTAATATTAATTCTCAGTTAGGATTCAATTCAAAAGTGAATAATAAAGCAGGTGCGTAATCATTCATATGTTACATATGTTCCAGCACCTTTTAAATGTCTTTATTGGCATTTCTTGTAATCACATTTACTGCGTGTTATCATCGTGTGATGCCCGAAGGTGTGCTTGTCAATAACAAACATAACAAATATGTTAACAAATAAAACAGTAACTGTCTCCATATATATGGTGTCTTCAGTTCTTGCATGGGAGGAATGGGGGTGTGGTGGTTGGGGGTGGGGGAGGGAGGGTGGTGGTACCTCGTGAGCGGGGAGGTTTTTGCATCTCAGGTAGTTCTGTCAATATTGGATTACCGTTTGGCAATGAAGGCTTTCTGTTCAGGGGGGCTTATCGTCTGAGGGGTGGAATACGGTTGAGGTCAGGGCTTTCCATGCATCAAATTACGTACTTGCTCCATCTATGGATTTGGATATACCATCTTCCCATGGGTGGTCGGTCAAAAGAACGAAAAAAAAATCTCGAAATACAATAATCTCGAATCCAAAATCCCGAAAAAAAAAAAAGTCGAATTTTTTATTTATTTAATTATATGCTTTTTTGGGGTCAGGTAAGTAAAAAAAATGGGTTAAAATAAAAAAAAAAATAGAAAAAAGGGGGGTTGGGGGGGGAACCCCCCCATTTCGAACAAAAAACGTCATTAAAAAAAAATTCGACTTTTTTTTTTTCGAGATTTTGGATTCGAGATTATTGTATTCGGGATTTTTGTTTTCGGTTTTATGACTATAAACCCTTCCCATGCTTTAGTTTCAGCTTCTACCCATCTTTCCAGCTCCCTATACCATACTGTGGGCCGTTAGTGGCTTTCTATGCCATAGCTATAGTCCTTTTAGTTGGTATGCATGCCATGTCAATGAATTTCGCAATATGCTTTACCTTGGCCAGTCTGGGGTAAGTCCCTAATAGGCATTCCTTAGGGGACCATTCATACCGTGTTATCCCGGCCTTCTTACAGGTATGTTCCACCATGGACTAGAGACAACGTTCCCTGGGGCACTCCCAGAACGTATCAATCAGTCCAGCCTGCTCGGCGTTGCACCATGTGCATGTGGGATGAGTCTACTTGTTGAGCTTAGCCATCCTGTTAAGAGTCATGTATGTACGATATAGCACATTTAACTGCATCAATCGAAATCTGGTGTTTCTAGACACTTCTTTGGGGAACGCCAGGGCCCTTTCCCATTCCCTGTCTGTGATTTATTGTCCCACATCGGTTTGCCATCTGTACTTTAATGTGATGCCTCGGGGGTTAGGTTTATCTATCAGCTGGCTATATATTCTGGACACTATTCTCCATCACCTAGATTGCACAGCAGTGTTACGAAGGGGTTCTCTGTTGGTTTCTCTGGCCACATGTTCCATTGCGCTCTCGCGACCCTCTTGATCCGCTGATGCCACAGGAATTGGCCTGCCGGCATGCCCTCTGTGGTGTGAAGTGAGGCGAAGTCTCTAAAAGTTCTGCTCTCGTACAAATCTCCCCATGTGTAGACCCGTTTTCTTTCCCAGATACTAATATTCGCAAGATCGGACGTGGTCTTGCACAAGTCTGATATCATCCGGATCTCAGGTGAGTATGAGTGTTCCAGGTGTAGGAGTGTCTTGGTTCTATGCCAGATCTGCCTCCCTAGTGTTACTATCATAGGGGGGGTTGCTTAGACAATTCTGGGGGGCCCAGATGAGTTCTTTTAAATGCAGTGGGGCCACTAGATGTTGGAGTAGAGTCGTTTATGACGTGACCGCTTCTGACAGCCAGCGGCCCGCGAAACTGAATTGTGCTGCTAGTTAATACTTTTCCAGATCGGGAAGTTGGATACCTCCTTCTCTGTGGGGTAGAGTCAGCGTGGTTAGTGCTAGCTTGTGTCTACCTGCTCCCCACAGGAACCCTCAGATCAGTGTTTCAAGCAGACGAAAGAAGGGGGCCTTGATGTAGTAGTACACATTTTGAAAGTGGCAGAGGAACCTAGGGAGAATAATCATCTTGACTATTGATGCCCTGCCCATCATAGATAAAGGGAGTTTGGACCAAAAGCTAGTGGATTTGCGTAGGGTCTTGATTGCAGCTTCGGTGTTGTGTTCGAGCATCAGCTCTGTTGTGTGCAGTACGTTGACTCCCAGATACCTAAATGTGTCCGGTTGCCATTGGATTCCCACCACAGGTAGGTCCTCCACCGTCCTGCCTCTTAAGTCTGCTAGAGGGAACAGGTAGGACTTTTGCCTGCTAAAACTGTATGCCTGAGACCTTGGAGTAGTTGTCCAGGACTCTTAGTATGTTGGGCACATTCAGGTGTGCATCTCTTACGTACAAGAGGACGTCGTCCGCGTATAACGAGATTATGTGGTACACCCTGCCCACCCGTATTCCAGCATCGAAGAATTGCTTTCTGAAGTATATGGCTATTGGCTCTAAACCCAATATGTAGAGCATGGGGGACAGCGGGCAACCCTGCCTAGTTCCTCTGCATATATCCCACGCTTGAGATAAAAACCTCCCCGACTTCACTCTCTTCCTTGGTTTAGTGTATAGGATCCTCACCCACTTGATAAATCCCTCCCCAAATCCAAACTCCCTCGCGGATTCCGCAAGCCACTCCCAGTATATTGAGTCGAATGCTTTTATTGCATCTAATGATAATAGTGCGTAGGAGCCTTTCTCTTGATTTATCTGTGCCATGATGTGTTGAACTCTACAGAGATTTGCTGTTGTGTTGCGTCCAGGCACAAAACCATTCTGGTCTGCATGCACCAGCGTACCTATGTGCTTAGAGTGCCGCTTGGCTAAAATAGTGGTCAATCTCTTAATATTATAATTAAGCATTGCAAGTGGGCGGTAGGAGTCGCACTCATCTGCTGGTTTCCTGGGCTTGAGCATCGGGATCACGAGTGTCTCCCTCATGCTTTCTGGGAGCACCTCCAGATCATATGCCTCTTGATCTACCTTGTGTAGTAGTGGCGTGAGAGTTGGTTCATATGTTTTATAAAACTCTGAGGGCAGCTCGTCACTACCAAGGGTTTTACCGGTGGCCAGTGACTTTATTGCCTCCGTAATATCCTCGGTGGTGATATCGGAAAGCAAGCTTTCTCTTTGTGTAGGGGTCAATTTTGGGAGCCCTATTTCTGAAGTGTATTTTGGATTTTGTCATGGGGGACTGGTGTGTCATGTAGCTGAGTGTAAAATGATTTGAAGGTGTCATTGATACCCTGCTGTGTCTGTGGGAGCATTCCGCTTACATCCTTCAGTGCAGTTGTTAGGTGTTTGGGGTGTTCCCTCTTGCATAGCCATGCAAGCAAGCGGCCGGGTCTGTCTGCCTCCGTGTGTGCCCTGATGGTTCTGGTGGCATAATCAAATTTGGCCAATCTGTCCCATGTCTCTTTGCATTCACCTCTGATTCGGCCCAGAGTTTCTTCCTCTTGTGTTGTCGCTAGGGCCGCTGTTTCTATCCTTTTTGATTTCCTCCTCCCACCATTCCAGTTCTGTTAGCAGTAGTTTTCTGATGCCACCCGCCTTTGCCATAATCCCCCTATGTATCACCACATTTAGGGCCTTCCATACCGTGCCCACTCGGGTTATGCTGCCCTTATTCTCCTTCATGTATTTCTCCAGGGAGTCCTGAAGGTCCTCCCTGAAGGCTAGATCTCTCAGTGCCTCGGTGGGCATCCTCCATAACGGGATTGGGGGTCTGGGCCCAACCATTCTTCACTTAACCAGTAGGGGTGAATTGGCCCAAATATTGTGCTAGTTCTACTTGGGGGAGGTGTTCTTGCCCTACAAAGACATGGTCTATCCTAGTGTAGAGGCTGTGTGGGCATCAGAAGTATGAATAGCCTCGCTCTCTTGGGTGCAACTCTAGCCAGGCGTCTGCTAGGTCTAATTTTAATATTATTGAGTCGAATGCAGTGGAGACTGTTTTTCGGTGTAATGGAGGGGCGGACCTATCTAGCTCTAGATCTCATACAGAATTGAAATCCCCTCCCCAAATGAAGAAAGAATTCTTGTTTTGGGTCAGATTAGTACACATGTGATCCAGATGAGCCGGGATATTGCAGTTGGGGAAATAAGAGTTCACTATGCATGTTTCAATTTGTTCTATGTAACCCCAGATTATCCTATATCTGCCCTCCGGATCTGTTCTGCCTTAACCAGTTTGAATGGTACCTGGGGGCTTATCCATCCACATGAATACCCCTCTTGCATACTTGGAATACGCTGCGCCAAACCCTTGCCCCCCGCCCCCTCCCAGCATTCTTGTAGTTTGACCATTGATTCCTTTGAAGTGGGTTTTCTGTAATAGGTCTATCCTGACCTTTTTCCTGTTAAAAAATGATTTAATTTGGTTCCTCCTTAGATAGGTGCCCAATCCTCTTACATTCCAAGTTAATACCCTGGTTTGTGCTGCCATGTTTGTACAAAGACTAGTCTTTGCCGCCCGCTTGGGTCATTATTCAATATGTTGACAGCCTTGTCGTCTAGACCTCCTGCGTTTCGGGTGTCACAGCATGTTCCATTCAGTCCCTCCAACCCTTCAGGCATTTCCCTTCCCTTCCTGGAGACTTCACAAACAGCGGAACATTAACTATTATGAAAAATTTTAGAAATCATATACTGCGCACAATAATTTTTCATGCACACCACCGACAGAACAGCCCTTGACGGCACATTGTAAAGTCATGGTAGTAGACTTGAAAAGGGTGCACAAAGCAACTGCCGCATTCATCCTCAAATTCACTGCACATATATATTCCTCCTCATTGACCACACATGTCCCATAAACCCCATTAGTGCATCCAACATTAATTCGACAAATGTGGTAAAAACAGGTGCCATTAACCAGTTTGATGGCACTGCGGGTAACAGAAGGAAGCAGCGAAAACTGGGCAGGCACAAAGAGTGACATAGACACACTAGGCTAGTTCCCTTCACTAGGATATGTACACAAGCTGCCCACACCCGTTGGACCCAAGTTTAAATCAACTATTGAACGCACAGTATGCACACACTCTTTCGTTACCATGTTACTTCCAACACTCAGGTCGCACCTCATTTTCCTCAGAAAACACACAAGGGCCTTTTAAGAACGACTTTCTCTGTGGCCCGGTACATCCTGAGGCAAATCAGTTTGGCAAACAGAAGACCCTAGTGTATTTCATTTCGGTGACTTCAAAACTGCGGCACGACAAAACGGACCTAGCTACAGCTGTCTTTCGTGGGCCGTAGGGGGTGGGAAGTGCCGCCGTTTTATATTGTGGTCAATCAACCAGAGATTGCACCGGCTCCCAGGTGCAGGGACATCCGTATGTTTCCAAGTTTAGATCTGAGTTTGACAAGGCCATATTATGCTGTTCTGCTTGGGCGCTCAGGTATGTTGGGAGGGCAGGAGGGGGTGGTCTGGCTACTATTTTTGATGTTTCGTATAGTTCACGTAGTGGTGTGTCTGATACAGATTTATAGCCTGTCTGCAGTGTGGAGAAACTCGTAGGGTTGGGTTCTCAGAGTACATTGAGGTTAATAGTATGAATATTCTAGTAAGGTGATGAGAATTTATTATTGTGATATGTGGGTTGCTTGGAACAACTTTTTCATTTTATCTGGAAAACTTGTGCAATTGATTTGTGTGGGAAGTGAGTTTGTGGTGGGACATGTATTGCAGCAGTATGGTTCTATGGTCTTTGATTATGATGTACTGGATAATGTATGGGGTTCTGTGGTGATAGTCATATTTGCATGAAGACATGGGTAATATGGGGGGTGTGCTTCAGTGGTGGGGTATGGGGGGTTTCGGATCAAAGTTACGTATGCTTTAGGGATTTGAAATGTGAGTTTGTTTGGGGGGTGGGCCGGGACATTGGGGCTTTGAAATGTATTTCTTGTATTGTTACGTTGCGTTGTGGTTTGCTTTCTGCATCTGTTTCAGCGGGGGTGGGTTGGGTTTATATGGTGTGGGTGTACATATTTTACCAGGTCTTTCTGATTTAATAGTTGGTCAGTTGAATTTGTGCTGGGATTGGTTTGGCGGAAAGAAGATGGGTGATGATCTACGACTTGTGACATGGAATGTAAATGGGTTGAATAATTTGAAGAAGAGAATGAAAGTGTTGCATTATTTGGATGAGTTAAAGGCAGATATTTGTTTCTTACAGGAGACACCTTTAATGAAAGATGAGATTGAAAGGCTGAGGAAAGGCTGGGTGGGGAAGGTTTATGGTGCTTCATTCAATTCGAGATCAAGAGGAGTTGCGGTACTGATTAGGAGGAACACTCCTATAAAGGTTTTGAAAGAGATGTTTGATAGGGATGGGCGGATGGTGATTCTGTTAATAGATGTACAGGGCCAACTGGTATCTCTGTAATATTTACGCGCCGTCAGTGGATGATGGAACTTTTTTTTAGAAAAGTGGCGCAGGCCTTACAAGACATGGGTTCGCGGGACATTATCTTGGGTGGTGACTTTAATGTTGTATTTAACTCCAGTATGGACAGGAGTTGGAATTCAGCTAAGTGGGGTGCTGACAGGCAGCACTTGGCTTTGGATGATTTAGTTTTGGAACATGATCTAAAAGATGGTTGGAGGTTGGAGCATCCGACCTCTCGTGAGTATACTTTTTTTTAAGGAGCTCATTCGGTGTATTCTAGGCTCGACATGTTTTTAACGGCCGGCAAGATGACAGAATCTTATAAGAAGAGCGAAATTGGCAGTATATTGTTTTGTCTGATCATGCGCATGTGACTCTGCAGCTACGGTTGAGATATGCCCTAAAGAGGCGTAATTCCTGGAGGTTGAATGTTGCCTTATTGCATAGAGATGACGTGGTGGATACGTTGCAGAGGGAGATAGATTATTTTGTGGCGAGTAATCATACAGGGGAAGTTTGTCCAAGTATGGTTTGGGAGGCTCTGAAGTGTACAATGAGAGGGCACTTTATTGCTGTTTCTAGTGGACTTAAGAGGCAGGCTGATGACAGGGAGGTATTGCTGGGGGGAAAGTTGAATGATCTATCCAAGAGAGTTATGGCGGGCCAGGTTGGGGCTGAAGTGATGGCAGAATTGAAAAAGACGAGAAGAGAGCTGAAGTCAATGATAGATGAATGTGCAGACCGATGTCACTTTTATCTTAAATGTGCTTACTACGAGAAGGCTGAGAAGTGTGATAGGTGGTTGGTTTATAGACTGAGGAAGAGGGATGCTGAAAGGGCAATACCGGCGATTCGTGATGGGAATGGTAAGATTACATATCATCCTGGTGAAATAAATAAGGTTTTTCAAGACTTTTATGTGAATCTGTACAAGAATGAACCTGAAGTGACCGGGAGGGGTGAAGCTTTGATGGATAGATTGGATCTCTCGAGGATAGGTGACCGTGATTCAGCGCTACTGGAGGCGGATGTTAAAGTTGAGGAAATTGAGAAGGCTATTAGTAAGTTAAATGTGGGGAAATCCCCCGGCCCTGATGGGTTTCCAGCTGAATTTTATCGATTGCTCCCTCAATCGGCACTTCGGCTCTTAAGAGACATGTATTTGGAGTCGTTTGATAATGGTGTCCTACCAGATTCTACTAGGCATGCTATGATTTCTGTTTTTCGGAAGAAAGGAAAGGATGATACTCTGCCCGCGAGTTACAGACCTATTAGTCTTTTAAATGTTGATAACAAAGTTCTGGCAAAATTATTGCCAATTCGGATTGAAAATCTGCTCCCGACACTGATTCATGTTGACCAATCTGGATTTGTAAAAGGTAGGAAGACCTCTAGTAACATTAGGAAGGTATTGAATACTATTTCAAAATCTGAGGGATGTCAGGGAGATTGTGCTATGTTGTCGTTGGATGCTGAGAAAGCTTTCGACAGAATAAATTGGGATTTTCTTTTTTCGGTTTTGTCAAGGATGGGTTTCGGCGCAAAATTTGTTTCTTGGATTAGGCTGCTGTATGCTGCTCCCACGGCTGAGGTTAACACTAATGGTTTGCGATCTGGGAGGTTTGTGCTGGAGAGAGGAACTAGACAAGGTTGCCCTTTGTCACCGCTATTATTTGTGATTGCCATAGAACCATTAGCTGAGGCGATTAGGGAGGCGGATGAGGTGGTGGGACTTTCGAGTTGGGGTTTGAAACAAAAAATGTGGCTGTTTGCAGATGATATGCTGTTGGCTCTGGATGATCTGGAGAGGTCTGTCCCTGCGCTTATAGGGATTATGGCTGATTTTCAGCTGTGCTCAGGATTTAAGATTAATTGGACTAAATCGGAGGTTATGCCTTTGACACCTTTTGTGGACAAGAGATTTATGGTGGGCCTGGGATTTCGTTGGTGTCCTGATGCGGTACTTGGGGGTGTGGTTATCTCCCGTGGTTAGAGACTTGATCTCGGAAAATACGAAATCGGTATGCAGTGGGTTGAGGGTTGAGCTTGACAGATGGGGTTTATTGAATCTCTCGCTGTGGGGCAAGGTGAACGCCCTGAAAATGATCTCAGCACCAAGGATTAATTATGTTCTGGGTATGCTTCCTTTGGTGTTACCATCTTCATTTTGGAAAGATTTTGACAGGATGCTTCAAGAATTTTTGTGGGATAAGAAGCCTCCAAAATTAAAGTTGTGGAAATTACAACTGCCATTAAATGAGGGTGGTTTAGGGGTTCCTAATTTCAGGGCCTGCCACTTGGCCTTCATGTCTGATTTTTTTGGTTCCGTTCGTGGATGAATTGCAGGATGTGTGGGTGGAGGCTGAGGCTAGCTTTGTTGGACCGTTGACTCTGCGGGCGGTCTTGACTTCGGTTTCAAAAAAGAAGTGTGGGAAAAATCCGCTGATTAAGAATTTGAGGAGCGCATGGAAAGGTATTTGTGAATGTTTGGGTGTGGACGCGTTTAGAGAACCTGGTGCGTCGTCGTGGTTTAATCCTGCTATTCAGATCAATGGTAATGTGGTTTTTTGGGCAGATTGGTTTTTGGGTGGAGTGCGGTGGGTGGCTGATCTGTTTGAGAATGGTATTTGGATGTCTGCAAGCGAATTGCAGCGGCACTTTGACATAGAGAATTTTAAGATCTCAGATTATATGAAGCTGAAACGGGCAATTGGGGATGTGTGACAGTAAAATTGATCTGTTTGTTTACTAGGAAACCGATTGGGAGGGAAGGTGGCCTGGCCAGTCGAGTCTATAAAGAGATTGTGTCGCACTACAATGGTAATGACTTGCTGAGAGAGGAGGGGGGTAGGAGAATTGGTTCGGATATTTCTGAGGATTCGTGGCACAGGATGTGTGAAAATGTTAAGTTATGTTCTTTGGGGTTCACGGAGAGGTCGAGACAGATAAAGAATCGGGTTTTTTGGACACCGGAGAGAATGGTGAGTAGGGGGATGTCGGAGAGCTCGGATTGTTGGTGTATTCATGTGGCAGGTACGTTGGAGCACATGCTGTGGGACTGCAGGTTGGTGAGATTGTTCTGGGGTGAGGTTGGTCGGGTGTGCGATGTGGTGATTGAGGGTTTACCTGCTTTGGATTTCAAAATGGTGATATTGGGGGGTGATGAGTCTCTGGAGGATCTTACTCAGAATCAGAAGTGGTTGTTCCGAGGGGCAATGATCAGTAAGAAAATTGTTTTGTGGAACTGGAAGTTGGTATTGACTCTGAATATTGAGACGTGGTTGACTGAAATGCATGACTTGGCGGCTATGGAGAGGACACTTTACAGAAGGGAAGGGAAATTGGTTTTATTTGAGAAAATTTGGGGTAAATTTCTTCAGCTATACTAGACTTGGTGTTGTACTTATATAAATAGGGGCTGGGGGGAGGTGACTGGGGATGTGGTGAATTAGGCTGGGGGCTATGTGTGGTTATATGCTTCAATGTAATTCGTTTTAAAAAAATGTGTTTTGATGGTTTCAAGTACTTTAAATGTCTTATGGAGTGTATTGTAATGTATGTGATTTTATAGTTTTGTAAATAAAGTTTCCAAAAAAAAAACTATCATGAAAAATGTGAAGAAAACCACAAACGTATAACTGCACCCAGCGACTGCCTTGTTCTGGTAGCGCTCAGGTGCCCCCGTGCCATCTGGGCCCATCCGGGGCATTTGGCACGAGTGGTGTGCTAGCAACAGACCTGCACTGGTCTCTTATGGGGTGGGTTAAGTGCGCTTTGTGTGTGTCCCCGTGGGCTCGCTGTCCGAACCAACGGATGAACAACATTGCAGCGATGATGCGGGATGCGACAGTTCTCTTGTCTCTTCTTTTATGCACAGACTTTAGATTCAGGATATTCCCCCCTGCCCCCCAACTCCACCGGTTGAAAGTCGGTCATGTGGTGGGCTCCCCGTCGCTGGCCAGGTTGTGGTGCTCTAACCACATGTTAGCCGCAGCTGGTGTTTCCAGGAATATCGCTCTCCCTTTGTAGAGAACCTTGAGGCGAGATGTATATAACAGCATGTATTTCAGGTTCAACTGCCGGAGTCTTGCCTTTATTGGCACAAAGGAGTTTCTTGCACTCTGTATTGTAGGTGTGTCATCCGGGTAGATGACTATCTTGGAGTTGTCTCTCTTGATTTCCCCTCCCTCTCTCGAATATTTGAGTATTTCTCTGTCCCAGAAATTTAAGATTTTTGGAATCATCGGGCATGGGTGCTAACCCGGTGGTGGTTTCTTTTGAAGGATTTATGGGCCCTCTCTACTGCAAAGCCCTGGGATAGCTGGCTGGCACCAATTTCCTGTTGCAACATGATCTCTACGAATTCAGTCTGGTGCAATCCCTCCATGCCCTCGAACGCCCAGTATGCGAATGCTGTTGTAGTGGGGGTGCCCCTCCGCGTCTTCGGACCTTGCCTCCAGTCTTGCCACCTTCTTTTCCAGTTCTTGCAACATGGCTTTCAGATCGGTCGTGGTCTCAACGTTTTCAGGTAGTCCAGCTTCAGCCGTGGTTACTCTTTCGGTTAAATTGCGGGCATCTTGGCGCATTAACTGCATGTCGGATTTGACCTAGTCTATTTTTACATCTATGAATGTCCTGAGAGCCGCAATAGCCTGTAGCACCTGGTCGTCTTTGGCGCTGTCTTCCGAGGGCTACGATTCTTGGTGTGTATTTTCTTCTTGCTTTGGCTGCTGTCTCAACTTGGCTGCTGAGTAGGAGTCCATTATTGACAGCTTGGCTTTGCCCCTAGTGTTGGACATCTCCTGTTGAAGGTTGTGGGGTCTGACAGTGGAGTCCCTTTGGCTTCCTGTGATGTGGCACTTGTGGTTGCTTTGCCAGGACAGTATAGTGCGACTTCAATTAAATCCGGGGAAGCAACCCAAGAAATGTGGAGAATGCCCGCATAAAGTCAGCAATTAAGTGAACCATGGGGTGCAAATGTGTTTTTGTGGTCGCACCTGGGGACGGGACCAGATGCGGCCTTGCTATAGCCCCTTCAGTGCCTGAGCCCGCTGTGTCGTGGGTCCGACCACTGATACTTCTAGTGTTCCAGGAGTTGTGCCCTATAGCTATCGCAGTGATGTTGTGGGTGTGAGCTTGGGTAAATGAGCCGTCTGGCTGCTCGGTGCGTGATCTGTGTCGGGTGTTATTTGAATCAGTGGTGTCTCACTGAAAACGTTGTCCAACTTGTGCAGCGTGCCGGGGTATCTGCGAGGTATTTAACAGCAGGTATCCCCTCCGGTGGGCTAGGCAGGGATTGAACGGTATGGTGGGATTAGATGATAGTTCAGGCACTCAGGTGGGGTCGCGGTAGCACCTGTGGGTCTTCCCGTCCCCAGTGGGAGCGCTCCGATGTGTCAGTTTGTGCAGGACTGTTTGGACGGGATCTGGCCGCGTTCGTGCACCAGCAGGGCTTTGTGCACTTCTCGCGGTTTAGTTGGGGTGTACTGGCAAAGAAGCTCCTTGCACAAATGAGTGCTTAGTTTGGCAGTCTTAATTGTCTGGTGCCATCCGTATGTTTAACACTTGGTGCCCCCCGGGACCCCAGGAGTTACAGATATGGGCCAGTGATGCTTGATTAGGGTCTTGGTGCGTTGTGGTAGAGGGGGGGTAATCTTTCCCCATCACAGCGTGTCAGCTGTCTACTGGTTCAGGGTAGATGCTTATGGTGCATCTTGTGAGTTGGGCCCTGGCGTTGGTCGCGGGGCTTATGCGTCAGTGCTGGCAGCCCACAGCATCCCCTTTACAGTGTGATTATAGATTGTGGCCTGGGCGGCATGAGCAGGATTCGGGCTATCTTGCTGGGTGCGTTGGAGTCTCTGCAGACCTTCCCGATCATGCATCTCAATCGTTCTCCGGACACCGAGGTTCCGGCAGTGTGGGGGTGTTTGGTACCTGCTGTTTTCTGCTCCGTTGCCAACGATATTCCCGCTCGGGTGCTGTCCTCTGGGCGGTCCGCTGGGCACAAAGTCGAGGACCTGCGTATTGCGGGTTCGGCAGTTCGCCTCCACGGGTCCTGGGAAGCGGTCTGGTGTGCGCTATTGTGGCGGAGGCTGTGGATGCCTCTCGCTCCCGGCGGTCTAGGAGCGGCCCGTTGTAGACGATGTGCTGCTGCGTTTCTTGATGTCGTCCTCTACGGCAGGGCCGACGGGGGATTACTCCAGGGCTGTTCGGTGTTGCATTAACTGGTGGGGGAAAAAGTGTCGGCTCTGCTGTGCGATTCCTGTGCTGGGCAATTTTCTACGTGATCCCACGCATTAGGGAGAGCGTTTCAAGCCGACGGCGCCATTTTGTGAGGTGCAGGGGCTTCACTTGAACCGAGCGCAGCAGCGGTTCTCCGGATCCGATTTTCGTCAGGGAGCGCACTAGATGATAGGGGAAGGGTTCTTCTTTCTGTTACTGCATTCAGGTACGGAAATCTAAGTTTTTATCCGCCACAACAGAATCTAATGTAGGGTCTCGGACATGAGCTCAACGGAGCTGCTTCCTCACGCCATGCGCGGGGCCACGCCCCTTCTTTGAGGTCAGTATAACATTTATCTAGGTAAAACCTTTGCAATATTGAGTTTCTTAAGAAGGAAAGGTTAGGATTAGATCAGAACTGACTGATATGTTATAAGAGCAGTTCAATTCTCCGAAAGGGATGCAGGCAGTCCATTATCCCAGCGTTAAAATGTTGAACATTTAAGACCTGTAAGGGAACATGCACTGCCAAAGCCAATAGGCTCAGAAGGAGGCCTTTAGGGAGCCAGGACATCCAAAGTCAATGGACAAAGTCAATGTTCTGATGCTCTTCTTAGAAATAATTTCTTAAATAGTCTGTGTTCAATAGAAAAATCACATCAACCCAAGAGGAGTCACTTTTTGAAAGCACAAGCTGTAAGGCCAATGTAGGTAAGTTGAGTTCAACTTGGTGTTGGGGTAACACACACTCCCAAAGATAGGAAGCACCCCAATTGGCAAAAGGATCAAATGTACCTCAAGCCCCATAGTGCCTTTAAAATGATGAAAGTGTTCCAGCTGGTTGCCTTCACGATACAATGCAGTAGACCCTTGTTCCTGGTCCTTTGTCGTGGTGAAGAAAGGGAGGACGTCTGACAGGCTCCTGCAGAAGTATTCGAGAGAGTGAGGGACTCGGCAGCAATGGATTTCTGTCGATTCAGCGGCTCTTTGTGGTTTTGGCGCCTTTGTCTCAGCACCCATGAAGAGCGAAAAGCTCTGGTTAGGATTTCCTTGATCCCTCAGTCCTGGACTATGGTGAGAGGACTCTGGATGCAGATTCCTTGCTTTTGCAGGGTCCTCGGGATGCCTACGAAGATCTGGCCGGATTCAGACTTCAGAAGACAATGCACTCACAAGTGGTCAAGCTTCCACAGCTATTGGGCTTCTGCAGCCTTGGAAAGTCGCAGCAAGCTGAGGGTTGCGCCAAGATAGTTGGTCTCAAGGCTAGTTGTTCCCACAAGCCTAAGGGAGGAGGTCGTCCTTTGCGGGTCCCTGTCGATTGGAAAACGGGGTTAACACAGCTGCAGGGCTTCACCGGGCACTTTGCGGTCCAGCAGGGTGCTGCTGGCTTCTTCTATCATCATCTGCTGTCCTCCAGTGGTCGACTCTGCTTCTAGTCCCAAAAACCTCGCTTTTTATGCAAGTTCCCATTCATTCACAGCCCTAGGCTGTCAATCACACAGCAGGGTGGCTGTCCTTTCAGGACATAGACTTAGAGAACATAGAAAATCGTCAGAAAAATACATGGGTGCATGAGAAAAAGGTCCCATTCACTCCGTAGTAAAGTGTAAAAAGCTCTAAGTCAAGCTATTGGGGAGAATTCTCAGAAATGTGCTAATTCCTGCTACCTTAGAGACCCCCAAAACTTTGCTCGATTTTGAGGACTTGATTTTTTTGAACTTGGGGGAGAGACCTTTTTTTTCCACTTATGTATTTTTGTTTTGATTTGAACACTGTTTCTTCGGCATCATCTTTTACATTGTCACACAGCACCTTCAGTGCAGTGGCACAGGAAAGTCTTCCAGATTTCCCCAAGGTTTAAATACCTTCTCTGGGATAAAGTACTGTTTCCCAGAGCAGTAAAATGAAATTGACTTTACATTTGTAACTTTCTAGACCCAGCACACACTATCTTACACTGGGGTGCTGGAGGGGTTACTTAGTATACCCTTTGTCTAGCACCTCATGTAACAATGTTTTGGTACCCTTTCCTCACTGAATGGCTGGTGGCAGTGGTTTACCTTTTTACTACCATTGTGGGATTTTACCACGGGCTGCGTTCGCAGCCACGGTAAAGCACCCATGGGTTCCATTTTTGTCAAAATGGCCCTGATCATCTTTTTGCGCCATTTCTTTGTGGAAAGGTCCTTCTTGAGATTTACTCTGTGCGCTAAACTAGGTTTGGTCCCTTTGTTCATTTTGCCTTTAGCAGGATTCAGGAGTGAAGCCTGCCTCTGGTTCCAAGGTGTCTGGCGAGGGCAGGAAGCGTGGGAGGTGCCCGGAACTCCCTGTGCTTAGTCTCCTAGGAGACAGGAATGCACTCTTGCGTGATTGGCCGGCTGGCTGTCCTGCTGGGTGACTGACATCTAGGCTGGAATTAATTTGAGAAACCTGCATAAAATGCGAGGCTTTTTGGCTTAGAAGGCAGAGTCAACCACTGGATGAAGGAATCTGAAGAAGAACTTGGAAGAGGACGCCTGCTGCAACTTCTGGACCGTTGGTTTGCCCGGTGAAGCCCTGATGCTGTGCTAAAACTCCAAATTCGTATCGACGGAGAAGCTCCTGCAAGGATGTCTTCTCCCTTTGAGTTGGTGGGACCAATCAACTCCAAAGTAAGCCACTTGGACATCCTCTCAAAGCTGGTTGAGTTTCCACTTTAGTCGTTGCTTAAACCAGATAGCCAGGGAGTGGAACACCAGTTTGTGTGCGTTGCTTTTAAGCTGGCCAAGAGCTCCAGGAAGATCCTCCGGACTCCCAGGAAGCAGGACTGACTGAGCCTGAGCCCCTTCAACAGAGTGCGGGACCCCAGATGCAAGGAAAACCCATCTCGACAGCCAGGAACCGCAGTGTTTCTATTTGCGGTAGATGCGAGGAACTGAAACACCGAACAGCCACTTGTTTGAAGTTTGCCGGTTGCGAGCGGTGACCGTCCCATTGCAGTGCAGGAGTCCCCAGAAGTTCTCCCTCTTATCCCCACGACTGAGGCCCAGGAACTGTGAGATCTGCAGAGCTGCATAGGAACAGAAGTCATCTGCTGCACTTTTTCTTCAACCTAAGGGTACTGTAGTCGAAGAGAACTTACCTCTTGTTGTGTAGCCACTTGTCCTCGTTTGAGACTTGCTTGGTTGCATGTGTAGAGTTGCTGGCAGCTTCTTTACCACACAAGCCTAATCAGCGTGTGGCTGTACTTTGATTGCTTCTATTCTACCAAGACTTTTTAAACATTGGCAAAGAATTTCTACTAGTGCCTGTGTGTCATCCCAAATGGGTATTTTCTGATTTAGATAACTAAGAGTTTTTATTTTTGGAGTGTATTTGTATGTGGTTTTATATTGCTCCCTTCTGAAGGCTTACTATAACTGACTGGTAAATAAATTAATAATTCTTTACTCAAGAAACCATGTGTGTCGGAGTTTATTTGAATACTTGTCACTGTGAATCTCTATGTAACTCACCTACAGCTCACATTGACCCCTCTTGAGATAAGCCTGGCTGCTTAACACACTACAAGCCTCTGTAGTACAGACTTATACCAAAGGTTGGGTTCCTATTGCCAGGAAGTCAGGGTTGTTGTAGTGCACCCAAAGGGTACTGCATACAATCTTGCCTAACACAAGATTGGGGGGGAGGGGACCTCTAAGGTTAAAGGGAATTTTCACAGAAATGAAAATTCTCCCTAACAGCGTTGCATCCTCCAGGCCTGGTGCGCTGGCCCCACTGGTAGTGGGTTGAACAATTGTGAGCAGAGGCCCTCTGTGGGGGCAGTGAAGTACATGCAGGCCCTCTGACCCACTCCTAAATTGGGGCAGAGATTACCACCTAACGCTGCAGACGGTGGCTGTGGAAGTGGCAGAGAGACTGCAAGCATCATGGAGGGGCAATGAAGCGGACAGGCAGCCTGTGCAGTAGAAGGCACAGGGGACCGAGCACGTTTCATTGGGGAAGACATGGCAGCATGGCCAAAGAAAAAGGCAAAAGAGTGACTCAGCAGAGCAAAATGGATTAATTTGAGGGAAGCAGCCCGGCGGCCTCAACTCAAGCACCTCTACTATTGAGGCTTTGGTTCAGGACCCAGCCGTTTTGCTCAGAGACATCATGGGGCCTATTGCTGAGTCGCAGTCATCTGTGGGGACAAGAATAACTGGCTCTCCTCAGAGGTCTTTTTTTTTTTTTTTTGTGGCAGGGGGGGATGACGAAAAACACCTCCGCCTGTCTTGTAGCATTTCAAAAAAGATCTGCCTTGCGTACCTTGCACACTCATCTTGGGCCTTACAAAAAGCCCCCTTTGTATTTTTTTGGGGATAAATCTCATCAGGATTGCCTGAATTCCATAAATTATACATTTGCAGCTGCCTCTCAGTACTTTGTAGATCAGCCCCAACACCCCACTCTTGGGGTCAAAGGCTCACAGGCCCGCAGTCCCCAAGGCAGTGTTTGGGGCAAGGAAATCTCTTTGCTAATACTTGCCCTCGGGTCAAAGGCTACGTCGCCCATGAGTCAAAGAAAATAAGAGTGAGTGTGAAAGGCAAAAAAAGTCAAGTTGTATGAGCATAGATTTCACAGCCCGGACAGCTGTGATCCAGAGAAATGAAAAGTAGCGGATTATGGCAGCGTTGTGTTCCGGTATACCACCTCACAGAACTTTGCAGGGACCGTACACGTTCATAATTTGTCGCAAGAATGTCACCGTACCTTTTATCTTCTGAGAGATTAGAGCGCTGCTAGTGAGCATGATCTGCTTCACTCAAGTCCTTTTTTCTCCACGTCCAGCGCACAGCAAACAGCCAAATAGCATCAACAAAATGCGTGCCCTTAACTCTGCGGGCTTCACGCCACAAGAGCGTTGGTATGCTGTTTATATCCACTTCCTGGTGGGCGGAGCTAGGTGAGCAGTGAGCTCGTAGTTCTTAAAGGCGCCATCCTTGTTTTCCTTGGGAGAGTCTTTGTAACATCTAAAGCTAATACTCTGGATCCTCCAAGAAATACATCGGCCAAGTTTGAAGAACGGGAAGAAGAGGGAAAAAAAGTAATTGTCAGGAAAAGCGGAAAAGAAAAAAATGGCTATGGAAGAGGCTGTAAAATCACAAGGGGAGGCGAAAGGGAAATGTAAAGCCAAGAGGAAACATCGGACCAATCGCTTTGTGAAGTCTCTTAAGGCAGGAGAGGTAGCAAGAGAAGAGAAAGAGAATCTGCTAAAGAGAGGAAAGGGAAAAAAACAGAAAAAAAAACAAAGAAAAAGAGAAGAAACAAAGGAGAGGCCCGAGGTGGATTCAAAGAAAACCACAGTGGGCATACAAACAGACATAATTGAACCTCCAAAGCGAATTGCTCCTGTTTTCCTCTTACCGAAGAAAACAGTTGGTGAATCCTGCAATTAAGATAGCCCCAATCTTTCTGAAAACTAAACAAATTCAAGATATTGGTCATGGGGAATGGGAACTCTGTTCCTCCTCCCAGATTGGATTTGTTCCAACCTTTGGAGTATATTTCAGATGTGGAGGAAGGGTCTGAGGAGGAGATGCTTGTGCCTCCTGATGTCCCTGATGACCTTTTGTCTGTTCAGTCAGATGGAAGAACTCAGTCAGTCCTTGCATGATGCCAGTGGTCTTGACACCTCTCCGGAGGTGGAGTTTGGCAGGCCTGAGCCTGGGACGCATGCCGAATCCTCCTATAGGCATCTCATGTCAAGGGTGACTGAATACTTGGGGTGGTCTGCTCCACCTGTTCATTTTGATCAGGATGATCTGGTGGACATCCTGGACCAAGGTCCACCCACTGACCCGGTGTTGCCATTTCACATGGCTTTGCAAAGGAGGGTAGCAGCGGCTTGGACTGCCCAGGAGAGTCTCCCGGCAGTGAATAAGTTGCTTCCGAAAATATACCGCCCAGTCAGTAGTGACCCCTGCTACTTGTCGACGCACCCTACTCCTGAGAGTTTGGTGGTGCAGGCGGCTACGGACGCCGCGAAGCAGGCTGCGTACCCTACCATCCCTCCTGATAGGGACGATAAGCGCTTTGATGGTTGGGCAAAGAAGGTATTTTCTTCTGGGGGTATGGCTTTTAAGGCAGCCAACTCTGTGCCTTGGCGAGATTCACACATTCCACAGTGTGAGATTATCTTTGGCGGCTGAGCATGTTCCCGAAGGGGAAGAACGGGATGGTTTTCTATCCCTCATGCAAGATGGCAAGGATGTCATGTGTGAATCCGTTCAGTCGGGTCTGGACATGGCAGACGGTATCAGCCGGTCTATGGCTGCGAGCACCGTGATACGCGGGTTTGCGTAGTTGCGGATGTCTGGGTTTGCTCCTGATGTGCAATCTCGGCTTCTCAACATGCCCTTTGATGGTGTCCATCTATTTGGCAGCAAGGCTGACGGGAGCCTCGAGAGGTTGCACACCTCCAAAGCTGCAGCGAAGTCTTTGAGCGCTGCAGTCCGTCAACCTCCGCCTTTTCGTCCTAGGGGACAGCAATGGAGGGGAGGTTCCTTTCGGTACTACTCTCTTTGGTAGATTGAGAGGAGCTGCCAGTCAAGGGGGCCAACGTAAGAGTACCAGAGGTGGAAAGCCAGGTACTCGAGGTGCCAAAGCCGCTCTGGCAGTTGCCTCTTTGCCCTTAGGCACTGCCGCAGCCGCGTCCGCTCAGTCATGAGGCCATGTCCCATGGTTCGCCGGTTGGGGGCAGACCTGCGCAGCATCTTGGAGAATGGCAAGCCATTACTTCAGATGTGTGGGTTCTGGAGATCATAGCCCACGGCTACTGTCTTCCCTTCCGGCAGAGGCCTCACGACAATCCACCGGGGAAGCTCTCTTTGAAGCTTCCGGATCCGCTCCTTTCGCAGGAAATCCTATCCCTGCTGGAGAAAGACTCCATAGAACTGGTGCCTGTAGCGGAGATGAACAAGGGATGGTATTCCCCTTATTTTTTGATCCCAAAAAAGGACAGGGGATTGAGACCCATCTTCGACTTGCGTTGGTTGAACAAGCTCCACAGGAAGGACAAGTTCAAGATGGTCACTCTTTCTCAAGTGCTCCAGGCCCTTCAACTTCAGGATTGGTTCGTGCCTCTCGACCTCAACGATGCTTACTTTCATGTGCCGATTCATCCCAAGCACTGGAAGTACCTGAGGTTCTAGGTTGGCGACTCGCATTTTCAGTTTCAGTTCCTGCCGTTGGGATTGACCTCCGCCTGAGGGTCTTCACCAAGCTGATGGTGGTGGCAGCGTATCTCAGGAAACAGGGGAATCACGTCTACCCCTAACTGGACGGTTGGTTTATCAGAGCGCGCTCTCCCAAGCAAGCCCTGGATCATCTGTCCTTCACCTGCCACTCCCTTCACAAGCTGGGCTTCTCCCTCAATTTAAAGAAGTCACATTTGACACCTACCCAGCGGCTCCAATACATCGGAGCAGTGCTCGACACTTCCCTGGGGCTGTGTTCGCCTCCCCAGGTGAGGGCACATCACGTTCTGCAGATGGACAAATTTCAACGTGCCCAGAGTCTCCCAGCGTTCGAGTTCTTGAGGTTGCTCTGCCTCATGGCATCCTGCATTTTCCTGGTGCCAGAGGCCAGGCTGCGGATGAGATCTCTGCAGTGGGCTCTCAAGATGCAGTGGCCGCAGTTCTCCAGCAGGATGTCGGATCCCGTTCAGATTCCACCCTCGGTCGCCCAGGATCTTCTGTGGTGGGCCAACGAGGGGAACCTGATGAAGGGGGAGCCATTTTGGCAACCGTGGCCGTAGGTGACTGTAGTAACGGACGCTTCCCTCACAGGATGGGGAGCTCATGTCGAAGACTTGACCGCCAGTGGTCGTTGGTCTCCGTCGGAGTCCAAACTCCATCAACCTTTTAGAGCTGAGGGCCATCAGGCTGGCCCTGAAGGCTTTTCTACCGTCTGTTCGGGGGAAGTGTGTCCTCATCATGACGGACAACACAGTGGCCATGCATTACCTCAACAAAAAAGGGGGGTAGGGTCACTCCCGTTGTGCAGAGAGGCAATGCAGCTCCGGTTCTGGGCAATCCAGCAGGAAATTACGCTCTCAGCAGTTCATCTGGCGGGAGAGGAGAATGCAGCGGCGGACGCTCTGAGCAGGCAAAGCACGATCTCTCACGAGTGGGAGTTGGCTCAGAAAGTCCTTCTGGAGATCTCTGCCCTTTGGGGAACCCCACAAGTGTATCTCTTCGCCACCAGCGCCAGCCGGAAGTGTGAGAGATTCTGCTAAAGGGAATTTCCTCTGAGAGGAGTTTTAGGAGACTCTTTCATAGTGGATTGGTCATTCCCATTGCTGGAAGCGTTTCCTCCAATCCCCGTTATTCCTCAAGTGTTAAGGAGGTTACAGAGGTTCGGATCACAGATGATCCTCATTGCTCCAGATTGGGCCATGAGAGCGTGTACCCGGAACTTCTAGAAATGTCCATCTGCCCTCCACAGTCTTCCCTACTGAGTGGATTCCCTTTCCCTTTCTCTTTCTCTTTCCCTTTCCCTTTCCCCCGCTCCCCCCACAAATACAGGGGACAGGGCGCTCAACCTTCACGCTTGGTATCTGAAAGGTTTAGGTATAAGGATTGGGACCTCCCGGATGACTGCAACAAAATCCCTGTACTGTTGCCTTAAGTTTTGCGACTGGTGTGGAGGACAAAATGTTGATCCTTTTCAGTGATCCATTCCTGTGGTGTTGTCTTTCTTGCTTTCTTTGGTCCACAGGGGCCTTCAATTGGGTACCATCAAGGGTTACCTGGTGGTGCTGTCTATCTTCAAGCGCTCGTCTGACGAATGTTCTTACAGATTCCTTTGATTTCCCAATTTCTTAAAGGGCTCACTAATGGTTTCCCGCCGTCCCCTTTCCAGGTGCCGGTTTGGGATCTGAATTTGGTTTTGAAATTCCTCATGGGTGCTCCCTTTGAACCTTTGCACTCTTGTCCTTTGAGGTTATTGTCCTTCAAGACTGTGTTCTTGGTTGCGGTTACTTCTGCTCAGAGTGAGGGAATTGCAGGCACTTTCATCTAAGCCTCGCTTTACTGTGTTCCGCAAGGAAAGGGTTGTACTGAGGGTACGTCCTTCCTTTCTACCTAAGGTAGTGTCTGAATTTCATTTGAGCCAGAAAGTGGTTCTTCCTTCTTTCTATCCTCCTCCTCATCCTGGTAAGGAAGAGGAGCGACTCCATAGGTTGGACCCTAGGAGAGCTCTGAGTTTTTATATTTCTAGGATGTCCAGGGTCAGTGTGGGCGATCAGCTCTTTGTGGGGTTACTGGTCATCGATTGGGCCAGGCTGTTAGGAAACAGACCTTGTCCAGGTGGATTATTCTCACCATTACTGAATGTTACCGTTTGGCGGGCAAGAACCCTCTTAAAGGTTGCAAGCTCATTGCACTGGGGTGTGGCTATTTACACAGCCCTGCAGCAGGGAGTTCCTATTGGGAATATGTGTGATGCAGCCACATAGGCATCTATCCTCACCTTTGTTAGACATTACTCCCTGGATGTAATCCATGGTCAAGATATGGCCTTTGGTAAGGCGGTTCTTTATTCTGTCATCTGATTGGGTACTCTAAATTCTTTTCCCGCCTCCGTTTTCTGGAACTGCTTTGGGAATCTGTCAAAGATGTGGAATACATTGGAGGACACAATCCATTCAAAGAACAAGTTACTAACCAACTGGTAACGTTCTTTTGATTGGATGTTCCTCCAACGTATTCCACATCACCCTCCCAGCCTGCCCCTTAGGAGAATTTCCTATGCGATTTCAGCTTCCGTTCCCGCAAGGCTAAGTGCAGTGAAGCAGGTATTGGATATGTGCATGTCATACATTATGGAGGAAAAAACATAAACTGAGGCTACGGGTGCCGTGCGTCCTATTTATAACATCCTGTGATGTCGCCCTCGACGGAGGCCTTCGAGGGACATTGACCTGACGCCATCGATGCAGGACGCCCTCTGCCGAAAGTTTCCGAAGTACACAGCTCTGGACATTACATGTCAAAGATGTGTAATACGTTGGAGAACATCCAATCGAAAGAACGTTACCAGTTGGTAAGTAACTTGTTCTTCTGATGCTTGTATCTGCTTAGATTCACATGCGCCCACCCTTCCTCTCTTATTTGAAGTGAACGTTCTTGGAAAAAACATACATCTTGCTCACCTCATGGTCTCTACTTGCACTCCATGCTTAAAAAGTACACTCCCTCTTGTCAGAAACAAATAATCGGAGGGACCTCGACGAGTCAAGGATCAGGAGTGCACAGTGTATGTCACATTAGGTATAGTTTTACAAACACACCCTGTCCACGTCCTTTTTTCTACCTTTGAAAAACGTCATGTGGAATACTCTGCGGCTTCCACTAGATGTCGGCTTATGCAAAGCATGTGAATCTAAGGAGATACAAGCATCAGAAATACGATTACGGTGAGTAATGTATCATATATATATATATATATATATACATATTTCCGAAAAACAATAGTAGGTACTATAGTGCTTGATGGTTGCACTCATCAGAGTCCATACAAATACCAGAAAATGAAATGTCCATCAGCCAGAAAAAAGATTACGGACCAATGCCAGATTAATTTGGGTCACAGATCAGAAAAAGATGCTGCATTTTGTAGCCCACTGGCTACTTATTCACATTTTCAGATTTTGTTTTTTCACTGCTCTTGCATTGCAGGGCAGCAATTCACAACAGCTTTAGGTAATTAAGGGCATTACACCGTGTAGCCATGTAACCAATCCTTCATTTACATAATGTAAAAAGGACTTGTGTCAAAATGGATTCACGTGTTTCACCCACACAGGCTTCTTTAGAATTAATAGAGCTTTGTGTGTTTGCACAATAAATTAATGTCTGTACATCAAGGCCCACCTCTGTGTTTAACTTCACTCACAACTCTGTGCCACCTAGTAAAACCTGGTTTCCATTTTGCAATGCACACTCCTATCGGGTACATACGATTGTATTTTCTTATTCATTTAGGCTTCAATTTTAATACATTCCTCCTGTATTTAATGCACAGTTATGAGAAAAGTTACCACTTATACATTTATGTGCAAAAAGTGTTCTATTTTCTGTCATTTTTTGCCTGCAATGCATATCATATTAGTTCTGCGTAGTGGGGTTCATGCTTAAAATGTATAATACTCATTTCAAGTCCCATCTTTATTTTTTAAATATTGATTTGGAGTTCCTCATGCTTTAATCTCATGCACATTTGGGGAGATGCATTTATTCAAGTGGAATGTGCTCATTACATATGTTTTGCCATTTTATTACCTTACCAAGTACCTCTCATTACATAGTAATAGTTTAGTAATAGTTTTGTATTGCAGTATCTACAAGTTAATTTTTTTTATTATATTACTGATCTGCGATTTCTTTATGCTTGGTGTATTCTGAAAGCCTAATAAATTGTATTTTCTGATGCTTGTTAATCTTCTTAGAATCACATGCTGTGCATATGGTCCGACATCAGTGGTAACTGCAGAGTATTGCATCTTGTCTTTCGAGAATCGAAAGGGGACGTCGACATGGGCGTGCCTGTAACTCTATCCCTACGTGACTTGTAGTGCACCCAAGATCCCTCACACGTCAAGGCCCCTCAGATTGTATTTTTCCACCCAGCATACTGGTTGCCTTGATGTGGAGCTTGTGAAAGACTTTGCTTATTGTCCCATCGACCTTTGGTCGAATAATTAAATACAATATCCATATCACCCTATCCGTCCCTTATTTCGACGGCTGTTACAGACCTCCGCCGAAGACCTTCAAGAATTCGACGGACGGTAATCCAGTCGGCACTGCGGACCACGTGGCCGGGCCTTCCACCAGCCTATACAGTAGGCAGAGTGGGGTCAGGGTGGACATTTATATACAAATTGAGAATGCCTTTTCCTTTCCTTCCTCTTTCCCTTTCGGTCTTCGTCACTCTACCCATCCTCAGCTATGGAGAGGACTCCATTTAAGTTTTGCCCTAAGTAAGGAGCAAATTCCCTTGGAAAGATAGGCACAGACAGTGTAACCGATGCTTACCCCTCGATCACAAGGAGGAAGGATGCTCGGCTTTGTAAGGTCCTCTGTCCTAAGACATAAAAGGAGCGTAGAGTCAAGCGGTGGGTGGCCTACGGTATGTCAAAGGCTGAATTTTCTCCTGCTGCCACAGCCACCGGATATGACGAGGGCGAGAGTGACGATCATACCTCCAAACCGGAGGTTGTTCACCTTTCGACGGAACGCTTGCGTTCTGCATAGTTTGTCCCCGGCCCGCTAGGCACGGCTTAAGCACTGCTATGGGGAAGTCACACCCCGGCGACAAAGACAAACAAGTACACGTCACAAAGCACACAACCCGAAGTCTATCTTCGGCCAGGTCGAAGAAGACTTGGTGCCAACGGGTACACCTGAAGCTCCGGCTGCATCTGCCGACCGTCAGGATCGGCAGCCCTCCTTGCAGCCGCAAATGCGCCTAGCGACCGGGCCATCGAAAACAAAGGGCGCTACCCCTAATTTACCAGATTCTGTCGAGACGCATCGCAAGAAGGCGTCCGGCAATATTATTTTGCTTCAGCCGAAAAAGGCAGCCGTAGAAGATAAGGCCCCGGCACCGGCCAAGAGGACCCCCTGGCAATCGCAGGCTGAAGCTATGTGCCTCCCGACCACAGAGGACGTCGCCGGCAGCTTAGCTAGGATTGTTGCAGCCGATTCTCAGAAGCGAAAACCCAGGGATGCGCCGAGGCCCACGGAAAGGCCAAGGATCTGCTGAGGTCCAATGAAGGCCTAAGGGGGCGGGGTACCGGAACCCACCCATAAGTCGAAACAGAGGCACAGAGACATCTTACCTCTATCGATGCCTAAGGAGGAGTTCTCAGAGGGCGAAGAGGGGAGTTTCTCGACGATGAGACGAAAATCTCGACGCTTTTCGACAGATGAACACGATCAGGACCTTTTTCCACCTCTAGACCATTCTAGGTCCTCTGTTTGGACTAGAGAAAGGTTTGAGAACTGTATGGAAAGCCTGGGCTGGTTTGTTTCCCGTTCAGAACAACCTACACCAAGGAGGCCAAGGGATGAGAGCGCTGTGGACCCCAAAGCTAAATTTCCAAGACTTTTTTTAACCCTCTTTAGAAGAGGATATATACAATTGCGATCTAACTGAGGAGGACATTCCTGCTAACGCTCAGGATGAGGAATTAATCAACCCTGAGGACATGCATGATCCCATAGAGGGCTGGGAACAGAACCCAGATGTGGATGACCTTCAACCATGGCGGTCCCCGGATCATCAAGACCCTGATGCCCTGCCTCTGGACTCTCCCCAGTCCAATCCCACTAGGCAACAACCCTCGCTAGTGGATGTCCAGTTGACTTTTAACATAATGTTGCGTAAAGCAGCTGATCATTTTAAAATTGCTACAGATGAAGCAGTTCCTGAAACTGACTTAGTGGAGGACATCCTTACGGAGAAACCGCCGGCCAGCCAGGCTATTCCTCTCCTCAATTCAATCAAAAAACGTCTGGCGCCCTCCTTATCAACACCTGCTCTCACAAGAGGTGTCAATCCACGAATAGAAACTCTTTCGCCCTTCTCCTTCAGACCCTCTGTATATCAGAGGTCATTCCACCCCTGACTCCCTGGTGGTGACTACTACACGAAAGCGGGCAGCGGTCCCTTTGTCATCTGGCGGGGCACCCCCTGAGAAGGAAGGTAAACAACTTTACGTCTTTGGGAAAAGGATCACGGCCGCAGCAGCGTTCTCAACGCGCATTGCCAACAACAATACCCTGTTGGCCAGCTACGCCGATGCCCAGTGGGCCTTACTACAGGAAGGCATACAGGAGGTTCCAGAACCCCTACGTATTAGTCTCCTCACCACTGTCATTGAGGGCAGACAGGTTAACCAGAGCATTCTTAAGAATACATTGGGTTCTGCAGAAACGGCTGGTTGATACCTTGCTCAGGGCACACTCCTGAAGAGCAATGCGTGGCTACGGAACTCTGGATTCAATTCAGAGACGCAAGCGTCGCTGATAAACCAGTGGAAGAATCCAATCTGTTTGGGAAGGCGGTCGATGAGGCCCTCGAGACCGCAAAAAAAGGAGCATGACACCTTAAAAACACTGGACCAGATTACACAAAGACCCTCTACAAGAAGAGGATCTGGGTCCAGGTGGCTTTGTCGTGGCCAACGATTCCCTCAACAATACTCATCGGGAAACAATTGGAATTCTACAACGGGAAATGGCGGATACACCACCCCGTATCCCCAAAGGGGTCAGTGCCGTGGCAAAGGAAAAGGCCGGAACTCTACCCCCAGAGGCTCCCCGGCCTTGGGTTCGAATTGACACGAAGATTCGGGTCCCCTCCCACGCCTCCCCGGTCGGGGGCTGGCTAATATCGTTTCTTCAGGCATGGGAGGGAATAACTACAGACCAGTGGGTGCTAAACACCGTGGCCCCTGGGTACTGTATAGAGTTCACCCAGACCCCAACATTCAGACCTCCGCGAGCAAGACGACTGACACCAGACCATATTCACATTCTTCTGCAAGAAGTTGAGACACTACAGGAGGAAGGAGCCATAGAAAACGTACCTATGTCACAGGTAAAAGAAGGTATTTATTCAGTGTACTTCCTTGTACCCAAAAAGGATCTAACCATGCACCCTGTTTTAGATCTGCGCCCAGCGAACACATTTGTAAAGCCACAAAAGTTCTGCATGGTCACACTGCAGGAAGTAATTCCCCTGCTATCACAGGGGGTTACATGGCAACACTGGACATGAAAGATGCATACTTTCATATTTCAATGTTACCAGCGCACAGAAAATAGCTCATATTTATTATAAAGACAAGCATTATTAGTTCAAAATACTACCCTTCGGCATAGCATCTGCACCAAGGGTATTTACAAAAGTACTGGCGGTGGCAGCAGCACATCTGCGCAGGCAATCCATCCCGGTCTATCCTAACATCGACGACTGACACATAACAGGGGACTCTTAAGAAACAGGTCTGTCAAATACCCAAAAGACGATGAATCTTTTATTCAGTCTGGGATTCTCTATCAACGAGAAAAAATCCAGCCTAGACTCCAGTCAGGTCAAACGGTACCTAGGGGCTCTAATACGAACAAAAGACGTCCTCGTCTTCCGCTCCTACAAGAGGGTCCCAAACATGTTTCAGATCCCTCAGTATGTAGCCAGTCGAGAGGTGACTGTACGCAAGGCTATGTGACTGCTAGGAATGATGGCGTCCTGTATCTACTTGGTTCCTCACGCTCGCCTGTTCATGCACCCAATGCAAGAGTGGCTCAACAGCCACTGGTGTCAGGCCAGCGGATAGTGGGATGAGTGGTTGTCTCGCCGGCCCTCGTTCTCTCACTGCAGTGGTGGTCAAGGGACAACCTCTCAAAAGGGAAATACTTTACCACCCCTGCAGTGGAAGCCACTCTAACCACAGATGCGTCTCACAGGGTGGGGAGCTCACCTGCTTCAACAAACAGCGCACAGAGTTTGGTCGTCAGACATAGCATCCAACCACATAAACCTGTTGGAACTGTTGGCAGTGTTCAAAGCACTGAAGGCTTTCCAGACACAACTGCAGTGGAAGACGATCCCGATACTCACAGACAGCACCACAGCCATGTACTATCTGAACAAACAAGTAGGCACTCGTTCTCCAGGGCGAACGCAACATGTTCCTGTTACCACAACATGTTCCAGGGGAACTCCATCTTCTGGCAGACGTACTCAGCAGAGACTTTCCGTCGCCCAGGGAGTAGGAATGGCGATTACACAGAGACATTGTCACCAACGTTTTCGCAGAATGGGGCTTCCCAAAGATGGATCTGTTCGCAACTCTGGAGAACGCTAAATGCCAAGATTACGCCTCCAGGTACCCCCAGAACTGTTCCAAGGGGAACGGACTCTGGATAACATGGTCAGGGAAATTTGTCTACGCCCCCCCCCCCCACCGCCCGACTCCCCTTCTCAACAAGATCGTGCACAAGATGCACCGGGACCCAGCCACGATGATACTGGTGGCCCCCATGTCGGCCCGTCAACCCTGGTTCGCCCACCTGATGTCTCTATCTCCTCCAATGAAACTGCCTTGCCCGTACAACATGTCGCAAGACGGAGGGGAGACGCTTCACCCATACCCGCAGACATTGAACTTTGCGGCCTGTCTCCTGAGGTTATAGAGTTTGGACATCCGGAACTCCCTCAGGGATGTATGGACATTCTCCGGGAGGCAAGAACACAGAACACCAGATACTGCTATTCCAGTAAATGGAAACGGTTTGTCATCTGGTGCAACTCGAAGAGCATTAACCTGATTAACTGCTCTCCCACACACATTGTTTTATACCTAACTCATTTACTTGACTCAGACCTTAACTCCATCAAGGTGCACCTTGGTCTGCTTTCAGCCTACACTACATCACAACAGAAAGTGTCATGGTGGAAGATACCAGTTATTAAAGCTTTCATGAAGGGAGTGAAGAGAATTCACCCTCCCATTTCTAACCCGGCTCCCGGATGGGACCTAAACGTGGTGTTGATTAGGCTTATGGGGCTCCTTTCGAGCCCATGCACAAGGGAAGTCTTAAAGACCTCGCCTATAAGACTGCTTTTTTGATAGCTATTACCTCCATTAGGAGGGTAAGTGAACTACAAGCGCTCTCGATCCTAGATCCCTTTGTATCAGTTCACAAAGAGAAGGTGGTTCTGCGCTCTCGCCCTAGGTTTGCGCCTAAATTCATTTCTAAGTTCCATGTGAACCAGTCGATGGAACTACCAACGTTCTTTCAGAATCCTTCAAGCCTGGGAGAAAGAACCCTGCACACACTAGATGTACGCAGAGCTGTCATGTTCTACATGGAGAGAACTCGACCACTTAGAAAGACTAATCCGTTTTGTTTCGGTGGTGGAAGGAGAGGAGACGCAGTCTCCAAATCCGCTATCTCTAGATGGATTGTCAAATGCATTACACTCTGCTACACTCCTGCTAAGAGAGAGCTTCCCTTCAAGCCTAGAGCACATTAAACTCGAGGCACTGGGGCGTCCATAGCATTCATTGCAAATGTTCCCCTCAAGTCCATTTGCAAAGCGGCAACCTGGAGTTCTGTACACACCTTTACAAAACACTAGTGCCTAGACACTCATTCTAGGTCTGATTCTCAGGTGGGACAGGCAGTACTAAGACATCTTTTCACTGCTGTTCCTTCTCACAACCCACCTCCAACTCCGGGTACTGCTCGCTAGTCTATGCACAGCAGGTGATTCTAAGCAGATTAACAAACATCAGGAGACATGCATTACTTACCGTAAAAGCATTTCTGATGGTTGTATATGCTTATATTCACATGCGCCCACCCTTCCTCCCGCTCGGATGGAAGGAACCTAGACGTCTTACCAGTTTCTCTCTTTTCCGTACTCACTTACGATAGTCCTAAGTCTCCCTCTCGCCAGAACAAATACAATCGGAGGGACCTCGATGCGTGAGGGATCTTGGGTACACGTCACGTAGGGATAGTGTCACATTCACGCCCATGTCGACATCCCCTTTCGATTCTTGAAAGACAAGATGCAATACTCTGCGGTTGCTACTGGATGTCGGACCATATGCACAGCATGTGAATGTAAGCGGATACAACCATCACAAATGCTTTTACGTTAAGTAATGCATGTCTTAATGTTCTTGCTGCCTAACTTGAATTATTCATTGGTGGTGTTCTGTGTGGACACATTGTAGCCCTAGACTAATCGAACACTTCTCCCAGACTAAGCCTTGGCTGCTCTTCCACTCTACCTTGATTAGGTTATGGTTAACCTCTGTGTCTTCCCTTTTTACCATGAATAGAGTGGCCTCCTAAAATCCTCCCCCAGGAGCTGATTTTAGAAATCCATCCTAAGAGGGGTCTTGCCACATTTGACTGTTTGACTCTGTGTTAATAGGACCTCGTGCTAAAAAAGAAAATGGATTTAACATAAGTATGTTCTGTGGATTGATATGAAACCCACTTACCCACCATTTACTGAATGAGATTCAGTGACTCCCAAATAAAAACCAAAATGAAGATGTGTTGTGGACCAGTGAACCTTTTTGAAGCCATATGCACAGGGTTCTAATATTTCCTATATCCCTGACGCTTAATGGCTGGATACGTGGAATCCTAAATGAAACTGAACTTTGTCAAAAGCACTCGTCTGTCTTTAATAGTTTGGTTGGCATGTTGAAGAGTTTAGTCTCCATTCATCATGCTATATTTCTTCTAGGGTTCTGGTGATGTGAAATATCACTTGGGGATGTATCACAGAAGGATTAACCGTGTGACAGAACGAAACATAACCCTTTCCTTGGTGGCCAACCCATCTCATTTGGAGGCCGTCGACCCTGTGGTACAGGGCAAGACTAAGGCGGAACAGTTTTACAGTGGGGATACAGAAGGCAAGAAGGTAAGAATGGACTCTTGTAGACAGTCCAAAAATTCATGAACCTTCAGGCAAATCCTTTCACAATAGCAAGTGATGGTTAATATAAAACTAATATGGTACGACTTATTTTGTGTGGTGAGCTTGCGGCTAAGCCAGCTCAGTGTATCAAGGTGTTAATCAGTTACCAACTCCTTGTTTTACTGTTTGGCCCATAATAGGCATACATTTTGCCAGTAAATGTATTGATTCTTATCTAACAGCCTCATCCCCTGCCAGCTTTTAGATACTCCACATCAGCAAAGTGGAATCACACCTCACTTTCCACACTACTCCTACTCTGGACAGTGACATAGACCTCAGCTATTTACACTATTGCAAGACGTGTGTTTTAGTGGATAAGCAAGGCTTTTTTCACACATGTCCAACCAAACTCTCTCTTGTCTATAAACTGTCTTTCTCCTATAAACCAATCACTGACCTATGGGTCTTACTGCCCCAGCCAATGACTGCCCTCTCCCTAAACCCCTCCTCTGTTAGCCATCTTCAGATTTTTACTGCACGTTCAAGTGTTGGAAGTCCTTGTGTTTCGCTCTCCGAGCTTTCTGCGTTTTCCGTGCTTTTTGGTAGGAAAACTGTTTTTTGTTCAGTGGAGCCAGTGTGCTCCATCGTTTTTCCATTCGATTAATGGGGACCTGTTTTTCTGCATCTTTCATCGCCCCTCAAAGGCAGAATTTTTCTTCTTGTTAGTTTCCAGAAGCCCATCAGGCTACACCGCGCCGGATAATGTCGGAGAAGGACAGAGCTTCCCTCCTCTTCAAGCTCTGCACCTGCTGCGGCTTGCAGAATGTTTTTACGGACAATAAGCATTTCCAGTGCATGTTTTGTCTACACCCGAAGCACAAAGAAGATTGTGAGATATGCCATGGCTTCTCAGAGTGCATGATGAAGGATCGGCACGTCCGACTGTCGACATGGCTCAAGGCCAAGGCCACTACCCTGTGTTGTTCACAGGGGCATGCCTCATCCAGATCCAACCAGCCAAAGTGGGCTTCTAAATTCTTTGAGGGAGCTCCATCTGTGCGGGCCCAAGACAAGGTCAAGCACAGAGTCTGCTTCCGCCGGGTTCGCCGTGCAAGTGGGTCCCACGACGGTCAGGGGGGCGTTCATCGTCTCCATCACCCTCAATCTCCATCCATCGCTCCAGCTCTTTGTCCAAGAGAAAATCAGCTACCAACGTCCTCTTGTATCGAGATGGTTGATGCCACCCTCTCGGAAGTGAAAGGGGCTGACCCGGTCCAGGGTACCCCAGTGGTGGCCAGGGTAGCGCTGGACTGCTTCGGCCAAACCCATGGAGAAGACTCGGGAGAAGAGGAATCCTACCACTCAGGACCTGAAGAAAGGGGGTGGAGGGAGGGGGGTGTGGAAGAGCTACAGGGCACGGATATTTATTTGTTCGATGAGGAAGACATGGTTTCTGTCCACACGATCCCGGAGGAGATGGGTGCTGACCACGAGAAGGTCTAGGAGTCACCAGCCGGAGGCAGAGATGACTAGGTAGGGGACGACGACACAGGTGCTGGGCCCAGCGACCGTGCCCCCCAGGCACCTCCCAGAGATCTGTGTGTTAGGGAGAATTCTCATCCTATGGCTAATTTCCCTTACCTATAGAGTCCCCAGCAGCTTTGCTGGATTTGAAGGGTTTGTTTCTTTTTACCTGCTAAGAGTGAGACTCTTTTTCCCACTCTTATGCATTTTTACTACGTGTGTTCTAGGCTATTTTTCTGTTTAATGCCTATGGGATCTTTCTCAACCCCATAGGAACCATCTTTATTCACGTGTTACACAGCACCCTCAGTGCAGTGACACAGGCGTGTCGTAGCAACCCCCAAACATAGACTCCATACCCTGGGACTGACTGCTGTCTCCCAGGGCATGTAAAGTCCCCATTGACTTTACTAGTCAAATCCTGTGAACTAAACCAGTACAACCCATCTTACTATGGAGGTACTGGAAGGGGTTAATAGTTTTCCCCCTATGGTCATTGTCGAGAGGGTACCATCCAGTCCCTCTCTCAAAGGTTTCTGGCTGTGGCAGTGGTTACTACCATAAATATTCGACCACAAATATTTCCCTGTGGGATTTTCCCATTGTTCGAGGCTACCACTTTTTCTGACAGCCTCTAACTTACAGCCGGTGCATTTTAATATTAACTTTGCTCCGGTAGGTTTTATTTGCCAGAACTTTAATATAATTTGTTTCTCGTGTCTTTCTCTAAACTCCTAACCCAGGTCGGGGATCCTTTGTTCGTCCTTTTGGCGGGCTTCTACCGAGACGCCCTCCTTTCGGCGCCACTGAGTCTGGGGTGGGTCCATTGTGTGGGAGGGGAAGTAGGACCCTGGACAGGGTAACCTCAGCAACCCATGTCGCACTCTGTCCTGATAGGCTGGAGGGTCTGCCGCCAAGATGACCACTCCAATGCGTGAGTGACAGCTAGGCTGTATGAATGGGGATCTTTTTGCATAAAAGCAGGGTCCTGAGGAATGGAAGAGCAAGACGTCGCCACTGGAACTAAGAGGCCAAAGAGGAGAGAAGCCAAAGACATCTGCAATGACTGAACCACCGGTGAAGCCCTGCTGCAGCGTCTCACCACTTTTCTCCACACGACGAGAGAAGATCTTCATCTGCAAGAGCCTTCTTCCCTTGAGCTGGTGGGGCCAACCAGTTTGCCAATCGCATTCCCAGACCTGCCTTGGATAGCCAGGCACCAGTCCACCCGGACCACGATTTAAAGGAGCATACCTTTTATTCGTCTGGCAGCACCGTGGCTGGTTTCATCCCTGGGTAGTGCAGTAACTCGAACCTTCCTCCACGACGAGTGTCTCTCTTCCTCTGCTGGATCACCCGAACTGTAGGAACTACCAGGAACAACTGCCACCGCAGGAGCCACTTCTTCATTTTAAAGGTACATTTTTCTGCCAGGCCACCCTTTCTGTGTGGTAGAGCTAAAGGTGTTTTAAATCCTTTACCTATCTGTTGGGTTGGCCGCTCCTCTCTTTTTACATTCTTTTACCTTCTGCATCCACCTTTTCAAAATCGTTAACCAAAGACTTGACTGCATCTACAAGAACACTTTGATCCTGGGCCCTTGCCCTGTACCACTGACTCTGGCACAGGCCTATTGACCCTGGCTATATTTGTAAGAACTGCCTTCTCTAGATTGCTTCTCAACTAGAACTGAGTTGGTGCACCTACTTCTTATAACCACCTTTTCCTTCCCACTTTTATAACCTGTACAGTGCCATTTTGCTCAGTTTTCATGTAAGTATTCTTTATGCTAAAGTACTGCCTTGCCTAAACTGATTTACAAACTTATGGGAAGTGTTGCTAGGGTGTGTAAGGAGATATTTCTGTATAACTTGTGCTTTCCCTCCCTTGTGAGAAATTGCTAGTGCCAATGTGTTTGGTTTTCACTATGCTGTTTTGCTCAGTTTTCACTCTTTCTCAAACTTGTCTACAATTTAACTAGCGAGTTCTGTATACTTTCGTTGGCTGAATTTAACTTGCTTAATAACTGTGATAAATGTGTTTAACTAGAAGTGTGTAAAATAAATATATATATTCTTTTTAATACAAAACTTTGGTCAGTGTTGCCTTGTGCCATAGTACTGAAGGCCTATTTTGTCACCCTGAATACTGCTCATCTGCTTAGCCACAGCTACCAACTAAATCTTTGTGGTACAGACTGATACCAAAGGGGATTTATTGCTCATACCTGTAGTCCTAATCTTCTGTAGTGCTCCCTAAGGGAACTGCACAGGGTTCTGCCTAACGGGAGCCATTGTCAGTGAAGATCTGGACTTCGGAAGATCTTCTAACGAGAAGCCCTCCACTAGTTTTCGGCACCTCCTCCACTCGGCTATGGCACACACGAGGAAATGGAGCCTTTTGAGGCCCTGTTCGAATTGTCTCCTCAACAAAGATTTTGTGGATTATCGACACGAAAAATGTGTATTGCCTGCACCCCAACCACGATATGGATGCCTGCTCCATCTGCCAATCCATCTCCAGAGACATGGAAAGATTGCCATAGAAGGTTGGTGACTTGGCTGGAGGAGGGTGCCAGAGCCTCTGACTCGGCCTCGAAGCAAAGTCATGCCTCTGTCAGGCTCGGCAGATATATGGAAAACACTCCTTCTGCAAAGAGGTTGTGGTCTCATGAGGACACTTCCCTGGGGAAGAAACCTAAAAGGGGACATAGGCAGAAGTTGTGAACCTCAACTGCCCTTCCGTCAAACTACAATGGCTGCTAGACCCCGTTCATATCGTCCATGGCTTCCTCCACGATGCCACTGTTCACAAACGGATCTTCCTCTTCCAGCAAACGGTGTCCGCAGACATCCACATCGACGACCACACCAACGAGCCACAAGCAAAATGTTCTACATCATCTTCGACTTGACGAGCCATAGGCCCGAATCTACCACAACTGCGCGGTCTACGATTGAATCGTTGACCATCTCGGCCAGATTATGACCATAGTGGTAAAGGTTGCGTTTGCCTCCCAGGCCTGCGCCCACTACAAGCTCCTATGAATGCTTCTTTTGACAGAAGTGCTAATGTGAAAGACGTGCTGCCAGCACTCGTGTTTTTGCCACGACCATCAAAGGCAAAACCAATGTTTTCCCTGGTGCCTATGGCCACTGAAATGCCACCTGTCCAAATGCTCCAGGAGGGGTAGCATGTTGCAAGAGGAGCCTCTAGCACCTCATCAACCGGTACTTCCACCTTCCCTAAAGTTCCTGTGGGAACACAATCTGCACCTAGAGATTTGTAATTATACATCTTGTCCACTTTGCAGACCTTGGTGACGGAACTGGAATACCGCTTGCCTCCTCTGGCCCCTCAAGGTGCCCCTAGTAGGAGCCCTCCAGCACAGCGTGCGCTGGAAGATTTAATTTCTCTGCCTCCTCGACGAGCGCCTCGTTTGGTAGGCACTGTTGCTGCTATCACGGACATGGATACTGGTCCAGACAAGGACACGTCCCAGGGTACACATGCTACTACTGATGATTGATGATCTAGTGCCTGCCAATGGAGAGCCTCCTGAGGAGCCTTCTACTAGTTCTCCAGCAAACTGAATAGGTTCCTTCGATGCAGCACTGCTAAAAATAGCAGTGAAACTGTTCGACCTGGTCCGGGAGGGACAGAAAAAAGAATTCCTGTTCCAGAGGAATGAAGCCTCCAGAAAATCAGTGGTGGCTATTCCTGTGCTAGATGACATCTGGGTATGATGGTTTACTTGCATGATAAACCCTTTTTCAGTGTCGCCGAAGGACTGTCTGGAAAAGAAATATACATATCCAGACACTGCGCCCAAGTGGGTCCGCACCGAGCCATCTCCGACTCTATGGTCTCGGCTACGGCAAGGAACAGATATGCTAACCCATCCTCACCATCTGTGGTTTCCCCTGACAAGGAGGTAAAACCGCTGGATGCTTTTAGAAAATGGGTAATTCTGATGCTCGTTAATCTGCTTATAATCACATGCTGTGCATATCGTCGACATCCAGTGGTAACCGCAGTGTATTGCATCTTGTCTTTCGAGGATCGAAAGGGGACGTCGACATGGGCGTGCCTGTGACACTATCCCTAACGTGACGTGTAGTGTACCCAAAATCCCTCATGCATCCATGTCCCTCAGATAGTTTTTTTCTGCCCAGTTATCTGGTCGCCGTAATGCAGAGCTCTTCATAAGAGATTGAGTTATTGATATAATTATCACCCCTTGGTCGTTTATTCACTTTAAGTCATTTCGGCGGTTGAATCCTGTGCACCGCCGAAAACTGCTGCGGAATTTCGACACCTGTTGTTCCGGCCGGCGCTGCCAACCACGTGGCATGGCCTTCTGACCGGCGCATACAGTAGGGAGAGTGTGGTCGGGCTGGTCATATTCTTTTCAAGTATGCCGTTCCTCATTCTCTCTCTTTGTTCCCTGGTTTTTGCCATTGCTATATGTATCTTGCGCTATGGACAAGACTCAATTTAGATTTTGTCCTTCGTGCAAGGCCAAATATCTGTGGAAAGACTAGCACCGTTGGTGCAAAAATTGCCTGCGCCTCAACCACAACGAGGCGGCCTGTAAACTCCTGCGTCCAAAGACTATTAATGAGCGCCGTCTGAAGCGGTGGGCGGCCTACGGTATGTCACAGGCCGAAAGTAATTCCCCCGCCATCACAGCCGATGAGTGTGACGAAGGGACTAGTGATGACTGTTAGGCAAAGTTTGTATGCAGTACCCTTTGGAAACCCTACACACAACTATGACTACTGGTTCAAGCAATCCAACCTTTGGTACAAGTCTGTACTACACAGTTTTGGTAGCGTGTTGAGCAGCCAGGCTTATCTCAAAAGAGGAATTGTGAGCTGTAGTCGAGTTACACAAAGATTCACAGTTACAGGTATTCAAATAAACTCATACACTCAAGGTTTCTTTCATAAACAATTTATCAGTCAGTTATAAAGCCTCCTTCAGAAGGGAACAATTGACTAGTAACACACAAATATACTTCAATACTGTATACTCTTTAAAAAAAGGTAGATAAATGGCAAAAGTTATTAGAACACAAAAAATACAAATCTTAGACAGTGCAAATACTTTGAGTTCACCAGAAGAGTCAATTCAATTTAATAGGCAAGGCCAAAGTCAATGGGCTAGAGTCTTGGATAGGATGAAGCGGTTCTGGTATATAAAAAGGACATGTCTTGGCACAAGTTCTCAGAAGTAGTTTGTAAAAAGAATCAAATGTTGGCTGACGAGCTGAGTAGGCCTGCGAGTTGCACAAGTTTCAAGCACTTTCACTGTGAGAGGTAAGTTCTCTCTGTCATGTTTTACAGTACGTTACAGTGAAGAAAGAGGCAGCTGATGGCTTTGGTTCCTGGCAGTTCCTGCAGATCTCGCTGTTCCAGGGCCTCCGTCGTGGTGACAAGAGGGAGGCCGTCGGGGGACTCCTGCACTGGGACTGGTCAAAAGCTTGCAACTGGCAAACTTCAATTTCAGTGGCTGTTTCGCATTTCAGCTACCGCACTGGTAACAACGCTGGTCCTGGCTGTAAAGGTGGACTGTCCTTGCTTCTGAGGTCCCACACACAGATGGGGGGGTGGGGGGGTCAGGCTTGGGTGGTCCGACGTCGTGGGAGTCCAGAAGATCTTCAAAATGTTTTCGGGCAGCTTGAATGTTTAAACGAGGTTGGGGCGATTCAAGAAGGTAAAATTAGGTCTGGGGCCAACCCAGTTGGAAAGCCAAGGATTTAAGGGTCACCTTGGGCAAACCGAAGAAAGGGAGGCCAGGCAGGACACAGTACCTTAGAGAGAGGAAGCTCCAGCGGTGGCAGTTGTTCCTGGCAGTGGTTACAGTTTGTTGTTTCGACCAGGGGAAGAGAGGATCTCTTCGAGGAGGAAACGTGGAGTCGTTGCACTGCACAGGGATGAAACCAGCCGCGGAGTTCTTCGATAAAAGGTGCGTTCCTTTTATTCGCGGTCAAAGTGGTGAAGCTTGGCTATCCGGCTGCCGGGGTGCTTGGCACAGGCGATTCGACCAAGAGACGTCTTTGGAAGGCGAAAGGGGTGAACTGGTTGGTCCCACCAGCTCGGAGGAAGAAGACTCGTCCAGCAGAAGATCTTCTCTTGTCGTCGGGAAAGTGGTGAGGTAGTTGCAGCAGGGCTTCACTGGTGGTGTCGTCGTTGCAGATGGCTCAGCTTCTTCCCTCTTCGGATTCTTAGGTCCTGTGGTGACTTATGAAGTTCCAGTCCCAAAAGCCCTGCTTTTATGCAGAAAAAACCCATTCCACAGCCTAGCTGTCGCTCAAACATGCTAAGTGGTGAGCCGGGCGGCTCACCACTGGCTCAATCAGAACAGAGTGCAACTTGAGTTGCAAAGGCAACGCAATCCAGGGTGCCAATTCCCCTTCCCACCCATCCTGTGGAACCCAGACAGTGGCACCATTTGGAGGGCTTCTGTGGAGAAGCCTGCCAAAAAGTGGAACACAGGGCTCGACCTTGGTCAGAGTTACAGAGACGGACAAGAATGCCATTTTAGAAAAGAGTTCTGGCAAAAAGACCCAACCTTTAATTTAATATTAAATAAATAAACCGGCGGTATCTTTAACATTGCACCAAAAAGTGGTGCATTTAAAATCAATGGGAAAATCCCATAGAGAATATTCCAGTGGAATATTTGCATGGTAACCACTGCCACTAGCCAGAAACTCGACAAGGGGGGGGACTGGACAGTGCCCCCTTGAAAACAGACCCAGGGGCAAGATAATTAACCTCTTCCAGTACTTCCACAATATGATGGTTTGTACTGGTTCTGTTCACAATTTAGGACCAGTAAAGTCAATGGTGACTTTACATGCCCTGGGAGACAGTAGTCAGTCCCAGGGTATGGAGTCTATGTTTGGGGGTCACTATGACACCCCTGTGTTACTGCACTGAGGGTGCTGTGTAACACACACATACAAATAGATGATATCCTATGGAGCAAAAAGAAAACCCCATAACCCATAAGCACACGGAGTCAAAGACATACCTGAAATCATGCCTAAGAGTGGGAGGAAAAGAGTCTCACTCTTAGCAGGAGAAAAAAACAAACCCCAAAAATCCAGCAAAGCTGCTGGGGGACTCACTAGGTTTGGGAAATTAGCCTTATAAGAGAATTCTCCCTAACAGACCGTCAGCCAGCCAATCATCACAGAGTGCATTTGGGTCTCCTAGGAGACTAAGCACAGGGAGTTTCGGGCACCTCCCACACTTCCTGCCTACCCCAGACACTCTGGAGCCAGAGGCAAGTTTCACTCCTGAAGCCCGCCAAAGGCGAATGAACAAAGAGACCAAACCTGGTTTGTTGCGCAGAGAAAAACTCTAAAGGGACCTTTCCACAAAGACATGACAAAAAAGAAGACCGGGAACCATTTTAGCAACAATGGCTGGGCACCATCTTTAAAAACATGGCTCCCGCGATTTAACTTTACCGGAGCTACGAATAGTTTGCAGTCGGGAAAAATCATGATAGTTCGTTGTTAAACCACTGCTACCAGCCATTCTGAGAAGAAAGGGTAACATTTGACTGTTAATTGAGTAACGAGACATAGTGGATACTAAGTAACCCCTCCAGCACTCTATTGTAAGGTAGGGTGTGCTGGGTTTAGACATTTACAGGGCTAAGTGAAGTCAATTTCACTCCACTGGTCTGGGAAACAGTAGTTGATCCCATAGAAATCTGAAAGACTTCCCTGTGCCACTGCTGAAGGTGCTTTGTGACACAATTGTAAAAGATGATGCCTAGGGAGTTGGTTAGACTCCCTATCCAAGAAAACACAGAGGAAAAACACATGTCAAAATACATGAGATAGTGAGAAAAAGGGTCACTCTCTCTCCAGGTAAAAAAAAATCAATACCTCAAAATCCAGCAAAGTTGCTGGGGGTCTCTAAGGTAGAGGGAATTACCACATCTCCCTAACAATGACCAGTGCTCAGTTTCGGAGGCCATTGACCTAGCGGCAGAGAGTTCTCGATCCGCAGCGTCTGTTCCCGATGGGCACGACACGAGTCATGCTATGGGGAAGAAACCCGCGACAGGGACGCACAAAGTTCCCACACTAAACACACAACCTAAGGTTCTGCTTTGGCGGCACAGTCGAAGCGTTCCAAAATGCTGGCGGACCCGTCGGATATTTTGACAGGGTCTACTGATCTTTGATCGGCAGCTTTCCCCGCAACCAAAGGCAGCGGCATGTGACTGGGCAATCCAAAGTGAAGAGCGCTAGCACCAAAACACACGCGGCCGTCCATGTTGCAGGAGAAAGCGCCGACACTGCTTAAGGCCCCAGTGGCGCCGAAATCCACCGCGTAGCCACCGGCCCACCCAGCACAACTCCCTACTACCCTGAGCATCAGCGATAGTATTGCATGGATCGCCTTGGCAGTTAAACATAAGGAACAGTCGAAGGAGATGTCGAAACGGAGGGAACGGCCTAGAGACGTGCCGAAAGACACGTCACAATGCCCAGAGCCTCACAAGGACTATCCTGAGAGCCTGGTGCATTTATCCAATGGTTTAGGAGCCAAATCTCGACGCTCTACCCCTTTCCTCCCCTGGACTCCTCATGTTCATCTTCATGGACCAGGGAGAAGTTTGAGGGGTGTATGGGCAGATTAGAAAAATGTCTGAGAGGTTTGCTCCATACACAAAAGTTGGATGAACTCATCCAACTAAGTCTGGCGCTCTCAATGTGAGCTCTTGTGGAGCTCTTTCGTTTATTTAGATATATATACACATGCATGTCTGAATGAAGGTTTATATCCAACTGCAAGTTCATGTACACCTGAAGGTTGATGTCAAAAGTAGATTTTGAGAAAAACATTTTCAGATCTAGTCTCAAAAATAGTTCCGGAGTCATTAGTTTTGAAACTGCTAGGTATTTAACAGGCAAGAAGCAGACTTGTTTAATTTTTGTATGGTTGTTTTACTGCCAATGCTTTTCGGAGCGAATCACCTTCAGGGCGTTAACCACACTGCTATATTCAACTTATTATTCAACAGTCGAAATCAGTTATCATAAAAATAAATAATTCTGCCTTGGAGGCTTGAACTACTAAGCTGCTTCGCTTTCCCTTCGTTCACGTTGCCAGCACTGCGAGCTGCATTGAGCTCTTGCTGGACGCTGCTGCCGCTTCATGGGGGAGGCGGTCCTGAGGCAAGTCACGTGACTGATCACGTGTGAAAACAGCGACCTCAAATTGAGCCGCGAACCGCCCGTGCGGGGTGTTTCTTCTGCCTTGGAGGCTTGAACTACTAAGCTGCTTCGCTTTCCCTTCGTTCACGTTGCCAGCACTGCGATCTGCATTGAGCTCTTGCTGGACGCTGCTGCCGCTTCCTGGAGGAGGCGGTCCTGAGGCAAGTCACGTGACTGATCACGTGTGAAAACAGTGACCTCAAATTGAGCCGCGAACCACCCTTGCGGCGTAAGCCCTCAGGAGCAAGGGCGAGGAGATTCTGTTTTGCTGTTTGGCTGTAGGGCGTCAAAATGCAGCCTGTGTCTCTGGCTAATGACCTGCTCTCCAAACCTCTGGTGCCTGCCCCTACAGAAGGCACCCGTCGAAAAATAAGGACCTTGTCTTATCCATCTACACGTCTGCAACAACGCCGGGAGAACGAGAGGAACGTTCAACATCTATTACCGCTCACTCCCCAGTTGCCTCGAGTGATTGAAGCAAGTCAAGTAAGTCAATTAAGATCTGTAGAGGAAGAGACACTTGAAGAGCCCATTGATATGCAATATAATGCAGATGTTTTTTCATCAAGTAGGTTAGGGGTAGGAGCTGGTGTCTTGGACTTGACCACCCCTTGCCAGATTGCTCTTGGTGACGAACTGAATTTACTATCACATGACAGCGTCTTGGCAAAAGAGATAAAAATGCATATGAAGGCTGTGAATGACTATGGGCCCAATGTTGTTCTCGTTAGACTTTCTGCTGTGTTTGCTGTACCTAGGTTGGATGTTTTGGCTCGCATGGCGACTGAGAAATTGCAAGCTCATCTGTCGTATGAGAGCATTTTGGTACCAGTGTCTGTTTCAGACGCGCCTGGTGAGGAATTTAACCACTGCTCCGGTGAGTGTGGTTTTGTAATGGATCCTGTTCTACCTCCTTCTTCGTTACCTGAACCTCCCAACAGGCGGAATTCTATTGAAATTGTAAACCAGCTTCTGGCTGATTTAGAACAAATCAACATTGCTCGTGCTAGTCTTAAACATAACAAGACCCGACCTGTTGAGTCAACACAAGCTTCAAATATAAGTAATAGTCAAGGCACTCTCATGGTTGAGGCTGATACTAATTGTTTTTCTGGTTCCATCAAACGAAGTAGGATCGAAGTCCGTAAATCTGCAGAAATATATTGTTCACAATCGAGACCTAGACTTTCTAAAAGCAAGTCTGCAAATACTCCTGAGTTCTCTCTCTCTAAGGTTCAGTCTTTTCAACCTATTGGTGTAAGTAGAAACGGCAATACATCAACCATTCCTACTAATACTGAGAATGTTGAGAGTCAGACAATAGACTGCTCTTCTGACGATGAATCCTCTGAATCGTCAATTATGGAACGCGCATTTCCTAAAGTTCGAAGAACTTATTATAAAACAGTAGATCAAATTCCTTGTGAGCCTGATTACGCACGGATGATGGAAAAAAATTTCTAAAGAACTTTTACCGATCCTGATGTCTTCTATGTCTATAACACTTTCACCGTTTGTCAAATTATATGAGCAGGTTCAAGATGGTGTGAAAGACTTGACAATGCTAGTTGCACTTTTGAATACTAAAATGTGTGCAATTGAACATGCAAGTATGTCGTCCACTCAGTTGTTAGGTAAAATGTCAGATAAAATGGACAGCAATTTAACAATCACGAATGATCAACGGTTAAAAGATGCTGATGACAAGAAATTACTTGCTGAAGTGGCCAAACAGGCTCTAAATATCCTACAACGACAAAGTTCGAAACCTGCCTCATTTCCTAGTGTTGAAGCACCATTTACAAGGCCTTGTAATTCTTCGAGTGGCCGACTAAATGTGTCTGAAGTAATTACTATTGCTCCATCAGCACCCAGCGACCTATTGCCCCCAGATCTCACTCTTCTACCAGACGCTGGCAAAGTCTGTGCTGTGGAAAACTTAGATCTGGCAAATAAAACACAGCCCATTGATTCACCCGTTAGTGTTAAGGACTGTGTTATGGGAAGTGTTGTACCAGTAAGTAAAGTTTATTCCTTTTCTTCTGCTTTACAAAGTCTTAAGCAACCTGATAATGGTGCAAACCAAGATATCCAGGAGCCTACAACATCTAATGTAGCACTTGAGGTTGCCGAAAAGGTTGTTATCCGGAAAGCATTGGCAGATAAGACTACTACAGAGCCCGTTGTTATTCCCGATGGAAAAGAGGCTTTGTTTGACATATTTAACACCAAGCTTAAACCGGATGCAAAACTCAAGAGTGTGAAAGTAAACCAGCAAAAAAAATCAAAGAATATAACTAAGAGGAAGCCTCGTGCTATGAATGGTTCTCGCAAGTTCTTGCGTAACTTAAAAGCTATAAGCTTTACTCTCAATCCTGTTACAATTGACACAGACCAAAATGATAACTTAGTTGAGCCTGAAAAGGCTGCAGGTTGTGACAACTCTGACAAACCTGTGACTAACTTACCTGAATCTGATGTGGATTTGTTGGATCTTTCAACACATGATCATAATGATGACTCTGAAATTGTGACAGAAATTCAATCAAAAGGTTCAAATGATACAAACCAGGCTAACTTGGCTGGAACTTCTCTTCCTAACATCGTCTTACCTGAACCCTTGCACAATTCAAGACTGTGCGTCATTGTGCCCACGAAAGAATCTCAACTCGTTGGTATTTTGAAACCTGAAAGCCCGAAGGTTCTTACTTTGGGAGAAAGATGGAAAAACCTATCAATGTACGAACATGGCAAACTGAAGGACTCAACTACCAATGATGTGTACAGTCGGGTAGGGAGTTCTATAATTACTCCCTTTGACACTATGTCTGTTAACAAACAAGAGAGTGAAAACAGGAAGGATCTTTTTCCAAGAGCTCTAACAAATGAGCGCCCCTTAACACAAGCATCTTCATCGAAGAATCAAATCAAACTGCCATTCTTTAAAAAGCCTATTTCTAAATACCAACTGATTTTGGAACGTATAGCGTCGAATAATGATGGTCTTACACTAAATAGGACCAACGTCCTCCGTTTACTCCATTACGTACCTAATCTTCGGACAATTGAAACGGGGGATATTAGAACTGTGGAATTCTATAAAGAACCACAAAACGATATTGTCCGGTTGCATATCGATTCTGGGATCATACGTAACATCCTTTTGGACTCTGCTGCTGTTCTTTTATCAATGGGCTTTGACATTCGAGAAGATCAAATTACCCAAGAAACCAATCCATCTGTTCAGAAAGATTGTATCCTTTCAAGGACAATTCAACCTGATTTCCAATTGCAATCCAAGGACGCTGTTGGGTGCCTTGATGGTCTTGGGTCAACCCCCCTCATGGGGATTGCAATCGACCCTTCGAGGAGCCTCAATGTTGATGATGGTCTGCCTCCCAAGACAACAAACGCACCCTGGACGAGTGAACAAATTCAAATAACCTTTTCTTATGTCAGATCTGCTGCAAACAATAACAGCGCTACGGATGTCATTGCTGTCGGCCCTACACAGTCGAATGATTGGGATTGGATTGCCAAATCCTTGGCTAATAATCAGCAAAGTTAATGCCTAAAACCTGGAAAACAAACTTTTGTAACACTGGCATCATGGAACTCTCGTGGGTTTAGCCACTTGTTTTTAAACTCCTGGCTTATGGGACTGGACTTTGTGTGTATCCAGGAGACATGGCTATCAGAGTCTCCGCTATGTGATGAGTTCGAAGTGGCCTTAAATCCTGCGATCCAGAACAAACGAGGTAGACCTATGGCCGGTCTGCTCACTATGATAAGGAAAAGCTCTGGGTATCAAATCAAAGAGAGTAGAAATATAACACCATATCTTCAATTTGTATTGGTTAGATTAGAGAACAAAGCAAAATGTCCCGTGGACTTAATATCAATCATTAACTTGTATTGGCAACATCAAGGGTCTAGCGCAAATATGTTTATTGATCAAATTTCAACCCTTCTTGATACCATCTATGAAAATGAACTGTCTCCTAAAATTGTTTTGTGCGGGGATCTAAATATCGACTGCCTAAAAGCACAGACTAGGACAATGGATGCGACAAGCACTACCCAAAATGATGTCTTGTTGTGGGTTGCAGAGATGTCTGCGCGAGGAATGTCGATGCTTAATGGATGTACTACTGGAGACATTCCTGCGAAACCTACTTGGAAAAGGATGGCTCAGAAATCTAATCTTGACTATTTTTACGTTTCTGATGACCTTCATGCTAGAGTGCAGTCACTTCAGGTGGTGGAAAAAAAAGAAAGTGATCATAACTTATTGAAATTGGTAATTTCCGCAGATGATAAGCCATTTGCTCATTGGAGACACAATATTTCTGTCGAATCCAACAGGATCCGTCTGCGTTTAGCAAATAGAGGTTAAAAACATAAATCAAGCATTCCTAAAAGAACCGAATCAAATTGAATATCGGCACTTACTAACACAATTTAAAGAGACTAACAAGGGACCAAGAAGTCAAACGTTTCAACGATCCCATGTCTTTGACTTGAATATTTTGAAACGCAAACGCCGAATGAGAATGGAGATTAGACGTTGTCCAAGAGATTCAACCAATATGTCCACCTTGCAAAGGAAAAAAATAAAGCAATCATACAAAAACTGGTTAAAACAACATCGAGCCCATCTGCTCCAACTTGATGCGGAAGCCATGATGTCAAAACTGGCAAATAAAAATACCCGAGACTTTTGGAACCTTGTAAATAATCTTAGTGCTCCTTGAGACGCCCTACAAGAAAATATGGTATCAGAGGAAAGCTGGATTAATCATTATACATTACTCTATAGTTCCAAAGGCGATATCAAAAGATCTTTAGTGCCAGAGTTGAACCGTTGGGACCTAAAATTTGAGAAATCTGACATCTTGGAGACCATTACTAAATTAAGTTCATCTCGAGCCACTGGGCCTGATGGTCTGACCAATTTCACCTTGAAACAAAACCCTGTGGAATGGACCGACTTCTGCTACGATCTTTTTACCAAAATTGCTCTTACTGCTATAACACCAACCACTTGGAAAAGTGCTATTATCGTGCCAATTTTTTAAAAAAAGGCAACCGCTTAGATCTTAGTCATTATCGACCCATTGCCTTACTCGATGTCTTGGGAAAGATTTATGCAACTTTTCTACAGCGAGATCTACGGAGATGGTCATTATCTAGCAATCACACAAACATCCGACAAACTGGGTTCATTAAAGGTGTTGGCTGTAGTCCTAACCTTTTGTTAATTAATTTGTTGAAAATGAACAACCTCCAAGTTGGTGGAAAAATTTATATTGCATCCATTGATCTATCCCACGCTTTTGACAGTATTAATCGCAAATTACTATGGGAAAAGATGTCCAATTGGAACTGTCCTGCCAGCTTAATCCTTGCCATTAAAGATCTCCATACCGATACAAACATACGTATTAGGCTGGATAAAACTGGTAGACTGTCTGAGGCCATCCAGACATTTTGTGGGGTAAAACAGGGCTGCCCCCTGGCAGCAATCCTCTTCAATCTCTTTTTGTCAGATGTGGATCAAACCTTGCAGGAAGCTGCCTCATTTCCCCCGAAAATCAATGCTTGTCATATTGGCCATATGTTTTATGCAGACGACCTAATTTTGATCGATTTAACGCCGATTGGTTTACAACGCAGTTTGAATGCCCTTCAAAAATATGTGAAAAATAATGACTTGGTTATTAATACTACTAAATCTGAGATTATAATATTGCAAAAGCTACAAGGCTCCCACGCACGAACCCGACAAAAATTTCGATGGTACCCGGGTGACAAACTGCTAACCACTATATCGGAAATTAAATATCTGGGTACTGTGTTTAATTCGAACATAAACGGTGCACCATGGTTCTATAAACAGAAAGCTGTACCTGCTCTTCTATATGGAAAGGAGTGTGCTCTTGGGTGCTCAGCAGGTTTATGGAACCAACTGGAAAATACGTTTTGGTCTCGTGTTTTATCTCTCCCACGGGGTACTCCAACCGCCTGCATCAGGCATGAGCTTAGTCTGATTTCACTCAATGCAAGAGTCTGTTGGTCTACGCTCAACCTGTACCGAAAAATAACACTATCTTCCCAAAACCCCCAATTTGAGATTCTGAACCTGGCGAATCAAAACGACGATGTCTGTTTTTTCCATGTGGGTAGAGCGTTCTAAGAAGATCCTGAAGGAGTTGGGCACTGACACTCACACTCTGCAGACAAATCCTAACCACGTTAAATTAAAGTTGTGGAGACAAGATTGGATTTTAACGAGTGAGCAATGCCAAAAACATCGCATAATGAAGAATGTGCCTCCGCTGAAAAGAAGTGTTAATGAAATTCAAAACTATTTAGTGAAATTTCCGGATATACGCCGAAGGAAAATTTATATGAAATTTCGTCTAAATGCTTTTCAGACGAGAGAACGTTCTAGCCTATGGGTGAACGATGCTACTATGCCGGAATTATGTAGACTGTGTAACGAATCGGAAGAATCACTTAAACATCTAATAATGACATGCCCAGCCTTATCTGGTGAAAGATGCAATCACCTGGGGAAATTCAGCAATGCACGTCCATCATTGAGTCTCGAGGACTGGTGGCAAGTTCTTTTTGATGAAAGTGACAGAAGGCTTACTATAGCCTTGACTTTTTTCTTAGAAGCTATCTTCTCCCGGAAACTCTTGTCTGTGACCTAAATTGGTGATGAACTGTCTTAATTAACAAATGCTGTAGTGGAAAAATCACTCTTTTAAAGGGAAAAAAAAAAAAAAAGAAAACGGGGGACTATCCGTGTTGTCAGGACAGATTGTAAAATGTGTAATGAATATTGATGTGTTTTTTTCGTTTTTTAAAGGTTTGTAATAAATCAAATAAAAATATATATTAAAAAAAAAACAAATCCAAAGGTTTCAACAAAGGATACATTCGTCCCATATGAGTGAAATCACAAATCAAATACGGTTTCAAAAAGAAAGTTCAGACATTACATCAATCCATGTGTGTCAAATGTCACAGTCCGCCATTTTGAAGATAATAATTCAATGTATGATGAATAAGTTAAAATATACATACCCATTGAAGGTAATTCCCAATAGACAGAAGGTTTGAGGTTATGAGGGGAAAATAACAACATGGCATTATCGTTAGATGAATGTTCCTAAATGGTTGTGCTAATGAATTAACAAATTTACGGTGCTCTGCATGTCTGAGATACACTCAAGTTACCTTTGCAATATCCTAAGGTGCCTGGCACCATTGTGGGGTAGAAAACCCTCTGCATTCAACGGTTCAATCGTCTGTAATCTAGACAAAAATAACGAAACCTTAATGAATTACTGTCCATTATTATGCAAGGCTCGTGTGTGCTCATGTTTTTCTTTAAGCATAAATCCGGGGCTTACCCGTTAGAGTGTGCTCTTATGTGTCCTCTCACTCTGCGGCCGTTCCTGCTGCGCTATGGTTCTGCAACGTGAAGTTAATTACAACAAGCCAGCGTCGCGTAGCAAAACACTGAACAAGCTTGTATCCAAGTTCCTATGTCAACCCCGTTGAGCGTGCGCTATCACGTGGCCGGTTGCCTGCGTAGCGACTCTTTGCGTCCCGCGTCCCCATGGAAACGGGGAGACGGGACGGACGGGGTGTTGGATTGAGTAGAATCAAATTAGTTCTTGCTCTGTTGCTCCTGATCGCTAATCTTTTCCATTCAATAAGGCATTGCACATTATTACAATGCGTATGCTTGAAACTGTGTGATCTATGGGGAAATAGTGATCGAGCTCATGTACGAGTTTCTATGGCAACCCAATATTGCGTCTGCCATTGCTTGGCACGAGGCCTGCGTAGAGGTTTGCTCCCAAAGGGCCTCGTCAGGACCTTCCTTTTACACCTATGGCCAAATTTCGGACCTTTGACGATCCTCATGACGAACATACTTATGACCTTACTGATGACGAAGTCCCTGTGGACACCTATGTAGAAGATGATGCTCCTTTCGGGGACAATATTGATGATCCTGCAGATCCGATGGAGAATTGGTAAGACAGCCATCAGGTTGATTGGCAACCTTGGGCTTCTCCTCCTACCCCGGACCCTGATGCCCTGTTATGGATTCCCCCCTCAACCCCCCCCTTCCACTCCGGTCCATCAAGCCTTACCTGTGGATGATCAGATGGCGTTTAACGCCATCTTGAAAAAGGCGGTTGAGCACTTTCAGATCGCCACACCAGGAGGCTTTGCCGGATTCGGATTTTGTATAAGATGTACTCAAGGAAAAGCCTCCTGCCAGCCAGGCCATTCCTTTGCTGAATTCTATCAAGAGGAGACTGGCGCCTTCGTTGTTGACAACAGCTCAAACCAGAGCGGTTAATCCCAGGGTAGAGAAGTTGTTTCGCCCTTCTCCTACTGACCCCGCTTATATCAAGGGCCTTGCCACTCCGGATTCACTAGTAGTTACCACCACTAGAAAAAGGGCAGGTGTACCCATGTCTACAGGTGAAGCACCGCCTGATAAACAATCCAAGAGGTTGTATGATCTGGGGAAGGTGGTCACGACTGCTGCTGCATTCTCCACCCGACTAGCCAATAACGCCACTCTGTTGGCTAGCTATGCAGACGTCCAGTGGAACCTGCTGCAAGAAGGCTTTCAAGAGTTATTTGAACCAATGTGGGCTAAGTTGCTCGCAATTGTCTCAGAATACAGGCAAGTGAATCATAATGTTCTTAAGAACAAATTGGACTCCGCTGAGACGGCGGGTCGAATCCTGGCCCAGGGTACCTTACTGAAGCGGCATGCCTGGTTACTAAACTCTGTTTTTAAGCTTGAAACCCAGGCAGCCCTAATAAAACAGTTGAAGAAACCAACTTGTTAGGCAAGGCCGTGGACGAAGCACTTGAGACAGCCCAGAAAGAACATGAGACTCAAGTCCTTACAACAGATTACCCAGAAGCCTGCACAACAGAGGGCAGCTCTCGTCGGTCCTTTCGTGGGCAATCTCGCTACCCTCAAAACCAGTATAGTTCAGAAAAGGACTATTCTGGTCAAGGATCTAACACCACCACCAACTATCCACATAGAGGACAGCGACATGGAAAGGGTAGAGGCCAGAGCTTCACTCCCAGAGGCTCTCTGGCCACAGGTCAGAAATGACCCTCAGATCCGAGTCCCCGCCCATGCCACCCCAGTCGGGGGGTGTTTAACATCTTTCCTTCATGCAAGGCAGGTGATAACGACAGACCAGTGGGTACTCAAAACTGTCGCCCACGGGTACTGCATAGAACTTTGCCCAGCACCTCAATTCAGACCGCCAAAATCAAGTTGCCCGACGCCGGAACACATACGCATCCTAAGGCAAGAGGTTGAGATCCTGCAGGAAAAGGGCACCATAGAAGATGTCCCTCTTCTACAGGTAAACAAGGGTGTTTATTCAGTGTACTTCCTTGTACCTAAAAAGGATCTCACCATTCGCCCTGTGCTAGACTTGCACCCAGCAAACAAATTTGTCAAACCTCAAATTTCATATGGTTACGTTGCAGGAATTAATCCCTCTGCTGAAACAGGGGGATTACATGGCAACATTGGACATTAAAGATGTATACTTTCATATTTCAATGTTGCCGGTGCACAGAAAATACCTGAGGTTCATGATAGAAGACGAGCACTATCAGTTCATAATAATCCCCTTCGGCATTGCCTCAGCGCCAAGGGTGTTTACGAAGGTACTGGAAGTGGCAGCAGCACACCTGCGCAGAGAATCCCTCCTAGTTTACCCTTACCTCGATGACTGGCTCATACAGGGGAGTCCTACGGAACATGCCTATTGAACATTCAAAAGATGATCAACCTCTTATTCAGCCTGGGATTCGCCATCAATGAGAAGAAATCCAGCTTAGACCGCAGTCAAGTCGAGCAGTTTCTCAGGGCTCTAATTCGGACAGAAGACTGCCTCGTCTTCCCCTCCGAGAGGGTTCAGAACATGCTGTTTCAGCTCTCTCAGTATGTAGCCAGTCGAGAGGTGATGGTACGCAAGGCCATGCAACTGTTAGGAATGATGGTGTCCTGCATTTACTTTGTTCCTCACGCGCGTCTGCGTCCCATGCAAGAGTGGCTCAACAGCCAGTGGTTTCAGGCCAGCGGACAATGGGAAGATCTGATAGTTGTCTCACCAGCCCTCAATCTCTCTCTGCAGTGGTGGTCGAGGGAAAACCTTCACCAACTCCGAAGTAGAAGCCAATCTTATGACACACATCTCTCACGGGGTGAGGGGCTCATCTTTTTCAGCAGCACAGAGTGTGGTCCCCAGAAGTAGCATCCAACCACATAAATTTGGTTGGAGCTATTAGCTGTATTCAAAGCACTGAAAGCCTTTCAGACCGTGTCAGGGGAAGACGGTGCTGATCCTGACAGACAGCACCACGGCCATGTACTACCTTAACAAGCAAGGGGGCACACACTCTCCAGGGCTATCCAAGCTGACCCAGAACATTTGGAAATGGGCTCTAAAACACAGGATGTTCCTGTTGTCTCAACACGTTCCAGGGGAACTCAATCTTCTGGCGGACTTGCTCAGCAGAGACTTCCCACTGCCCGTAGAGTACGAATGGCGACTACACGAAGACATAGTCTCCAATGTTTTCGCTCTATGGGGCTTCCCAGAGATTGACTTGTTCACAACTCTGGAGAACGCTCAATGCCAAGATTAGGCCTCCAGGACCCCCAGAACCGATCCAAGGGGAACAGGCTCTGGATTGCATGGTCAGGGAAATGTTTTACGCTCCCCCCACCCCCCTAGCTGCCCTCTCAGCCTACACCACATCACAACAGAAGGTGGTGTTGTGGAAAGTACCAGTTATTAAGGCTTTCATCGAAGGGGTAAAAATAATTCATCCCCCATTTCTAACCCGGCTCCTGGATGGGACCTAAATGTGGTATTAACTAGACTTATGGGGTCTCCCTTTTAGCCTATGCATAAAGCAAGTCTCAAGGATCTTGCATATAAGACAGCCTTCCTACTGGCCATCACTTCTATAAGAGTGAGTGAACTACAGGCCCTTTCAGTGCTAGACCTTTTTCTTACAGTCCATAGAGATAAGGTGGTTCTGCGCACTCACCCTCGATTTACGCCTACATTTATTTCCAAGTTCCATGTGAACCAATCAATAGAGCTACCCACTTTCTTCCAGAACACCACTAACGTGCCGAAAGAAGCCTACACACATTAGATGTGCGCAGACCAGTCATGTTTTACCTGGAAAGAACTAGACCACTGAGAAAGACAAATCAGTTTTTCGTTTCAGTGGCAGCTGGTAGAGGTGGTGATCCTGTCTCTAAATTGGCCATCTCACGGTGGATAGTCAATTGCATCACACTCTGTAACACTCTTGCTAAGAGAGAACTGCCCTTCAAGCCTAGAGCACATTCTACTCGAGGCACTAGGGCTTCCATAGCATTCATTGCAAATGTTTCCCTAGAATCCATTTGCAAAGCAGCAACCTGGAGTGCTGTACACACCTTTAAAAAACACTATTGCCTAGACACTCATTCTAGGTCGGATTCTCAGGTGAGACAAGCAGTACGAAGACATCTTTTCACTACTGTGCCTTCTCGCATCCCACCTCCAACTCCGGGTACTGCTCGCTAGTCTATGCACAGCATGTGATTCTAAGGAGATTAACAAGCATCGGGTGGAAGGAACATGACGTCTTACTACTTTCGCTCTTTTATGTACTCACTTACGATAGTCATTGGGCTCCTTCATGGCAGACAAAATACAATCAGAGGGACCTCGATGCCTGAGGGATTTTGGGTACACTTCACGTCACGTTAGGGATAGTGTCACAGGCATGCCCATGTCGACGTCCCCATTCGATCCTCGAAAGACGAGATGCAATACTCTGCGGTTACCACTGGATGTCGGACTATATGCACAGCATTTGAATCTCAAGAGATACAATCATCAGAAATGCTATTACGGTGAGTAATGCATGTCATACCACGGCTGCTACTATGATCAAGGCTGTGAATTCCTCTGCCACTTTTTCCCGGTACGAACAGGAATTGTGATATGAGATGGGTTCCATCTTGGTTTTCCTGTCTGACAACAAGAGGGATGAGGCTTTAGCCTTGCTACTCTAGGGTGAAGCAGCATCTTATCATGAAATCCCTGTGGCCTTGGATATTGTGGACACAGGTTTCCCCCAAATGGCAAATACAGCCATTCTGAGGCGCCAGAGTTGGTGGTTGAAGGTCACCAGTCCCCCCCCTGACGTGCAGTCGAAGGTCATCGACATGCCCTTTGACAGCGTCAACCTCTTTGATAAAAAGGTCAACAAGACCCTTCAAGCGATCAAGACCGGCACAGACACTGCCTGCTCCCTTGGCACCCTGCAACAGCAGAGATAGCTCTTTTGGCATGGGAAGGGACCGTTTTCAAGAATCACCAGGGATCATCGGCCATCGCATCACCAATGGTCTCGCACCACCTCGCAGGAGGCGTACCAAGGGAGATTGCAGGTGTATAAGTGTATAGAGTCGGTGCTGAGCCTCCTCCTATGACCAACCTAGCAAGCCTGACCAGCGTCAGGTTTCGGATCCCCACTTCAACACCCCAGTAGGAGAACAGATATTGCACTTTGTCCAACAGTGGCGCATCATCTGCACTGACAAGTGGGTGCTCACCATTGTTTAACATGGTCACGCCCTCACATTTCTGGACAAATGCCCTTCCATTCCACCAATAAAGAGAGAGGAACAAAATCTGTCCCTCCTTTTACAGGAAGTTTGGTCCCTGCTAAAATGAGGGGGCTGTAGAAGCTGTACCATTGTACCTCCGGGGCTCTGGAGTACTCCAGATACTTAATGGCGAGAAAGAAGTCTGGTAGGTGGAGACCCATTTTTGACCTCGGGCAGCTCAACAGATTCCTAAAATCGCAAACTTTCTGCAAGGTCACGCTACAAAATGTTCTCGGCCAGTTGGAAAGGATGACTTCTACTCTCTGGATTTGGAGGATGCTTACTTCCACATCCCCATACACTGCAAGCGCAGACTCTTCCTTAGTTTCATGGTGCAAGGCAAGCATTACCAGTTCAAAGCTCAACCCATTGGCCTAAAATCTTCAAGAGTTTTCACAAAATCCCTTTCTCCGGTGGCTGCCCATCTTCACCGCACAGGCATTTACGTCTAACCCTACCTACACGACTGGCTAATACGCCCCCCCCCCCTCTGATGCAAGCCCTGCAGCACACTGAGGAGACCATTGGATGCCTGATTTCTCTGGGATTCTCCATCAACTTTCAAAGTCATGCAGATCGCCCTCTCAGAATGCTCTGTTGCTGGGCTCATGACTGGACACGCTGCAATGTCTGGCGACTCCCTCAGAGGAGGGAGTACATGCCATACACCACATGGTGCAGCAGCTGTCCTCTCTCCAGCTAACAAAGGTTCTCTCCATTAAGTAGCTACTGTGGCTGATGTCTTCCTGCATTCCTGTGGTACCTCACTGCAGGTTACATATGAGACCTTCAGGACTTCCTAGATGCCAGGTGGAAAATTATGTCGTTCGGCACCTGGAACGACAAAATCGAGCTCAGCCCGGCATTCCACCTCACACAGGGCCCTCCTTTTCACCCACCAGCACATCAAGCCACGGTGACATCCGATGCCTCCCTGGAAGGTTGGGGGCAAACACACGAGAAACGACACCAGAGGCCTCTTGCAGCCAGAGGACAAGTTGTTTCCCATCAATATGTTGAAGCTCCGGGCGGTGTTCTGGGTTCTCAAGTCAATCGAACCACAGCTACAGGGCAAGGTGGTTTGCATTTACACGGCCAACACGATCACCATGTTCTACATTAGGAATCGGGGAGGGACCCGCTCTCCCATTCTCTCCAAGGAATTGCAGATGCTGGAGAACTGGGCGATCTCGCACAATATGTTCCTCATCCTGTTTCATCTGGCCGGGTTCCACAACACCATTGCAGATTTCCCTCTGCAGGGAACTGCAATCCTGCCACAAATGGTAACACTGTCAAGACCAGGTTCTTTGTCTTTTTCTTGACACAGGGCTGGCCACAGATAAACCTTTTTGCCACTTCAGCCAACTCGAAGTGCACCCATTTTGCCAGCAGGTACCCTCAAGCGAGAAGTCTGGGTGGGGGTGCCTTATCCATTTTATTGGAGAGCCTGTTCGTCTATGCCTTCCCTCCTGATTCCGCTCCTACTAAGAGTAATCAAGGCACTCAGTCGGTGTAGGATGATCCTCATTGCTCCGGTGTGGCCCTGCCAAATTTGGTACTCCGACCTTCATCTGTCGGTAGCGCCTTTCATCAACCTGCCTACTCTTCCATACTTTCTCTTCAGAGAAGACGGATCCGTGCTGCACCACGACCCAGCATCCCAAAAATTGATGGCTTGGCTCGTGCAGCCCCAGAGTTTGGACCTTTCTCACTGCTTTTGGAATGCCGCACCATCTCGGCTAGGGCTCTTTCTACTGTATCATGCTACAGGCATAAGTGGATGCGTCTTGCTATATGGTGTCATTTGCAGCAGCTCGACCCTCTTCCAATCAGGCCTTCTCTTGTTCTGCCATATCTGCTATCCTTAGCAAAGACAGGCTTAGCACACGCACCCATTAAAGTCCACCTGGCTGCTATCTCGTGGTATACTTTCACCACAGGCAAGCCTTCTCTTGTCTCATCAACTGGTTATATCATTTGTCAAGGGCCTGTTTCCAGCGTTCCCTCCAGTAATGGCACCTGCCTCAGCTTAGGAACTGAAAGTGGTCCTATCCAAATTGATGGGCCTGCCCTTCAAGCCTCTGCACCGGGCTCCTCTAAAGTTCCTATCATGGAAGACTGCCTTTCTAGTAAGTTACAAGCTCTCTCCTGCAAGCTACCATATTTAACATTCCAGCCTTTCAGGGTGATGCTACGCACTCATCCCTCATTTATGCCTAAGGTACCATCAAGTTTTGATCTCAACGAACCTCTAGTCCTTCCTGTTTTCTTTGGCTCTGCCACCTCTCCGGCAGAGAGAGCTTTGTATTCACTGGATGTTGCCTGTATGTCGAAGTTCTATATTGAAAGCGCTAATGATTTTCGCGAGGCTTTTCAACTCTTTGTGACATTTGGACCTGTTGATAAAGCAAAATCCTCGTCAAAGGCTTCCATTTCCAGATGGCTATCTGCGTTTCCCATTGTGACCGTCTCACGAACATGCTGCTGCCAGGTAGAAATGAATACATTCCCCCAAGGCCGTGGCCTCTACTATGGCGTTCCTGTCTGGTGTTCCCTTGCTCGACATCTGCAAGGCTGCTAAGTGGAGGTCTCCCCGCACATTCACGAGATTCACTGCGTTGACATGGATTCCATGGCAGAGTTCTGAGTCAGGCATGTAGTGCTCTGCATCCTTTTTGTTTGAGGTGAGTGTTCCAGAGGTGAGTTTGCATTGCTTCTGTAGAGCTATACCGCCTCCCTATAAGGACACCACAATAATCAGTTCTAGAATGTACCATGGTTCCCACAACCACTGCACGGTCGGGCTCTGAAACAAATGGGAAGATTCTTTAAAAGTCTAAGTTGATCAAAAAAGTTGATTTTAAAAAAAACGGATCTAATGACTTGACAGGAACAGTACAACTCAGGGAGGCCTGCCAAATACAGCCTAAGGTTTTAACCTTGCGTGAGAAGGAGGTTACAGCATCAAATATGTTGAAGAGGATCTGCACACGCTACTAACCAATAATGCTAAAACTAATTCACAATTGCTGGTACTAGGGGACTTCAACCTAGGATTCAATGACCAAGCAGACACGCACGCTTTGACCATTGCCAACGCTATCAACTCTCTAGGACTTTCCCAAAAAGTAAACAATGCTACCCACACGAAGGGTAGAATATTAGACGGGGTCGCCGAATCTAACTGTACAGCAGCCATCTCGTCTATCACACCTTTATCATGGACTGACTACTCATTAGTGTCCTTCAACCTCTTAACTTCCCGACCATCCCCCATAGTTGCTCCTACGGCACCACCATGCCTGACCAGAAAGAAGAACAACATGACAATAGACAATGTCATACCTGCCATCCTCTTCACATTAAATGCACTACCTGTCAATTCAGACCCAAGTACTCTCGTTCATGAGTATAACCAAATAATGACTGAGACTATGGACAAAATTGCTCCACTTAAAATGCGCACAAGTAAACCTAAAGCCCACCTAAACAAATGGTTTACACCTGAACTCAAGGCCCTACGCCTTACTAAGAGAAAATATGAATCTAACTGGAAACTACGGCCCACCAATGAGAATAAGGCCAACCTAACATCCATCTTACGCCTCTATAAAAAGGAAGTTTGCCTGGCTGAGAAGAACTCTTATAACGATCGCATTGCCAATTCTAATTCAAGCATGAAGGAACTCTTCTCCATACTGAAGGAACTTGAATCACCCATCGCCACACCAGACATCTGCACCAAGGACCAGACTTGGTGTACAGATATCCAACATGCCCTAGTTAACAAAATAAACACCCTCCAAAACAAGATCCAACTAAAAAAAGACTCGATCAACTTCACTAATCTGACTTTGCCACCAACTAATGCCACCCACAATTCCCAAACAAGTAAATTCTCCTTTACCAAAACGACCACATTAGAAGTAGAGAAAATCATCCTCACCTTTAAACCATGCAAAGGCGACATCTGCCCAGCACAGCTAATAAAAGACGCTGCCAGAGATCTCACCTTTTATCTCCAAACTTGTCAACGTGTCCTTCTCCACAGGTATCATCCCTGCTAACCTTAAACAATCCTTGGTGCTCCCGCTGCTCAAAAAGCAGACACTGGACCCTCTGATCCCTACTAATTACCGTCCAATTACCACAGTTCCATTTCTTCTGAAGATCCTGGACAAAGTGGCCTACATGCAGATTCAAAAACACCTTGAACTGCACAAGCTACTAGGAGCTAGACAATCTGGCTTCCACCCATTACACGGAACAGAAACCGCTCTTATCGACTTAAAGACCCAATTAGACGAACTGAGAGATCAAGGCAAAACAGCTCTCCTCCTCCTACTAGCTCTCTCAGCTGCCTTCGATCTTGTCGATCACAAGGTCCTTTGTAAACATTTGGACACTGCCGCTCACTTCTCCACACAAGCCATCAGTTGGTTAGAATCCTTTCTGAGTGAGAGAACTATGAGTTTTTTCCCCATCGGCAGCAGCAGACCCCACACCCATCACATGTGGAGTCCCTCAGGGATCCTGCGTCTCCCCTACCCTATACAATATTTTCACCAAACCTCTGCTCGGCGATCTGGATAATCTAGGTATCACCTATACTAACTATGCAGATGATACAGATTCTCCTCCCGCTTTCTGGGGATCATAGCAAGGACAGGGAGTTGGTGAACAGAGTGTATCTCATCATTCAGGCATGGATGGCAACCCATGGTCTCTGCCTGAATGATGACAAGACAGAGCTGATCATTCTGGGCACACAAGTCAACATCAACAAACTGGGCCCAGACTACTCTGCGTTCAGTATTGATGGAAATGTGATCAAAGTCTCGAGGGAAGTAAAAACACTTGGTTTTTACCTCGATTCTACCATGTCTTTCAGTAAACAGGTTAACTCCCTTGCCTCTGCCCCAGCCTACACCTGTAAATTGATAAGAGCAGGTAAGCCCTTCTTATCTAACAACAGTTGTCTAATCCTGGCGAGAGCCTTAATACTCTCCCGACTCGATTACTGCAATGCCCTCTATAGTGGTGCCAACAAAGCCACTACCCAAAGACTCCAAACACTACGAAATAATGCTCTTAGAGCTGCATTAGGCATAAAGAAGGGGGAGCATATCTCCTCTATTAGACAGCAACAAAAATGAAACGTCCAACAGACCTACAAGAACTGCTAACTCCAACTGCCTGGTAGTACCTAGATTCAGACTTGCCAAAATTGGCGGTACTAGCTTCCCTGTGAGAGCTGCCAATTTGTGGAACGCTTTGCCACCTAACCTAAGAGCAGACCAACCTTTCTCACACTTCAGAAGAAACTTCATTAAACACATCAATGATAACAATGCCTAGACACTGTATATGATTCCTCCCCACTGCACGCCCAACCTTTCTCAATTGTATATAGAGACTATTAGCTACCTGTATTATACTTATAACGGTCTTATATTGTATATATTGTTCCTGCACATCTGAGTGCACACGGTAACGACTTAAACACACTGTAAATTTGTAACTATACAATTATGTAATACTGTAAATTTTGTGTTCAACACTGTAAATGTTTTATTCATAGCAAATTTGTTTTATGTGACATTGTAAGCTTCGCATATACTCTCTGCTGTGCCCGGTAACCTTTGGGTCTGGAGCGCATTACAAATAAAGAAACAAACAAATATAGCCGGACAGGAAGTGATCGCATGGAAGTCTCTTAGTAAGTTGTTTGGGCCAAACTCTATGACCTCTGTCTTGGATGGATTGAGCTGTCACTTGCTATCAAGCATCCAGTTTTTTATTGCGTTGGCACCGGCTAAAATGCATTGTGTGGCTTCCAGTGCAGATTTTAATATGACATAGATTTGTGTCATCCGCATAGGAATGATGGTTTAAACTGTTAGGGAGAATTCTCATTCTATGGCTAATTTCCCTTACCTATAGAGTCCCCCACCAGCTTTGCTGGATTTGAAGGGTTTGTTTCTTTTTACCTGCTGAGAGTGAGGCTCTTTTTCCCACTCTTAGACATTTTTGCTGTTCGTGTTCTAGGCTATTTTTGTGTTTAATGCCTATGAGATCTTTCTCAACCCCATAGGAACCATCTTTATTCACATGTGTTACACAGCACCCTCAGTGCAGTGGCACAAGGGTGTCGTAGCGACCCCCAAACATAGACTCCATACCCTGGGACTGACTACTGTCTCCCAGGTCATGTAAAGTCCCCATTGACTTTACTAGTCAAATCCTATGAACTAAGCCAGTACAACCCATCTTACTATGGAGGTACTCAAAGGGGTTAATAGTTTTCCCCCTATGTTCATTTTAGAGAGTGTACCCTGCAGTCCCTCTCTCAAAAGGTTCTGGCTGGTGGCAGTGGTTACTAACATAAATATTCAACCACAAATATTTCCCTATGGGATTTTCCCATTGTTCGAGGCTACCACTTTTCCTGACAGCCTCAAACTACCGCTGGTGCATTTTAATATTAACTTTGCTCTGGTTGGTTTTATTTGCCAGAACTTTAATATAGCTTCTTTCTCGTGTCTTTCTCTAAACTCCTAACCCAGGTCGGGGATCCTTTGTTCGTCCTTTTGGGCCTCCGCAACCCATGTCGCACTCTATTCTGATAGGCTGGAGGGTCTCCCGCCAAAATGACCACTCCACTGTGTGAGTGACAGCTAGGCTGTATGAATGGGGATCTTTTTGCATAAAAGCAGGGTCCTAAGGACTGGAAGAGCAAGACGTCGCCACTGGAACTAAGAAGCCGAAGGGGAGAGAAGCCAAAGACATCTGCAACGACTGAACCACCGGTGAAGCCCTACTGCAGCGTCTCACCACTTTTCTCCACACGACGAGAGAAGATATTCACCTGCAAGAGCCTTCTTCCCTTGAGCTGGTGGAGCCAACCAGTTTGCCAATCGCATTCCCGGACCTGCCTTGGTCGAATCTCCCGTACCCTGTACTCGGAGGCCGGATAGCCAGGCACCAGTCCACCCGGACCGCAATTTCAAGGAGTGTACCTTTTATTCGTCCGGCAGCACCGCGGCTGGTTTCATCCCTGGGTAGTGCAGTAACTCGAACCTTCCTCCACGACAAGAGCATCTCTTCCTCTGCTGGATCCCCCGAACTGCAGGAACTACCAGGAACAACCGCCACCGCAGGAGCCACTTCTTCATTTTAATACATTGTTCCGCCAGGCCGCCCTTTCTTCGCGGTAGCACTAAAGGTCTTTTAAATCCTTTACCGACCTGTTGGGTCGGCCGCCCCTCTCTCTTAACATTGTTTTTTCAACTTCTGCAACCACCTTTTCAAAATCGTTAACCAAAGACTTGACTGCAGCTACATAATCATTTTGCTCCTGGGCCCTTGCCCTGTACCACTGACTCTGGCACAGGCCTACTGACTCTGGTCACATCTGTTAGATCTGCCTTCCTTAGATTGATTATTAATGAGAACTGTGTGGTGTTAGGCAGAAACCTGTGCAGTTCCCTTTGGCAGAGAGATTGATCGCCGAAAGCCTCGCGCGTATATCCACTAAAGACGGCCAGAGACGGACGGCGAGCGATACGCCGAAAACCGCGCACAAGGCCAAAGAAACGCCGAAGGCGCAGGAAAACAGGTCAATACAGCTCCCGCCATCGACGGAAAGCCCAAGCCTGCAAGGCTTCTCAGAAGGTGAAGGGTCGCTTTCTTCTACATTATGGGACAGAACCAGGCAACTACATGGAGAAGAAAATAATTTTTCATTCCCAGACCACTCTGGCCTACCTCAGTGGACCTTAGAGAAGTTCCAGTCCTGCATGGATAAAATAGACAGGTTCATGGCCATCCCCTCTGAAAATAGGGCACCCAAGAGACCAAGGGAGGCACCCCAGGAGAGTCCAAGGGTTAAATACCCAAGGTTCTATAACCCCATACAGGAAGACATGGACTCTTACGACCTCACTGAGGAGGACACCCACTTCCAGCAGGAAGATGAGTTCATTAATGATGAAGAGCAACAAGAAGAAGGGTTTCATGAGGACACTAACATAGGTGAGGAGGGGTACGAGGAGGACACAGACGAGGGTGACCCAAATCCCTGGCAGTCACCAGCTAGGTCTACAGACACAGACAGTATAGTCATCAGGTCTACTGAAACTACACCATTCAGGAACCCTTCGCCTGTTGATGATCCGCCCACCTTCAATGCGCTACTGAAGAAGGCAGCAGCACATTTCGAACTCGAAACTGGGGAGGTCACCCCAGATACTGACTTTGTGGAAAGGATTATCAAGGAAAAACCTCCCACTAGCCAAACAATTCCCATCCTCGCCTCAGTTAAGACGTATTACCCCCTCACTGTCCACTCTGGCACTGGTGAGGGGTCAATCCGAGAATTGAGAAATTGTTCTCACCCTCTCAGTCAGACCCACTATATATTAGGGGTCATTCAATCCCGGACTGCTTAGGGGTGTCCAACACTAGGAAAAGGGCTGGGGTCCCACTGTCTACCAGCGAGGCATCCCCAGATAAAGAGGGGAAGAAGCTTTACGGCCTGGGCAAGAGAATCACCACCTCTGCAGCATTCTCAACTAGAATTGCCAATAATAATACATTATTGGCAAGCTACGCTGATGCTCAATGGGGAAAGCTTAAGCAGGACATCGAAGAGGCCCCTGAACCCCTAAAAACTTCGATTATTGGCTACAATTAATGCAGGCTCTCTGGTCAACCAAAGCATCGTTAAGAATACCCTGGATGCAGCAGAGACGGCTGGCCGTACTTTGGTACAGGGAATTTTGCTGAAGCGTCACGTCTGGCTTCGCAATTCCGGGTTTAAGGCAGAAACGCAAGCGTCGCTCATTAATAAGCCCATTGAAGAGTCTAACCTCTTTGGAAAGGCAGTTGACGACGCTCTGTAGAATGCGAAAAAAGAATTTGACACCATAAAGACCTTGGACCAAATCTCAAAGCCCCCTAACAGGCGGGGATTTGGTAACAAGCGTTTTTTTCGTGGCCAACGCCAGCAACAAAATCAGCAACAACAGTATTCTGCCAACAACTACCAAGGTAATAGTGGCCAGTACAATCAGAGAGGTCAACGACTTGGCAAGGGGAGAGGCCGGGGTTCCACCCCTAGAGGCTCCCAAGCCACCAACAACACCAAGTGACGCGAAGATTCAGGTCCCCTCCCATGCATCGCCGGTCAGGGGCCGGTTAACATCCTTTCTTCCAGCATGGGAGGGAATAACATCAGACCGCTGGGTACTATCCACCGTAGCCCGCGGCTACTGTATAGAGTTCAACAGTTCCCCAATATACAGACCCCTGAGGGGACGACGCATGACACCAGAACACCTCGCTATCCTTCTCCAAGAAGTGGACCAGCTACTGGAAAAAGGAGCTATAGAAGTCGTGCCTCTATCTCAGGTAACGGAAGGTATTTATTCAGTGTACTTCCTTGTACCCAAAAAGGATCTAACCATGCGCCCTGTATTAGATCTGCGCCCAGCGAACAAGTTTGTCAAACCTCAAAAGTTTCGTATGGTGACCTTACAGGAAGTGATCCCACTGCTATCACAGGGAGATTACATGACAACACTGGACATGAAAGATGCATACTTTCATATTTTAATGTTGCCAGCGCACAGAAAATACCTCAGGTTCATGATAGAGGGCAAACACTACCAGTTCAGAGTGCTACCCTTTGGCATAGCATCTGCACCAAGGGTATTCACGAAAGTACTGGCAGTGGCAGCGGCCCACCTGCGCAGGTTATCCATCCCAGTATACCCTTACCTCGACGACTGGCTCATAACAGGGGATTCTTACGAGACATGCTTCTCAAACACCCAAAACACTGTAGACCTTTTGTTCCAACTGGGCTTCTCCATCAACGAGAAGAAATCCAGCTTAGACCCCAGCCAAGTCAAACAATTCTTAGGGGCTCTAATTCGAACAAAGGACGGCCTCGTCTTCCCCTCCAACGAGAGGGTCCAAAACATGCTGTTTCAGATCCCCCCCCAATATTTGGCAGGTCGAGAGGTGACGGTGCGCAAAGCGATGCGCTTGCTAGGAATGATGGCGTTGTGTATTTATTTGGTACCTCACGCGCGCCTGCGCCCTATGCAAGAGTGGCTTAACAGCCAGTGGTGTCAGGCCAGCGGACAATGGGACGATCTAGTGGTGGTCTCGCAGGCCTTGGTTCTCTCGCTACGGTGGTGGACAAAGGAAAACCTGGTAATAGGGAAACCTTTTGCCACACCTGCAGTGGAAGCCACTCTAACCACAGATGCATCCCTCACAGGATGGGCGCTCACCTATCCCATCAGACTGCTCACGGAGTGTGGACTCCGAGCGTAGCATCCAAGCACATAAATCTACTGGAGCTACTGGCGGTGTTCAAAGCACTAAAAACCCTCCAAGAACACCTACAAGGGAAGACAGTGATGGTCCTTACGGACAGCACCACAGCCATGTACTACATCAACAAGCGGGGGGGCACCCACTCTCCAGGACTGTCCAAGCTGTCCCAGAATATATGGAAGTGGGCTCTCAGACACATGTTCCTACTGTCACGACATGTGCCAGGGGAACTCAATCTGCTAGCAGATGAACTCAGCAGAGACTTCCCTCTGCCCTCAAGTACGAATGGCGGTTGCAAGAAGACATCGTTTTCGACGTCTTCACACAATGGGGATTCCCAGAAATAGACCGCAACTCTGGAGAACTCACAATGCCAAAGTTACGCCTCCAGATACCCCCAGAACCAGTCCGAGGGGAATGGTCTGTCGATTCCATGGTCAGGTAGATTTGTTTACGCTTTTCCCCCGACTCACCTCAACAAGATTGTGCACAAGATGCACCAGGAACAAGTCACCATGATACTAGTGGCCCCTGTGTGGGCCCGCAGCCATGGTTCGCTCACTTGATGGAGATGTCCCTATCTCCCCCAGTGAAACTTCCCTGCCCGTACAACATGCTGTCACAGAACAAGGGCAGGACATTGCATCAATGCCCTCAGAACATGAACTTAGCAGCCTGGCTCCTGAGATCATAGAGTTTGGACATCTAGAACTCCCGCAGAGATGCATGGACATCCTCAAGGAAGCTAGAAAGCCTAACACTCTTCACTGCTATTCTAGTAAGTGGAAAAGATTTGTCAACTGGTGTAGAGGGAAAAGCATCAACCCGGTTGACTGCTCACCTACACAAATTGTTCTGTATCTGACCCACCTATTGAACTCAGGTCTGGTGTTCAATTCTATTAAAGTCCACCTAGCGGCACTTTCTGCATACACCACTTCCCAACTTAGTGTCGTGGTGGAAAATCCCAGTCATCAAAGCCTTCATGGAGGGGGTAACGAGAATACACCCTCCGATAGTTAACCCAGCTCCCGGATGGGACCTAAATGTGGTACTTACCAGACTCATGGGCTCGCCCTTTGAACCCATGCACAAGGCAACTCTTAAGCACCTCACTCTTAAGACTGCTTTCCTAATAGCTATCACCTCCATTAGGAGAGTAAGTGAACTACAGGCTCTTTCAGTTCTAGACCCCTTCGTAACAGTTCACAAAGACAAGGAGGTTCTACGCACACACCCAAGGTTTGCACCGAAATTCATCTCGAAATTCCATGTGAACCAGTCAATAGAACTATCAACGTTCTTTCAAAACTTTCCCAATCTGGGAGAAAAAAGTCTGCATACACCCGATGTACGCAGAGCTGTCATGTTTTACATGGAAAGAACCAGACCACTGAGAAAGACTAATCAGTTATTTGTCTCGGTGGCAGCAGGAAAAGGAGATGCAGTTTCAAAGTCCGCTATATCTAGATGGATTGTTCAATGCATCACTCTCTGTTTCTCTCTTGCTAAGAGAGAACCCCTTCAAGCCAAGACCAGATTCTACTCGAGGCACGGGGGCATCCATAGCTTTCATTGCAAATGTTCCCCTTAAGTCCATCTGCAAGGCGGCACCTGGAGTTTGGTGCACACCTTTACAAAACACTACTGTTTAGACGCACACTCTAGATCTGACTCCCAGGTGGGACAGGCAGTATTAAGACATCTTTTCTCTACTGTTCCTTCTCATAAACCACCGCCAACTCCGGGTACTGCTTGCTAGTCTATGCACAGCATGAGATTCTAAGCAGATTAACAAACATCAGAAGACAATGCATTACTTACCCTAAAAGCATTTCTGATGGTTGTATCTGCTTTCACATGCGCCCACCCTTTCTCCCCGCTCGGATGGAAGGAACATAGACCTCTTTCTACATCTCTCTCTTTTCTGTAGTCGCGTATAGAAGGCTCCCTCAGGGCAGAAAAAATACAGGCAGAGGGACCTCGACGCGTGAGGGATTGTGGGTACAACGCACATCACTATAGGGATAGTGTTACAGACATGCCTTGTCGACGTCCCCTTTTCGACTACGAAAAACAAAATGCAATACTCTGCAGTGACCACTGGATGTCGGACCTATGCACAGCATGTGAATCTAAGCAGATACAACCATCAGAAATGCTTTTACGGTAAGAATGCATTGTCATATATCTACTTTTTAATACAAAGTTTTGGTCAGTGTATCATTGTGCCATAGTACTGTAGGCCTATTGTGTAAACCCTGAATACTGCTCATCTCCCCCTTGAGATAAATCTGACTGCTCAGCCACAGCTACCAACTAAATCTTTGTGGTACAGACTGATACCAAAGGGCTACAGTCCGATCTTTCAAGAAAGATGAAAACCGCTTCAACGCGCCCTCCGAGACCTGGGCAACCTCAGAGAGTCTGGTCAATAGATGGCCAAAATCGACAGTATCGAAGGCCGCTGATAAATCGAGCATCAGCAGCATGCTCAGATCTCCTTTGTCAGCGGCCCTGAGGGAGTCATCTGAAACAGCCACCAGAGCTGTCTTGTTCCCATTACCATGTCTATACCCGTACTGTAAATTGTCAAGAATTGACTTTTCTTCCAAATAACTCTGCAGTTGTGTGGCAATAACTTTTTCCACGACCTTGGAGGGCCAGGCTAAACCAGCCATCGGATGATAGTTTGTTAGAGCTTGATGGTCCAATGTAGATTTCTTCAATAGTGGTGTAAAATGATCTTTTTTTTTAGGTCTTGAGGTACACCTCCCTGTTATAATGCTGCATTCATAAATTTGGTTGCAAATAATTTGAGACGAGGCATGGTGCACTACTAGATAAACTGGATTAGGATCATTGTCATGGTTCGTTGGTTTGAGTTTACGCATCAGCATTTCAAGATCCTCTGGTTTACAAATGAAAAAGAAAAAAACAGGATAAAGGAGTGGGAGTTATCACAATATCCTGATTCTGGCTAGAAGGTGGAGGATTTACCATTTGTAGATCAACATTTGAGCGAATGGGCTCTTCTTGTGGCAATTAAATAAATATAGAGGGTATGGAAAACAAGAAAGAAGCAGTTTGTGGAGGGCTGGTTAATCGACATGCAAACTCTTTCAATGTTTTAAAAATATATGTATCAAAGACAAAATCGGTAAGGAAGTTATTTGGAATTGTGGCGTCTGTTCAATGATTTGTATGGTTTATGGTTGAGTGTGGATTAGACCATCTATAGATTGAATATATGTTTTAGTCAAGGGGATTATGGGGTGAAAAACGTAGGTTTTCTGGTTTGTCTTTTGTCTGTGGGTTGTGTATCAAGTTTCTATTGTTTATCTGTTCGGGTTTTGGGTAGATTAATGTGTTTTATTGTTGTGAATTGTTGGGTTAATTATATTAAGCAATAAGTTTGATCAAAAGTGTTCTGATTTACTAGAAACTGTAACAACATGATCTATTTATTGATTGTAAAGTTATTTTTGTGAAGTGATGGAAAAAAATATATGTTTGAGGGAATAGAATTTACTTTCTCATTAAAAAAAGTATTAAACTAATTTGCCAGAGTAGTAGAGGGAGGTAGACTGAGGCATATTCAGGTAATATTAACTTCCTGATTATGGCAAATAATTACTTAGGTTGATTCTTGGAGGAATCGATGTGTCCTTGAAGAAACCGTGACTTTGCCCATACTAGTCCCCGTTTTATAGGCCAATAGTGCCTATGATTTGGATTTCAAGGTCCGTCATTTGAGAATGTAACAGTGTATGCGTTGTGGGTGCCAATTTACTTAACTCACCCCGGAGTACCACCCTACAGGCCTCCCATAATGATTTGAAGGATACTTTCCAATTATCAGTACATTGGAAGTTTTTAGTAATATGTTCGCTAATCTTTTCAGTCAAGACAGGTTCTCTCAGTAGTAGATCGTTTGAATGCCAGGTAGAAACCTTGGGTACCCGGTCCTGTTCCATGGAAATGGTCAAAGTGATGATTGCCTGGTCTGAATGAAACTTGTTTCCAATGGTTGCCTCTTGAATCGAATCTAATGGAGACAAAGGAGAGGAAAGCATGTTGATTTTGGAGTGACTGTTGCAGACATGTGGTAAGAGTTCTAGAGGAGTGTGCCGAGGGGGCATTCAAGATGCGGTCTTGATTGGGTCTATCACTGTGTTGAAGTCTCCACCCCATAAACCATTCCCCTTCAGTAAATTTGGCTATCGTTGGAAATAGCTGATCAAATAAGTTTAACTGACGATCATTAGGGCCATAGTCTGAAAAGAGGGTTATGGGTTTGACTGCCAGGGTACCGGAGAGGCCTATGTAGCACCCATCTGTATCCTGGAGGACCTGTCCTTTAGTGAATGTTTTCGCATTCATCAATATAGCTACCCCACTCAGTTTACAGCCGGAGGAGGGAAAGATTTGTTGTGGTTATTTACTTGCGGCATGTTGCCATTCGTCAGGTTTTTTCAGATCTCCTGCGATTGCGTCTCCTCGAGCAATTCGCTATATGCATCTTGATGCACAAGCCTTTGCAGCAGCGCCTTCCTCTTAAAGGGGGAGTTGAGCCCCTGGGTATTGTTAGGCAGGAACCTGTGCAGTTCCCTTAGGGACCACTCAAAAAGTTTAAGTCCACAGGAGTTAGTAATAAACCCAATTGGTAGCAGTCTGCACCACCCAGATTTACCTGGTAGCTGTGGCTGAGCAGTCAGACCTCTCTCAAGAAGAGTTCGGCAGTATATAGAGTATATACAATAGGGCTAAAAATACAGTAGTACAAGCAAACACTGACCAGAGCTTTGGTATAAAAGTATATAATTATTTATTTAAAAACACACTTGTAAAAATACACTGGCACTAATGTCAAGCAAGTTCAAACACAGTCACTAGAAGTATATACACCTCCCTAATTATTTGACAAGTCTAGGTTAATACACCACTTATTTAGCAAAACAGAGGTGAGCGCGTAACCATAGTTGGCACTCCAATAATTATTTAAAAAGGGAGAGAAAAGGCAGAAATAGGAAAAACACAAAGTACCAACACTTTTAAAGAACCACAGCAAGTCAAGAAAGGCAGGGTCTACTGTAGAGCAAAAAGTTCATAGGCCAGGCCCACTCTTGGAGAGAGCAAGGCGGAATGTGCCCAAGATCACACAGTGGAAATGCACTAAAAGTCTTTGCAGGAAAGTCCAAAAGAGTTTGGATCAAATTAGAAAGGTAATGTTAACAGGTCCGAGGTCACCCCAGGATATAGAGTCAAGGATTTACGGGACACCTTGGACGGTCTGTTGCAAGGGAGACCAGGCGGGACACAGTACTTGAAATGGTGAGAAAGCTCCAGCGGGGACAGTTGTTCCTGGCAGCGGATGCAAGTTGGTGCTTCGTCCAGGGGAAGAGAAGATCTCGACGTGGAGGAAAGCTGGAGGTCGTTGTACTGCCAGGGAAGAAACCAGCCGCGGAGTTTCCCGGTTAAAAGGTACTACCCTTTTATTTGCAGTAATGGTGAAGCGTGGCTATCCGGCCACCGGGGTACTTGGCATGGACGGTTCGCCCACGAGACGATCCAGGAAGGCGAAAAAGGCGAACTGGTTGGTCCCCCCAGCTCAAAGGGAAGAAGACTCTCCTGGAAGAAGATCTTTTCTGTCGTCGGGAAAGCGGTGAGCTTCGTACAGCAGGGCTCCACCGGTGGCGGCGTCGTTGTAGATGGCTCAGCTTCTCCCCTCTTCGGATTCTTTAGGTCCTGTGGCGACTTCTGAAGTTCCAGTCCCCAAAGCCCTGCTTTTATGCAGCAAAACCCCCATTCATCAGCCTAGCTGTCAATCAAACATGCTAAGTGGTGAGCCGTGCGGCTCACCACTGGGCCAATCGCACAACAGTGCGACTTGAGTTGCCAAGGCAACTCAGTCCAGGGTGCCTATTCCCCCCCTCCCACACATTGTAGACCCAGACAGAGTGGCACCACTTTTGGAGGCTTCTGTGTAGAAGCCCGCCAAAAGTGGAACAAAGGGCTCGACTTGGGTTGGAGTTAGAGGCAAACACAAACGCCATTTTAAAACCGAGTCCTGGCAAAAAGACCCAACCGGGGAATAAATATTAAATAAATAACCCGGCAGTATCTTTAACATTGCACCAAAAAAGTGGTGCGTTTAAAATGAATGGGAAAATCCCATAGGAAATATTCCGGTGGAATATTTCGCGTGGTAACCACTGCCACCAGCCAGAAACTCGACAAGGGGGGACGGGACAATGCCCCCTTGGAAAACAGACCCAGGGGCAATCGAATTACCCCTACCAGTACTTCCACAATATGATGGTTTGTACTGGTTCTGTTCACAATTTAAGACTAGTAAAGTCAATGGTGACTTTACATGCCCTGGGAGACAGTAGTCAGTCCCAGGGTATGGAGTCTATGTTTGGGGGTCACTATGACACCCATGTGTTACTGCACTGAGGGTGCTGTGTAACACACATACCAAAAACACATGAAGCCCTATGGAGTAAAAGACCCCAGAGCCCATAAAACACATCACAGTCAAAGGACATTCTCAAATCATGCCTTAGAGTGGGAGAAAGAGTCTCACTCTTAGCAGGAGAAAAAAAAATAAACCCCAAAAATCCAGCAAAGCTGCTGGGGGACTCACTAGGTTTGGGAAATTAGCCTTTACAGATAATTCTCCTTAACAGGTATGGAGGGAGATTATCTTAATAAACGCAAGTAATGTTCAAGTGCTAGCATCTACTTCGACAGCGTCCTACCATAATGTGCGAGTGTGGCGTTAAATCGGTCCCACACGTCAAGATCTCTCCACTTATCAATGAATAGACTAATTGAAAGAAAACTCCCTTTTTGAAACTCAGCTCTGCTAGTGGTGTTTGTTGCCTTTATTAGAACATTTCTAAGGTGGGTGCAAAGGTTAAATATATTCTGTATCTGTCTCGCCGTTTCTCATGAAACACCAATTAACAACTGAACCTTTTGAACTGTCACATGTAACAAAAGCATGATTAAGCCTTGTAAAAACTAAAAAGTCACAACAGAATTCTAGATTACATTTCTGCCCTTTTCCCCCTCCAATCGCCTTCAAAGGGGTCTAATGTGTTGGGCACTCTAGGTCCAACTGTAGAATTGTTACACCTTTGAATCTGGTCTTCGTGTCCCTGAGGATGATCTACTGGAAGCAGTCTCAAATCAATTCCTAAGCACCACAACCGACTATAAGTGATATTTCCAGTGTGTAGTGTAGATGACCCTCACAAAAGTAACCAAAACAGATCTACAAGCCTGCGACGGACTCTGGAACCTCAACAAGTGGTCTTTGCAGAACTCTGAGCCAGGGGGCTAAGTCTACATACCTGTTGCTGTCCCCCCAACTCCCTGTCTCCCATAGGGTTAAATGGGTTTAAAGTCCTTACTTTCACTCACTCTTCCTGACCTTTGGTGGTGGAACCTGATTTAAGGATCCCTCCTTAGGCCTATCCTAGTATGTTGGGAACATTTTCTTTTTAGTCTTAATAATCATAACCCCTGGCATTAAACATTGCTATATAAACCTGCCTGAAAATGATCTACTTTGTAATTAGTTACTTTTAGGCACAAGGCCCCAGACCATTTTAGGGTTGTACTTTATAAGAGTTGGGGAAGCTGTTTTGTGATTATTAGAGTTCTGTTTATTTCTATGCATCTGACAACTTGCCTGTGTTTAACTTGTAATTGAATCAAATGCTATTATATTTCTTTTAGTGCTGAATGTATGTTTTTGCAAGGTTGTGTGTGGTAATATTGGACTAGACGTTTTTCTTGCTTATTGTGTAATATAAAGGTGTAATAAATATTTGTATTTTTATACTTGCCTGTCTCACTGTAATTACTGGTGTTGCTCTTTGTGGACTCCTTGTAGGCCTTGCCACTCTGCTACCTTACCTTGATTGGAAGGGGCTAAACGTATTTACCCACCAATAGTGCCTCGGCCGCAACGCTGGGATCTTAACTTTGTGTTAAGCAAACGTATGGGTCCATCCTTTGAACTTATTGTGATAGTCTTTCTAAATTCCAACTAACGGCTTCATAAAAACATACATCTCAGGCAGTACATAAGCTCCACTCTTAGTATAAGGCTGTACCACCTGAGAATGTGGGTAGCATGGACAGGTCAGCCAGGCTTCGCTTATGAGGGAGGGAGAGAGAGAGTTGTAGCTTGGTACAAAGAAATTGTAGCTTCTCCAGCATGGGGTCTGGCATGGATTCACATGCTCATGAATATTCCCCCGTCGTCAGGCTGGGAATTCTAGGTAAAGGAAAAATCAGTATCAGTTTCGTTTCTGATCTGTCTTTCTTAGTAGTAACCAATCACTGGTCTCTGGGTCATACTGCCCCCAGCCAATGACTGCCCTCTCCCTAAGCCCCGCCCCTGCCAGCCATCCTCAGACTTTTACTGCACGTTCAAGTGTTGGGAGTCCTTGTGCTATAGCTCTCGAGCTTTTACTGCGTTTTTCGCTTTTTCAAAGAGATGTATCTCATTTTTTGGTTTAATCGAGCCTCAAGCTCCACCGTTTCTACTTCCGATCAACGGGGACCTGTTTCGGATTTTGCTATGCCCCTCAAAGGTGAAGTTTTTGTCGAGTTGCGCTTCTTGGAGGATTCCAGAAGTTTTCTGAGGCCTACCTCGTGGAGGAGAGGAGCATGGCCCAGGAGAGGGGAAGCTCGACTCCCGGCAAACTGTTCAGGATCTGCCCTGAATGCAATCTACAGAATGTGTTTGAGGACGAGCATTTGAAATGCCTATACTGCCTCCACGAGGACAAAACGCATTGAGGGGAGAAGGACTGTGCGTTTTGCATGAATGCCAGATCGGACTATGAGGGATCGTCGGACCCGTCTCTACAACTGGGTGGAAGGCAAGAGCCCAGCAGGTGTGAAGAAGTCCGAGTGGTCTTCTAAGTCCTGACAGGGCGCCCCGGCAACGGGGGCCCAACAGAAGGCAATTCACTGTGAGTCCGCGGGCACCGGGAGCGCTGAACGGTCGGGCTCCTCGGCTGCCAGGGAGGGCGCACCTTCACCGATGCCATCAACCACGAGCCAACGCTCTGGCTCGGGGAAGAGAAAATCCGAGAACCCGGCTAAGCTTCTGGAGAGGCCCCTGTCGAAGGATCCAGCCGAAGGGGAGTGAGGCGGTGACCCTCCCCCTAAGGTGAAGGCCTCAAGCGCGCCCAAGGTGGTGAAGGCCTTGATCCCGGCCAAGGCCTCGATTGAGGGAGTCGCTGCGGCCCTCCTGGCGAAGCCTGTGGTGGCTCCCCCAGTGGAGGCGACCTCGGGGCCCAGAGTTCCCTGCCTGTACGGAGGGAATCCTCTTTTAAGCCCACCGAGAAGACCCCTGTGAAGACCCCGGTGGAAAAGGGGGTGGAGGGGGCGGGGAGGTGGCCGTTACGGATACGGACACAACCTCCGAGGAGGAACTGACCGAGAATTTGGAAGAGGCCCGGTCCGAAGGGAGGAATCCCGACGAGGGGGAAGACGAGGTTCCCGTGGAGGAGCAACCGTTGCGCCCATCGCAGCCCGAGCCGCAGGACAACTCGGCGGCCATTTTGTCGGCATTCCAAGCCTTATGCACAGAGACGAGGACGAGACTGCCCCTACCCCCGACGGACGACCCAGCTGAACCGGGTCCGTCGGGAAGCCCTCCAAACAAGAGGAGGAGAATTCATCCAGCGCCCTTTCAGCCCTCACGCCTTCTCAGCCTTTGTCGCCTTCCCCGGTCCTGAGATATGACACGGGAACAGACACGGGCACGACGGGGACGGATGATGATGATGGTGACGACGGGACTGACATCCCGTCTCCGATTCCTCGGGCGTCCCCGCCCGATGAAATCGGCTCCTTCCACGCCATGATTGCCAGGGCATCAGAGCTTTTTCAGCTCTGCCCCGAAGAGAAGGAGGATGGCTTCCTCTACCAACGGCGCGAGGCCAAGAAGACTGTCCTCGCGGTGCCGTTGCCGGATGACATCTGGGACGAGGGACTTGCTCTCCTGAACAACCCGTCCACGACGCCTGCCAAGAGGGACCGGTATGAGAAGTAGTACTGGGTCCCTGCCGCCACCCCGTTTTGCCTTGGGGCACAGCCGACTCCGGATTCGGTCATCTCAGCAGCGGCCAAGAAGAAAGCGGGGGGGGCATCGGCCTCATCTTCAACTTCCCCACCGGACGGCGAGGGAAAGAAACTGGACACCATGGGACGACGAGCCATCTTGGCGGCGGCGACGATTAAGGCTGCCAACGCCCTAGCGATTGTGGTCCACTATGACAGGGAATTGTGGTACAAGATCACCCCCCTGTTGGACTTCATACTGGATGACAAGAGGGCAGAGGCCCTGGTGATCCTACAGGAGGGTGAGGTGGCGTTGGACCACGCCATAACGGTAGCCACGGACATTGCTGACACCGGGTTCCGCCAGTTGGGCAACAGCGTTTGCCTTAGACGGCAGGGGTGGCTCAAGGCGACAGATTTCCGCCAAGACTTGCAAGCCAAGGTTTTGGACATGCCCTTCGACGGGAACAATCTGTTTGGAAAGACAGTGGATGAGTCAATGCAGGCCATCAAGACCGACAGAGATGGCTCAGGCCTTGGGAGTTCTGCAGCAACGGTGGCCGCCTTTTCGGAACTCCAGAGGCAAGCAAGGTGCCTCCAAAGGATTTGGCGGCAGCTCCTCGACGTACTGTCAGGCGGCCTGCTTCTCGTCGCAAGAAGCTTACAGGGGACGAGGCAAGTCAGGTGGATATCGCCAGGGTGGCCAAGCTGGCAAGGCTGCTTCCAAGCAATACTGAACCAGCCCTTGCGTTGGGTACCCACCAAAGCACCCCAGTGGGAAGCCGGCTGACGAAGTTTGTCAGCGTGTGGGAGTCCATCTCCACTGACCGTTGGGTGCTGGATGCCCTGGCCCACGGGCACACTCTGGAATTTCTAAAGAAGTGCACCCGAATTCCTCCCGTGGCCAGGAAGGAAAACCACATCCCTCAACTGCTGTTAGAGGTAAGGGCGATGCTCAAGAAAGGAGCCATCAAGCTCGTCCCAAAGAGGCTCCGGAGTATACTCGAGATACTTCCTCATCAGAAAAAAAGACAGGAGGATGGCATCCCATCCTGGACCTGCGTCGACTAAACAGATACATCAAGGCACAGAAGTTCCAGATGGTCACCCTCCAGCACGTGCTGGGCCAGCTGGAGGAAGGCGACTTCCTATCATCGTTGGATTTGGAGGATGCGTACTTTGACATCCCCATACTAAAAGGACACCGAAAGTTTCTCAGGTTCGTGGTCCGGGGACGGCACTAACAGTTCAAGGCCCTCCCATTCGGATTGAAGTCGGTGCCCAGGGTATTCACCAAGTGCCTAGCGCCAGTGGTGAGGATCTTCACCGACAACACCACCACGATGTTCTACATACGTAAGCAGGGAGGAACAAGATCCCCAGCCCTGTCCAAAGAAGCCCAGGATCTGTGGCACTGGGCCGTTGCCCAGGGGATGTTTCTGGTACCCTTTCATCTGGCAGGGACAAACAACACAATCGCTGACTCACTCAGCAGGGGGCTGCGCTCGTGCCACGAGTGGGAACTGCGTCAGGATCAAGTGGATCAACACTTTCAACGATGGGGCAAACCCCAAATCGACCTGTTCGCAACGGCGGCGAACTCCAAGTGCCAGAGGTTTGCCAGCAGGTTTTGCCAGCATGTTTCCCCAGCCGAGGAGCATGGGAAATGCTTTCTCGTTCCCCTGGGACGGCCTGTTCCTGTATGCGTTCCCTCCGTTGCTACTGCGAATTGTCAACCAGCTCAAGCGGTCCCGTGCAGGATGATCCTCGTCGCACCGACGTGGCCGAGGCAGATCTGGTTCCCGGACCTTCTGGACTAGTCAGCGTCCCCACAAGTCAGACTGTCGACGGAGACAGATCTTCTCTCCAGAGAAAGAGGCGCCATCCTTCATCACGACCCAGAGTTGCTGAACTTGCAGGCCTGGCTCCTGCAGCACTAGAATTTGGAGGGTACGATATCCCGGCGGACCGCAGAGGTTCTTGCAAAGGCCAGGGCGTCCTCAACTCTCATGTGCTACGGACACAAGTGGAAGAGGTTCTCTGTCTGGTGCCGTGCACAGAAGATTAACTCTCTACGGATTACGGCACCTCAAGTGCTACCGTACTTACTGTCGCTGGCCAAAGCTGGACTAGCTCATACTTCCATCAAGATACATCTGGCAGCGATTTCCCGATACACCAGAACTGAAGGACGGTCATCCTTGTGGTCTCATCGCCTGGTGAAGGAGTTTATGAAAGGACTGTTCCAATCGTTCCCGCCAGTGAAGGCTCCAGCCCCGGCGTGGGAGCTCAACATGGTGCTGACCAGGCTCATGGGCCCGCCATTCGAGTCTTTGCATACGGCTCCGTTGAAGTTCCTGTCGTGGAAGACGGCATTCCTTGTGGCCATCACCTCCGCACGACGCGTGGGAGAGATTCAGGCCCTATCCTGCAAGCCTCCATACTTTACTTTTCAAGAGACAAGGGTGGTGCTGAGGACGCACCCCTCATTCATGCCCAAGGTGCCGTTGTACTTCCATCTCAACGAGCCCTTGGTGTTACCAGTTTTCTTCTCGTCGTCTTCATCGCCGGCTGAGAGGACTTTGCACTTGCTGGATGTAGCTAGAGCGCTGAAGTTCTGCGTGGACCGAATGAAGAGTTTTCGGAAGACATCACAGCTGTTTGTGAACTTTGGACCCGTGAACCAAGGGAAGGCTCTCTCGAAGGCTTCCATTTCCAGATGGCTCTCCGGCTGCATCATGCACTGTCACCGGTTGGCAAACCGACCATTGCCGGGCTGTCCGAGAGCTCATTCGACCAGAGCGGTCGCGGCTAACACGGCGTTCTCGTCTGGTGTACCCCTGCTGGACATCTGCATGGCTGCTGCGTGGAGGTCGACGCACACCTTCTACTGCGTCAACAGGGATTCCAGGGAGGAGTCCAGAGTAGGCCAGGCAGTGCTGTGCAACCTGTTCGCCTGAAGGTGGGCATGGTGAGGAGGTAAGAGTTGCTTAATGTTGAGTCTATGTAATGCTTAATGTTGAGCCTTTTGCCACCTCTCGTGGTTGTGCATGTGTGTACTGCTATGTATTCTTTTATTCATGAGCATGTGAATCCATGCCAGACCCCATGCTGGAGAAGGAACAAGTTACTTACCTGTAACTGTTGTTCTCCAGCATGGGTCTGGCATGGATTCACATGCGAACCCTCCCTCCTACCCCTCTGCGGCTCTTCACTTGGTCATACAGGCCACTTTACATGCTACCAAATCTGAGGATGGCTGCCAGGGGCGGGGCTTAGGGAGAGGGCAGTCATTGGCTGGGGGCAGTATGACCCAGAGACCAGTGATTGGTTACTACTAAGAAAGACAGATCAGAAACTAAACTGATACTGATTTTTTCTTTACCGAGGATTCACAGCCTGACGGGGAATATTCATGAGCATGTGAATCCATGCCAGACCCCCATGCTGGAGAAATACATTGTGTCTTTCTTAAAGTGTACTTGGGTTTTGCTTGCCAATGACTGACTTCTACCTAAACCCAGCCTCTGGCAGGCATCCTCAGATTTTTACCGCACGCTCAAGTGTTGGGAGTCCTCGTGTTTAGCTCTCGAGTTCTTTACGGCGTTTTCACTTTTTTTCAGGCGTCTTTCTTATTATTTCGGTTTAATCGAGCCTCAAGCTCCACCGTTTCTACTTCCGATAACGGGGACCCATTCCGGAATTCTTCTACGCCCCTCAAGGGTGAAGTTTTCGTCGAGTTTATACTTCTTGGAGGATTCCGGAAGATCTGCGGCCTACCTCAACGGACATGGCCCAGGACAAGGGAAGCTCGACGCCCGGATCCAAGCTGTTCAGGTGCTGCCCTGGATGCGGATTACAGAACGTTTTCAAGGACGACGAGCATTTGCGATGTGTCTACTGCCTTCATGAGGACAAGACGCACGTGGAGAAAGACTGCGTTCTGCAAGAACCTTTCGGAACGGACCAAACAAGATCGTCGCTCCCGCCTCGTCGCCTGGCTGGAGAAGGGGACAGCAGGTGATAAGGCGAAGAAGTAGTCTGAGCGGGCTTCTAAGTCCTGTGAGGGCCCCCCGGCGAAGGGGGCCCAACAGAAGGCCAAGCACTGCGAGTCCGCGGGCACCGGGAGCGCCGAAAGGTCGGGCTCTTCGGTTACCAAGCAGGGCGCTACTTCCCAGGCATGTTCGACCACGAGCCAGCGCTCTGGTTCGGGGAAGAGGAAGTCCGAGACCCCGGTAGGCCGCTGGAGCGGACCCGGTCGATCTCGAAGGGGGAGCGAGGCGCTGACCCTCCCCCCAAGGCGAAGGCCCAGGACGCACCTAAGGTGGTGAGGGCTTTGATCCACTCAGCAAAGGCCTCTACCGAAGTGGTCGCTGCGACCCTTTCGAAGCAGGCTGAGACTACGCCCGTGGAAACGCCCTCCGGGCCCAGAGTATCCCTGCCACCGTGGAGCGATTCCTCTTTCCAGCCCATCGCTAAAACCCCCGTGTAGCCCCCGGTTGAAAAGGAGTGGGGGGGCGGTGGCCATTACAGACTCTGAATCGGCCTCTGAGGAGGAACTGGTGGAAACCGAGAAGGGTCTCAACGAGAGGTCCTTAGGCCTCAACGAGAGGTCCTTAGGCCTCAACGAGAGGTTCGAGAAGGTTCGATCCCAGGGGGCGGTCCCTGCTGACGTGATCGAAGAAAGCAACGTCAACGACGAACAGGGCCCAGTGGAGCGGCCATCCCATCCGTCTCAGCCATTGCCCGAGCCCCAGGATAGCTCTGCGGCCATTTTGTTGGCAATCCAATCCTTATGCACCGAGATAAGGACGAGATTATCACGGACCCCGACGGAGGATTCAGAACCAGGCCCGTCGGGAAGCTCTCCGAACAAGCAGAGGAGAGTCCACTCCGCTCCGCCCTTCGTGCCTGCGAGACCGGTGGACCCCTCACCCCCCTCGCCGGACCCTAGAGAGGATACGCCGACGGATACGGGGACGGACGATGACGGCGGTGATGACACAGCGGACATCCCCTCGTCACCCCCCCCTCCCTCCCTCCGCGGGCATCTCCAGCCGACGAAATTGGCTCCTTCCACACCATGATAACCAGGGCATCCAAGCTCTTCCAGCTCTGCCCTGAAGAACAGAAAAAGGAGGGGTTTTTGTACCAACGACGAGAGGCCAAGAGGAAGTCAGTCCTCGCGGTGCCTTTACTCGACGACATCTGGGACGAGGGGCTTGCTGTCCTCAAGAACCCTTCCACGACACCAGCCAAGAGGGACAGGTACGAGAAGTACTGAGTCCCCGATGCCGCCCCATTGTGCCTCAGGGTCCAGCCCATGCCGGACTCGGTCGTCTCGGCAGAGTCTAAGAAGGCAGCGGCTGCGGCGGCTTCAACTTCCACTTCCCCGCCAGACAGCGAGGGCAAGAAGTTGGACTCTATGGGACGAGTCATCTCGTCGGCGGCGACGACGATTAAGGCGGCCAATGCCTTAGCGATCGTGGCTCGCTACGACAGGGAGCTCTGGTTCAAGATAGCTCTCCTGCTAGACTTCCTGCCTGATGACAAAAGGGCGGAGTCCCCAGAAATTCTGCAGGAAGGCGAGGTGGCGTCGGATCACGCCATAACGGTGGCAACGGACATTGCCGATACAGGATTTTGCCAACTGGGCAACGGAGTCTGCCTCCGACGACGAGGATGGCTCAAGGCGACAGACTTTCGCCAGGACGTCCAGACCAGGGTGTTGGACATGCGGTTCGAAGGCAACAACCTTTTTGGAAAGGCGGTAGATGAGTCCCTACAGGCCATCAAGACCGACTCGGAGACGGCCCGGGCCCTGGGGGTGCTTCAACAGCAACGGCCCTTTCGGAGCTCCGGGGGCAGACAGGGTGCCTCCAAAGGATCCAGCGGTGGCTCCTCCACTTACCGCCAGGTGGCCCGCTCCTCTTCCCAGGAGGCCTACAGAGGTTGCGGCAAGCAAGGGGGGGTCCCGTCGCCTAGGAGGCCAAGGCGGCAAGGCCTCCTCCAAGCAAGACTGACCCGGCCGGGTTGTCGGGGCCCCCACCAAAGCACCCCGGTGGGAGGCCGGCTGACTTAGTTCGTCAGCGTGTGGGAGTCCATTGCCACCGACCGTTGGGTGTTGGACACCCTGGCCAACGGGCACTCGTTGGAATTCCAAAATAAGTGCCCTCGCATTCCTCCCGTGGCCAGGAAGGAGAATGACGTCCTTCAACTACTGTTGGAGGTAAAGGCGATGCTTAAGAAAGGTGCCATCAAGCTCGTCCCTAGAGGGTCCGGGGCTCCGGAGTGTACTCAAGGTACTTCCTCGTCAAGATGAAGACAGGCGGTTGGCGCCTCATCCTGGACCTGCGTCGCTTAAACAAGTACATCAAGGCGCAGAAATTCAGGATGGTCACCCTCCAGCACATGCTGGGACAGCTGGAGGAAGGTGACTTCCTATCGTCTTTGGACCTGGAGGATGCTTACTTCCACATCCCTATTCTAAAAAGGCACAGGAAGTTCCTCAGGTTCGTCGTTCAGGGACGCCACTACCAATTCAGGGCCCTACCGTTCGGATTAAAGTCGGCACCCAGGGTTTTCACCAAGTGCCTGGCACCAGTGGCGGGGCGGCTGCGTCTGCAAGGGATCCACGTTTACCCCTACTTGGACGACTGGCTAATCCGGGCAAGGACAAGGGAACTCGCCGTCGAACACACGGACTGTCCGGTTGCTCACGGAGCTGGGGTTCGCCATCAACTACCCCAAATCCCACCTGGTTCCATCGCAGATAGCACTGTTTCTGGGAGTGAAGCTCGATACAGTGGGGCAATTGGCCTCCCCTTCAGGGGAGAGGACCAAGACCATCTTGGGCGAGGTGCGGCGCCTGCTAGCCACGGGCGTGGCCAGGGTGAGGTCCATCAAGTCCCTCCTCGGGATCATGTCCTCATGCATCTATTTTATACCCCTTTGCAAACTTCGGATGCGTCCGCTACAGGAGTTCCTCAACGCCCGCTGGCTTCAGGCGAGGGGCTGTTTCGAGGACAGGATCCCTCTCGAGGAATTCCGTCGGGCGATCTTATGGTGGGGCATCCGTGCTCACCTCACGACAGGCACGGAATTTTAAATCCCGGCGTTTCAGGAGACGGTGACGACGGACACCTCCTCTGGAGGGTTGGGGGGCCCACACCGGGGACCTCCACGCAAGAGGCCTTTGGCTCCCGGAGGAGAGGTCTCTCCACATCAACATTCTAGAGCTCCGAGCAGTGTTCTGGGCTCTCAAGTCGTTCCTTCCGTCCCTCAAGGGCAAAGTGGTGAGGATCTTCACCGACAACACCACCACAATGCTCTACATATGGAAGCAAGGAGGCACCAGATCCCCAGCCCTATCCAAGGAGGCCCAGGATCTGTGGCACTGGGCTGTCGCCCAGGGGATGTTTCTGGGTTCCTTCCACCTGGCAGGAATAAAAAACACCATTGCGGACTCACTCAACAGGGAGCTGCGCTCGTGCCACGAGTGGGAACTGCGCCAGGACCAAGTGGATCGACTCTTCCAACGATGAGGCAAACCCCACATCGACCTGTTTGCGACGGCGACGAACTCCAAGTGCCAGAGGTTCGCCAGCAGGTTCCCACAACCGAGGAGCATAGGCGATGCTTTCTCGTTCCCTTGGGACGGCCTGTTTCTATACGCGTTCCCTCCGTTGCCGTTGCTGCTCAGCCTCATCAACCAGCACAAGAAGTCCAGGTGCAGGATGATCCTCGTCGCACCGGCGTGGCCGAGGCAGATCTGGTTCCCAGACCTTATGGACTTGTCAACGTCCCCACCAGTCAAGCTGCCGGCGGACGCGGATCTTCTCTCAAGAGGAGGAGGCGCCATTCTCAATCACGACCCACAGTCGCTGAACTTGCAGGCCTGGCTCCTACAGCACTAGAGTTTGGAGGGTACGATATCCCGGCTGATTGCAAACAACTGTTTGTGAACTTTGGGTCTGTGAATCAAGCTCTCTCGAAGACTTCCATTTCCAGATGGCTCTCCGGCTGCATCATGCATTGTCACCGGTTGGCAAACCGACCGTTGCCCGGCCATCCGAGAGCCCATTCCACCAGAGCGATCGCTGCTACCACGGCGTTCCTGTCTGGTGTGCCCCTGCTGGACATCTGCAGGGCTGCTACGTGGAGGTCGACGCACACCTTCACAAGATTCTCCTGCGTCGGTCGTGACTCCAGGGAGGAGTCCAGGGTCGGCCAAGCAGTGCTGCGCAACCTGTTCGCTTAAGGTGAGCCTGGTGAGGAGGTAAGAGATGCTTAATGTTGAGTTGTTGTATTGCTCAATGTTGAGCCTGTTACCACCTCCCGTGGTTGTGCATGTTTATACTGCTATGTATTCTTTTATTCATGAGCATGTGAATCCATGCCAGACCCCATGCTGGAGAAGGAACAAGTTACTTACCTGTAACTGTTGTTCTCCAGCATGGGTCTGGCATGGATTCACATGGGAATCCTCCCACCTACCCCTCTGCGGCTCTTCACTTGGTCATACTGCCACTTGGCGTGCTACCAAATCTGAGGATGGCTGCCAGAGGCGGGGCTTAGGGAGAGGGCAGTCATTGGCTGGGGGCAGTATGACCCAGAGATCAGTGATTGGTTACTACTAAGAAAGACAGATCAGAAACGAAACTGATACTGATTTTTTCTTTACCGAGGATTCCCAGCCTGACGACGGGGAATATTCATGAGCATGTGAATCCATGCCAGAGCCATGCTGGAGAACAACAGTTACAGGTAAGTAACTTGTTCCTTCAAGTTAAGTAATTGACCTATTGGTACAGAACTATCTGCTATCCAATAGCTAGTTATACCGAGTATACTTTTAAGAAGTATATAATAAAGTTTCTAAGATGAGTAAGAACGTTATTCAACTATTTTAGAATAGCACTAAAGCACTAACTCTGACAAATGAGTACTCATTCACCTGTTATACTACTCATACGTCCCGTCCCCTTTCCTCCATACTACATGGGTGTCCCTCGCTAGGGACGGGAGACAGAACCTTTTTCACCAGAAAAAAAACGTCCTCCCCTTTAAATTTAGAGGCGCGCAGCCCTGGGAACATGCGCTCCCCTGACTAAGCCCACCGGCGCTACTCTCCAGTCCTCTTTTTCCGCGTCGACGGGAGCGGACCACTTTCACCAGCGCTCCTGGGATTTGCTTCAGCCTTGTAATTCCACAACCTCTTCCCCGGAAACTGTCTCGTCTTTTTTGTTTTTAAACAGGTACTCTGTCCTCTGGTGCCACGCGCCTCCCCGCCGCATGTAGACGTCATTGGGCTTCAGCAGGTGTCCAGCCAGCGAAGGGCTCTTCCCTACGTCTGACCCCCACGCTCTTTGCATCCGCTGCCTTGGCCCAGATCACGGCTGGGAGGGTTGAACCGCGTGTGACGCTCTTAGACTGCATGCTCTGAAGAACAGGTTAGCTTGGTGGACAGAGCTCTTCGAACAATTGCCTCCAAAGGACTTGAATGACTTCATCAGGCACAAGTCAAGGCCCAAAGTAGGGCCACTGTTTTCATCCGCACCCTTCTGGGGCGACTCCTTCCCCAGGAAACGTCTGAGAGGGACGGACCGTTATGGTCCTAACACCAGCACAGGTACCGAGGCTGCTTCAGCTACCGGCTGCCAGGCAGAGGGGTTGCTAGATCCTACCGGTTATGTCGCTGAGGGACCGCAAGATTCTGTTACCGGACAGCGGGTGCCTGTACACTGCACTACCGGCGACACAGCCGAGGAAACGACATCTACCAGGCCTTGTCCTGAGGTGCAGGGTAGGCCTCAAGCTCCACAGTCCAGGAGGAGGCCGGGCTCAGCGCGGCAAGCGCCATGACACAGGCACGTGGCATGCAGCCTGACAAAATGGCAGCCGAGCCAGACAAAATGGCTGCTCGTCCGACGCCATCCCCCTTGGGGGAGCAGGTAGGGGAACTAGTTTCAGGGTGGGACTGGTCTTCACCAGGTATGTGGCCGGCAGCATATCCTTCAGCCTGGCAGGGCAGATACACCCCGCATGCAGCAAGGCAGAGTATGCCCAGGTCTCAGCAACCTCAGGGCCCTGCGCCTACACCCGTGCCACCTAGCGCCCCACGGGCCTGTGAGGACAGGTTTTCTGAAAAGTTCCTCACTCTTATGAGGTCCCCTCAGATGGGAGCCATCCTTCGGCATGTGATCGCGGACACGCTGTTTCCAGTCTTGCCGCTAGGGCCCACGGCCATTTTTCCTGTGCCTCCAGCACCTCAGCCTCCCGTGTAGCCCCAGCTGCCCACACTGGGCCCCACGGTACCAGTTCCCCTGCTTCCTGCAGCCCAGACGGTCCCGCTCCAGCCTCCACAGCAGCCTCCGGCTCCAGTCAGCACACCTCATCCTTCGACGCCCAGTACTCATCCAGCTGCTCTGGACCAGCAGGACTCGTTGGTGGACACCAATGAGGAGGAAGAGGACCCCGACACATCATCTTCGGCTAAGGCATTTCATGAACGGCTCGCAGGTCTAGCCGAAAACCTGGGGCTTGCACAACCCGAGGTTGAACAACCAGAGGCGGGGGCCCTTGCCGAAGTCCTCACTCTACGCACTGCAGCTAGATCAGGGATTCCGATGCAGAAGGACGTTGTGGCATTGGCCAAAAGGGATGGCATAAATCCCATTCGGCATAGCCTGCCAATCGACACCAAGTACACCCAATTGGAGGGGGATACACTCTTGCTGTCGGCACACCCTCAACCACCATCCTCTTTGATTGCCGTGGCCTCTCTCCACGCCAAGCTGCAGTCTTCCTCAACTACCTCGGCCTCTGCGCTCTTAGGCAATGAGAAGATCTTGAAGGCTTATGGAAAGGTCTATTCCAACGCCTCGCTGCACCTTCGTCAATCTAATGCGGATGCTATGCTCGCTGCTGTAAATCAAAGGCAAATAGCTGACTTCCTTCCTGAAATCCGGTACAGAGTCGGGCACGCTTCTAGTCGGGGCTGGAGGAAACAAAAATGGTTGCGCAGGACATCATGTAGTCCACACACACACACACCCCTCAGGCCTTGCCATATGCATTGCTACGAACATGAGAAGAACTGCCTGGCTACGGGCTACCAAGCTCAACCCGGATTTCCAGGAGCGCATATTGGACCTTCCATTCGAGGGTGGACGACCTTTTAATTCCACCACCGATGAGGAACTTGATAAGAAAAACAGTTCCCAGACTGCAAAATCCTATCTATCCTCACGAAGTCCATGCCCAAGACCTACAGCCAGGTGCACCAGTGTTATGACAAGAGACGGACTTTCGGCAGGTTCCGGGGCTTCCAGGAATGAAGGTCAAGACAGCCGGACCGGTCTCCAGTCAACACAGCCGCAAACTGCACAAAGCGGGGAATAAGGGCTTCTTTCAGTCCCCCTCCTCAGCCCCAACGGAAAAGAAGGCATGACGCACTCCTACGGGTCCATGTGTCTCCAGTGGGGTGGGGAGGCAGGTTTGGCCTTCACCCACAATGTTGGTGTGTGAGGTTCCCGGACCCCTGGATCCTCTCAGTAGGGTCCATGGGCTACCGCCTACAGATCCCTCCCTCACCTCTATCCTCCCTCCGGTCCCACAGATTGGAACAACAATTCTGTTGGTGGAAATTTGATCGCAGTGGGGTATGGGCTTCTACTCGCAGATTTTCACCATATACAAGAAGAACCAGGCTGGCCTAAGAGTTTTTTGTTCGACCTTTCCACCTTGAACCTTTCCCTTCCTCTTCAAAAGGTCAAGATGGTTACCCCAGCACTTATTGCAGAGACACTGTGCATGGGAGACTGGATGTGCTCCCTCTATCTGAAGGATGCATACCTATACGCCTCTTTTTGGCAGCCTCATCATTCCATTCTGAGTTTCAGGATCACGGGCTTTCATTTCCAATACAAGGTTCTACCCTTTGGCCTCAATTCAGCCCCCAGGGTCTTTACCAGACTTTTTAATGCACTGGCAGCCCTGCTCAGGGTCCAGGGTCACCATGTCTATCCATACCTAGAAGACTGGTTCGTCAGGGCGAGGTCCCCGGGGGAAGTCCATCACACCGCCTCCGCCCTTATGAATACGCTCCATGAATTGGGATTTTCCAGCAATCTCAAGAAGTCTCAGCTGGAGCCTACGCAGAACTTAACGTTCCTAAGCCTCATCTGGGATATAATCTCAGAGTTTTCCCCTCGGTGGACAAGATCACAGCCATCAAGAGGGCCATCGGGCATTTTCTCAGCAGAGCTGTGACCTCTGCATGGTGGTACCAACACCTCTTGGGTATCATGGCAGCATATCTACTGACAGTGCCGTACACAAGGCTCAAAATGAGACAATTGCAGCTGCACTTTGCAGCCTCCTGGAGTCAGGAGAGAGGTTCCCAGGCGGAACTTGTCAGCATTCCTCCCAATCTCGACCAGGACCTAGTCTGGTGGGGCACAGACTACAACTTGCAGATAAGCAGGCCCTTCAGGCAACCAGCACCACAGGTTACCATCACCACAACTCTTCCTTGGAGGACTGGGGAGCCACCCTGGACAGCAACAGTGTCCATGGAGTTTGGTCTCTTCCGGGGCAGGAGGCCCACAACAACTGTCTCGATTTGGCCATCTGGCTTGCTTTCAAAGTCTTCCTTCTGATGATCAGTGGCAATGCGATCCTCATTCAAACAGACAGCTCCACCAGCATGTATTACATCATCAAGCAGGGGGCACCAGGTCGCCTTCTCTATGCACCTTGGCAGTCAGCATTTGAGAGTGGGCTCTGGAGAGCAACATGTACTTGATTGCAGTCCACCTCCCAGGGGAGTCCAACCTGGAGGCAGACAGGCTCAGCACACTGGGTGCAGACAACTACGAATGGCAGTTCGACAAACAAGTCCTTCAGGTGATCTTCAACAGATGGGGTCATCCTCAGGTGGATCTCTTTGCCACCTGGTCCAACAGGAGGTGCCCCCATTTTGCGTCCTGGCTGGGACATGGCTGGGGCTCTCTGGGCAACACAATGCATAATACAATAGGACAACATGAACGCGTATGGCTTCCCTCAAACTCCCCTGGTTCACGGGTTAATCTGCAAGATCAGGGAAGCATGGTACCTACATGTCATCCTGATGGCTCTGTTGTGGCCTGCAAGGCCAAGGTTCTCGGAACTATTTGCCTGTCGTGACAGGCCCCGGTGCACCCACTGCTGGGCCCAGCTCACCTACTCTCACAGCAGCGAGGCAAGGTCATCCACTCTGCCCCCCAGAAGTTAGCCATCGCAGCATGGTTCCTGAACTGGTCACATTAAAGCATCTACATCTGTCACAGGCTAACCTAGACATTATCTAAGGCGCTAGGAGCGATGCTACCAGGAGCCAGTACAAAAGCAAGTGGGCTAGGTGCATCAAAGGATGTTGATCCATTGACCTGCACGCTGGACGATGTCCTATCCTCTGCGCAACTAACTTTCGGGTATGCTGGTGGACACATGTTGCAACTATCTGGCGGCAATCGAAGCCTACCGGAACTTGGAGGATGAGGTATTTTCTTCATCTAATTCAGTGATTAAAACACATCTGACAGGCCTCACCGGCTCTACCCGCCTATCAAGAAGCCACACCCTGTGTGGGACCTTCAAGTGGTTTTGGGCGCCCTGCTGCTTAAACCATTCAAACCCATGGCGTCCGCGGACATCCGATTAGTCACCATTAAGACAGCCCTCAGGTGGGCCTTACAGCTGCATGCTGAGTCAGTGAAATGGGGGAACTGGTGGCTTCAGAGCCTTATACTACTTTCCATAAGGACAAGATGGAGCTTAGAATTCACCCCTCATTCTTATCTAAGGTGGTATCCTCTTTTCACCTGAATGAGGGGATAGTGTTACCCACTTTCTTCACGGACCCCAAGGACTACGCTCTGAGGGTTCTGCACTGTCTAGCTGTCAGGCACGCTCTAAAATTCTATCTGTACAGAACCAAGAGCTTCTGCAAATCTGAGGCTCGCTTTGTCACCGGTGGGTCAAAGCTTCCAAAGCCTCCATAGCAATATGGATGGTAGCGGCCATCATGGAGGCTTATGAAGGGCAGCACAAAACGCTCCTGGCAGATATGCATGCCCATGCTAGCGGGGCCAAGGCTACGGCTGTGCCTTTTCAGAGGCGCGTTCCTTGGCAGGTCCTCATCAAGGTGGCTACATGGGCTACGCCTTTGGCTTTTTGCAAGCACTACTGCTTGGATGCCAGCTCCAGATCGGACTCAGCATTTGGTCAGGCAGTATTAAGGAATTTGTTTTCTTAGGAGGGTCACCTCTTCATCCTGGGGTTACATTCAGTTGTAATCGCCCATGCAGTATGGTGGAAAGGGGTTGGGACGTAGGAGTAATTATAGGTTACTCACCGTAGTGACTAACGGGTTACTCACCGTAGTGACTAACGTACTCCTAGTCCATAGTCCCCTTTGCTCCGTAAGTCCCACCTTCCTCCCCCCCAAATAAAACTGGTGTCATTAGGCAACGGTAATATTGTCGACGCATCAAAGGGGACTGAGGAGTGGCGCCGTTGGGCGCAGTCAGGGAGCAAATGCTCCCAGGGCCGCACCCCGCGCGCCTCTAAATTTAAAGAGGAAGGAGATGTTTTCTTGGGAAAAAGGTTCAGTCTACCGAGGAATGCCCATGCAGTATGGAGGAAAGGGGTCTATGGACTAGGAGTACATTGGTCAATATGGTGAGTAATTTATAATTTTCAAGACGCAACACTTTTCTTATCCAGTCCTTCCCTAGCCTATTGTATGAGTTCTCTGAGGCAGAAGAGGGATCCTAGTGGTCTAGGGGCGAGTTGTAAGCAGGTTGAGATAGGGTTCAGTTGCAGAAAAGTCAGTCCCAGGGGATGTCTTCTTAAACAACTAGCAGCTTCAGAGGTAATGGACAGACTTGTTAAACATTATTATACCTATATACCATGGACACACTGCTTGTGAAGGGGAATAAAAGCAGTAGATGGCACATGGACATCAATGGAATAATTCCTCCTTGAAATGTCCACAGAATAAAAGTAGAAGGGACACAGTCCCCTTTTAGCTCATTCATGACAATTTTTTGCTGTAATCAGTAAGACACTCCTTGTAGATACTGGGATAGCTTCCTCTTCTCTTTGCCTATTACATAGGCGGACCATCACCTCCTCCCTAGGGACAGGCACCCCACACAGGGAAAGGGTCTTCTTCTGTCTAGGGCCTTCGGTAGTTTACACATTTACTGTATTGAAGTAATGCTACAAGAAATGTCCTACCTTACAAGTGTTCTTGTGTGATATAATAGGTACCTTATTTAACACTTAGGGTTACTTGCTAATCTCAATCAGATTCCCTGATTGTTTTGTGCCTTCAGGATTCAGCAGCACAGGACCTGGGCCCTGGATTCTTGGTCTGGAGATGAAACAACTGGACACTGGATGGGAACTTAGCAGTAGTCATCAGAAGTGGTTTCCAGCAAAGGTTTCTTCAGCAGCCAGATGAAGAACGAATATCTCTGGTTGGATTCTCTTCACTCTCTCGGTCCTGCACTCTGGTGAGGGGCCTTTAGGGATTTGAATCAGGTCTCTGGCGTTCCAGCAGGAGTCCACCAAAGTTTCAGCTGGATTTGGACTTTGGAAGACCATGCACTGCACTCAGGCTCTAGGTCCCAGGGTATTGGCGGTTGGCAGCCCAGCAAGGTCACAGCACGTTGTGGGAGGGCTCAAAATAAAGATCTTCATAAGACTAGAGTGTTAGGGAGAAATCTCTGTTTAGGCTGAATTTCCTAACCTAGTGAGTCCCCCAGCAGCTTTGCTGGATTTTTGGGGTTTATTTTTTTCTCCTGCCAAGAGTGAGACTTTTACCCTCACTCTTGGACATGATTTGAGTGTGTTTCTTTGGATCTAGAAGTGTTTAATGGGCTATGGGGTCTTTTACTCCATAGGGTTTCATGTGTTTTTGTGATGTGTTACACAGCACCCTCAGTGCAGTAACACAGGGGTGTCATAGTGACCCCCCAGTATAGACTCCATACCCTGGGACTGACTACTGTCTCCAGGGCATGTAAAGTCACCATTGACTTTACTAGTCTTAAATTCTGAACAGAACCAGTACCAACCATCATATTGTGGACGTACTGGCTGGGGCAATTCGATTGCCCCAGGGTCTGTTAGTCGAGGGGGCGCACGTCTCTGTCCCCCCTGATTGAGTTTTGGCTGGTGGCAGTGGATACTACTTTTTATATTTAACCGTGAATATTTTCCTATGGGATTTCCCATTGTTTTAGGCTATCTTTATTTAATTATTTACGGTAGCCTCGTACATACCGCCGGTTTATTTAATTAATATTAATTCTGGTATTTTTTTGCCAAAACTTGATTCTAAAATGGCGTTTGTGTTCTCTTCTGTGACTCCAACCCAAGTCGAGCCCTTTGTTCCACTATTTGGCGGGCTTCTCCACAGAAGCCCTCCAAAGTGGTGCCACTATGTCTGGGGTACTTAGGAGGGGTGGAGGGGAATTTAGGAACCCTGGACTGAGTTGCCTAGGCAACTCAAGTCGCACTCCTTCCTGATTGGCCCAAGTGGTGAGCCGGCCGGCTCACCACTTCGCATGTTTGAGTGACAGCTAGGCTGAGTGAATGGGGGTTTGCTGCATAAAAGCAGGGCTTTGGGGACTGGAACTTCAGAAGTCGCCACAGGACCTAAGAATCCGACAAGGGAGAAGCTGAGCCGATCTGCCACGACACCACTACCGGTGGAGCCCTGCTGGACCGTCTCACCACTTTTTCCCAACGACAGAGGAGATCTCCCGCCGGAGAGTCTTCTTCCTTTAACTGGTGGGGATAACCAGTTGCACCGTCTTTTCGCTTTCCCGACGTACCTCGTGGCCGCCTTGCCCGTGCCAAGCACCCCGGCAACCGGGATACCACGTTTTACCACGATCACGAGAAAAAGGTACCACCTTTAACCGGAAAACTCTGCGGCTGGTTTCTGCCCTGGTAGTGCAACGACCTTCATCTTTCCTCCAAGTCGAGATCTTCTCTTCCCCTGGACGACGACGCAACTTGCACCCACTACCAGAACAACTGCCACCGCTGGAGGATCCTTCCCACTTAAGGTACCGTGTCCCGCCTGGCTTCCCTTGCTACCGACTGTACGGGGTAGATTTAGCCCCCGGCTTTCGAACCTGGGTTAGCCTGGGACACCTTGGCTAAACTTTTCTAAGCCTCTCTAAACGCTTTTCTGAACCCTCTGCAAGACTTTCTAAGCCTAGTGTAACTGTGTGATCTTGGGCGCATTTGTGCTCTGCTCTCTCTAAGAGTGGGCCCAGCCTTTGGACTTTGGCTCACCAGTGACTTTTTTGCTCTCTGCCCTGGTAAGTGTTCTGGAATCGCAATGAGGGTTGCATCAGGCTCCAGTTACACAGCAAATTGCTACAGATGTCTTTTCTTCATCTTCCTCTTCGGTTCCAGCTCCAGTGGGCGACTTGCCAGCAGCTTCCAGGTTTGGAGTATTTATCAGGAACTACAGCACAACTTCTGCAGTTTACAGAAAGGGGCAGTCTAGCTGTCCAATCAGGACAGCCAACCGCCCTACCCCACCCACTGTCGCGTTTCCCCCCCCCCCCCACTGGGAGTCGGTTTCTTTCAGGCAAGGTAAAAGACAAAGGGCTGCAGAGTTTTGTACTCCTCCCTCGCTTCCTGCCTTCTAAGACACTCTGGCGCCTCTGCCGGGAGTACAAAGGATTCCTGCCGAAGACCAAACTTCCACTGAGGTCATTCTCACCCTAGAATGGCAGGGAAATACCTCAGAAAAACTAGCAGAATGGTGGCCTTTCTGTGCATTACCGAGGCTGATTTAACAGAATGCGAGTAATGATGACTAAAAGTCATAAGAGTAGTTACACTGCCACCAGCCATTCAAGGAAACTTGCAATTGTAACACAATTACCAGGTAAGCAAGAAGGGGGATACCTTGTATCCCCCCAACACTTCACATAAGGTGGGGTGTTCTGGCTCACTATATAAAATGTCATGGGGATGAAAATCCCTCTTTACCCCTTGGGGAACAGTAGTTCACCCAAGTACATTAAAGACAAATTAACAGGGAAGCCAAAATGGGCACCCCAGCCTAAGCCCAAAAGTAATAGGAAACTATAACTCCAATCATACACTATGGAGGGACATAAAATGGTCACCCATAAAGAGGGACGAGGTGAGAGGGGGGAAAAGATTCCCCTTCACCTAGCGACAAAGGAAAATAATCACCAATGCCAAGCCAAAGGTTCTGGGGTTGAAACAGGTCAGGACCATTTATCATAAATAGGAAATTCTTACGTAACACCTATGCAGTCTTCTACAATATATTTTGCTTACAAGGTGTCATTCCTAATTACAATCACATTGATCAGGATAAGTGAATTACATGCATAATCCATGTCAGACCCTTTTGTGTCCATACACAAAAACAAAGTGGTTTAAAGGATAAATCCCAGATTTTCCCCTTAATAGATCTCAAAAGGTCATGTCAGTCAGGCTGTAGTGCTGCCAGCTTTCGTCTAAATCCCTCAAAACGGAGCCACGGGGGAAAAGGGGCGCTTCATACGTACTTGGAGATGTTATGCACTTTCTCAATAAAACAAAGTCAGAAAACCAACCCATGTTTTGGGTTTCAGTGGCAACAGGAATGGAAGGAGATACATTCACTAACGCAACTATTGGCCGATGGATCAATGCATACAACCGTGTTGCACGCTGTCCAATAAAATACTTTTGTTCACATCAAAAGCACATTAAACACATAGGGCCTCATCACGAGTTGGGCGGTAACGCTGGCGCTATTAGCGCTGGCGCTAATGGCCCTACCGCCGAACCCCCCGGCGCTAATGGCGCCGGATCACGGGTTCGGCGGAACGGGTATTGCCCATTCCCCATTGAGCCCATTTGGGAATTCCCCATTGGGCTCAATGGGGAAATTTCGCGGTCATACCACCGGCGGATTTCCCGCCGGCGGTAAGAGCGTGAAATTTCGGCGGATTTCCCCCCAGCTCAGAGCTGGGGAGAAATTTGCCAAGGCCATGATCAGGCGGACCCTTAAATGCGGTGGTAATAGCGCTTCCGCCGCATTTAAGGGTTACCGCCAGACTCGTGATGAGGCCCATAGTATGGGAGCTACACTTTTATTCCAAATGTTCCATTAGAAGCAATCTGTAAAGCAGCAACATGGAGTTCTGTGCACACATTCACACATTGCTACTCGTTACCGTGTAGATACTTTGACTCGCTTGTGAGCCTCTTCATACCAATCAGTTTTAAGGCATTTATTTCCAATTGTTCCCTTTGCTCAACCCACCACCTTCTACTGATACTGCTTGCTAATCTATGCATAGCTTGGTTATCTGAGCAGATTCACAAGCCCTAGAAGACCAATATTACTTTACCCCATAATCGTCTTTCGAGGGGATTGGGTCCTGCGACGTATTCCATATCTATGACAGGTAATCACCACAGCTGTGCTGCTTCGGAACATTTTTGGCGTCTGCGTCGATGACGTCAATACGCTGTCCTCGAGGGCCTGCGTCGAGCCTAGGTCACCGGATGTTATAAGTAGGACGCACAACGCCCGTAGCCTCAGTTCTGTTTTTTCCGCAAACATGTTTGCTTTGGAGATCTCAGCACGCCTCGGTTCTTCTCAGTTTCTATCGGTTCTTCGAACTTGGTTTGTGAAGATTGTTTCATGTCTTCCTCTTCTTCCGTCCCGCGGTCGGATTTCAAGAAGTGTTGCGACTGCGGTTCCAAGATGTCGCTGACTGACCGCATGATGCCTGCCTCTGGTGCCTCGTGGAGGACCGCGCTACGGACGATTGTGACGAATGCCAGTCGCTCACATCGAAGGCCTTGCGGGAGCGGAAGAAGAAGCTTTCAGTAGGTAGGGTTTCCAAACCCTGTAAGCCGAGGTCCACTGGACTTTCCACTGACTATTCGAGGAGCGACAATCCGCGTTGTCGGCGTAAGTCCAGGGCGTCTCTGTCCCGGAGTGGGTCTCGCCATTCCTCTGCCTGTTCGAGGCACTCGCGCAAGCGCCGTCACCGGCCGCCTTCCTCATCCGAGGACTCCGCCCGTCGGCGGGTTGCTTGTCCCAACAAGCACTCTACTTCTGTGGAATGGGAGGCATTTCGCAAGAAAATGTTGGTAATTTTTTAATCGCAGGGCTGCGGACCGTCCGCACCTTCGAGAGAAGCCGGCCGTGACTGTGCTAGAGCCACCACTCGCACGCCTTCGGGCTCGGGTGGTCGTCGCGATCATCGAGAACCTTCGAGGTCTTGATCGAACAAGGTGGATCGCTCTAGTCATGCCCGCTCCAGGTCCCGGTCCTCGTCGCCCTCGATCGGCGGAGCCTGTGAAGTCTTCTTCGAAGACATCAGCGCCATGTCCGTCGAGGTTCACTCGAGGCTCCAGGTCCGGCTCCGAGGAAACCCTCGACGCCATTGGCGCCGAGACTGTTGAAGGACATGCTCGGGGCACCGCCCTCAAGGACTGCGTCGAGGCTGTCGCCGCCATGCTCGATGCCGATTCCATCAACGCCTTTTGAGGATGCTGTGGCACGGTGGAACCCCAGAAAAAGCCTCTGGCCATGTCCAAAAATGTATTTGTCCCTTTTTCTGTGCCCCCAATCGAGCCTCTGGATTATATTTGAGGTGGAAGAAGGGTCTGAGGAAGGGTTGGTTCCTGATTAGGTACCTGACGAAATATTGTCTGGTCATAGCCAGATTGAAGACCTGCGTCAGTCGTTGCACGACGCCAGTGCTCTGGACACCTCCCCGGAGGTGGAGTTTGATAGGCCTGAGCCTGGTACGCACGCTGAGTCTTCGTACCGGTGGTTTATGGCAAGGGTGTCGGAGTACTTGGGGTGGTCTGCGCCCCCACTGGATTTTCTGCAGGATGACCTGACAGATATCCTGGACCTAGGTCCACCAATTGACCCGGTGCTGCCATTCCATATGGCCTTGTAAAGAAGGGTGGCAGCGGCTTGGACTGCTCCGGAGAGTCTCCCGTCAGTAGGGAAGTCGTTGCTGAGAAAATACCGCCCATCCAGTGGCGACCCCGGCTACTTGTCCATGCACCCTACTCCGGGGAGTTTGGTGGAGCAGGCGGCCACGGCCCTAGCTAAACAGGCGTCGTACCCTACCATCCCTCCTGATCGGGACGACAAGCGTTTTGGCGGTTGGGCCAAGAAAGTGTTTTCTTCAGGGGGTATGGCTTTGAAAGCAGTCCACTCTGTGTGTGCGTCTTAGCATGTTTCACTCATACTCTGTGGAATTGTTTCCTTAGCGGCTGAACATATTCCCGAAAGGGGAGGAACAGGATGGCTTTCTTGCTCTTGTACAGGATGGCAAGGAGGCCATGTGTGAATCCGTTCAGTCGGGTCTGGACGTGGCAGACTGTGTCGCCCGGTCCATGGCGGCGAACACCATGCTGCGCAGATTTGCATGGTTGCGGAAGTCTGGGTGGCTCCGGGTGTACAAGCCCAGCTTCTCAACATGCCCTTTGATGGTGACCATCTTTTTGGCAGCAAGGCTGACGAGAGACTTGAGAGGTTGCAGACCTCGAAGGCTGCAGCAAAGTCATTGATTGTGCGCTGCAGTTCGCCAACCTCCACCTTTTCGTCCTAGGGGACAGCAATGGAGGGGAGGTTCTTTTCGATATTAATCGGCCTTTGGTAAATCGAGGGGAGCTGCAAGTCAAAGAGGCCAACATAGGAGTACCAGAGGTGGAAAACAGGGTACTCGAGGTGCCAAGGCTGCTCGAGCAGTTGCCTCTTTGCCCTTGGGTGCTGCCGCAGCCGCTTCAGCTCAGTCATGAGGCCATGTCCCATGGTTCGCCAGTTGGGGGGAAGGCTGGCGCAGCATCTTGTGGAATGGCGTGCCATTACTTCAGTTGTGTGGGTTCTGGAGATCATTGCCCAGGGCTACAGTCTTCCTTTCCAGCAGAGGCCTCACGACAATCCACCAGGGATCTCTCTTTGAAGAGTCCCTTGCGCAGGAAATACAGTCCCTGCTGGAGAAAGGTGCCATAGAACTGGTGCCTGTAGCAGAGACGAACAAGGGATGGTATTCCCCTTAATTTTTGATTCCGAAGAAAGACTGGGGATTGAGACCCATCATGGACTTGCGTGGTTTGAACAAACTCCTCAGGAAGGACAAGCTCAAGATGGTTACTCTCTCTCAAGTCCTCCAGGCCCTTCAACTTCAGGATTGGTTGTTGTCTCTCGACCTCAAGGATGCTTACTTTCATGTGCCGATCCATCCCAAGCACAAGAAGTACCTGAGGTTCGCGGTTGGCGACTCGCACTTTCAGTTTCAAGTCCTGCCGTTCGGATTGAGCTCCGCCACAGGGTTTTCACCAAGCTCATGGTGGTAGTGGTAGCGTTTCTCAGGAAAGGGGGGGATTCACGTCTACCCCTACCTGGACGATTGGTTGTTCAGGACACGCTCTCCGGAGCTAGTCCTGGATCATCTGTCGGTCACCTGCCACTCCCTTCACAGGCTGGGCTTCTCCCTCAACTTAAAGAAGTCCCACTTGATGCCAACCCAGCGGCTCCAGTACATCGGAGCAGTGCTCGTCACATCCCTGGGGCAGTGTTTCCCTCCCCAGGTGAGGGCTCATCACATTCTGCAGATGGTGCACAAGTTTTAACATGCCCAGAGTCTCCCGGCGTTCGAGTTCTTGAGGTTGCTCGGCCTCATGGCATCCTGCATTCTTTTGATGCCAGAGGCTCGGTTGCGGATGAGATCTCTGCAGTGGGCTCTCAAGATGCAGTGGTCACAGTCCTCCGGCAGGATGTCGGACCCCGTTCAGGTGCCGCCCTCGGTGAGCCAGGACCTTCTGTGGTGGGCCGTCGAAGGCAATCTGATGAAGGGGGCTCCATTTTGGCTACCCTGGCCAGAGGTGAACATCGTGACGGACGCATTCCTCACGGGATGGGGAGCTCATGCCAACGAGTTGACAGTCAGCGGTCGTTGGTCTCTGTCGGAGTCCAGACTCAATATCAATCTGTTGGAGCTGAGGGCCGTCAGGCTTGCCCTGAAGGCTTTTCTGCCAACTGTGCGAGGGAAGAATGTCCTGATTCTGACAGACAACACAGTGGCCATGCTCTACCTCAAAAGAAAGGGGAGGGGCAGGGTCACTTCCTCTGTGCAGGGAGGCAATGCAGCTCTGGTTCTGGGCCATCCAGCAGGAAATTTCAATCTCGGCATTTCATCTGGCCGGAGACGAAAACGAGACGGCGGACGCTCTGAGCAGGCAGAGCGCGATCTCTCACGAGTGGGAGCTGTCTCAGGAGATTCTCCTGGAGATCTTCGCCCTTTGGGGGACCCCACAAGTGGATATCTTTGCCAGTGTCAACCGGAAGTGCGAAAGATTCTGCTCGCGGGATTTTCCTCCAAGAGGAGCCTTGGGGGACGCCTTCGTGGTGGAGTGGTCCTTCCCACTGCTGTACGCGTTGCCTCCAGTCTCCATCATCCCGCAAGTGCTGCAGAGGTTACGGAGGTTCGGTCCCGGATGTTCCTCATTGCTCCGGCATGGGCCCGGAGAACGTGGTACCCGGACCTTCTCGACTTGTCCATCTGCCCTCCACGCCGTTTTCCCTACCGAGATGATCTGCTCTCACGGGAGGGGGGTCAGGTTCTCCATCCAGAGGTCAGATTCCTCAACCTTCACGCTTGGTTTCTGAAAGGTTGAGGTATAAGGATTGGGACCTCCCTGAAGATGTGATGGAGGTGTTGCTTTCGGCCAGATGGCCTGCAAGAAAGTCCCTGTACCGTTGGAGAAAGTTCTGCGACTGGTGCACGGTTAAGAATGTAGATCCTTTTTCGTGTGCCATTCCTGTGGTTCTGTCTTTTTTGCTTTCTTTAGCCCACAAGGGTCTGCAAGTGGGTACCATTAAAGGTTATTTGGCGGCGCTGTCCATATTTAAGCGCTCGTCTGAGGAGTGTTCTTATTTCAAAATTCCTTTCATTTCTCAGTTTCTGAAAGGGTTCACTAATGTGTTTCCACCGTCGCCTCTCCAGGTGCCCGGTTGGGATTTGAACCTTGTTCTAAAATTCCTGATGGGTGCTCCATATGAGCCTTTACATTCTTGTCCTTTGAGACTGTTAACCCTTAAAACTGTATATTTAGTTGAGGTTACTTAGTTGCAGGCACTTTCTGTTAAGCCACCCTTCAGTGTTTCAGAAGGACAGTGTTGTCCTTACGGTGCGTCCTTCCTTTCTTCCGAAAGTGGTGTCGGAATTTCATTTAAGCCAGAAGGTCATTCTTCCGGCATTTTATCCTCCTCCACATCCTGTTAATGGAAGAGGAGAGGCTCCATAGGTTGGATCCTAGGAGAGCTTTAAGTTTCTACATTTCACGCATGTCCCGGTAAGAGTGGACAATCAGCTCTGTATAGGTTACGCTGGAAGGCGTTTGGGACAAGCTCTTACTAAGCTGACTTTGTCTAGATGGATTATCTTGGCAATCTCTGAATGTTACCGCTTGGCGGGTAAGGACCCTCCGGTAGGCTTACGGGCCCATTCTACTAGGGGTATGTGCTGCCGCTACTGCCCTGCAGAGGGCTGTTCCTATTCGTAACATCTGTGAAGCAGCCACATGTGCTTCGGTCCATACTTTTGTAAGACACTACTCTCTAGATTCTATCCATGGGCAGGATCTGGCCTTTGGCAAGGCGGTCCTCTATTCCGCAATTTGATTGGGCATTCTAAATTTCTATATTCTAAATACTTTTCCCTCCTCCATATGTTGGTACTGCTTTGGGAGACTGTCATAGATATGGAATACGCCAGAGGACCCAATCCCCTCGAAGAACAAATTACTTGCTTACCTGGTAACGTTCTTTCGATGGGATGATCAGACGACTTATTCCATATCGCTCGCTGCCTACCTGACCCGCTACAGGATTTCTTATGCGATTGCATCTTATGTTTCCGCAAGGCTTTCTGTGGTCATACTGGCAGAAGATTGGTGCCACACGTTCTGGGGAAAAAACTACAACTGAGGCTACGGGCATCGTGCGTCCTACTTATAACATCCGGTGACGTCGGCTCGGCGGAGGCCCTCGAGGACAGCGTATCGACATCATCGACGCAGGACACAGACAATTTTCCGAAGCATCACATCTGTGGTGATTACCTGTCATAGATATGGAATTCGTCGTCGACCTTCCCATCGAAAGAACGTTACCAGGTAAGAAAGTAACTTGTTCTTCTGTGACTATCTGCTTAGAATCACCTGCACCCACCCATCCTCCATACAAGGGAGCACAGGGCACAGTTTAAAAAAAGAAAAAAGTACACCTGTTCATGTACCTCAGGACGGAAAAACAATCTGAGGACATTGAGGCATTTTAGGAGCATGGGTAACTGTACACAAAGGTTAGAGATACTGTTACAGGAACGCCCCAGTCATTTTTGAATTCGTAAACACAAGATGCAATACTCCACAACAAACTCTAGGTGTGTGTGTGTACACACACATTGGGGTTTTTACTTGGCTTCAAACATTTAAAGTGGGCTTTATTGTACTGTATTACATGAGTGCTTTTATTATCTACTGTGTGGGTCTTTTTATTTACTATTTCTAGTATGCGTTATGCGTTAAATGTACTACCCTTCCTGCTTAGTTCAGCCTTACTACTTGGCCTATGCTACTCAAGTGAGTGGTTTAGCTCAATTGCGGTTTTGAAAGCCTTGCTTAACTGTAGGTTGACTTGTTAAAGTCCTACCCCAGGTAGTTAGTTTGAAAAACCATCCTACAAACGGGACATGTAGTTTGTATTCCTTTCAGAAAGCATCATAAGTTCCAGGTTTGATTTCATAAAGTCAAAGTAGGCACACAGTTAGACTGTGGGCATGTATTCTGAGCCCTTGCTTGTCAGCAGAGAGACCTCCTCCTAGTATTCTAGAGTCAGAATTAACACTGTATTCCATATTTGATCATCCAACTCAAACACCTCTTTAGACTCCTGTAAGGAAGGCATGGTATCAAAAGTAAGACGGACACAAGTGACCACAGTTCCAGGGTGTTTATTGAACGTCAATAAGGTTATGATAAACGCTTATCTAATCCTAAATCTACGGATGGGAGCAAGCGACAACTATCAAATAATAATGCAGTGTTGTCAAAATAAAAGGGCCCATACCAAAACGCCTATTGCCAATCCATGCCTCTAAATAGAAATATTGTGGGGAATAATGTTATGAAAAGAAAGAAGGGTTCAAAATGATATGTCAGGATGTTCAGGCCGTTTATTTGCATTTATAAAGTGCTCACACAGCCCATGGGCATTGAGGCGCTGTTACAAGGAAATGTCTTAGTTGCAGAACATAAATTAATAATCTTTAGGTAAGAGGCTTGGTTACATTGGCCCTTACCTAAGTTACAGTATGCATGAATGGCTACAGTGTTGGTTACATAGGGCAGCAAGGTTACATGTTGAGCCGCAGTCATACAACAGATACATTTGTTTGGTTAAGGATACCCAAGTAAATAGGATATGGTGGTTCTGCATTGAGCAAGTATCCGTGTGTTGTACAGCCTTAACAGTTGTGTGGACAGTTTAGGCAAACAATCTAGTTTTGATAGCCTTGCGAAAGGCGAGATGAGAGGGTTCAACTCTGATGGCCAGAGGTAGGGAGTTCCAGTGCCTGGAGGTTATGAAGGGGAAGCTTGCGCCACCGCCTCTGGCACATTTCATTCTTACAAAAGGTAATAGATTGGCATATGGTGTTCTTATGGGTCTTGCGACAGGAAGCAGGATGACTCTGTGAGAGGTATGGAGGTGCAGTGTGATGGATTTGTTTATGCTTGATGGCGAGCGTTTTGAACAGGATGTTCTTGTGGACAGGCAACCAGTGCACTTGTCTGGCTGCTTAGATATGTTTTCTTTTGGAAATGCCCGGTCCTGCGCGCAGGGTATTATTTTAAATAGTTTGTAATTTGTCTAGATTTTTGGTTGTGGTTCCTGTGAAGAGTACATTACAATAGCCCATCCTTGAGCCTATGATGGCTTGCGCAATTGTCAGACACTTTGTGGTTGAGAGGAACGGTCTGGTGGCATTGAGGAGTTTGGAGTAAAAGGCTGCAGAGGTCGCGATTGCGCTGACTTGTCTAGACCTTGTGAGGTCAGAAACTAAGTATACTCCCAGTGTTTTGACTGGGATGGTGCTGATGTTGATGGTGAATGCTTGGTACTGGTCATCCAGAATGATACGTGAGTCAGTAGGGGCTAGCAGTACCAATTCTGTCTTGTCCCCGTTGAGGCAGTGCCAGTTATCAGCCATCCATCCATGGATGGATGGTGGCATAGATGGAATTAAGAGTGTTGGAGTCAGCATCGTAGTTGCCAGATACAGGAATGAGGACTTGAATATCGTCTGCATAGTTGGTGTACATGATGCTGAGCAAGTCAAGTAAGTTGAAGAGAGAGATAGTGAAAATGTTGTGCAGCGTCGGGGATAGGCAAGAGCCTTGTGGTACTCCAAATAGGATGGTGTTTGGATTTGCGGCAGCTTGGTCTGAGAAGACACGCATTGCTCTTCCTTGTGGGAAAGGGGCAATCCAAGTGATTGTGTTGGGTGAGAAGAAGGTTGAGGTTGATGGGTGATGACAAAGTAGTTTGATCCACACAGTCAAATGCTGCCGATAGATATAAGAGAAGTAGTAGGCCTCCTATTCCCACGTTTTCAGTATGGGAAAAGGTGGTTTACTCGAGCATAGCACACTCTTTGGCACAATGACACAGTTCAATTACCAGCATCAGGACCTTCTGTACGCAAGTCTCTTTCCTTCTTAAAGTCTCTTGATGTAGAGGGTCTGATGTACCGAAAACAAAGTTATTTTCCCTCTCACGTACTCAATTGAGAAGATTCACTCTTCACCCTGGATCCCCCTCTTCTAGGCTCAGATCCCTTGTTACAATGTTCAGAGAATATTCTTTCTCTGGTGACTCGCGGTTCACCCCGGATCACCCTCAGCTGGGCTCAGATCCTCCTCCTGGTACAATTAGTCTCCCTCAGCCGATTTTGGACCAATTTCAATTAGCATTGACTATCTGTCATGAACTGCCGATTACGTCCATTCTGGACTTCATGGTACCTGACCCATAGAGGACTGAATTCCGTGATCCTTCCAACATGGCCGTTGGATACAAAACGCAGCTTACCAGCCTTTACGCGCTACGCTCAACTTCCTACAAAACAGTCATGCCCCGCGGCTCTGCGCGTCTCAACGCTATCGGCTGGAGTAGTCAGACGTGTGTTGCCGGCGTTCGCTCGGGGCCTCCTTCCGAGTCCCGTTTCCCATTTTCCTGATTATATTCCCTTTCCGTCCCCTTTCCTTCCGTGCTCATCTTCCTGGATTTCTCCTGTGCCTGGTTCACGGCGTTCCGTGCCTCCGAGTCAGGATACTGTTTCCTTCCTGGTTCCCGGTCCTGGGTATTTGAACGCTACTTGGCGTAGGACTTGCAATCCTCACGCTGGAATCCGAAGACCTGCACACGGGCCTGTATAAATCCCAGACCGTTCGAAAGAAGGAAGTCACATCCAAGAAGGTCGCAAGCAAAGAGAAACAGGTCAGAAGGGGAGAGACTTGTGACACTATCGAAGACTTTCGATTGAGCACAGGATTTCGCTTGACCCATTGCAGGACCACTTGGATCTCCCAATTTCTCTACACAATTGCAAACCAGTTGGATACCTAACAGAGACCTTCGAATGAGCACCCACGTGGCACAGGACCACTCTGTTTACGGTATCTTTCTTGGCTTTAAAAGTTGTCATGTCACATACGATTTACACACTGTTCTCTTTCGATTTCTCCATACAAGGTTGGTTGCCAAAGGCAACCTTGGTTCTAACACAGGCCGGTCTGGTATCTGTTTCCCCGACTCACCGGCTGTGCTGACTTTACTGGCGCTGCTTTATTGTAGGAGCCAGGGACAGTACCACAGCGGCATACGCTCCTCCCTGCCTTGGTCATCGACGCAGGAGAACCCCGGGTTGCTCCGACACACAGCACAGGTTTCTTCAACTTTAATTCTAGGTCTTAGGCTTCTTATTTTCCAAGGTTCACGAAAGTAATGGTCTGAAAGGGTCAAGGGCACTTCCCTCCTTGCAGCCAGCTCTGGTATCGCCGTCTTTCTCCTCATTTTCAACTGCTATCTTTGAACTGCTGCTTCCTCGTCTGCTTTGCTTTGCTCAGTGTGTGCTTTCGTGCTCTGCATTTTATCCGTGTGGCAGTGGGATGGAAGTCAGGTGTGCGTAATGATCAGGAATTGCCTGACCCAGTCCGACTATTGTATGGGTACATGTCGGGTATACGGCTCTGGTGTTAGTTTTCGCTCACAGTGAGCTGTCGGTTAGAAAGTGTTCATGTCGGGAAAGGGGCTGGGGGTGTCGAGTTCCTAAGTATCCTACCTGGAAGAATGGGAAAAGGGGTTATAGGGAAGGGGATACCCCGTCTCACCATCCGATGTCCCACTTCACCCGGTGTCCCACTCCGGGTCCCCGGAGACCCCCGATCCAGGTGATCCTCCCGCACTGGTCCACACCCAGGAACTGGATCCAAAAGTGATGGCCTTGTCCTGGCCACCAGGATGACAGACCCCCGGGGACTAGCGGGTGAGACGCCTTTTTGGTGTCTCACACTCCCGCTTCAGGCTCTTCTCCCTACTGGTGCACGGCACCAATGGAACAACCTCCCCTCAACTTAGTCTTCCAACTTGACCCCCTTCTCTCCCTGGTCCATATCATATGCACAGAATTCTGCTTTCGAGGGGATTGGGTCCTCCGACGTATTCCATATCTATGACATGTAATCACCACAGCTGTGCTGCTTTGGAAACTTTTTTCGGCGTCTGCGTCCTGCTTCGATGACGTCGATGCGCCGTCATCGAGGGCCTCCTCCGACGTCATCCGATGTGATAAGTAGGACGCACGACGCCCGTAGCCTCAGTTCCGTTTTTTCCGCGAACGTGTTGCTTCGTGATTCTCGGTTCACGCCTCGACTCTTTGGAGTTCTGTTCTTCTCGGTTCTTCGAACCTGTTCGTTTTGTGCAAATCCTTTGTGTGAAGATGTCTTCTACTTCGTCTTCGACCCCGCGTCCGGGTTTCAAGAAGTGCGGGGAGTGTGGGTCCAAGATGTCGGTGACGGACTCGCACGACGCCTGCCTCTGGTGCCTCGGGGAGGCCCACAACACGGATGACTGTATCGACTGCCAGTCACTCACGTCCAAAGCCTTACGCGAACGTAAGAAGTTGTAGTCGGTAGGTCAGGTGTCCAAGCCCAGGAAGTCGAAGTCTGCGGGGCTTTCGACGGATGATTCGAGGGGTGACTCTCCGCGTCATCGTCGGAAGTCTCGTGGGTCTCCTTCTAGGAGTCGGTCTCGCCACTCCTCAGCCTCTTCGAGGCGTTCTCGGAAGCGCCGACACCGGTCGTCTTCCAGGTCCTCCTCGGAGGACTCTGCCCGGCACGTCGCTTACCCCACCAGCCGTGCGACGCCGGAGGAATGGGCTTCCTTCGGGAAGAAAATGCTAGCGATTCTTGAGTCGCAGGGTACTAAGCCGTCCGCGCCCCCGAGTGGGGTCGGTCGTGTGAGGTCGAGAGACACCGCTCGCATGAGTGGTCGGCACGAGTCACGGGAGAGGTCCCGTTCGGACAAGGAGACTCGTTCTCGCCGTACCCGTTCCAGGTCCTGGTCCTCGACGCGTTCGACACCGTGTGCACCTGTGAAGTCTTCAAGGAAGACATCGACGTCTGAGGCGTCGAGGGCGTCGACAGGCTTTCTCGGGGCTCCGGCTTCGAGGCAGTCGTCGATGCCGTCGACGCTCGGGTCGTCGAGGGACGCGCTCGGGGCTCCGGCCTCGAAGGCTGTGTCGACACCGCCGATGCTGGAGGCGCTGCGTCTGACGCCGATTTCCTCGGCGCCGATCCTCTCGGCGCCGATGCCGGTTCTCTCGACGCCATCGACGCCTTTCGTGTCGGAGGTACCCTGTGGCACGGGAGAACCCCCTAGGAAGGCTCTGGTTAAGAGCAAGCACTCTCGGGTGCCTTCTTTTCGCCACCTGGACTATATTTCGGAGGCGGATGAGGATTCTGATGGCCTGGTTCCTAGTCAGGTTCCAGATGAAATTGTCTCGGGCCATAGTCAGTTTGACGAATTGAGACAGTCACTGCATGATGCCAGTGGACTGGACACCTCTCCGGAGGTGGAGTTTTGTAGGCCTGAGCCTGGCTCTCATGCCGATTCCTCGTACCGGCGCCCTATGGCTAGGGTTTCTGAGTACTTGGGATGGTCTGCTCCCCCAGGGGAGTTTGTGCAGGATGATCTGACGGACATCCTTGATGTTGGTCCCCCAACTGACCCGGTACTGCCGTTCCATATGGCTTTACAGAGAAGGGTGGCGGCGGCTTGGACTGCTCCTGAGAGTCTCCCGGCGGTGGGCAGATCCTTGTCGCGAAAATACCGTCCAGCCAGTAGCGACCCCTGCTACTTGACCAGGCACCCCACTCCGGAGAGTTTGGTGGTGCAGGCGGCCACGGCCCCGGCAAAGCAGGCATCGTACCCTACCATCCCTCCTGATAGGGACGACAAACGTTTTGATGGCTGGGCGAAGAAAGTGTTTTCTTCTGGTGGTATGGCGCTTCAGGCGGCCAACTCCATTTGTGCCCTGTCTCGTTTCACTCACACTCTGTGGAACTGTGTTGCGTTGGCGGCTGAACATATTCCCGAAGGGGACGAACGGGATGGTTTCCTTGCTATGGTCCAGGATGGTAAGGATGCCATGTGTGATTCCGTTCAGTCGGGTTTGGATTTAGCTGAATGCGTCAGTAGGTCCATGGCGGCGAGCACCGTGATACGCAGGTTTGCGTGGTTGCAGAAGTCGGGATTTGCTCCTGATGTGCAGTTCCGGCTCCTCAACATGCCCTTTGACGATGAACACCTTTTTGGCAGCAAGGCTGACGAGAGCCTTGAGAGGTTGCAGACCTCAAAAGCTGCAGCGAAGTCGTTGGGCGCTGCAGTTCGCCAGCCTCCGCCTTTTCGTCCTAGGGGACAGCAGTGGAGGGGTGGTTCCTTTCGCTATTACTCATCCTTCAGTAAAGCGAGAGGAGCTGGCAGTCAAAGAGGCCACCGCAGGGGTACCAGAGGTGGACGACAGGGTACCCGTGGTGCCAAGGCCGCTCGGGCAGTTGCCTCTTTGCCCTCAGGTAACGCCGCAGCTGCTCCCACTCAGTCGTGAGGCCATGCCCCATGGTTCGCCGGTTGGGGGGAAGGCTGGCGCAGCATCTTGTAGAGTGGCAAGCCATTACTTCAGATGTGTGGGTTCTGGAGATCATAACCCACGGCTACTGTCTTCCCTTTCGGCACAGGCCTTGCGACAATCCACCGGGGAACCTCTCTTTGCAGAGTCCGGATCCGCTCCTTGCGCAGGAAATTCAAGCCCTGCTGGAGAAAGGCGCCATAGAACTGGTGCCTGTAGCGGAGAGGAACAAGGGATGGTATTCCCCTTATTTTTTGATTTCGAAGAAAGACGGGGGATTGAGACCCATTATGGACTTGCGCGGTTTGAACAAACTCCTCAGGAAGGACAAGTTCAAGATGGTTACTCTCTCTCAAGTCCTCCAGGCCCTTCAGCTTCAGGACTGGTTGGTGTCACTCGACCTCAAGGATGCTTACTTCCATGCGCCGATCCATCCCAAGCACAAGAAGTACTTGAGGTTCGCGGTTGGCGACTCGCACTTTCAGTTTCGGGTCCTGCCGTTCGGATTGACCTCCGCCCCGAGGGTTTTCACCAAGCTCATGGTGGTGGTGGCAGCGCATCTCAGGCAAGGGGGGATTCACGTCTACCCCTACCTGGACGATTGGTTGATCAGGGGGAGCTCTCCCGAGCAAGTCCTGGATCATCTGTCCGTCACCTGCCGCTCCCTTCACAGGCTGGGCTTCTCCCTCAATTTAAAGAAGTCCCATTTGACGCCAACACAGCGGCTCCAGTAAATCGGAGCAGTGCTCGACACTTCCCTGGGGCAGTGTTTTCCTCCCCAGGTGAGGGCTCTTCACATTCAGCAGATGGTGCACAAGTTTCAGCATGCCGAGAAGCTCCCTGCGTTCGAGTGGTTGCTCGGCCTCATGGCATCCTGCATTCTTCTGGTGCCAGAGGCTCGCCTGCGGATGAGATCTTTGCAGTGGGCACTCAAGACGCAATGGTCGCAGTCTTCCGGCAGGATGTCGGACCCGGTTCAGTGCCGCCCTCGGTCGCCCGGGATCTTCTGTGGTGGGCCGTCGAAGGCAACTTGATGAGGGGGGCTCCATTTTGGCTTCCCTGGCCGGAGGTGACGATCGTGACAGATGCATCCCTCACGGGATGGGGAGCTCATGCCAACGGGCTGACAGTCAGCGGTCGTTGGTCTCCGTCGGAGTCCAGACTCCATATCAATCTTTTGGAGCTGAGGGCCATCAGGCTAGCCCTGAAGGCTTTTCTGCCGACTGTGCGAGGAAAGTGTCCTGATCCTGACGGACAATACGGTGGCCATGCACTACCTCAACAAAAAAGGGGGGGCAGGGTCACTTCCTCTGTGCAGGGAGGCGATGCAGCTCGAGTTCTGGGCCATCCAGCAGGAAGTTTCGCTCTCGGCAGTTCATCTGGCCGGAGTCGAGAGCGTGACGGCGGACGCTCTGAGCAGGCAGGAGATTCTCCTGGAGATCTTCGCCCTTTGGGGGACCCCTCAAGTGGATCTCTTCGCCTCCAGTGTCAACCGGAAGTGCGAAAGGTTTTGCTCGCGGGAATTTCCTCCAAAAGGAGCCTTAGGAGACGCGTTCGTGGTGGAGTGGTCATTCCCGCTGCTGTACGCGTTTCCTCCAGTCCCCGTCATCCCGCAAGTGCTGCGGAGGTTACGGAAGTTCGGTTCCCGGATGATCCTCATTACCCCGGCGTGGGCTCGGAGGACGTGGTACCCGGACCTTCTCGACTTATCCATCTGCCCTCCACGTCATCTTCCCTACCGAGACGATCTGCTCTCACGGGAGGGGGGTCAGGTTCTCCATCCAGAGGTCCGATCCCTCAACCTTCACGCTTGGCTTCTGAAAGGTTGAGGTATAAGGATTGGGACCTCCCTGAGGACGTGATGGAGGTGTTGCTTTCGGCCCGAAGGCCAGCAACAAAGTCTCTGTACCGTTGCCGTTGGCGCAAGTTCTGCGACTGGTGCAGAGTTCAGAATGTGGATCCTTTTGCATGTGACATCCCCATGGTTCTGTCCTTTTTACTTTCTTTGGCCCACAGGGGCTTGCAAGTGGGTACCGTTAAAGGTTATCTGGTGGCGCTGTCCATCTTTAAGCGCTCGTCTGAAGAGTGTTCTTACTTTAAAATCCCTTTGATTTCTGAAGTTTCTTATGGGTGCTCCGTTTGGGCCTTTACATTCTTGCCCTTTGAGGCTGTTAACTCTGAAAACTGTGTTTTTGGTTGCGGTTACTTCCGCTCACAGAGTGAGTGAGTTACAGGCACTTTCAGTTAAGCCTCCCTTCACTGTATTTCACAAGGACAGGGTTGTCCTTAGAGTTCGTCCTCCTTTTCTTCCGAAGGTAGTGACGGAATTTCATTTAGCCCAGAAGGTTGTTCTTCCGGCATTCTTTCCTCCTCCGCATCCTGGTAAGGAAGAGAAGAGGCTCCATAGGCTTGATCCTAGGAGAGCTTTAAGCTTTTATGTTTCACGCATGTCCCGGGTCAGAGTGGACGATCAACTCTTTATTGGTTTCGCTGGAAAGCGTTTGGGGCAAGCTGTGACGAAACAGACTTTGTCTCGCTGGATTATTTTGGCCATCTCGGAGTGCTACCGCTTGGCGGGTAAGGACCCACCGGCTGGCTTGCGGGCCCATTCTACCAGGGGTATGGCTGCGTCTACTGCCCTGCAGAGGGGTGTTCCTATTCGCAACATCTGTGATGCAGCCACCTGGTCTTCAGTACATACATTTGTACGTCACTATTCCCTCGATTCCATCCGAGCACAGGATCTGGCCTTTGGCAAGGCGGTCCTTTGCTCTGCTATTTGATTGGCTATTCTAAATCTTGATTCTAAAATTCTTTCCCTCCTCCTTGCTCTGGTACTGCTTTGGGAGTCTGTCATAGATATGGAATACGTCGGAGGACCCAATCCCCTCGAAGAACAATTTACTTTCTTACCTGGTAACGTTCTTTCGATGGGATGGTCCGACGACGTATTCCATATCGCTCCCGCCCTGCCTTCCCCGCTGCAGAATTTCTTTTGCGATTGCAGCTTGCGTTCCGCAAGGCTGTGTGTCTGACTGGCAGTTGACTAGTGTCACACGTTCTGGGGGAAAAAACTACAACTGAGGCTACGTGCGTCCCACTTATCACATCGGATGACGTCGGAGGAGGCCCTCGACGACGGCGCATCGACGTCATCGACGCAGGACGCAGACGCCGAAAAAAGTTTCCGAAGCAGCACAGCTGTGGTGATTACATGTCATAGATATGGAATACGTCGTCGGACCATCCCATCGAAAGAAGGTTACCAGGTAAGAAAGTAACTTGTTCTTATCACTTCCTGGACTCCAATGTGTAAGGATAAATGGAACTGTTGATGTCTTTTGATAGCTCCTCACAGGCCCACACATCAATTTTATTGATAATTTCATTGCTACTTCCTGTGTATCATGTGATGGCACCCTGTTCAACATGCAAGTTCAGGATCAACACCTACAAAAAAAAGCTTTGTTTTAAAAATATTCTTTGCCAGCAGCTAGAAAAGAAAATTAATGTATATACCATTCACACCACCTAGCGAGGATTGGCTTGACACAGATAACGCACTTCTCGCACTTGTAGAAGAGTTACCAATGAAAATTCCCTTCCGATTTCTCTAAAGTTGAACATCACATAGGGTCAGAAGGTCTTTTATAAAAGAAGCTGGTAATTATACCACTTATTACTTTTATATGCATTGTATAGATAAATGCAACATAGGGAATGGGCATGGATGCTGAACTTCTGCCAACTACTTCAGGCCAAGCATGGTCATTATTGCTGGGGCAATGTGATAAATATGCCGTAAAAAACCTTTAAAAAGTTTTTTAACCCTGCCAGGCTGGTACTTAGAAGTGTCTCTCATTTGTCAAATAATGGATGTGCTTTTGAATATGGTGCTGTATTTTCTTTGTGCAGGTGATGTCCATCTTGCTTCATGGTGATGCTGCATTTGCTGGGCAGGGCATTGTTTATGAGACTTTCCACCTGAGTGACCTGCCTTCATACACTACACACGGAACTATTCACGTAGTGGTCAACAACCAGGTAAGTGCTCAGAATCCTGGGGGGTGGGGGGGGGGACGTGATGGGGACCCACAAAAAAACTCACTGACTTGCTACTCTGTGATTTAGTGTTATATAACTGCCAATAACACAACACACACCTCCCCTTAGCCAATACTGACCAGAATGTCTCTTTGCTGCCATTCCTATAGCTGCCGCGGCCACAGACCATCCCATATATATTCCTGAGACTTGTGAATCTGACTTGCATAGGCCGACGTTGTTAGGGAGAATTCTCATTCTATGGCTAATTTCCCTTACCTATAGAGTCCCCCAGCAGCTTTGCTGGATATGAAGGGTTTGTTTCTTTTTTCTGCTAAGAGTGAGACTCTTTTTTTCCCACTCTTAGGCATTTTTGCTCTGTGTTCTAGGCTATTTTTTGTGTTTAATGTCTATGGGATTTTCTCAACCCCATAGGAACCATCTTTATTCACATGTGTTACACAGCACCCTCAGTGCAGTGACACTGGTGTCGTAGCGACCCCCAAACATAGACTCCATACCCTGGGACTGACTACTGTCTCCCAGGGCATGTAAAGTCCCAATGGACTTTACTAGTCAAATCCTATGAACTAAACCAGTACAACCCATCTTACTATGGAGGTACTGGAAAGGGTTAATCGTTTTCTCCTTAGGTTCATTTTCAAGAGGGTACCGTACAGTCCCTCTCTCAAGTTTCTGGCTGGTGGCAGTGGTTACTACCATAAATATTCGTCCGCAAATATTTCCCAATGGGATTTTCCCTTTGTTCGAGGCTACCACTTTTTCTGACAGCCTCTAACATACCGCCGGTGCATTTTAATATTAACTTGACTCCGGTAGGTTTTATTTGCCAGAACTTTAATATAACTTCTTTCTGGTCTTTCTCTAAACTCCTAACGCAGGTCGGGGATCCTTTGTTCGTCCTTTTGGCGGGCCCCTGCCGAGAAGCTCTCCTTTCGGCGCCACTGAGTCTGGGGTGGGTCCATTGTGTGGGAGGCGGAGTAGGACCCCTGGACAGGGTTGCTCCCATCAAGATGACCACTCCACTGTGTGAGTGACAGCTAGGCTGTATGAATGGGGATCTTTTTGCACAGAAGCAGGGTCCTGAGGACTGGAAGAGCAAGACGGTGCCACTGGAACTCAGAAGCCGAAGAGGAGAGATGCCAAAGACATCTGCAATGACTGAACCACCGGTGAATCCCTGCTGCAGCGTCTCACTACTTTTCTCCACACGACGAGAGAAGATCTTCATCTGCAAATGCCTTCTTCCCTTGAGCTGGTGGGGCCAACCAGTTTGCCAATCGCCTTCCCGGACCTGCCTTGGTCGAATCTCCCGTACCCTGTACTCGGAGGCCGGATAGCCAGGCACCAGTCCACCCGGACCGCAATTTAAAGGAGCGTACCTTTTATTCGTCTGGCAGCACCGCGGCTGGTTTCATCCCTGGGTAGTGCAGTAACTCGAACCTTCCTCCACTACAAGAGCCTCTCTTCCTCTGCTGGATCACCCGAACTGCAGGAACTACCAGGAACAACCGCTACCACGGGAGCCACTTCTCATTTAAAGGTACATTGTTCCGCCAGGCCGCCCTTTCTTCACGGTAGCACTAAAGGTGTTTTAAATCCTTTACCTACCTGTTGGGTTGGCTGCCCCTCTCTTAACATTGTCTGTTCAACTTCTGCATCCACCTATTCAAAATCGTTAACCAAAGACTTGACTGCAGTTACAAGAACATTTTGCTCCTGGGCCCTTGCCCTGTACCACTAACTCTGGCACAGGCCAACTGACTCTGGCTACATTTGTTAGACCTGCCTTCTTTAGATTGATTCTCAACTAGAACTGTGTTGGTGCACCTACTTCTTATAACTACCCTTTTCTTCCCCTTTCTAAACCTTGTGAATTGTTATTTTGCTCAGTTTACATTTAAGTATTGCCTATACTGATGCACTGTCTTGCTTAAACTGGTTAACAAACTTATGGGAAGTGTTGCTAGGGTGTGTAAGAAACTATTTCTATATAACTTGTGCTTTCCCTCCCTTGTGAGAAATTGATAGAGGATCCCTTGTGTGTGGTTTTCACTGTGCCGTTTTGCTGTTTTCACTCTGGTTCACTTGGTCTACAATTTAACTTGAGAGTGTGTATATTTTCCATTGAATTAATTTAACTTGCTTGATGACTGTGATACATGCGTTTCATTAGAGGTTTATAAAATAAATATACATCTACTTTTTAATACAAAGCTTTGGTCAGTGTTTCCTTGTGCCATAGTACTGTAGGCCTATTGTGTAAACCCGGAATACTGCTCATCTCCCTCTTGAGATAGGTCTGACTGCTGAGCCATGGCTACCAACTAAATCTTTGTGGTACAGACTGATACCAAAGGGGATTTATTGCTCTCACCTGTAGTCTTAATCTTCTGTAGTGCTCCCTAAGGGAACTGCACAGGATTCTGCCTAACAGCCATCTAGTGGCTTGTCTGGAGTTATACAAGGTAAAAGGGTGTCAATAGGGGTGTTCTTGTTGCAACTACTGTAAATGTACTCCTGATCCTTCACACGTAGGAAATATTTTGTTTTTGCTACTTTCCTCCCCTAGACTTCTATTGGACATCCTTTCTTGTTGCATTGGTTCGACTCCTGTCCTGACGTTTTGCTGGTCAGTATAGCCTTCTGCTTTACTTCCCTTGTCTTTTTTCTCATTCTTATGAGGAAACTTTTGGGGAAAATTTTGAGTTTCTATGCTAATTCCCTTTAACCTTGGCGACCCCTAGCTCTTTTGCTGGAATGTGGTATCTTTTTGATTTTTAACCTCCTGAGTGGAGCTTTTTGCCACTCACTCATGTGTTTTTCCCTGACTGGGATTTTCAACTGTTTAATGGAGTCGGGTGAACTCCATAGGCATTTGCTTTTTGCATAGTGACACACAGCACCCTCTGTGCTGTTCCTCTGAGAAGTCCCTTGTACTTCTCTTAATGTTTAAATACATTTTCAAGGGTGAACTACCGGTCCCAAGAATAGTGAGATCACTTTTATCTTGCTTACCTTTTCTTTTGTGGGTCCAGCACACACCACTCTAAGTGCAGTACTGGCTGTTACATAGTAACTCCTTATCACAATTCTCATGTAACTTTTTGTTGCACTCACTAACTTGAATGGCTGTTGGCAGTGGTTTCCTCTTGCTACCTTTTGTGCACGGTACTAGCAGGGTGATTTTTCAGCTGCAGTACAACACAGATGGGTTACCATTTTTCCAAAATGGCCCCTGTCTTTATTTTTCACCATTTCTTGTTGGTTAATTCTTTCTGGGCTTTTACTCTGTTCTTTAAACTAGGTTTAAGTCCTTTGTGTGTTTTTGCCTTTGGCGGGCTTCAGCTCTGAAGCCCGTCCAGGCTCCAGTGTGTCTGGAAAGGTAGGAAGTGAGGGAGGGTCCCAAAACCTTCCTGTCCTTTGTCTCTAGGTGTGCCTGACTGAAATCGGTCTTGACTGGCCAGCTGGCTGTCATGGAGGACAGCCAGCCCACAGGTGATTGAAAGCTCTAGGGTGGTGAATGAATAGGTTTTCACATAAAAGGCAAGTCTTTTGGGACTATAGGAAGAGTCGATCACTGGAACAAGACCTCCAACGAAGAGGATGAGCAGAGACCTCCAGCTGCTGCTGACCGCATCAAAATAACCTGCGGTGTCCCATAGGGATCCTGTGTCTCACCTACCATATACAACATTTTCACCAAACCGTTGTTCGACAAGTTGGATAGACTGGGCGTCACCTACACTAACTATGTAGATGACACCCAGATCCTCATACCCCTTTCGGGCAACTTCTAAACAGACTCAGCCTTGGTGAACAAGACATACCTCATCATTCAGGCATGGATGGCATCACATGGCCTCTACCTGAATGACGACGCAACTGAGATACTGATCCTAGGTTCTGAAGTTAACCTTAAAAAACTAAGCCAAAACTAAGCATCTTTCAACATCGATAACAATATCATTAAGGTTATGCCTGTGGTTAAAACCCTAGGATTCTATCTGGATTCCTCTCACCCTCAAGTCAACTCTCTTGCTTCCACAACAGCCTATACTTGCAAACTTATCTGAGCCTCTAGACCGTTTCTCTCTAATGCTAGCTGTATTACCCTAGCCAACGCTCTTATAATGTCTAGAGTAGATTATTGCAAAGCCCTGTTTTCAGGAGCTAACAAGTATATCAGACAAAATGCAAAGACTGCAAAATAACGCCTTGAGAGCAGCATTGAATATCTCCAGCAGAGAGCACATTACTAAATTCAGAATAGAGGTTCACTGGCTAAAAATAAATGATAGAATCTTCCTTAAAACCGTCTCTCTCACCTCCAAATGCCTGAACAATCTAGCACCGCCCTACCCGTCAGAAAAAACTCACTAGCAGAACAGCCACCCAACCCACAAGATCTGCCAACACATCTATGCTTGAGATTCCCAGATTCAAACGATCTACTGCTGGAGGAACCAGCTTCTCAGTTAAAGTTGTGCAATCCTGGAACATGCTTCATCTTGACCTGAGACTAGAACAACCATACCCTATATTTAGACACAAGTTACTCAAATGGCTGCACACTAATGATTCGTAACCAGATCTACCTTGTCCCCTACGACTACCTACCCTAACCAGGCCTAGTTCCCCTGCACCCGACCGGCATCACTACTATACACGCCCTGTATGCCCATAAACACTGCATTGATTGGTACTGTATTGTGTATATAGGTATGTATATGTACGTGCTCCTTGACACACATATGATATGCTCTGTATTGCTTGTATGTATATTTTTGCACATGCCTGTGATATGCATTGTAACTAAGCTATAAGTCTACTTGTACTGTTGCGCCCGGCTACCCAAGGGTTTGGTGCGCATTATCAAATAAACAGACGCCAGCAGCACCTTCCAGGACCAGAGAAGCATTGGTGAGGCCTTGAGTGAGGCTGTGCTGACCCCGTTTTCATTTGGACAGAGAAGATCAGTGCAGGACGACTTCCTCCCTTGGGCTGGTGGGATTGAGACCTGCTTCATTTTGGCTCATCCCCCGACTTGCTGTGACTTTCTGAGGCTGCAGAATCCCAATGCCCGGGGACGTATGACCATCGAGTGCATCATCTTCCAGAGAACGAATCCGGCCAAAACTTTGTGGGGTTCCTTGTGGACCTACGGAAGCAGGAAATTCTCATCCAGAGTCCCCTCACCAGACTCCCAAGACCGAGGGAAATCATCCGGATGTATCCGTTCTTTCTTGGCACTGAGAAAAAAGGCACCAAAACCACGCAGAACATCTGAATCGTGTGGAATACATTGCTGTCAAGTCCTTCTCCAGAATGTTTCCGCAGAAGCCCGCCAGACGTACTCCCTTTTGTCACCACGACCAAGGAACCGGAACAAGGGTCTCATTTAAATCACCACCACAAGTCCATTGCATATTTTGTGAGAATACCTTCCCTGGCGAAACTTGCATTGGAACCTGTGACATTTGGGCACTAGGACCCATACATCTTAGGGCTGTACTTCCTAAGTAAAATTATTGATTGTTGCATTTTAAGTGAACCTACTGATGAATGTATATATTTGTGATATCTCGTTTTTTTGTGATACTACCTGCTAATTTAATTTCTTAGTGTGTTCTATAGCCTAATGAATCGATGTATTTCTATACATTGACTGTCTAAGCTGAATTGTTTGTCTGTGTGATTTCGGAGGCCCTACACCACTCTCACACTCACTCCTGAGACTAAGCTTTTACTGCTCTTCCACGTAACTTGATTGGGTTTTGACTAAACACTGACACCCTGTTCACCATAACTGGAGTGACCTAAAATCTCCCCTCACCCCAGGGTTTATTTTAAAAATACATATTCCCAATGTTTATACCTGTCCAGATCCATTCATCTACAAAGCAGGAAGATTCGTTATCGGCTGTGGACCTGAAGGATGCTTGCTTGCATATTACCATTTGGCCTCTGAACAAAAAGTTCCTCTTCCTGTTTATGGGAGGCTCATACTTAAGTACAGTGTGATACCTGTAGGTCGGAATGCAGCCCCATGGGGATCTACAAAGCTCATGTCGACTATTGGGGCTCCTTTTCAGCTGAAGCGGATACATCATGATCAGTAGCTGGACGACTGACACCTTTGGCCAGGACAGCCTGATCCTCTTCTTAGATCTTGCTATACTTACTGTTCGAAGTGGTATTCTCTGTCAGACAGGGGAAATCCCAGATGGTTCATACTCTATATATTCACTTAATTGGGACTCCACCAAAGTTCAGTGTTCCCTGACACATCTGTCGGCCTGGTAGTTTCCGTGTGACCTGAGCCCGATGTCTACTTGTTCTCTGGCTGTACCTCTAGCCAGGTTTTGGAACCTCTAATTACATCTGGTGGAGTTGTGGCACCAGACTCAGAACAAGCAATCAACCTGAATCTCCATTCCTGAGGTTCTTCGCTGGGACCTCCTTTGTTGGAGCAGGGAGGAGAATCTCATGAAGATAGTCTTTCAGATCGCCCCCTCACACACACAAAGCGGGGATAATACTTCAATTATGAGTTAGGGTGCCACATTGCAGGACGTTTCAGTTAAGTCTGTGGACAAGCCTAGACCACAGATCATATCAATATGTTGTTCCTCCTGCCCTTCTCTGGTAAGGTCATGTGGGTCCAAGTATTAACACAACCTGCATGTATTATACCAACAAACAGAGGGCAACAAATCCCCATCCCTCTGCAGGTTAGCAATTGAGGATTCATCATTCATTCAATTTTTCTCAGAGCTGTCTATCTGCCAGGGAAAAGAATATGCAAGTAGACCTGCTGAGCAGATTGGACCACTCCATTCATGAGTGGAAGTTTCATAATTTGGGTTTAAATGAAATCTTTCAGAGCTGGGGGTCTTCTGCTAAAAGACATATTCGTCACTGCAACGTATGCAATGTGTATGACCTACTTGACAAAATGAGGACAGAATGATGACTCTCTGGATGATTCCCCTGTCATACCTTGGGGTGGTCACACAATTTACACATGTTCACCTGTTGTGGTGATTTGCAAAGTGATGGCCAAAGCAAAGTGGTAGATGACGTTGGATGCTTCCGTGATCCTTTTCGTACCCCAATGTCTAGCCAATGCATAGTTTTCAGACAGATGGAACTGGTTTCCGCAGGCCTGATGCTTCTCCCATATTTCCATATCTCAGCAGGGAGGAAGTGTTCTCCACCCATCCCCTCAATCGTTGAATTTGGTCACTTAGCCCCTGAAGAGCTGATGTGAGGTCACCCAGTCTTTCCAAAGAGAACTTAAAAAGAATTCTTGCAGCCAGGAAGCCTTTCTTGTGTTTTCAGTACAAGAGCATGTGGCTGATATTTTGCAACTGGTCATTGAAAAGGGGTCTTAATCTGCTCAGGTGTGATTTGAATCCAATGATTTCCTTCATCTCTTATCTAGCAGAACGGGGTGTATGAGTGGCCTGATCTTGTGTATATTTAGCAGCGATGGGGATCTATTAGCGCTTGCTTGATCTTCATTCCACCCATATAGACATTGCACCAAGTGCGGGACCTTGAAGTGATCTTGATTGTCATTGCGCAGTAGCAAACCTTTGAATAGATTGTGTTCTCCCACGTATTTCTCATCTTGTGATGTCTCCATATCCTGCTTTAGCAAAACATGTTCAGCAGGGGGTGCTGCGCATCAATGCCTGCCTACACGATGTCCCTTGAGGGCATCCGTCTTGATGTTGACATCAATGGTGTATAGCATGCGCAGCGACCATTGGCTTCAGTTCCGTTTTTCCATGAGAGCTATTGCTTCGGAATATCAGCGCTCTTCGGTTCCTTGACAAACATTTCGAAAAATCACGACAGGGTGAAAATGTCCCTTACGGAACCCCATCGGGTGCGTCTGTGGTGCTTATGATCAACTCGTGGGTCGTTCCTATCGATGACCTCAAAAGCCCTGAGAGAGCATAGAGAGAAGTGTTCCGCAGGTAGGTTTCATAAATCCCCTTAGACAAAACTCTGCCAAAAAAGCGATCCTCCGACTCTCCTCGTCAGAAGAAAGCTAAAAGGTCTCGATCCCGCAATGGTTCTCGCCACTAAACATCGTCCCCAAGACGATCGAAGAAAAGGTGCCATAGATCGCCGTCTTTGTCGCCGAGTTCCTCCCTGGAACGGGTCGCTTGCTCTGCAAAATCGGCCTCACCATCTGAATGGGAGAGTTTCAGGCTAAAAATGCTCAAAGTATTCGAGCATGCGGCCTCAACCCCCTTGAAGCAAAGTAAGAGCCATGTCGACAAGCAGGACAGAGAGCAGGCAAAGGACAAAACTTGTGCGCCCTCAGGCCCAGGTGTCTAAGAGAAAACTCCTTGGGAACCCTCAGAGGTTCCTTCGAGTAGAGAAAAGTCTCCTTCGAAAATAGTCTGACATTGACGCTGAAAGACTCAACATCTTTGTCTAAAAAATCCTCGATGCCTTAGACGTCTAATCCCTCGACATCAGCGTCGAAGACTTCCACGCCATTCGCGACGCATACAACAAAACCCTTGAAGGATGCCGAGAACATTTCACCCCACTGCCTAGGAAAGCCTTTTTTTAAGTCACGTTCCTCAATTTAAGAGGATGAGGAGCCATCTTTGGATGAATCACGTCCTTTTTGGTTACAGTATGGGACACAAGGTGTTCCAGAGGCCTTTACTTCAGAGGACTCTGGAATAAACAATGTTCATGAAACCCTTCAAACTGCAAGTGGGTAAGACACTTCCCACGAAATGGAGTTTGGAAAAACAGATCCCACAGACCATGCTGATGGATCGTACAGACCACTGATGTCTACGGTCATAGACCATCTGGGATAGAGTAGACCTGCACCACTTTTTTAGCAGTACGATCTCACTGATATTTTCCGTAAAGGAACCCAGGAGCAACCTATTATTCCTTTTGATGAAGCCCTACAAAGGCGAGTTAATGCCAATTGGGAAATGCCAGAATTAATTCCAACAGTGAACCAAAAACTGACCAGCAAATACAGAGCGTTGAGCAGTGACCTCTGTTACCTGACAAAACACCCTTCTCCGGAAAGTTTGGTTATTCAGGCTGTCACATCCAAGCAAAATGCATACCAACAATTCCCCCGGACAGAGATGACAAACACTATGACGCTTTGGCTAAAAGAGGAATTCTCTGCAGGGAGTATGCCCCTTAAGTCGGCAAATGCCACGTGTGCAGTGGCTTAATTCACTTTCACCCTACGGGATTGCATAGCAATGGCGGCTGAACATATCCCTGAAGGGGAAGAAAGGTGATTTCCTAAACATTGTCATGGGTGGGAAAGATGCAATATGCAAATCCCTCCATGCTGGTCTCGACTCTGCTGACAGTATCAGCAGGGCTATGGCGGCTAGCACTGTAATGCGCATATTTGCCAGGTTGAGAGTCTGGTTTTCCTCCAGATGTGCAATCCAGACTTCTTAACATGCCCTTTGATGGAATACATTTATTTGGCAGCAAGGCTGACAAAAGCCTGGAGAAGCTGCAGACCTTCAAGGCCGCAGCCAAATCCCTTGGTGCTGCAATCATCCAGCCACAAACTCGACCCACTGGAGGAGCTTTTAGGGGCAGGTCCTTTCGCTATTACTCAGTTGGAAGAGGGATAGGACTGTCAATTCAAAGAGGTCAGAGATGATGATGCCGCCGTGGTGGACGGGGGAGAAGTGCTAAAACCGTCCTGGCAACGGCTGCTTTACCCTCAGCCGCTGCATCGGCCTCCTCAAAACCTCTCTGAAGCCTTAGTCCACCGAACTCCAGTGGGAGGCAGACTCGCAGCATCTGCATGAATGGCGGGGTATTATTCCAGATGCATGGGTATTGGAAACAATAGCCTGGGGTTACTGCCTTCCCTTTCTACAAAAGGACTCTGGATCATCCATTGGGGAACAAGGCTTTCAAAGTTCGGATTCGCTCCTTGTGCAGGGCAATTTGACCCTGCCGAAGAAAGGTGCTTAGAACCAGTAGCTGTAGCGGAGAGGAACAAGGGTTGGCACGCCCCTTACTTTCTAATTCCCAAGAAGGACCGAGGTTTGAGACCCATCTTGGACTTCGGAGTCTTGAACAAGTTCCTCAGGATGGACAAGTTCAATATGGTCACCTTTTCTCAGATCCTTCAGGCCCTCCAACGTCAGTACTGGATGGTGTATTTGAACCTTCAGAATGCTTACTTTCATGTGCCAATCCGTCACAAGCACAGAAGGTAGCTGAGGTTCGACGTTGCCAGTTCTCATTATCAGATTCGCGTTCTGCCATTTGGGCTGACCTCTGCCCTGAGGGTTTTCACCAAGTTGATTGCGGTGGTTGCAGCGAGTCTCAGGAGAGGGGGGGGATTCAAGTCTACCCCTACCTGGACGATTGGCTGATCAGGGCACATTCTCCCGAACAGGTTCTGGAATATCTTAGATCCAGCTGTCACTCCTTCCAGACTGGGCTTCTCCCTCAACTTCAAGAAGTCCCACATGATACCATCTCAAAGGTTCTAATTCATCGGTGCAGTCCTAGATGCATCCTTAGGAAAAGCCTTGCCACCCGAGGTGAGGGCTCAAGACATCACACAGATGGTCCCCAAATTCCAGAGTGACCAGCGTCTTCCAGCCTTGGATTTTCTGAACAACCAAAAAAATAAAAATCACATGCACCAACAATTCCTTGACTTGACCATGACTTAAAACCACTGGCATAACTGCAACCTCTTGGACTAGTAAGTTCAACCAGCGCCCACTCTGATCCACAGGTTTTGTCATCCCCACCAATCTTTCAACCAATCGGGAACCTTGGAGTTTGTCCCCAGACAAACCAAGATGTAGGCTGCAGGCTGATTCTGAAAGGGCCAACAGGAGGTGCGCAGGGGATAAGAAGTCCCGACAACTCCAACCAACAAATACTTTAATTTCTTTACTTGCTAACAAACTACAATGTCTGGGACAGGACGGGTTTTCGTGTACTGGAAGTGGCTTTATTAATTTCTTACAACAGATGATGCCAACAGGTTCATTGTACATACTATGTCACCCAAAAAATAAATGCTATTTTTAAATAACGGAGAATAAAAAAAGAAAGTTTGGGAGATCCATGATCCTAATTGCTCAGGATTGGGCCAGGTGGACGTCGGACCCAGACCTTCTGGACATGTCCATCTGCCTCCCAATGCATCTTCCACAAAGAGAGGACCACCTCTCGCGAGAGGAGGGTCTGGTTCTCCATCCTGAGGTCAAGACACTCAACCTTCACGCATGGTGTCTGAGAGGTTGAGATGCAAGGATTGGGACCTTATGGACAATGTAATGGAAATGTTGCTTTTGGCCAGAAAGTCAGCAACAAAATCCTTATACCGCTGCCTTTGGAAAAGGTTCTGCAGCTGGTGCAGGGATAATAATGTGGACACTTTTACATGCAGCACACTATGGTGTTTTCTTGTTAAACCTGGCTAATCTGGGGCTCCAGGTTGGCACAATTAAAGGGTATTTGGCAGCGCTTTCTATTTGTAAGTGCTTCTCTGCAGAGTTATCTTTTCTTCAAATTTCAACTGGTCATACAATTTCTGAAAGATTGACAAATGTATTTCCTCTGGTCCCTTTTCAAGTCCCGATTTGGGATCTAATGTCTAATGTGCTCCATTCAAGCCTATTCAATCCTGTCCTTTAACATTGCTAACTCTGAAGACCATTCTCTTGGTGGCTCTTACATCAGCCCTTAGGGTTAGCGAACTTCAGGCCATGTCTTGCAAGCCTCCTTATACAATTTTCTTTAAGGATTAGTCTTAAAGTTAAACCAACATTTTTGCCAAAAATTGTGACTTTCATTTAACTCAGATTATACTACTATCTTTTTATCCTCCAACTCATCCTTGGAAGGAAGAGTAAAGATTACATAGGCTTGACCCAAGACGTGCACTTGGCTTCTACATTTCCAGGATGTCTAAATTAAGACAGGATGATGAACTTTTTGTTGGTTACACAGGCCATAAATTGCGTATGGCGATCACAAAACAAACCTTATCTAGGTATATCATCTTGGGTATCTCTGAATGCTACAGATTAGCTGGTAAAGAACCTCCTGAGGTCATTCGACCAGGGGCATGGCTACTCCTGCCCCCCCCACCCCCCTTTACAGAGGGGAGTCCCAATTGAGGATATTTGTGCAGCAGTCACATGGTTCTCCGTCCACACAAAAGATAAAAATCAAAAGATGGTGAATACGTGGGAGGAAATTCCAATCGAAAGAACGTAACCTTGGATAAGTAACTTGTTCTTTTGAGTCAATGGCCACAGCCGCTGTCTGGGAGAGGTGGGTAGCGAGTGCAAAGGAACTTATAAGTGCTGCCAGGGAGGTGGCTCATAAATGCAAAGAGTCGGGGGACTGTAGGGTTGCAGATACAGTGCCTAAGTGGTTGGGAGGCTCGGGGGGCGATGCAAGGGCAACTGGTCGTGCAGGAGCCTTCTCCCATAGGTTCAGTGGGTGGCCAGGTAACCAGTATGCGCAGGAGACGGGGACATCAGCAAGGGGGAGAGAAAGCGGAAGCGAAATGGAAGGTTTTGAGTTGCTTCTGGAACCTTAGGTGGTCCTGCTCAAGTTTGAAAGGCGCAGGGAGGCTGTTCCATAGGGAGGCCCCAGCCGAGGACAGACATCTATTTCCCGAAATCTCTGCCTGGATAAGTGTCTGACCCTCAGAGTTGGAGGTGGATGAGTGGGGGGCTCGAGAAGGAAGATGCATAGGAAGAGAAAGTTGGACAAATAGATTAAGTGGTGACCAGAACCACATCCAAGATTCTCACCAAAGATTATGCCAAAATGTCATGTCAGTCAGTTGAATTGCCTCTGTTTTCCAGAGAGTGCAAATCAAACAGAGAAACCCTCTGTTAGGGAAGATTTTCTTTTTGCTGCTTTCCTCCCATAGACATTTAAAGGGTAGCTTAACTTTTTGCTATTGTTTGCTTGCTGACCGGACTGTTTGGAGGTAAGTAAAGTCCTCTGCTTATTTGTTTCTTTTTGCTCACTCTTATGAGAAAACTAATCCGTCCCTAAGACTGTCCGTACTGGGAGGCTGTCTCCCTTAGTGGATTGCTTGTAATTTTTAAAAATTCAGACTTCTTAAAGTGACGTGCGGGTAGGATACTTTGTATCCTTATACCTTTTCCTTTGGTTACTTTGTGGTAACAATTATTGTGTCCAAGATGGGCTGGTGGTGGATATTTTTATTGCGTGTTTTTAACTTGTCACTTGTGCACTGTTGAATTTTACTGCATAATGCCATAAATAGTACCATATACTCTAATATGGTTTTTCTTAGGTAAAGTTTGTATGCAGTACCCTTTGGGACCACTACACACAACTAAGACTACAGGTGTAAGCAAAACCAACCTTTGGTATAAGTCTGTACTACACAGTTTTGTGGCAGCGCTGCTGAGCAATAAGGCTTATTTCAAGAGGGAACGTGAGCTGCAAGGGTGTTACACAGAGGTCTATAATTGCAAGTATTCAAATAGACTCTTATACACAAGGTTTCTTGGCAAAACACTTATTAATTTATTTCACAGTCAGTTATAAAACATTCACTAGAAATGAGGCAATCTATATCACACAAGAATATACTTCAGTACTTCACAATATCTGGTTCTGGGGCATTTAAACTACTTTGAAAGAGGAGCAAAATGGCATTCAGAGTATTTGAAGTAGGAGCAAAAAGGCATACGTTAATAAAACAAACACTAGTTACTCTAAAACAGTGCAAATAGTTGAAGTTCACCAGAGGAGTTTATTCAATGCAATAGATTAGGCCAAAGTCAATGGGCTAAAAGTCTTGTATAGGATAAAGCAATTCTGGAAGTTAAACAGAAAGGTCTTTGCCAAAGTTCTGAGAAGTAGAAGTAGTTAGTAAAAAAGATGAATATGTCGGGTCACAAGCTGACTAGGCTTGCAAGTTGGCAAAGTTTCAAGCACTTTCGCAGTGAGAGGTAAGTTCTCTCGGTCAGGTTTTCACAGTGCCTTACAAATGAAGAAAAAGATGCAGCTGAAGACTTCTGTTCCTGGCAGTTCCTGCAGATCTTGCTGTTCCTGAGCCTCAGTTGTGGGGACAAGAGGGAGGACGTCGGGGGACTCCTGTACTGCACTGGGACTGGTCAAAAAGCTGGCAAAAGCAAATCTTCAATTCCGCTAGCTGTAGTCAAGCACACAAACTGGTGTCCTTCTCCTTGACTATTCGGTTTCCTGCAGCACTCTGAGGAAAATACAACCGGCTCCGAGAATGGTATACAGGTGGTTTACGAGTTGATTGGTCCCACCAACTCGAAAGGGAGAAGTCGTCCTTGAAGGGCTTCTGTCGAGATGAACTTGGTGATTCAGACCTGCAGCAGGGCTTCACGAGGCAAACCAATGGTCCAGGAGTTGCAGCAGCCGTCCTCTTCCAGCTTGTCTTCAGTTCTTTCATTCCAGTGGTCGACTCTGCCTTCCAAGTCAAGAGACTCGCCTTTTATCTAGTTTCCTCCCATTCATTCTAGTGTAGCTGCCACTCACCCAGCAGGGTGGCTGTCCTTGCTGTTGAGTCAGTCAGCCAATCACGCCAGAGTGCATTTGGGTCTCCTAGGAGACTAAGCACAGGGAGTTTCGGGCACCTCCCTCACTTCCTGCCCACCCCCGACACTCGGGCGCCAGAGGTGGTCTTCAGTCCTGAAGCCCACCAAAGGCGTAGGAACAAAGGGACCAAACCTGGTTTGGCACGCAGAGACCAACTCTAGAAGGACCTTTACAAAATGAAATGGCAAAAAAGATGATCGGGACCTGTTTAAACAAAGGTTGCTCAGACGCCATCTTGAAAATCATGGCTCCTGTGATTTAACACTACCGGTGTTCGCGATCGGGAACAATCGTGGTAGTTCGTTGTAAAACCACTGCCACCAGCCATTTTGAGAGGAAAGTGTAGCATTTAACTGCTACGTGAGTTTCTAGACATAGGGAATACTAGGTAACCCCTCCAGCACTCTATTGTAAAATAGGGTGTGCTGTGTCTAGGAATTTGAAAAGACTAAAGTCAATTTCACTTCACTTTCTGCGTGAAACAGTAGTTTATCCCAGAGAAGGTTTTTAAACCTTGGACAGCCTAAAAGGCTTCTCTGGGCCACTGCACTGTGTGTGCTGTGTGACACAAATGAAAAGATGATGCCTTTTGGATTTGTCTAAAACTCCACAATCAAAGAACACAAGAGTAAAACACAAATCAAAATACATGAGAGAGTGGGGAAAAAAGGCTAGCACTCTCTCCTGGTAAAAAAAATCAAGTCCTCAAAATCCAGCAAAGTTGCTGGGGGTCTCTAAGGTGAAGGGAATTAGCACATTTATGAGAATTGTCCCTAACAGATGTGCCCCAAAATGTCTGTCGTTTGGCCGTTTTGCACGTTGGCCCTCTTCCTGCCTTCTCGGGTATGGCTATATATGGAAAACCCTTTCCCGGGCAAAGTGGCAGTTTGTGTGTAGGCCAGATGTGGGGGCTGTATCTGTCTGGACCCAGTACACATCTGAGCCACAGTGTGTCTGTTGCTTGGCAGAATTCTTGTCCAGTGGCTGTCCATTAATGGACAGCCCCTGCCATTTTGAATGGTGCAGAAACTTGCCATTGGTGGCGACTCTATCCAAATTTTGGATAAAAGGAGGACTCCTCCATCCATTTGACAGATCATCGTTGGAGCCAAGAAACCTACGAGGGAGTGCAGCCCACTGAAGACCAAAGAACAATCTTTTCACTGGACTAGCATTGCCTCCAGCCCAGTCCCAGTAAAGCCCTGCTCCTTTTCCCTGATCTCAATAAGGTCCTCATCAGTGCTTCGACCTCTGGGTTGGTTGGAACAAATTGCCCCGACCGCTGCTCGAGGATTCATGCCTTCTAAGCTTTGGGAAGTGTCCCGGGAGAATATGCAGGGACGACCTTGGAGATCTCTTCTGGGCTAGCTTGATGAAGCCGTCGCTGTTCGGAGTGCATCCTTTGAACTTAATAGATCTTTAACTTGTACAACAAAGTCTGCTTCTGCAGTTTCAGCTTCTTACCCCGACGAGATGCTGTGAAGGGCCTGCTCATATGTCCATCCTTCGAAGATCACCTAGTGCTGCCTGGTTGTGGTGACTCCTGCCAAATCCAGTCTTCTTAGTGTCATGGAGGTCTCTTGAGGCCACCTGTTCTGCGAAGGTCTGCATCTGTGTCAAGGTTGTCCAGGCTTTAGAACCATATCACCGGAGCCTGAACAGTGTACCTGCTGACCCAATTCTGAAGCCAAAAGTAACTGCTACAGCCTTGGCCCCTGGACCTCCCTTCGACATCACACAGCGCAGAAGTGAGTGAGCCCAGTGGATCTAGGAACCCCTGAAGTAGCCCCTTAAAAAATCGGATTAAGGGGGTATTTTAGCCTACCTATTCCTGCCCCCCCAAACCATCATATGGTTGCATTGGCGTAAGGTCCTCACCCTAACTTTCCCGTGCCTGACTAAGATTGGTCGTGGTCTGTTTAAAGATCCCCCTGCATTCTTGGCCTCCTATCCTATCATTGCTGGACTTACTAAGTGCTAGGAATCTTGTCTTATGTTAATTTGTAGGTGTTCTACCTAATTTACTTACCTGTGGTTACTGGTACTGAATTTGAATGTTTCTCTGTTTCACACGTAATTTACCTCAGTTATTTAAAGTTGCTATAGTTGTTTTCAAAAAGTAAATTCTTGTTCTGTTAGCAGAACCCACAATGGTGAATGTATGTATGTAGTTGATTGTAGTTGTGTGATAATAATTGACTGAAGTTTTCATGTGCTTTGCGGTAGGTCAGAATTAGGGCTCGGACAATACTTAGTTTTGAGATTTTTTATTTTGGGTAAATTAGAATAATCTTTCCCTCACTCTTACCTCATCCCTATTTTCTCAAAGAAAGTCTAAAGGGTGTATAAAGTCTCCTGTCCAGAATCCTTTACTAACCAGGTCACTTTCCCTATGTCAAAAGAAAAACATCCACACAACAATAACCGTACAGACCTTTGCCCACAGTTCAAGCACTTTAAATTTAAAAAAAGGCAGTTCTTATTGTGTTGGAAGGTTGTCCTGTGTTTGCAGCCCATGGCTCCCATCTCTCTTCCCACTGTAGGATTCTTTGTCTTTCTCCAATCTCTGGGGATTCTGAGGTGCCCACCACTGTGGGGCTCTGTTTCTTTTTGACACCCCACTCTAGGGCTCCAGTCTTGCTTGCCCCACTCTGGTATTTCAGTATGTCTCTTTACTCCCCGCTTTGCAATTTCAATCTTTTTCCCCACTCTGGGTTTGGTTTCTTCTCTCCCCACTCAGGGATTTCTAGCTTTCTCCTTCCGCTATGATGTTTGTCTCTTGCTTGATCGCCCGCCGCCCTCTTTTGTTGAGAAACCGCATGCCTGGTTTCCGGTAGCGGTGTTTCTCAGGAGGGCTGGTATGTTTCTTGTCCTGTGCCAGCACAGAGCCGCTTGCACAACTCCCACACAACTCTAACTTGTTTGTGTTGCTCTTCCTGGGCTTCTTTTTAGCTTTGTGGCAGCCTCTGAGGCATCTGCTGTGTGCCATTGAGCAACCCTGTACCCCAGACGTCCAGCGGTGGTGCTCTTCGGGACTTCCTTCAAGTCTCTTCCCCCTTCCCTACCAACACAGAGCCACTTACGCAACTACCACTGGCCGCCGCACAGTCTTCCTTCTGTTCCCTGCTACACTTTCCTGCTGTGTGTCTCAGATCAGCACGCCAACGCTGGTGTTTGGTTTCTGTTCCTGGCCACACTTCCTTTGGCCTGTATCGCACAGTTAAACTGACTCCTCTGTGAATGGGCATCTCACGGACACTCGACAAGGGGGCTGGTTTGCTCGTCTGATCTCCTTCATGAAAGATTGGGCATGTCTCCTTTCATAAACCAGGTCAGGCGTGACTAAAGGGTGTATGTTAGTGGGGGAGGAGGATTTATACCCCTATCAGGATCATTATCCCGAGTGGGGAGTCCCGTCCAGAGGGATCTTGCTTACCCTGACCCATAGTGAGTGTTGAGTGTAGCTGGCTTGCGTGCCTAGTCTCCAAGGGGTTGACTCGACCTTGGAGGGGTGACGATCGCCCTGTATTCTTCACAGGTTAGAGTGTAAGGCTTAATACATAATTTTATATTTTGTACTCTTCTGTCTTACTGGTATTTTTGGTGTGCTGTGTGTCTCATAGTCAAAGCCTTACTGCTTTGCTACACTATCATGACTGGGTTTGTCTATACATCAGTGTCTTCACTATTCACCATAATGGGTTGGCCTCTCAGAATCCACCACCCGGGTAGATTCTGAAAATTCACTTTAACACATTCTATACACATTCGATGTGTGCAGGGGGTGGTAATTTTTTACATGTCATGAGAAACCTGAGGGTGTCATCACATCTACTTCCCTTGGATACTTTTCTCAGGTGGCCAGGGAAAGGCCATCGCTCTTGGATCCCGACCCTGCGGGTGCAGAAGCCAGAGAAGATCACCTGGTTGGAGGGTCTGTGGGAATTGGGGGCAGAGCGATCCTGAAGGAGACGCGCTACTTCCTGTCTTCATTCCACAATGAACATTTAGTCCCCAAAGCTTTTGTGGGATGTTGTTATCCCATTTCCTTTGGTCAAGATAGCATCTAGAAGAATTATAAACCTCAGAGATGCAGACACTGGGTAAGGAAAGGAAAGATACCTTCAGGCAAGACATGGTATTCTGCCTTTCCCTAATGACCTACTCAACCCTTTCCCGACTTTTATGGGCTACTACAAGACTGCTCCGATCATTTCCGCATATTTGACAGTTAAAGTACTGGACGAAGAAGTGAAGACAGAGTAGTAAACACTATACCTTCCTTTTACTACTCTGGTACTGGGACGAATAGGATGCCTGTTGAGTCAGTCATGTCCCTTTAAACATGGTCAGGCAAACCTAAGTGAATACACACAATTGCAACCTGTTAACTGGTTGTAAGTGTTTAAAATGAGGGACAGAGAACCAGCAAAGGAGCGTAATAGGGAGGCTCCGTGGGAGAGACCAGCCGAGGAACATGTATGGAGGCCGCCTTGGTGAGACCAGCGCACGAGCCAGGTCGCCAGCAGAGACCCCAAAGAACGTGTGGCCCAAGACAAGTGGGCTATGTTGTGGCACATGTGTGGGAGCCTCCAGTGTGTTGCGTGAGCAGCAGGAGAAGCCTGGAGAGAGAGGACGCCGTCCGCATACAGGAGAGAAGCCTCTCTGAGTGCCACAATGCAGGGATGCCTGCCGGTCTCGTGGGCAGAGAGAAGCTGTGAGGGCCGTCGGAGGAAGCTGCTAGCAACCAGGGAGTGTCGGAGGGAACATTTGGGCACCCGGACACTCTGAACAGACTGGAATTGGTAACAGTCTTTGAAACAAATACAGTATGTGTATGTTGAATACCGAACCGAGCTGAAACTTGAAATCCCATATTACTAATGCATTGTAAATACCGAACTGCATGAAAACTTACAATTGAGCACAACGGATGCATTGTAATTACCATACTGAAAGGACACTTCAGTTAAGCCTGAAGAATGCCTTTTTACACACCGAACTGCATGAAAAAGTGAAATTAAACAGAAGTTTATTGAATACCGAACTGTATGAAACCCTGAAATTAGATACATAGAATACAGAATGCACAAAAACCTTTATGAACTAATGTTAAAATATATTTGTACCTTGCACTGTCACCACTGGAGTGGTCCTCTGGCGGCTCTGAAAAAGGGAGCGGGGGCGGGTGAGTTAGTGGGAATAAGCTGGAAAAGTGCAAGAGAGCAGTGATGTGCTGTTGGCAGCCTCAACCCAGAATTCTGTTGGCTGGGCTTGGGGAGTTTTTCAGTCGGTAGTAGTCGTGTGCTGTTGTGCGTGTCAGTGTGGTTTGTTTTGTTGTTGTAGTGAAGTTTGTGCAGATTGTTGTGTTATAGGTTTGTGGTTGTTTGGTTAGAGTTTGAGAAGTATATGCAGAGGGGTGAAATTGTTAGTGGGTTGGTTAATTGGGCAAATGTTAACAATCACAATTCTATCTAAGTGTGGCCCATGCTGACATTTTGAAACCTATATAGATGCGACGCCGGCTGGTGTTTACAGATGTGTCTAGGTGCGACACCAGCTAATGTTTATGATTATGTCTAGGTGTGGGGTGTACTAATAATCACATTTCCATATAAAGTGTGGCATATGCTAATGATTACAATTCCATCTGAGTGTGGCACATGCTGACCTTCACGATTCCTTCTAGATGCTACGCTGGCAAATGTTCACGATTTTGTCTGGGGCGACAGCGGTTAATGTTCACAATTACGTCTAGAGGTGACGCCGGCTAATGTTCACGATTACGTCTGGGTGTTGCACCCGCTAACATTCACAATTCCATCTCAGTGTGGCACATGCTAACAATTCTCTTCTATCTGCATGCGACTTAGGTTAAGTTCACAATTTCATCTCTAAATGTGGCACATTCTGACATACACATTTCTGTCAGTGTGGGACGTGCTGGGACATGCTAACATGCATAATTCTATTTAGATGTGACGCACACTAATGGTCATGATTCCATCTAAGTGTGTGACCTGTTGACATTCACAAATTCCATCTATGTGGGGGACATGCTAACAATCGCATCTCTATCTGGAGGCGACCCACGGGAATGTTAGACTTTCTAGTAATCTTTGAGCACACTATGTGCCAGTCTTATGGGGTGGGGTACAATTCAGCAAACTTTCAGTGCACTGTCTCGAATTGTTAGACTAAGAGGGAGGTATGCAATTGATTACATCTGTGTGGTGCATGCTAACATTTAGAATTCCATCTAAGTATGGCATACGCAAGCATTCGCAGTTTAGAGGTAGGATAATGTGGAGTGGCTGGGGTTTCTGGAGTAGAGTAATTGCTCTACTGCCCACCCATTCCACACTTAAGTTGGTCGATGCTGATTGACGGCTGGGTAGTGGCTTCCATGGCTTTCAGTGCGGACACCTGCTGGCACTTTCTGGAGCCGCCACTTTAGGAGCCGCGGTTTGCCTTGGGGCCCTTAGCCGCAGGGGCTGCCATGGGAGGGTCAGTTATGACCAGGTGTGTTGGCCAATCGGAGGCGGTGGGCAGGGTGGGAGGCGGAAGGGAGAGCCAAAACCAGGAAGGAGATGCCACGGAAGGCGCAGGCACACAGGCCCAGGGGTTGGGATCCAAGCAAGATGAGGAAGCGGGCAGGGTGAGGAAGAAAATGCGCATGGAGCACATCAGAGATATTTTTAAAAAAGGAAAACTAATTCGGGAAGCATGGCTATGGGGGTCGGGGAACTTTGCTGGATTTTGAGGACTTGATTTTTTTACCTGGAAAGAGTCTGAGCCTTTTTCCCACTCATGTATTTTGATGTGTATTTTACACTTGTGTTCTTTGAATATTGAGTTTTAGATAACTCCATAGGTATCATCTTTTCATGTGTGTTACATAGCACCCTCAGTGCAGTGACACAGGGATGTCTTTTAGACTCCTCCAAGGTTTAAATACCGTAAAGTGAAATTGACGTTACTAGTCTTTCCAAATTCCTAGACCCAGCACACACCATTTTACAATGGAATGCTGGAGGGGTTACATAGTATCCCCTGTGTCTAAATACTCGTGTAGCTGTCGAATGCTACCCTTTCCTATTGAAAAGACTGGTGTCTGTGGTTTTACAACAAACTACCATGATTTTTCCTGTCCGCGAACACCGGTAGCCAAAAATCACGGGAGCCATGTTTTTCAAGATGGTGCCTTAAGCCCCTTTGTTTAAACAGTTCCTGGTCTTCTTTTTTTTGTGGTTTCCTTTTGGAAAGGTCCTTCTAGAGTTTGTCTCTGCGTGCCAAACTAGGTTTGGTCCCTTTGTGTGCCTTTGGCAGGCTTCAGGACTGAAGGCCGCCTCTGGCGCCTGAGTGTCTGGGGTGGGCAGGAAGTGAGGGAGATGCCCGTAACTCCCTGTGCTTAGTCTCCTAGGAGACCCAAATGCACTCTTGCGTGATTGGCTGGCTGACTGTCCGGCAAAGAAAAACGGGAGGGAAAGCCCAAAACAATAGCACAGGACAAAGGGCTATCAATAGAAAACAAACAAGAGGAGGAGTCCTGTCTATGGAGTCAAAGCTAATTGCAATTTAATTGTATGCAAAAGAAATTTGAGGTGTATCTGATCCTCTAATGTACTAAAGAGAGAATATAAAAACTACTCTCAGGCTTAATTTACTTTAACTGTCACGAGTGCATGTGTATTATTACTCCTGTGTTTGTACACTATCCTCTGGATATGCATAAATAAGGCTACATTAGAGCATCAGATACACCTCAAATTTCTTTTGCATACAATTAAATTGCAATTAGCTTTGACTCCATAGACAGGACTCCTCCTCTTGTTTGTTTTTGACTGTCCGGCAAGGCTGGGTGAGTGACAGCTAGGCTAGAATGAAAGAGGGAGAACTGTTTAAAAAGTAAGTCTCTTGGACTGGAAAGCAGAGCCGACCACTGGAACGAAAGAACCGAAGAAGAGCTGGAAGAGGACGGCTGCTGCAACTCCTGGACCATTGGTTTGCCGGGTGAAGCCCTGCTGCAGGTCCGAATTGCCAAGTTCATCTCGACAGAGAAGCCCCTTTTAGGACGACTTCTTCCTTTGAATGGTGGGACCAGTCAACTTGTAAGCCACCTGGATACCATTCTCAAGGCTGGTTAGGATTAACCAGGGAGAGGGACACCAGCTTGTGTGCTTGAATCTACAGCTACCAGAACTGAAGTGACTCCATCTTGTTTGCTTTTTCAGCGATCCCGTGCAGTGCATGAGTCCCCTGACGTCCTCCCTCTTGTCCCCACGACTGAGGCTCAGGAAGAGTGAGATGTGCAGGAACTGCCAGGAACCAACGTCTTCAGCTGCATTTTGTTCTTCATATTAAGGTACTGTGTCAACCCGATTGAGAGAACGCCACTCTTGCGTTGAAAGTTTGTGAAAAACTTTCCCAACTTGCAGGCCTAATCAGCTTGTGACCCGACATGATTCTTTTTCGCCTAAACTACTTCTCAGTACTTTTGCAAAGACTTTACCATTTGATTCCAGAACTGCTCTTTCCTATCCAGAACACTAGTCCATTCACTTTGGCCTGGCCTATGACTTGAATTGAACTCCTCCGGTGAACTGAAACTATTTGCACTGTCTAACCAGTATATGTGATCTATTCTACTTACCTTGTCCCTTTTGGTCACTTCTAAGTAACTGAACTGCCATTTGTATCCTATTTCAGTGGAGCTTAAACTGTATCAAAATCAGAGGTTTGTATTGCAGTGTATTGGTGTATAATATTAAGTTGCCTCCTTCTAGTGAAATGTTTTCTAAATGATTGTGTAATAAATTAGTGTTTTTACCAGGAAACCTTGAGTATAAGTGTCTACTTGAACCACTGTGATTGAAAAACCTCTGTGTAACCACTTGTACTGCTCACATTTACTCTTGAGAAAAGCCTGGTTGCTCTGCTCACTACCAGAAACTGGGTGGTACAGACTTATACCAAAGGTTGGTTTGGCTAACACCTGTAGTCCTAATTGTGTGTAGTGGTCCCAGAGGGTAGTGCATGCAATTCTGTCTAACAGAAGCCAAAGAAGTGTCAACTTGCACATAAAGCCCAGAGGTCAGCAAAGTAGAACTAAGTGAAAGTGACTTGGGTACACAGGGACAGGAGCTGAAGAACCTGTGTGGCCCAGAACCTGGAGATCCTGGTTGTGCGGCCTGTGATGGGTGGACGGTGTGGTCTGACAACTGCGCCTAGACCAGTGAGCCCTGAATGAGCTGTGAAACAAAGCAAGGAGAAATATTGTGAATAAAGTGGGGAAGCCAACCAGAAGGAGAATTAAGTTGACTTCTAGTTTTGTAGCACTTATTGAAAGACTAAAATAAATCTGACTGAATTGGAGAAGGGCACAAAACCCCTTTATTTTGTGAACTGTGTTTCTTGGAACCTGGGGAAGGGGGAACCCTGTGGATTCACAGAACTGTGTTGCCTTGAATGTGAGGAAGTCAATTTTGAAACTTTTTGTCAAACCTTTGTGCACTTGGGCAAGGGAAGCTGAAAGAAAGCGGAGAGCTGGAAGAAGGTCACACTTTCAGTTGAACACGGTTTATTTTTTAGTAGCATCCCTACACATTGTTCAGCGTTAGTTGTGAGGGCAAGAATAGGTTTTGGACACACAGACTTTGAAGTTGAACTCTTTGACTTAGAATTTCCTTAGTTTTGTTCAGGTAGGGAAATCCCACCTTAGTACCTATACTAAGTTACGCCTTCAACCACCCTGACATTTAAGTTCATAGAAATCCTTTGTTTTGATTTTCTCTTGTCTGTGTCTTTCATGATGCCTTCACAATGTGCAGAACAAAGACTGTTTGGATTACTAGTCTGCGAGTCACATGGATTGTACTCTGTATAAAAGAATGCTATCAACTAGCAAAGAAACCTTTGCAAGACTCAACAAAGGCACATTCGAATGGTTTGTGTCCTCCCACGTATTCCTCATCTTGTGATCTATCTTTCCAGCTTTGTTGCTTCGTAAAATAAATTATCTCGACAGAAGGCGCTGTATGCAGTGTCGTCGCCTTGATGTCCCTCTAGGGCCTCCGTCGAGCGTCAACATCATCGTCCGCATAAATAGCGCATGCAGCGCCCGTTGGCTTCAGTTCTGTTTTTCCGAGCGTATGCTTCGAGTTAACAGCGCGCTTAATTTATTTTGCAAAACAAAATTTCTTCGACTCCTTTGACACCAAAGTCGGGTTTTAAAAAATGCCATGACTGCGGCTCGAACATGTCTATTACGGATCCTCACCACGTCTGCCTGTGGTGTCTGGGCTCTAGGCACTTTACTGATGACTGCGTGTCCTGTCAGGCCATGACCGAGAAAGTTCTCAAAGAGCGCGGAGGAAAACTGGTGGTGGGGAGAGTGGCTTTGAAGTCTGCTTAGAAGAGAGACAAAAGGTCTGGCGAGTGTAGAGACTCACCCCGGCGCAAAAAAAAACTAGGTGGTCTCGATCGACGAGTCGATCGAGGCAGTCTTCTTCTTATTCCTCAAAGAAGGTGCAGAAGAGACGTCATAGGTCTCTCTCCATCATCTGATTACTCGACCGAGGTAATCAGATGCCTGACAAAATCCGATTCCGCAAGGAAGTGGGATGCATTTAGATTAGAGATGATGCGTATTTTCCGGAATGCAGCCTCGACCCCCCCCCTCGAAAAAATCGCACAAGAGCCATGCCCCGGTCACTCCTTCGGACGACAAAGGGAAGTCGAAGGCTACTACTAGACGAGCATGAAGCCGGCAATACGTCGAAAGTTCTCGACCCGATGAGAAGTCATCGAGAGTATCGACTCGGGAACGGATTCTTTCCTCAGTACCACTGAAGAAACACAAAACGTTGAAGAATTAGACGACTTTGTCGACTCCATCAGAGTCAGACCTCTCGAAGCCAAAGTCGAAGGCAATGCTGAGTAAGCCGGCATCATTTTCGAAAGCCGTCTTTGGCACCATCGACAGCCACTTCGACTATGTCGAGGCTTTTGGGCATACAAGACATGGTTTACAAACCTTTTTCTGAAGAAATACTTTTTAAAGTGTCTGTCTTCAATCTATGAGGAGGAACAGCCCTCTGAAATGGATTCCCCTTCTTTGGGGTTACAATTTGGTACCCAGAATGTGCCAGAAGAGCTCATTTCTGAAGAGTCGAAAATGTGAGACCTCTATGATTCTCTCCAGTCGGTTCGTGGTCTTGACACCCTGCCTGAACTGGAATTTGGCAGGCCTGACCCTTCTCAGCATGCAGATTTATTCCATAGAAAACTCAGGACTAGGGTCACAGAGTATATTGGTTTGAGCAGAGATTCTCCTACATATGAACAGGACGACATGACTGACATACTGGACCAGGGCCCTCAGAAGGACCCAATTCTACCCTTCCATAAGGCCCTTCAGCGGAAAGTCACTGCAAATTGGGAGGCCCCGGAATCTTGATCTGTAGTTAATAAAACTTTGCAAGGAAGTACAGGCCTTCCAGCAGCGATCCAGAATACCTAACCAAGCACCTGACACCGGAGAGCTTGGTAGTTCAGGCTGCCACATCATCCAGGCAATCGGCGTATCCCTCTATCCCCCCAGATAGAGATGACAAGAGGGTATGTGCCTGGGCACATAAGGTTTTCACAGCAGACAGCATGGCCTTGAAAATGACCAATGTCACTTGTACTCTTTCCAGATTCACTTATACCCTGTGGGACTGTGTTGCCATGGTGGCTGATCACATTACGGAAGGCGAAGAAAGAGACGGCCTCCTGGCTATAGTTAAGGGTGATAGGAGGCAATGGGAGAATGTCTGCAGTCATGTTTGGATACTGCAGACTGCATCAGCAGATCATTGGCTGCTAGCACCGTACTAAACAGATTTGCATGGTTGAGGAAGTCTGGGTTTGCACCGGACGTGCAGGCTAGACTTCTCAACATGACCTTTAACGGCTTGAGGTTGTTCAGCAGCAAGGCGGATGAGTCTGGAGAAGCTTCAGACCTCCAAGGCGGCGGCTAAATACCTTAGCGCCTGCATTAGACAACCTCAACAACCCTATTCACGCTCATCTTCCTGGAGGGGTCGTTCTTTTCATTTCTATTCTACAAATGGTAGATGAAGCGGACAGGCCGGACAAAGGGGGCAAAGAAGATTTCCTTGTGGTGGACGAGGAAGGGGTGCTAATTCAGCCCCAGCAGTGGTAACTTTACACTCAGCCGCTGCTGCAGCAGCCTCTTAGCCACTCTGAGGCCTTGACCCTCAAGACCCTGTTGGGAGGGAGACTTTCTCAGCATCTGAATGAATGACAAGGCACTTCAGGTGCTTGGGCACTGGAAACGGTAGCCCGCGGTCACTACCTTCCCCTTCAAAAAAGGCCTCCAGATCATCCACCGGGATACAACTCTGTCAAAATTCTTGATCCGCTCCTTGTTCAGGAAATTTTAATCCTGCTAGAGAAGGCTGCAATAGAACATGTACCTGTAGCGGAGAGTAACAAGAGTTGCTATTCCCCCTAGTTTCTGATGCCCAAGAAGGATGAGGATTGAGACCCAGGAAGGACAAGTTCAAGATGGTTACCTTTCTCAGATCCTTCAGGCTCTCCAACTCCAAGGCTGGTTTGTATCATTGGACCTTCAGGATGCTTACTTTTATGTACCAATTCATCTCAAGCACAGAAAATAGCAGAGGTTTGTGATTGGCGGTTCTCATTTTCAATTTGGAGTTCTGCCATTCGGGCTGATCTCTGCCCGAGGGTTTTCACCAAGTTGATGGCGATGGTGGCAGCGAGTCTCGGGAGGGGGTGGGGTTTCACACCTACCCCTACCTGGATGATTGGCTGATCAGGGCTAGTTCACCAGAGCAAGCCCAGGAACATCTCAGTATCACCTGCCACTCCCGTCACAAACTGGGCTTCCCCGTCAATTACAAAAGTCTGATATGCTACCATTCCAAAGACTCCCAATTCATTGGAGCAGTTTGGGATACTTCCTCTGGGAAAGCCTTGCCTCCCGAGGTGAGAGATCAACACATTGAGCAGATGGTAACAAAATTCCAGAATGCCCAGAATTTTCCGGCCTTCGATTTTCGGAGGTTGCTCGGTCTAATGGCATCCTGCATTTTTTCTAGTGCCAGAGGCCCGATTGAGAATGAGATCCCTTGAATGGGCTCTCAGGACTCAGTGGTCCCAATTCTCAGTGAATATGTTGGACCAACTGCAAGTTCCGAGCAGAGTTGCTCCGGACCTTCTATGGTGGGCTTGCAAAGACAACATTCTCAAGGGAGAATCTTTTTGGCAACCATGGCCGGAGTTAATGGTAGTGATGGACGCCTCACTCACGGGGTGGGGAGCCCACACCAACAAACTGACAATCAGCAGTCGTTGGTCTCCATCAGAGTCCAATCTACGCATCAACCTGTTGGAGCTGAGGGCAATCAGACTAGCACTTGAGGCCTTTCTGCCATCTGTACGGGGAAAGTAAGTCCTGATAATGACCGAAAACACAGTGGCCATGTACTACCTCAACAGGAGAGGGGGTGTAGGGTCACTACCACTGTGCAGAGGCATGTGCAGCTCTGGTTCTGGGCAATGCAAGAAGGAATCTCTATCGGCAATTCACCTAGGCAGCGGATGCTCTGAGCAGGCAGAGCAGTGTCTCCGACGAGTGGGAACTTGCTCAGGAAGTCCTTAAAGAAATCTTCACCCTTTGGGGAACCCCTCAAGTGGATATGTTTGCGACCTGTGCCAACCTGAAGTGCGAGCTGTACTTCCATAGGGAATTTCCCCCAAGAGGAGCTCTAGGAGACCCATTTGTGGTGGACTGGGAGTTTCCACGCCTCTATGCGTTTCCCCCAGTCCACGCCATTCCTCACGTGATCAGGAGGTTACGAAAGTTCAGGAAATCCATGATCCTAATTGCTCCGGATTGGGCCAGGAGGACGTGGTACCCGGACCTTCTGGACATGTCCATCTTCCCTCGAATACATCAAAGAGAGGATCTTCTCTCGTAAGAGGAAGGTCGGGTTCTCCATCCAGAGGTCAAAACACTGATGGTAGCTGGAACTTCTGGAAATGTCCATCTGCCCACAAATTCATCTTCCACAAATAGAGGATCTTCTCTCGCAAGATCAGGACCCTCAATCTCCACACGTGGTTTCTGAGAGGTTGAGTTACAAATATTGGGACCATACGGAAGATGTCATAGAGGTGTTGCTTTCGGCCAGAAGGCCAGCAACAAAATCTGTATGCCGCTGCCATGGGAGCAAATTTTGCAGCTGGTATAGAGATAAAGGAATTGATCCATTTACTTATGACACACCATCGGTTTTGTCTTTTCTACTACATTTAACCGATCAGGCTACAGGTTGCTACAGCCGAGGGCTATCTGGCTGCCCTGTCCATTTTCAAGCGCTCTTCGGAACAAGGTACCTACTTCAAGGTTCCTATAGTCATCCAATTTCTGAAAGGGTTGACCAACATCTTCCCACCGGTTCCTTTCATTGTTCCGGTCTGGGTTCTCAACCTAGTTTTAAGCTTCCTGATGGGTTCTCCATTTGAGCCGTTACATTCTTGTACACTTAGGATGTTGTCTTTGAAAACTGTATTCTTAACGGCCATTATATCTGCTTGCAGAGTGAGCGAGCTTCAGTCCTTGTGTTCAAAACCACCATTCACGGTCTTGCATAAGGACAAGGTAGTTTTGAGGGTTTGTCCCCTCTTTTCTGCCATAAATGGTATCAGAATTTAATTTGACACAAAATATTTTTACCGGCTTTCTACCCTCCTTCTCATCTCTCTAAAGAGGAGGAGAGATGACACAGACTTAACCCTAGAAGAGCCTTGATCTTTTATATCCACAGGGTTTGTAAGATAAGAGTGGACAACTAATTATTTGTTGGCTATATGGGCCACAGAATGAGACAAGCAATTACTAAACAAACGCTGTCTCGGTGGATCATACTATGTATATCCGAATGTTACAACCTGGCCGGGAAAGTGGGTCCCCAATTCCTAAGGGCCCACTCGACCAGAGGTGTAGACACTTCAGCCCTCCAGAGAGGGGTACCGCTACAAGACATCTGCAATGCTGACACCGGGCCTTCAGTGCATACATTTGCAAAATATTACAGTTTAGATTCCCTTTCGGGCCGGGAATCCATATATGGATATGCTGTGTTACACAGCATAAACCAAATTTAAATAAAAATCAAACTTCTTTCCCACCTCTTGCAACTCAATGCTATGGGAGGATATCAAATATGAGGAATATGTGGGAGAAACATCGAGTCGAAAGAACATTACAGGGGGGGGGGATTGTGGCGCGTGTCTGGTGTCTTGCAGACACTGTGGGATGTATTTACCCATGCATCCGAGCCCTACCTCAAAACTGTGCAGTACTGACATGGAAAACATCATGATGGCCAGAGCTTCCCAGAAAATGCACAGGGAAATGCATGAAGAATAGGCTGCCACCCATTTTTGCCGATGTTATGGGCACAGAAGGGCACTGCCTAAAAACCCCATTGGACTACCCACACAGTAGCCTGAAACCATCGGGAATGGAAATGCTGATTGCCAAAAGCCACCTAGAATTGTGGGGAATTAATTTCTTAAATCCCAAAAATGGGTGCATTACCAGTACTCACCACTATCCAAAAGCCGGCATTTTAAAACAACACCAGATTTTACTTTTTGTAAAACTGAATAAATGAACCCAAAACATGCCAAAGAAAGACTTACTGAGAGGTGGATCCAATGTAAAGTTATATTCTGAAGTGACTTGAAGGTTTATAACAAGACTGGCTGAGCTGTGGATTTCAGCAGTTTAAGTAAATTTGGACTGAAAGACACTAAAAATCTAAATGTTTAAAAGAAATGAGTGACCTATTTCTGAGTGTCACATAGGTTGCAATTGTTTAAATGTCATAGTTTTGAACTTAGAATCAGCATTCCAGCTGCATATGTAAGAAATTGTCTTGACTTAAACTGGGGAACAAAAAGTGACATTTTATCTGAAACCTGGCTTAAGGAACTGAATTCTGCCCACCAGCCACCCCCATCAGGAGTGAAACTTGAGTCACAGCTGTGTTCCCAGGCCTATCTGCCTTTTGCTGGCCACACTAAGGATATGCCATCTCTCTGATAATTGAATTAAGGGGAGCCCCCACAGAATACAGGAGCTCTGAACAAAGCCCTGTCCTGACTCAGGCAAATGTTTTATTGGCGGGAGTCGTAAATGGAGCTTCCTCCTGGAAGTAAAGGGGAGGAGCACTGCCTGTGAGAGCAAGCTGGGTTGGCAGAACTGGAAAAAACAGAAATTCAACCTTGTACTGGGGGGGAAACCACACCCCTTTGGGGCCAGAACATAACTCTAAAAAGATGGATCATTCATAGAGCGGACAGGTGAAAATTTTATAAATGACACCATAATTCTTGTGATTTTTCTGCCCACATTTTAAGACGTGTTAGGACCCGGTGGTATGTTCAGGGGGGTTTTAGCGGAAAAGAGGATATTACTCAAAATGTGTGCATGTGAAAAATCTGACACTTCATCAACTAATGTCCATACTCCTTGCGCACATGTGTGTAAATTTGGGGTAATGTCCGGTATTGCAAACCAGTTAAAAAGTGCAAAATATTGCCATTTCTGAATGCAAGCTCCCAGGAAGAGCAGAGTTTGAACAGGGGATACCTCCTGTGATATGTGAGGGGTGCATGTAATTTTAAACAAATGTTTACCTGTGCAAATATGTCTTTTTATATCAAATATAGATTGTGTGCAATTTGACAGGGGAGTGTCCTCTCTGCAAGCCATAAAATGACATCACACTGACACACACTTCCTTCCCCAATCAAGTGAGAAATGGAGGTTTGACCAATTAGAAGCTGAGAGAGAGGTAGGGTCAGTGATGATAGAACACACCCACATTGTAAACAGATAAAAGCAGATAGTGCAAGCCAAATAGACAGTCATTTTCCACTTGCAGCTGGAAGCTCTGCCAAAATTCCATACTTTACCTCCATCAACATCCAGAGATCCAGACTTCAAATCCCTCAATTTCCAGAATCCAGAAGCAGTGCTGTACCCAGAGAGAGAGCAGAGCTGACCCAGGCCAATGTTAGCAGAACCAAAGAGCTGAACCGGAGTCCAGTCTAAAACCTGACCAGATTCGTGGCGAGGCCCATTTAATTCAAGAATATAGTGTGAGTACCTAGAAAACTGTGCAGAACCAATCTCTTAGTTAAAATAATATAATCAATTCTATTTTAATCTAAGTAGAACTGCCTCCTAACTGTCACCTGTCATTTGTAAAGCTGTCACCTGTGATTTGCCAGTTGCAAGCTGCACTTGTCTTTGAACTTTAAAATTTCAATCTGAAAAACGACCTTTATTTAATCGCTCATATCTCTGTGACCGTTTGTGCTAGAGACTTGCAGTAACTTTCATCTGGAAGCTGAGATCCTAGGCTTTCCTAGGACCCCAAAATGATATTGCTAGCCCTTGTAGTTCCTCTGTAATCGCGCCAGACGCATTCGCAAATTTTGCAGCGATTTGAAAATTTCTCCACTTGCAAAAAGGTAGCTGCTTTTGCTTTCCTCTGAAAAAAATCGTTTGCCTCATAAAAACTATCCCTGCATCACTGCTAGAGTGAGCATGAGCTAATATTAACTAGATACCACTCCCCCTAAACCTCTAGAGGGAATTAAAAGCATTTTAGCATATTTTTTTTTTCATTGCCAGCACATTTAAAAGCATTTGGGCCGGTGTTTTCAACTTCTGTAGTCTAAGCTTGCTGGGGTGAACTGAATCACATTTGATTGCATTTCTGAGAACTGTGTGCCTTCCTTCCATTTCCTTGCATAGCATAAAAGGGGGGGGGGGGGGTGAATTGTCCAAGAAAGTGATTACATTGTCTTTTGCTGAAATCCTGTCAAGTTATTTTCTGTACTGCATTTCATTCCACATTGCATCCATTTGAAACCATAAAAGTATTGTTGCTATCTTATCCATTTCATGTCAACTCCTTAGTGATTATAAAGAAGTGTGCTAGTGCCAGATTCTCCGTTGTTAATCTTTATCATATCAGATTAAGTGTGATATTCAATTATAAATTTATTATAAAGCGTGATATTTATATATATATATATATATTGTTTAAATTATCAATTAAACCTTTTAACTTGCAAAACAGAACTACTTCTTGGCTCAGTGGGGTCAGGAGGATTCCAAGAGAGGGGTGTTATATAGGGGTAGTTATCCAGAACGCATGAACTGGACATAGTTATATCAATAAGGGTTTTCATTCAGTATTATAGACTAGGCGTTGACTTAGCTGTAGTGTTGAATTGAATCCTCTTACAACACGATGGAGAAACACAGCTGGAAATTGCCTCATTGTGCTTTTGTGATGTGCTAATGCACTGAACTTTTGATGAACTGCTGCTGCATGTGCTACTGTGTTGCTGGTGGACCCACTGGAGTCTTTCCACCAGCTCTACCATAGCCCACACCCCACCTCCAGCTCACGCCTGCGTACATCACCACCTTTACAAGAGGAGCAGAGTGAGCTGAGTGTCTGGTGGCCCGTGGGCCTCTGGCCTCATGGAAGAGGGCAGAACTTAACGTATTTCTAAAATCAAGAAGGACGGCGACTCTACCGCGACCTCATCATTGGAGGCCTTCCTCCTCTCGGTGTCAGCGAGTCCTGACCTGACCTTTTCTCTCCATGACCAAGGCGAAACGGGTAAGACTAAACGTGTATCTATGAATATTTCTCTTTTGGCTCCCCGACTGTTCAACGCAAATTACTCTTTACTTCACCCAGACGAGATTTGGCTCCCTCAGTGTGACGCACTGTTGCTCCACAAGAGCCTACTTCAACATTAACCATGGGCATACTAGGGAGGGTGGAGGTGGACGACTCCGAGAAGTCGCATGACGACCCCTCTTATTCTCCAGCATGGGGTCTGGCATGGATTCACATGCTCATGAATATTCCCTGTCGTCAGGCTGGGAATCCTCGGTAAAGAAAAAAACAGTATCAGTTTCGTTTCTGATCTGTCTTTCGTAGTAATAACCAATCACTGGTCTCTGCGTCATACTGACCACAGAAATGACTGCCCTCAAACCTAAGCACCGCCTCTGGCAGCCATCTTCAGATTTTTACTGCACGTTCATGTGTTGGGATCCTCGTGCTATTGCTCTCGAGCGTTAGTGCTATTTTTTCACATTTTTTCTCAAAAAACTTCGTTTTTTCAGTCAAAAGAGCCTCAAGCTCCACCGACTCTCCATCCGATCAACGGGGACCCATGTCGGATTCGTCTGCGCCCCTCAAGGGTGAAGATCTCGTTGAGCTACGCTTTTGGAGGACTCCAGAAGTTTCTCAGGCCCGGACATGGCCCAGGATAAGGGAAGCTCGACGCCCGGAAAGCTGTTCAGGATCTGCCCTGGATGCCAGCTGCAGAACGTCTTTAAGGAGGACGAACAATCCTTTTGTCTCTACTGCTTACATGAGGACAAGACGCACGTGGAGAAGGACTGTGCGTTTTGCGGCAATATGTCGGAGCGGACCATGAAGGACCGCCACCAATGTCTCGCCAACTGGCTGGAAGGGAAGAGCCCGTCAGGCGAGAAGAAGAGGAAGAAATCCGAGCGGTCTTCTAAGACCTTTGAGGACGCCCCGGCGACGGGGGTCCAACACAAGGCCAAGCACCGCGAGTCCGCTGGCACCGGGAGTGCCGAACGGTCGGGCTCTACGGGCGCCAGGCAGGGCGCACCCTCCCCGGCACCTTCAGCCACGAGCCAACGCTCTGGGTCGGGTAAGAGGAAGGGCGAGCACCCGGCGAAGCTCCTGGAGAGGCCCCGGTCGAGCTCGAAGGCCCCATCGGAGGGGGAGCGAGGCAGTGCCCCCCCCTCAAGGATAAGGCGGTGAGCGCACCCAAGGTGGTGAAGGCCTTAATCCATCTGGCCAAGCCCTCTATCGATACTGTCGCCGCGGCCCTGGCTCAGCCTGTGGAGGCTACACCAGTGGTGACGACCTCGGGGCTCAGAGTCTCCCTGCCACCTCGGAGGGAGTCCTCTTTTGTGCCCATCGATAGGACCCCCGTGAAACCCCCGGCGGGGAAGAAAAAGGGGGGGCAGGGCGTAGTCGTAGATTCGGCCTCAACCTCAGAGGAAGAGCTGATTGAGGTCTCAAGCCACGGCCTTGGCGTGGAAGAAGACCGGCCCGTCGTGATGGATCCCGACGCAGGTGACGACGACATCGTCGAGGATACCGACGGGGCTCCTGATCGCCCGTCGGATTCCCCTCTGCCAGTGCCGCAAGACAACTCGGCGGCCATTTTGTTGGCTATACAGTCCTTATGTTCAGAGATAAGGACGAGACTACCGTTGCCGACGGAGGAACCTCTCCCGTCGGGGGAGCCTGAACCGGGACCTTCTGGTGCTCCCCCGCCCAAGAAAAGAAGGATTCACCCTCCACCTCCTTTTCAGCCGTCGCGCCCCGTCCAGTCCTCCTCCCCGTCCACCCGAGGGGATGATACGGGGACTGACACGGCAGCGACGGGTATGGACGACGAGGTATACGACGAGGATCTACCGTCGTCACCTCCCACCAGGGTTTCTCCGCCCGACGAGATTGGATCGTTCCACTCCATGATCGCCAGGGCATCCGAGCTTTTCCAACTCTGCCCTGAGGAGAAGAAAAAGGAAGGATTCCTTTATCAACGGCGCGAGGCCAAGAGGAAGACGGTCCTCGCGGTGCCTCTACTGGGCGACATTTGGGATGAGGGCCTCGCCCTCCTCAAGAACCCTTCCACGACGCCAGCTAGAAGAGACCGGTACGAGAAGAAGTACCGGGTCCCGGACGGGGCCCCCCTGTGCCTCCGGGCGCAGCCTACCCCGGACTCCGTCGTCTCCACGGCGGCCAGGAAGAAAGCGGGGGGGGGTGCGGCCTCCACATCGACTTCCCCACCGGACGGCGAGGGAAAGAAATTGGACGCTATGGGACGCAGGGTCATCTCGTCTGCAGCGACGACGATTAAAGCGGTCAACGCCTGGGCTATCGTGGCCCGCTACGACAGGGAGCTATGGTACAAACTGGCTCCCCTGCTGGACTTCCTACCGGACGACAAGAGGGCGGATGCCCTGGAGATCCTACAGGAAGGCGAGGTGGCGTCGGACCACGCCATCACTATTGCGACGGACATCGCCGACACTGGGTTTCGCCAGTTGGGCAACGGCGTGTGCCTTAGGCGGCGTGGATGGCTCAGGGCTACGGACTTCCGTCAAGACGTACAGACCAGAGTCCTGGACATGCCGTTCGATGGGAACAACCTGTTTGGGGAAAACAGTGGACGATTCCCTTCAGGCCATTAAAGCGGACACTGAGACGGCCCGGGCCCTTGGGGTTCTGCAGCAACGACGGACGCCCTTTCGGAGCAGCGGAGGCAAGGGCGCCTCCAAAGGTTCCGGCGGCGGTTTCTCCACCTACCGTCAAGCGGCCCGCTCGTCGTCTCAGGAGGCCTACAGAAGACGAGGCAAGTCTGGCGGACCCCGCTGTCGTCGCCAAGGAGGTCAAGGCGGCAAAGCCTCGTCGAAACAGGATTGAACCGGCCGTGGGGTCGGGCCCCCACCGAAGCATCCCGGTGGGAGGCCGGCTGGCGAGCTTCGTCAGCGTGTGGGAGTCCATCTACACCGACCGTTGGGTGCTGGACGCCTTAGCCCGGGGCCACGCGCTCGAGTTTCAAAGAAGGTGCCCGCGCGTCCCCCCTGTGGCCAGGAAAGAGCTTCACGTCCCTCAGCTTCTCCTGGAGGTAAAGGCGATGCTCAGGAAGGGCGTCATCGAACTCGTCCCAAAGAGGCTTCGGGGCTCCAGAGTTTACTCGAGATACTTCCTCGTGAAGAAGAAGACGGGGAGGATGGCGCCCCATCCTAGACCTGCGACGTCTGAACAAGTTCATCAAGGCGCAGAAGTTCCGGATGGTCACCCTCCAGCACGTCCTGGGGCAGCTGGAGGAAGGAGACTTCCTGTCGTCGTTGGATTTGGAGGATGCCTACTTCCACATTCCCATCCTAAAGGGGCACCGAAAATTCCTCAGGTTTGTGGTCCAAGGGCGTCACTACCAGTTCAAAGCCCTCCCCTTCGGACTACGGTCGGCACCCAGGGTATTTACCAAGTGCCTTGCACCGGTGGCGGCGCGACTGCGCCGCGAGGGGATCCACGTCTACCCCTACCTGGACGACTGGCTCATCCGAGCCAAGACGAGGGAGCTCGCCGTGGAGCACACGGCAAGGACCGTCCAACTTCTCACGGACCTGGGATTCTCCCTGAACTTCGCCACGTCCCACCTGGTACCCGCGCAAAACGCACTGTTTCTGGGAGCGAAGCTCGACACAGTGTCCCTTCTGGCCTCCCCGTCGGAGGAAAGGACCAGGTCCATCCTGGGCAAGGTACAGCGGATGTTGGTTTCCGACGCGGCCAAGGTGAGGTCCATCAAGTCCCTCCTCGGAATGATGTCTTCTTGCATCTACCTCATTCCCATGTGCAGGCTCCGGATGCGCCCTTTGCAGGAGTTCCTGGATGCGCGCTGGATCCAAACGACGGGCGGCTTCGAGGAGAGGATCACACTCGACGAGAGTTTCCGCCGAGCGGTCCGGTGGTGGGGCACCCGCGCGCATCTGACGGCGGGCATGGACTTCAAAACCCCAGACCACCAGGACACAGTGACCACGGATGCCTCCCTGGAAGGGTGGGGAGCGCACACCGAAAATCTGCACGCGAGAGGCCTCTGGCTCCCGACGGAGAAGTCCCTCCATATCAACGTCCTGGAGCTCCGTGCAGTGTTCTGGGCCCTCAGGTCCTTCCTTCCTTCCGTCCCTCAAGGGCAAGGTGGTGAGGATCTTCACCGACAACACCACCACCATGTTTTACATCAGGAAACAGGGCGGAACCAGGTCCCCAGCACTGTCCAAGGAGGCGCAGGACCTGTGGCATTGGGCAGTCGCCCAAAGGATGTTTCTGGTGCCGTTTCAGCTGGCAGGGATAAAAAACACCATCGCCGACTCACTCAGCAGGGAGCTGCGCTCGTGCCACGAGTGGGAACTACGGCAGGATCTAGTGGATCGCCTCTTCCGACGGTGGGGCACACCCCAGATCGACCTGTTCGCGACGGCGACGAACTCCAAGTGCCGGAGGTTCGCCAGCAGGTTTCCCCAGGCGAGGAGCATGGGCGATGCTTTCTCGTTCCCCTGGGAGGGCCTGTTCCTCTACGCGTTCCCTCCTTTGCCACTGCTAATCCGGCTCGTCAACCAGCTCAAGAGGTCACGGTGCAGGATGATCCTCGTCGCACCTGCGTGGCCGAGGCAGATATGGTTCCCGGACCTTCTGGACTTGTCAGCGTCCCCGCCAATCAAGCTGCCGGTGGACGCGGATCTACTCTCCAGGGAAGGAGGCGCCATCCTCCACCACGACCCGAAATCGCTGAACTTGCAGGCCTGGCTCCTGCAGCGCTAGAGTTTGGAGGATACGAAATACCGGCCGACTGCAGAGAGGTTCTTGCAAAGGCCAGGGCGTCCTCGACTCTTAAATGCTACGGACACAAATGGAAGAGGTTCTCTGTCTGGTGCCACGCACAGAAGATTAACCCTCTACGGATTACGGCTCCCCAGGTACTGCCGTACCTGTTGACGCTGGCCAAAGCTGGACTGGCACACGCGTCCATCAAGATTCATCTTGCTGCGATCTCCCGATACACCAGAACCACGGGCCGGACGTCCCTGTGGTCTCATCGTCTGGTGAAAGAGTTCATGAAGGGACTGTTCAGATCGTTCCCGCCGGTGAAGGCGCCGGCCCCGACGTGGGAGCTCAACGTGGTGCTGACCAAGCTCATGGGACCTCCGTTCGAGCCTCTGCACTCGGCCCCGTTGAAGTTTCTGTCGTGGAAAACAGCGTTTCTTGTGGCCATCACCTCCGCACGACGGGTGGGAGAGATCCAGGCCCTTTCCTGCAAGGCCCCGTACTTGACTTTTCACGACACGAGGGTAGTGCTCAGGACGCACCCCTCCTTCATGGCCAAGCTACCGTCGGACTTCCATCTCAACGAACCCTTGGTGTTGCCTGTTTTCTTCCCGTCGCCTTCGTCGCCGGCTGAGAGGACTTTGCACTCGCTGGATGTGGCTAGAGCGCTGAAGTTCTACGTGGACCGCACAAAGTGTTTTCGGAAGACGTCACAACTCTTTGTGAACTTTGGACCTGTCAATCAGGGGAAGGCTCTCTCGAAGGCTTCCATTTCCAGATGGCTCTCCGGCTGTATCATGTACTGTCATCGGTTGGCAAACCGACCGCTGCCTGGCCGTCCGAGAGCCCATTCCACCAGAGCGATCGCAGCTACCACGGCGTTCCTTTCTGGTGTGCCCCTGTTGGACATATGCAGGGCTGCTACGTGGAGGTCGACGCACACCTTCACGAAATTCTACTGCGTCGATCGGGATTCCAGGGAGGAGTCCAGGGTCGGCCAAGCAGTGCTGCGCAACCTGTTCGCCTGAGGTGAGCCTGGTGAGGAGGTAAGATGCTTAATGTTGAGTTTGATGTAATGCTTAATGTTGAGCCTTTGCCACCTCCCGTGGTTGTGCATGTGTGTACTGCTATGTATTCTTTATTCATGAGCATGTGAATCCATGCCAGACCCCATGCTGGAGAAGGAACAAGTTACTTACCTGTAACTGTTGTTCTCCAGCATGGGTCTGGCATGGATTCACATGCGAACCCTCCCGCCTACCTCTCTGCGGCTCTTCACTTGGTCATACTGCCACTTCACGTGCTTCAAAATCTGAAGATGGCTGCCAGAGGCGGTGCTTAGGTAGAGGGCAGTCATTGGCTGTGGTGAGTATGACGCAGAGACCAGTGATTGGTTATTACTACGAAAGACCGATCAGAAACGAAACTGATACTGTTTTTTTCTTTACCGAGGATTCCCAGCCTGACGACGGGGAATATTCATGAGCATGTGAATCCATGCCAGACCCATGCTGGAGAACAACAGTTACAGGTAAGTAACTTGTTCCTTGTCTGCCAACCGGACCCTTTACTCCTAACACTAGACTTACTGCTTTGGACTCAGTTGTAGCGACCTCTGAACCACTTAGCCACGACACTGCTGGGAACAGTATTCCATTCTTGCCCCCAGCCGATGATGAACATCAGAGGCCAGCGGACCTTGCTTCCTCTTTGGGCCGCTGTAGGGGCCTAGATCCCCAGTTGCGAGATGGTTGCGAAAATGCAGGGCAGGTTGAGACCTCTAACTTAGGCTCTGAGTTGCCAAACATTGCGTTGCTCAAAATGAGCCTACCTCCCGGTGGCGAGGCCCTGGTGGTAAAAGCCCAGATACATGGAAATCCAAATGTCGTCATTGTGCCACACGATCCATCTAATAATGACAACATGGTTTTTCCTCCTGACCAACTAAATATGCAGAGAGGGCGAGCGAAGAACGACGATGGGCCAGAAGATGTCAACAGCCCTCCAGCTGTTAAGGAGTTGACTCTGCACAAAAATCAGGGACCTATACAGGGTCCTCTGATTCAACCAAAAAGAGCACATAAGAGCAGAAGACCTAGCAAATACAGCATTTGCCATATTTACAACGAAAAACAAAAGGGTGGACAAGGTACATTTGGCCAAATCAGGGTGTCAAGATCCTCTAACTATAAAAGCCAACACACTATCTATTCCGCATCAGAAACTGAAGAATGGTGCCACAAAACCGGCACCAAGGATATCTTTGCTAAACGTAAAGGATGGGCTGAATAAGAACGCACCATTGTGTGCTGCACCCAAGGTCCTTGCACCTGTGGGCGAGACCGCCACCAGTGAGACAAGTCTGTCACTTCAAATCTTGCTAGACCTCTCCACATATTCCATTGAGGATATGCAGATTAGTTCTCATGACTCGCGAGGCCCACTTGACCTTCCTTCGACCGAAATAGGACATGAAAACATCTCAAGTCCGCTGTTGGTGAGTCCACCCACCGCCTCCCGCCCCCACCCCCCTACCTTATTTCCTTACTATGGAAGAAAAAAGGAAAAGATCCCTCCTCAACCAAACCTACAAAGAGCCAACTGATGTGAACCTATCCAGGGGTTATACCCAAAATCAGCCTCGCTGCTAACACAAAAAGCTGGAGAACTAAGAACGGCATCCACTTCACAAGCTAAAGCCCTTCCAGCTTCACAGGGAACATTGAAAATTGCCGAGAATCAGCCTCTGGGCACAGCTACTAATGGCCATCATCAATAGGCCAACAGACGGGGAAGATTTATAAGAACAGAGTGACACAAACAGAAAATTTGAGGCCCCCTTGCTCCAAGATCCGAAATACCAGACGTTGAAACTTGAAAGAATTTTGGATAATGATGATAGGCTGATCCTTAATCGAAGGACAGTGTTGGATTTGTTTCACTGTATCCCCAACTTGAGGCAACTCTCCTCCAAAGATCAAAGATCTAAGAATAATCGAATTCGCGGGCGATCAGCGTACTGATCAAATCTACTTGCATCTGAGATCTCCAGTGATTAAGAGCATGCTGCTGGATGCAGCAGAAAGTATGTTGATGCTAGGTTTTGATCTGACGACACTTAAAGAATCAGAGAGGAGAGTAAGTCCTCCAGATGTGATATGTCGCCACGCACAAACTGCAGGCATGAAGGCCTAGTGGACGAAACAATCACAAAAGAAATGAATGTTGACAAATCAGAGCTAAAGTATTTGGACCCTCTTCATACTGGGCGTGCCCAGATTGGTCTTGGCCCAAGGTTAAACGTCACATTCCAAACACAAACTGGCTCGCAACAAACACGAAGCATTAGCCAGTTACCATCCGTGCCGACAGCCTTGATTAAAAACCAGGCCTGGACATGGCTGTCACGAGCATTGACAGTACATGATGATCTCTAGCAATTCAAACCTGCAACACTGAACGCGAAGAATTGAATTTGCAATTCCACCCAGAAACATCCCTGTCGGTCAATGGCTTCATGGAATACTCGAGGTTTTAGTCATCTGATAAAACCTAGTGAGATAAACCTGGGTTCCTACGATTTGCTATGTCTCCAAGAAACCTGGCTATGTATATTTTGGATGGGTTTGTGACATCACTAAGGACCGCTACAAAGGGCAAAAAGGGACGCCCGACTTCAGGCTTGTTAACAGCTATTAAGTCTAGAAGTCCATTGACTTTAATCAAATCTGTTTCAATGAGCCCATTGTCCCAAGAATTACTACTTACCTGGGAAATTGAGAACGATGCCTTCGTCTCTGCGACTCCAGCCAAACTGGTCATAATTAATGCCTATTGGAACCCGGCTGTTAAATCTAATGAAGCATTTATTAATCATATATCCAATCTAACAGACGACCCATACACAGTCCAACAAACACAAAATGTGATTGTATACAGCGACCTAAATACCTCATGTCTTTCTGGTAATGTCAAGGCACATACCACGCCACACTTGTCCTCTCAGAACTCCACAGCCATTATGTGGAACACACTAATGGCCACTAAAGACATGCATATGTTAAATGGAAACATTAAAGATGATTTGCCGCCTCAAGCGAACTGGGAAAGTGTGGGCCATTCATCCGTGATAGACTATATCTTTGTCTCGGGACAGTTTTTACCATTAGTTGCCTCGTTCAACATAATACAAAGAATAGCGATCACTGTTTGTTATTCATGGAATGGACAGGCTCTGTCCCGAACATCCGGCAAAAGATGTTGTCGGAACTGTCAGTCTCTGGTGGCAATACAGGTCTAAAACTGAAAAACAGCATGGTTAATCTTGCTGCATCCTTCAGGTCTAGGGGCTCACCGGTCGAGTACACCCCCTTCTAGAATTTTACCTGTCCAGTATCAACAAAAGACGCCGACCATGTCGGCATCATCTTCACAGCTTTAATCTGAAGCTTGTTAACCCTAGTAAGGTGGTGGAAAATCTCACCAGAGTGGCCAAGAAATCGGGAGAAGCACTCCACCAAGAAAACCTCTGGCAGGGAAAAAGGAGCTATAAGAATTGGCTCCATTTGTTGAGACTGTCGTCATACCAACAAGATTTGGAAACCATGCTTAAGACCTTGGTAAGATTTTTGGACTTTAATAAAATCACTGGGTCTACAGCTCAATGAGGACCAGGCGAATCCCATTAGCGAAGCCACTTGGATCGATCACTTTAAAAACGTATATGCTGCAGCCTTTTAAGTACTTGGGTGTTCAACGTAGCGATACATCAGCTGAAGTGCTGATTGTCACTCATTTAAGAGCTAGAACCAAGGCTCTGTCTAGTCGAGCACGCAATATGAATCAAAAATCTGGGCGGTTCTCCATCCTCCCAGTCCTTTCCTTCTTTAAAGATAAGTTCGTTCCAACTATCACATATGGATCTGAGGCCATGCCCAACATTTCTGCAACTGTATAGTCACAACTAGAGGGCCTTTTTTTGGAAGAAAGTCTTGGGTCTTCCATCAGCAACTCCAATCCAAACAATACAGTGCAAGTTGGGTCTGTCATCATTAAAATTAAGTGTTGGCTGGAAGGGCCTCGCTTTTTTGGGGAAATGTTTTCTACCTGAGCGTCCAGAAATTTTAGAAATGTTACATAAGGAGATTGTAGCTTCTAACGCTCCCATATTACAGAACTGGTAAGGTCAATGTGCGCATTGCTGGAAGAGATTGGATGTTCATTTAAGGTCCTTCTTACCAACCCAATGTTGATCAAACGCAAATTGAGCTGGACTGGATTAACACCTTCGACTCAGCAGCTAAATACAAATTGAACCCCATATTCCAACAGAATCACAGAAACTAGATGTAGTGTGCGAATACCTAATTCAATCCCGGATCGAACAAAAATGCGAGAGTAATTTCTCTGTATTCGCCTTGACCTCTAGCCAACGAACGAGATCCAAGCAATGCGTGGGCTATCTGAATCCAATAAATGCTGGTTCTCTAAAGACGCTCTGACTGTGGAATCACTGAAGCAGTTGGTCACCACTTGCCCAGCACTTGTGGAGAGTCGCACCAAACATTTCAGACATTTATTATTGGACCATCAGAGTGAGGAGAATCATGCATGGTGGTCACTGCTGATGGCAGGGAACAAGTCATGCCATGTGATTGTCCTGACTACATTTCTGGAGCCTTTACATACCATGTAAAGGAAAATGGGCTTGTTTTCTCCTTCTTTCTCTCTCGCTTTCCTTTCTATTTTCTGTTTTTCCCATGTTTTTTGGCTACGGTTCTTTTAGAAGGGATTGATTTAACTAATTTAGAAGGGAATGTTATACTGATCACTTGGATGTAAGCAGTACTTCGATTCTGCTTTGCTAAAAAAAAATGTTTTTCTATTAAAATGCAAGTAAAACATTTTTTCAAAATTACCAGTCGTAAGTCATTTGTTCTGGGAATTCAAAAAAGCATATGAGTCTAAAAAACATTCAATGCGTGAAAACAATTCATAGCTAATGAACGTATTGTGCAACAGTCACTTGAAAAATGACAATAGGTTATGAATCATGTATTCTTTCATTGACGAATTTTGAACATTTGCTTGATCTGTTTGTGTAATAAGTGGTGTATCTGCTTTTCTAAAGATTGGATTTACTACTGACCCACGCATGGCCCGCTCATCTCCTTACCCAACTGATGTTGCCCGTGTGGTGAATGCGCCTATTTTTCATGTCAACTCAGATGATCCAGAGGCAGTGGTCTATGTGTGCAATGTGGCAGCAGAATGGAGAAACACCTTCCACAAGGATGTGGTTGTTGATCTGGTATGTTGTCCTGGGATTATCCTGTCCATTCTGATATTTTTTTCTCCCCTACCTGTAACTATAAGTGCCTGTTTGACATTTTCCCCGACAGCCACCTAATTGTTGGCTCATTTTCCTATCTCGTATTTGTTTTGCTCTACACTGGTTTCGGATTCTAAAGAGGTATCTGGCTTGGTGTAAGCATGTTTTTTCTCTGGCACTCTAAACTAAATCAAAATATTGTGCACGGTGAATGTACATATTCTGTGATTTAATGATTGTGTGTTAATAAACTACTGGCTACTTTTGTGGCACATAGGTTCTGTGTACTTCCCTATTTTAATGTTTGTAGGTTTATAAAGCACATAGTCTCCTTGAAGTATCTTGGCGCTAGTTGAGAATGACAAGCTAACCAATAAGTCTTTATGGAAAAAGTTTGGATTGCCAGGACTTTTTTTTATAAGCCAGATGATTAGTAACCAAGCAGATTGCCATGGTTAATGAATATTCCTCTTGTCATGTGATTCCTGTGTAAACCAACCCTCCAGATGTATTCCTTTTTCCAAATAAAGATGGAACATATTAGACTAGCGTAAATCATCCATTATATTGGTGGACAGGTAACACATCTTCTGCCTCCTCCTATAACAGATATTGAGTCCCAAATCTTCCAGCCCACGTGCTGTGAAAAAGAACAACATTCCGAAAACAGAGAATGTCTTTAGCATTTTTGACCTATACACGATTACTCTGTCATTAGCCATTGACAGATTGAGTAGAATGTACCCAGACAGCTACATATGTATGCACCTTGTGAGCTTCTATTATCTCATCCCATAGCAAGACTGTCCCAGATTCCATAGGCACCATTTCCATAACTAAGGTACATCCACTTCACTTGGGTCACAGGGAATCCTGTCCGTATACCATGTTTTCCATGGTGTGGTGTGGCACATCAGCCCTCGTCTGATTTTCCAGAGGTTAACGGTTTAGATAAAATGTAGAGCAAACACTTGTTCACACATTTTCTTTAGAAACCTATTCTCTTTGTATGGCTAAGGTAAAGGTTATAATCGTTAGTCACAGAGAAGTAAAAACTGTAAGATAAATGTGTAAAACAAGCAACAATAGAAAAGTCTCAAGGTTTTTCACAGGTCGGTAAAGCTTTTTTCAGAGATTGCAGGTAATTTTAGGTGAAAGATTTTAACTTTACAGGAAGGGAGGGAAAATATAGTGCAAGAGAAACCAAGTGGACAAAGATAATCAGTTATGCTATGGTTGTTTAGACAGTTTTACTGAAGTCCATCCAGGGACTTTATGAAACTACCAGTGTACAGGGCCTGAGTACAGGTTTTCACTGACACAATAGGACCACTGTTAGGCAAGATTGTATGCAGTACCCTCTGGGTGCAATAAAATAACCTTGACTTCCTGGCAATAGGGAACCCAACCTTTGGTATTAGTCTGAACTACACAGGTTGGTAGTGTGGCTGAGCAGCCAGGCTTATCGCAAGAGCGGTCAATGTGAGCAGTAATGGTGTGACACAGTTTCACAGTACAGTTATACAAATAAACACTTACACTCAAGGTTTCTTGATAAAACAATTATTAATTTATTTCAGTCAGCTGTATAAACCTTCGTCAGAAGGGAGCAATATATATGTAACAATTAAAATACACGTGAAAACACACTCTTTGTTACTGTAAATCAGATGATACCCATTGGGGATGGCACACAGACACTACTTACACCCTCAGGTGACTTAAATAGCTAGGACACTGTGGACATTGATTCAACACTGGTACAGTTAGAGCAATACCGAGTTTGGTGTGAAAGATAGAATAGAGGAATAAAACAAAGCTTAATAAATAATTTGTAAACGGTTAAGTATTTTTGAAACCTTCCAATGGTCAGTAAATTAATCCTTTCCTGGGAAAAGATAAAGCAGAGAGTCGAGGTAAGAGGAGTCACTCAGGGAGCCAGGACAGCAATGTTAATTGCACAATGTCAAGGGGAGCTGAAGCTCTTCTTTGTAGGTAGGTAAAACGTCTTGGACAATGTTTGTAGAAATGTTTGTTGAAAATGGAACACTTGAAGGGCCACAAGTTGGGAGGCTTGTGAGGCCAAAACTTGAGCAACTCTGAAAGGTAAACCAGACAGGTCTCAACTGAGAGCAAGCAAGGCTACACACCAAGAAGTAAGTTCTCTTAGACTTTACAGTTCCTCTGGTTAGAAGAAATGGTTCCAGCTGGCTTCTGTTCCTGTACAACTCTGCAGATCCAGTTGTTCCTGACCCTCTGTTGTGGGGACAAGAGGGAGGACATCTGGGGACTCCTGCTCTGCAATGGGACGGTCAGCGGCAGCAATGAGCAAACTTCAATTCAGCGGTCCTTCAGTATTTCAGCTCCTCGCGTCTCACAGCAAATGGCAACACTGCAGTTCTCGGATACCACTTCAGACTTTCCACGCATCTGGGGTCCAGTACTCTGAGTTGGCACAGGCTTGGTCAGTCCTGCATCGGGGAAGTCAGAAGGATCTTCCTAGCGCTCGGGTATGACTTAAAAGCAACGCACACAATCTGGTGTTCCTTTCCCTGGCACTTCAGTTCCAGCAGCAGCCACAGTGGAAATACAACCAGCTTCGAGAGGATGTCCAGACACGGGCTTACTTTGGAGTTGATTGGTCCTACCAACTCAAAGGGAGAAGTCGTCCTTGCAGGGCTTCTCTAGTCGAGGTGAATTTGAAGCTTCAGGACAGCAGCAGGGATTCACCGGGCAAACCAACGGTCCAGGAGTTGCAGCAGACGTTTCTTACAAGTTCTTCTGATTTCTTCGTCCAGTGGTCGACTCTGCCTTCCAAGCCAAAAAGCTTGCCTTTCATGCAGGTTTCTCCAGCATGAGGTCTGGCATGGATTCACATGCTCATGAATATTCCCCGTCGTCAGGCTGGGAAACCTCGGTAAAGAAAAAACCAGTATCAGTTTCGTTTCTGATCTGTCTTTCGTAGTAATAACCAATCACTGGTCTCTGCGTCATACTGACCACAGCCAATGACTGCCCTCTACCTAAGCACCGCCTCTGGCAGCCATCTTCAGATTTTTACCGCACGTTCATGTGTTGGGATCCTCGTGCTATTGCTCTCGAGCGTTAGTGCTATTTTTTTTCACGTTTTTCTCAAAAACTTCGTTTTTTCGGTCAAAAGAGCCTCAAGCTCCACCGACTCTCCATCCGATCAACGGGGGCCCATGTCGGATTCGTCTGCGCCCCTCAAGGGTGAAGATCTCGTCGAGCCACGCTTTTGGAGGACTCCAGAAGTTTCTCAGGCCCGGTCATGGCCCAGGAGAAGGGAAGCTCGACGCCCGGAAAGCTGTTCAGGGTCTGCCCTGGATGCCAGCTGCAGAACGTCTTCAAGGAGGACGAACACTCTTTTTGCCTTTACTGCCTACATGAGGACAAGACGCACGTGGAGAAGGACTGTGCGTTTTGCGGCAACATGTCGGAGCGGACCATGAAGGACCGCCATCAACGTCTCGCCAACTGGCTGGAAGGGAAGAGCCTGTCCGGCGAGAAGAAGAGGAAGAAATCCGAGCGGTCTTCTAAGACCTTTGAGGACGCCCCGGCGACGGGGGTCCAACATAAGGCCAAGCACCGCGAGTCCGCTGGCACCGGGAGCGCCGAACGGTCGGGCTCTACGGGCGCCAGGCTGGGCGCACCCTCCCCGGCACCATCAACCACGAGCCAACGCTCTGGGTCGGGTAAGAGGAAGGCCGAGCACCCGGCGAGGCTCCTAGAGAGGCCCCGGTCGAGCTCGAAGGCGGAGGGGGAGCGAGGCACTTTCCCCCCCCCTCAAGGATAAGGCGGTGAGCGCACCTAAGGTGATGAAGGCCTTAATCCATCCGGCCAAGCCCTCTATCGAGTCTGTCGCGGCGGCCCTGGCTCAGCCTGTGGAGGCTACGCCAGTGGTGGCGACCTCGGGGCTCAGAGTCTCCCTGCCACCTCGGAGGGGGTCCTCTTTTGTGCCCATCGATAGGACCCCCGTGAAATCCCCCGTGGGGAAGAAAAAGGGGGGGCAGGGCGTCGTCGTAGATTCGGCCTCAACCTCGGAGGAGGAGCTGGTCGAAGTCTTAAGCCACGGCCTCGGCGTGGAAGAAGACCGGCCCGTCGGGATGGATCCTGACGCAGGTGACGACGACATCGTCGAGGGTACCGACGGGGCCCCTGATCGCCCGTCGGATTCCCCTCTGCCAGTGCCGCGAGACAGCTCGGCGGCCATTTTGTTGGCTATACAGTCCTTATGCTCAGAGATAAGGACGAGACTACCGTTGCCGACGGAACCTCTCCCGTCGGGGGACCCAGAACCGGGACCTTCTGGGGATCCCCCTACCAAGAAAGGAAGGATCCACCCTCCCCCTCCTTTTCAGCCGTCGCGCCCCTTCCAGCCCTCCTCCCCGTCCACCCGAGGGGATGATACGGGGACTGACACGGCAGCGACGGGTACGGACGACGAGGTATACGACGAGGATGTACCGTCGTCGCCTCCCACCAGGGCTTCTCCGCCCGACAAGATTGGATCGTTCCACTCCATGATCGCCAGGGCATCCGAGCTTTTCCAACTCTGCCCTGAGGAGAAGAAGGAAGGTTTCCTTTATCAGCGGCGCGAGGCCAAGAGGAAGACGGTCCTCGCAGTGCCTCTATTGGACGACATTTGGGAAGAGGGCCTCACCCTCCTCAAGAACCCTTCCACGACGCCAGCTAGAAGAGACCGGTACGAGAAAAAGTACCGGGTCCCGGACACGGCCCCCCTGTGCCTCCGGGCGCAGCCTACCCCGGACTCCGTCGTCTCCGCGGCGGTCAGGAAAAAAGCGGGGGGGGTGCGGCCTCCACATCGACTTCCCCACCGGACGGCGAGGGAAAGAAATTGGACGCTATGGGACGCAGAGTCATCTCATCTGCAGCGACGACGATTAAAGCTGCCAACGCCTTGGCTATCGTGGCCCGATACGACAGGGAGCTCTGGTACAAACTGGCTCCCCTGCTGGACTTCTTGCCGGACGACAAGAGGGCAGAGGCCCTGGAGATCCTGCAGGAAGGTGAGGTGGCTTCGGACCACGCCATTACCGTTGCGACGGACATCGCCGACACTGGGTTCCGCCAGTTGGGCAACGGCGTTTGCCTTAGGCGGCGTGGATGGCTCAAGGCTACGGACTTCCGTCAAGACGTTCAGACCAGAGTCCTGGACATGCCCTTCGATGGGAACAACCTGTTTGGGAAAACAGTGGACGATTCCCTTCAGGCCATTAAAGCGGACACCGAGACGGCCCGGGCCCTTGGAGTTCTGCAACAACGACGGACGCCCTTTCGGAGCAGCGGAGGCAAGGGCGCCTCCAAAGGTTCCGGCGGCGGTTTCTCCTCCTACCGTCAAGCGGCCCGCACGTCGTCTCAGGAGGCCTACAGAGGACGAGGCAAGTCTGGCGGACCCCGCCGTCGTCGCCAAGGACAAGGCGGCAAAGCCTCGTCGAAGCAGGATTGAACCGGCCGTGGGGTCGGGCCCCCACCGAAGCACCCCGGTGGGAGGCCGGCTGGCGAGCTTCGTCAGCGTGTGGGAGTCCATCTCCACTGACCGTTGGGTGCTGGACGCCTTGGCCCGGGGTTACGCGCTCGAGTTTCAAAGAAAGTGTCCGCGCGTCCCCCCGTGGCCAGGAAAGAACTTCACGTCCCTCAACTTCTCCTGGAGGTAAAGGCGATGCTCAGGAAGGGCGCCATCGAACTCGTCCCAAAGAGGCTTCGGGGCTCCGGAGTTTACTCGAGATACTTCCTCGTGAACAAGAAGACGGGGGGATGGCGCCCCATCCTAGACCTGCGACGTCTGAACAAGTTCATCAAGGCGCAAAAGTTCCGGATGGTCACCCTCCAGCACGTCCTGGGTCAGCTGGAGGAAGGAGACTTCCTGTCGTCGTTGGATTTGGAGGATGCCTACTTCCATATTCCCATCCTAAAGGGGCACCGAAAATTCCTCAGGTTTGTGGTCCAAGGGCGTCATTACCAGTTCAAAGCCCTCCCCTTCGGACTACGGTCGGCACCCAGGGTGTTCACCAAGTGCCTCGCACCGGTGGCGGCGCAGCTGCGCCACGAAGGGATCCACGTCTACCCCTACCTGGACGACTGGCTCATCCGAGCCAAGACAAGGGAGCTCGCCGTGGTTCACACGGCAAGGACCGTCCAACTTCTCACGGACCTGGGATTCTCCGTGAACTACGCCAAATCCCACCTGGTACCCGCGCAAGACGCTCTGTTTCTGGAAGCAAGGCTCAACACAGTGTCCCTTCTAGCCTCCCCGTCGGAGGAGAGGACCAGGACCATCCTGGGCAAGGTGCAGCGGATGTTGGTGGCCAACGCGGCCAAGGTGAGGTCCATCAAGTCCCTCCTCGGAATGATATCTTCCTGCATCTACCTCATTCCCATGTGCAGGCTCCGGATGCGCCCGTTGCAGGAGTTCCTGGACGCGCGCTGGATCCAAACGACGGGCAGCTTCGAGGAAAGGATCACACTCGACGAGAGTTTCCGACGAGCGATCCGGTGGTGGGGCACCCGCGCGCATCTGACGGCGGGCATGGACTTCCAGACCCCAGCCCACCAGGAGACAGTGACCACGGATGCCTCCCTGGAAGGGTGGGGAGCGCACACCGAAAATCTGCACGCAAGAGGCCTTTGGCTCCCGACGGAGAAATCCTTACATATCAACGTCCTCGCGCTCCGTGCAGTGTTTTGGGCCCTCAGGTCCTTCCTTCCGTCCCTCAAGGGCAAGGTGGTGAGGATCTTCACCGACAACACCACCATGTTTTACATCAGGAAACAGGGCGGAACCAGGTCCCCAGCACTGTCCAAGGAGGCGCAGGACCTGTGGCATTGGGCAGTCGCCCAAGGGATGTTTCTGGTGCCGTTTCATCTGGCAGGGATAAAAAACACCATCGCCGACTCACTCAGCAGGGAGCTGCGCTCGTGCCACGAGTGGGAACTACGGCAGGATCTAGTGGATCGCCTCTTCCGACGGTGGGGCACACCCCAGATCGACCTGTTCGCGACGGCGACGAACTCCAAGTGCCGGAGGTTCACCAGCAGGTTTCCCCAGGCGAGGAGCATGGGCGATGCTTTCTCGTTCCCCTGGGAGGGCCTGTTCCTCTACGCGTTCCCTCCTTTGCCACTGCTAATCCGGCTCGTCAACCAGCTCAAGAGGTCACGGTGCAGGATGATCCTCGTCGCACCTGCATGGCCGAGGCAGATATGGTTCCAGGACCTTCTGGACTTGTCAGCGTCCCCGCCAATCAAGCTGCCGGTGGACGCGGATCTGCTCTCCAGGGAAGGAGGCGCCATCCTCCACCACGACCCGAAATCGCTGAACTTGCAGGCCTGGCTCCTGCAGCGCTAGAGTTTGGAGGATACGACATACCGGCCGACTGCAGAGAGGTTCTTGCAAAGGCCAGGGCGTCCTCAACTCTTAAATGCTACGGACACAAATGGAAGAGGTTCTCTGTCTGGTGCCACGCACAGAAGATTAACCCTCTACGGATTACGGCTCCCCAAGTACTGCCGTACCTGCTGACGCTGGCCAAAGCTGGACTGGCACACGCGTCCATCAAGATTCATCTTGCTGCGATCTCCCGATACACCAGAACCACGGGGCGGACGTCCTTGTGGTCTCTTCGTCTGGTGAAAGAGTTCATGAAGGGACTGTTTAGATCGTTCCCGCCGGTGAAGGCTCCGGCCCCGGCGTGGAAGCTCAACGTGGTGCTGACCAAGCTCATGGGACCTCCGTTCGAGCCTCTGCACTCGGCCCCGTTGAAGTTTCTGTCGTGGAAAACAGCGTTTCTTGTGGCCATCACCTCCGCACGACGGGTGGGAGAGATCCAGGCCCTTTCCTGCAAGGCCCCGTACTTGACTTTTCACGACACGAGGGTAGTGCTCAGGACGCACCCCTCCTTCATGCCCAAGGTACCGTCGGACTTCCACCTCAACGAACCCTTGGTGTTGCCTGTATTCTTCCCGTCGCCTTTGTCGCCGGCTGAGAGGACTTTGCACTCGCTGGATGTGGCTAGAGCGCTGAAGTTCTACGTGGACCGCACGAAGTTTTTTCGGAAGACGTCACAACTCTTTGTGAACTTTGGACCTGTCATTCAGGGGAAGGCTCTCTCGAAGGCTTCCATTTCCAGATGGCTCTCCGGCTGTATCATGTACTGTCATCGGTTGGCAAACCGACCGCTGCCTGGCCGTCCGAGAGCCCATTCCACCAGAGCGATCGCAGCTACCACGGCGTTCCTTTCTGGTGTGCCCCTACTGGACATATGCAGGGCTGCTACGTGGAGGTCGACGCACACCTTCACGAAGTTCTACTGCGTCGATCGGGATTCCAGGGAGGAGTCCAGGGTCGGCCAAGCAGTGCTGCGCAACCTGTTCGCCTGAGGTGAGCCTGGTGGGGAGGTAAGATGCTTAATGTTGAGTTTGATGCAATGCTTAATGTTGAGCCTTTGCCACCTCCCGTGGTTGTGCATGTGTGTACTGCTATGTATTCTTTATTCATGAGCATGTGAATCCATGCCAGACCCCATGCTGGAGAAGGAACAAGTTACTTACCTGTAACTGTTGTTCTCCAGCATGGGTCTGGCATGGATTCACATGCGAACCCTCCCGCCTAACCCTCTGCGGCTCTTCACTTGGTCATACTGCCACCTCACGTGCTTCCAAATCTGAAGATGGCTGCCAGAGGCGGTGCTTAGGTAGAGGGCAGTCATTGGCTGTGGTCAGTATGACGCAGAGACCAGTGATTGGTTATTACTACGAAAGACAGATCAGAAACGAAACTGATACTGGTTTTTTCTTTACCGAGGATTCCCAGCCTGACGACGGGGAATATTCATGAGCATGTGAATCCATGCCAGACCCATGCTGTAGAACAACAGTTACAGGTAAGTAACTTGTTCCTTCTCCCATTCATTCCAGCCTAGCTGTCAATCACACAGCAGGGTGACTGTCCTTGCCGGACAGCCATCCGGCCAATCACCTTTGGGTGCATTCCTGTAACCAAGGGGATTAAGCACAGGGAGTTTCGTGCACCTTCCTGCCCCTGCCAGACATACTGGAACTGGTGGCTGGCTTCACTCGTGAATAACGCCAAAGACCAAACAAACAAAGGGACCAAACATGGTTTGGCACGCAGAATAATTCTCTAGAAGGACCTTTCCAACCTAGAAATGGCAAAAAAAGAAGACCGGGACCATTTTGGCAACATGGGGACCCATGGGTGCCTTACTGCAGCTGCGAATGCAGCACGGGGTTAAAACACACAATGGTAGAAAGGGTAACATAAACATGTTACATGAGAAACTAGACAAAGGGGATACTAAGTAACTGTTAGGCAGAAACCTGTGCAGTTCCCTTGGGGAACACTGCAAAAGATTTAAGACTACAGGTATAGCAGTAAACCCACTTGGTAGCAGTCTGTACCACCCAGATTTACCTGGTAGCTGTGGCTGAGCAGTCAGACTTCCCTCAAGAAGAGTTAGGCAGTATGCAAAGTATACACAATATGTCCTCAGACACAATAGCACAAGCAAACACTGACCAGAGCTTGGTTTCAAAAGTATATAGTTATTTATTTATAAAACACACATAAGTTGAGAACACTCTAGCAAAGTATAGTAAAAACACTTCAAACACAGTTATGATGAAAGCAGTTTCAACCCTTACTCCTATCTAGACAACTCTAAGTTAACACCACATAATTAAAACAGAGGTGAGCGCTTAACGTTAGATGACACTCTAGTAGGTTAAGGAAAGGGGTAAAAAGAAACAGAAATGGGTTAAACACACCACTCTAAGATCCAGAACACTTGCAATAGGCTCAAAGAAGCACAAAGTCACAGGTGAGCAAAAGTCACTAGGCAGGGCCCACTCTTAGAGTAGCCGGAGCGAAAATGTGCCCAAGATCACACTGTTATTAGGGATTCAAAGTCTTGCAAAGAGTTAGAAAGAGTGTAGAGTGGCTTAGAAAGTTTAGCCAGGGTGTCCCAGGCACTCCCAGGTTCGAAAGCCGGGGGCTAAATCTACCCCGTACAGTCGGTAGCAAGGGAAGCCAGGCGGAACACGGTACCTTAAGCGGAAAGGATCCTCCAGCGGTGGCAGTTGTTCCAGGCAGTGGCAGCAGGGCTCGACGTCGGTCAGGGGAGAAGAAGTTCTCGCTGAAGAGCAGAAGAAGAGGGTCGTTGCACTGCCCGGGAAGAAACCAGCCGCGGAGTCCTCCGGTTGAAGGGTTGTACCGACTTTCGTGGTTGGGGTAAAAGTGGTGGGGTTCCGGTTGCCGGGGTGCTTGGCACTGGCAAGGCGGCCACGAGATACCTCGAGAAGCGAAAAGAAGGCGAAAACTGGTTGTCCCCACCAGTCAAGGGAAGGAGCCACTCTGTTAAGAGTTCTCCTCGGTCGTCGGGAAAAGTGGTGAGACGGTTCAGCAGGGCTCCACCGGGTGGTGTCGTCGAAGCAGGTCGGCTCAGCTCTTCCCTCGTCGGATTCTTGGTCCTGTGGCGACTTCTGAAGTTCCAGTCCCCAAAGCCCTGCTTTTATGCAGCAAACCCCCATTCACCCAGCCTAGCTGTCACTCAAACATGCTAAGTGGTGAGCCGGGCGGCTCACCACTTGGGCCAATCAGGACGGAGTGCGACTTGAGTTACCAAGGTAACTCAGTCCAGGGTGCCTAAATCCCCCTCCACCCCTCCTAAGTACCCCAGACAGAGTGGCACCACTTTGGAGGGCTTCTGTGGAGAAGCCCGCCAAAAGTGGAACAAAGGGCTCCACTTTGGGTCAGAGTTACAGAGGCGAACACCAACGCCATTTTAGAATCAAGTTTTGGCAAAAAGTCCCAACCGGAGTTATAAAAATAAATATATAAACCGGCGGTATGTTTAAGGCTACCGTAAATAAATAATTAAATGTGTTAGCCTAAAACAATGGGAAATCCCATAGGAAAATATTCGCGGTCGAATATAAAACGTAGTTTCCACTGCCACCAGCCAAAACTCGATCAGGGGGGACGGAGACGTGCCCCCTCGACTAACAGACCCTGGGGCAATCGAATTGCCCCAGCCAGTACGTCCACAATATGATGGTTTGTACTGGTTCTGTTCAGGATTCAAGACTAGCAAAGTCTTTGGTGACTTTACATGCCCTGGGAGACAGTAGTCAGTCCCAGGGTATGGAGTCTATGTTGGGGAGTCCCTAGGACACCCCTGGGTCACGGCACAGAGGGTGCTGTGTAACCCACATCACAAAAATACATGAGGCCCTATGGAGTAAAAGACCCCATAGCCCATTCAACACGAGGTTTGTCCAAGATAACACAGTTCAACATGTCCAAGAGTGAGGGTAAAAGAGTCTCACTCTTGGCAGGAGAAAAAAATAAACCCCAGAAATCCAGCAAAGCTGCTGGGGGACTCACTAGGTAGGGAAATTCAGCCTAAACAGAGAATTCTCCCTAACAGTAACCCCTCCAGCACCCTATTGTATGATAGTTTGTGCTGGGTCTAGAAAGTTACAAAATTTAAGTAAAGTCAATTTCACTTCACTGCTCTTGGAAACAGTAGTTTCACCAAGAGAAGGTATTTAGACCTTAGGGAAATCTGGAAGACTTCCCTGTGCCACTGCACTGAAGGTGATGTGTGACACAATGTAAGATGATGCCTATGGAGTTTGCCAGACTCCAAAGTCCAAAGAGAAACAGAGAATAAATCGCATTAAAATTACATGAGAGATAAAGTCCTAAAGTCCAGCAAAAAGAGCTGGGGGTCTCTAAGGTATAAGGGAATTAACACATTTCTGAGAATTCTCCGTAACAACCACTATATATCCTAACCCAACAGCTCCCTCTAGCAGTGACAACGGTTGAAGCTACTGCATCGGACAGACATACATGGACAAACATACATCTGGCCTTTTATTTTATTGTTAGATACCTTGGGCAATACAGAAGCTCCAACTCTTAAGTTAAACCTGTACCACCTGGTATAATGGTAGCAATGACAGAGCTGCCAGGCTTATCTTAAGATGGACAGATGGCTGTAGATGGGTCCAAATACCTTGCAGCATACATATGGTCCAAAGAAACACTGATCCACTGGTGTATTGTAAAGAGATTGGTTTCTTTTATATATACACAGGCAAAGAGAATTCTTAAGAAAGCTAAATACTATTATCATTCATAAACACCATTATACAAAAAACAACACAATACTTACGGTATGCAAACAAAAGTATAAAGCTTATTTAGAATAGCAGTAGGCAATTCAAGGCGAGTAAAACATAGTTACACATTTAGAACGGCAGTATGCTATTCATGGTGAGTAAAACCATGTAAGTAGACTTTTAGAATGACCGTATGTAATTCAAGGTAAGCAGACCCTATTGGTAAACGTTTACACTTATCCAGTCTCGGGACTAATACAGTAATATCAACACTTGTTACAAGTGAACCTGGCCACTGTATAAGTTATTCTGTCAGGAACAATACAATTACACTACAACCAAACAGGTAAGCACTTTGTAACCTATGTAATGTAGCCTTCTCTCAAGAAGGACTTTCTCGCCATTAGCGAGACTTGGTTGTATGTAGCAGCAGGACCCATACTCATACTAGCTGTACCGGACGGCTACACGATCCTAAAACAGGATAGACAAGAGACAAGAGGCAGAGGCATCGCCAAATCTACCCTCTCTGAGACTGACTCTACCTCATGATTTCCAATCGTGCAAAACCTTCTCAATCAAACTACCACTAATTATCTCACAGTCCCTCACTATCCACCTGATATATAGAGTGTCCCCCCCACCCCCCACGGTTCCATCCGTACGTTTGAGGAAGATCTCTGCACCATATTATCTAACAACCTCAAAAACACCTCACAAGAATTATCTTTCGGCGATTTTAACCTGGGCTTCAACGACCCACTAGACAAACATGCCGCCTCTATTGCTAACAACTTGTTAGAACTCGGCATGGCCCAAAGAATCAACATGCCCACGCATAATAAAGGGAGAATATTAGATTGGGTACCGGATCATAATTGCCAATGCGAATATTTCATCCATCTCCCCTCTAGTTTGGACTGACCATTCACTCCTTTCATTCACTCTCTCCACCAGTAGACCCCTGCCTTCAGCTGCCCCCATTGTCCCACCTACTCTCACCAGGAACAAAAAAAAAGAACACCGCGGAAAGACTCATCCCTGTCATTCTTCCCACCCTCAAGGCACTCCCAGACAATACAGACCCTGACATATTGGTCGAAGAGTATAATAAAATTATGTCATCCTCTCTAGATTCCGTCGCCCCCCCTTAAAATTGACCAAGCAAACCTAAAACCCATTTGGAAAAGTGGTACACACCACATCTAAAAGAACCTACGTCAAGAAAAGAGAAACTGCGAGGCTTCTTGGAGACTACTCCCTTCCGAAGCCAGTAGGTCAAAACTAGTTACGATCTCATCCCTTTTATAAAAAAGAAATCTGCCTAGAAAAACGCGAATCCTATGATAACCACATCTCTCAATCTAATTCCAATATCAAGGAATTATTCACTATACTTAAAGAACTTGATAACCCCATCCAGGTGCCTGACACCTGCTCTAAAGATAGAAATTGGTGCACAGACTTCCAACATGCACTCGTTAATAAAGTAACCACCCTCCAAGATAAAATCGCCAACAAACAAGCTTCTCTAAAGTCTTCATCCCCCAATGCTCCTCCCCATACCTCCTGACTATCAACCTGCCCGCTTCAACTTCTCTAAAACCTCCATCATCGAGGTAGAGAAGATTATCCTATCTCTTAAACCATCCAATTGTCAAGGAGACCCCTGCCCAACTGGTCAAGGACGCAGCAAATCGAAGCTCATCAATGCTTCATTTACGACCGGCACCATTCCCACCAACCTCAAAGAATCATGGGTGCGCCCACTGTTAAAAAAAACCCACCCTAGACCCCCTGACACCAACTAATTATAGGCCAATCACAACAGTTCCCTTCCTCTTGAAAATATTAGACAAAGTAGCCTACACCCAAATTTAGAAATACCTGGAATCACATCACCTTTTAGGAGCACGCCAATCTGGCTTCAGTCCTCAACATGGAATGGAAACTGCCCTCATTGACTTGAAGGCCCAAGTCGACGAGCTAAGCGATGGAGGGTAAGCCGCCCTACTCCTTCTCCTTGACCTTTCAGCTGCATTCGACCTTGTGGATCACAAGGTCTTATGCAGCCATCTTGACTCAGCAGCACATTTTTCCAAAGAGGCTATAACCTGGATTGAGTCATTCCTTAGTAACGGAACCATGAGGGTCTTCTCCCCGTCAGCAGCAGCAGACCCAATCCCCATCACCTGCGGAGTGCCGCAGGGGTCCTGTGTCTCACCCACTCTGTACAACATATTCACTAAGCCCCTTTTTGATGATATGGACCATCTTGGTATCGCCTAGACAAACTATGCAGATGATATTCAGATTCTCCTCCCACTTTCAGGGGATTACGGCAAGGATTTGGCCTTGATGAATGGTGTACCTCATCATCCAGGCATGGATGGCCACACACGGTTTATGCCTGAATGATGACAAAAACGGAACTTATCATCCTGGGCACCCTGTCCAACCTTAAAAAACTAGACACTGAATACTCCTTCATAATTGACGGCAACCTCATTAAAGTGGCCAAGGAGGTAAAAACCTTGGTTTCTGATGCTTGTTAATCTGCTTAGAATAACATGCTGTGCATATGGTCCGACATCCAGTAGTAACTGCAGAGTATTGCATCTTTTCTTTCGGGGACAAAAGGGGACGTCGGCATAGGCGTGTATGTAACACTATCCTTATCGTGACGTGTGTAGTACCCAAAATCCCTCACGCGCCGAGGTCCCTCAGATTGTTTTTTTCCGCCAAGATAACTGGTCGCCTTATAGTGGAGCTCTTACTAGAGACATTGTTTATCTTTACCGAATTGTCGATTTATTCCCCGTTAAGTCACTTCGCCCAACAAGAACATCTTCGACGAAGACTACGGGGGAATCGTCTACAGCTATGGATTTCGGCGCCTAAAATCCAGCGGCCAGATTTTCCACATGGTCGGGCCGTCGGGCCGACCTATGCAGTAGGGAGAGTGGGGTCAGGTGGCCATATTGTTCAGTATGTCTTTCCTCCTTTCCCCTCTTTTCCCTGTTGGTCTGGTCATCCTTCCCTTTTGCTATGGAAAGGACTCCTTTTAGCTTCTGCCCTAAGTGTAGGGTCAGATATCCTTGGAAGGACGAACATAGGACGTGTAACGCCTGTCTGCTCCTAGAGCACGACGAGAAGTGGTGTGCAGCGTGCAAACTCCTTCGGCCCAAGACGCTTAAGGAGCGCCGTGTAAAGCGGTGGCCCGCGTATAGTATGTCACGTGTGGAGCCCGCCGCCACGCCAGCTGAAAGTGACGGGGTACTTCGGTTGACCAAACATCCAATGCGGATATTATAGACCTTGAGGCGGACGCTTCTAGGTCTGTCACGCCCGTCCCCGACCCTTCCATGCTCGACTATGGTCTTGCTTCAGGGACTACACCCGGCGACAGGGGCGTACAAGCGCATTCCACTAAGCACACAATCCCTCTGCCAATTTCGACGCCTTCGTCGAAAAAGGCGAAGGCGCCAACGGGGCTGGCGACAACTTTGCCGGTTCCCTCGGATCATTCAGATCCAAAGCCTTCCCTGCATCCGCAGCAGTGTCTTGCGACTGGGCAATCGAATCAAACTAAGGGCGCTACTCCGAAACATACACGCGTCGAAGTGCGGGAGCCCGACGCTTCGACGGTTTCCAAGGCCTCAGTAGGCCCGAAAACTACGGCTAGCCCTCTACCCGGAAAACCGACGGCTAGGCCCTCTAGTGCCGCGGACGGTTTTACAACTGCCGACAAATCATCTGAGCCTTGTCTTACGACGATCCGGCGACTATTCAAAGAAACATCGGAAGAATCACAGCAGCGGTGAGCCTTACTTCAGTTCCGGCTAAGGTTATGGGCCAAGCGGATCATTTTTCTGCGGATTGGGTTCTCGATTCCGATGAGGCTTACGAAGGTAGTCGAGAGCCTCTTTCCGACACCCTGAGAGGTTCCTTTCGACGCCGCAGTGCAGAGAATGTAGTTTCACCTCGCATAGGCCTGTTAGGGTCCTATAAATGGACTACAGAAAAATTCAAGGGTTGTATGCATCGGCTGGAGCAGATTATCAGTTCTTCTGATCATCCTCCCCCAAAAAGGGCTCGAGTAGACCCTAATCTCCAAATTCAGGAAGATCAGTTTCATGTTTTCTAACCAGAAGACGTAGTCCAGATGGACGCATATAGAGACATCTAAAATGAAGTAGAGGCTTCTTTTCTCAAACTATGAGGAAGATCAACAGGATACTATGGACAACTGGGAAGAAACCCAGCAGGAAGGTCAAGACCCTTGGACACAGCAAGATCAGGACTCTGATGTTTTGTGCCTAGACGCTCCTCTGTCCACCCCGGCTTGCCAGGCCTCCCCTGTGGATGACCAAATGGCATTCAACTCCATGTTGAAGAAAGCAGCTGAATGCTTCAAAATTGCCACTCAAGAGGCGGTACCTGAGCAGGATTGTGTGGAGGATATTAAGGAAAAACCTCTGGCGAGTTGGTGGTCTCACCTGCCCAGACACAGGCAGTGAACCCGAGAGTCGAAAAATTATCTCGACCTGCTCCTTCCAACCCTTTATATATATCAAAGGGCACGCCATCCCAGACTCGCTGGTAGTGACTACCACTCGAAAGAGAGCAGGGGTACCCCCTTGCCATGGGAGAATCACCACCGGACAATCAGTCTAGGCGGCTGTATGACCTGAGCAAATGTCACGTCAGCAGCCGCATACGCCATTCGGGTTGCTAATAATACTACTCTATTAGCAAGCTATGCTGATGCCCAATGGAAGAGGTTCCTGAACCTGCCAAATCAAAGCTTCTCGCCATTATTTCGGAGGGAAGACTGGTTAACCAGAATGTGGTGAAGAACACACTCGACACTGCGGAAACTACAGGCAAGTCTCTTGCACAAGAGACTCTACTGAAAAGACACGCATGGCTGCGGACATCAGGATTTTAGACCTGAGACTCGGGCCTCCCTCATTAATAAACCCGTTGAGGAGACTAACACCTTCGGGAAAGCAGTGGATGAAGCGTTGGAGACAGCCAAGAAGGAGCGCAACACTATGTCTCTGCACCAAATCACACAGAAACCCTCCTCTCAGGGGGGTAATAACTCTCGGCGGTCCTTTCGAGGGCAAGCCCGTGCTGGTCAAAACTACGGCACGGGTAACTTCAACACAAATCAAACATCGGGAAGCCCCACTTACTACTCCTCAAGGGGTCAGAAATGCGGCATAGGTAGAGGCAGAGTCCCCAATCCCAGAGGAACCATAGCCTCTGGTCAGAAATGACCACCAAGTCCAGGTCCCCTCCCATGTCACCTCGGTCGGGGTGGCGATTAACATCTTTCCTCAAGGCATGGGAAGGGATAACTTCCGACCAGTGTGTCTTAAAGACGGTCGCCCACGGTTATTGCGTGGAATTTGCCCGACCTCCACAGTTCAGACCGCCGTGCTTGCAGCACCTTTCACCAGAACATCTGGCGATCCTGATCCAAGAGGTGGAAGCACTGCTGGGAAAGGACGCCACAGAAGCCATCCCTATTCTTCAGGCAAACAAGGGTATTTATTCAGTGTACTTCCTTGTACCCAAAAAGGATCTCACTATGCGTCCTGTTCTAGATCTGCGCCTAGCGAACAAGTTTATAAAAACCCAGAAGTTTTGCATGGTAACACTGCAGGAGGTGATCCCATTGCTGAAACAAGCGGACTTCATGGCAACGTTGGACATGAAAGATGCATACTTTCATATTTCAATGTTGCCAGCGCACAGGAAATATCTAAGGTTCATGATCCAGGACAGGCACTACCAATTCAAGGTACTCCCCTTCGGCATCGCCTCAGCACCAGGGGTGTTTACCAAAGTCCTGGCAGTGGCAGCAGCACAGCTGGCCAGGCTATCAGTCCCAGTTTACCCTTACCTCGACGACTGGCTTATTACAGGGTACTCATACAACGCTTGTTTTTCGAACACCCAAGAAACAGTAGATCTCCTCTTCAGCCTGGGATTTTCAATAAACGAAAAGAAATCCAGCTTAGTCCCCAGCCAAGTAAAACAATTTCTGGGAGCACTAATTCGGACGGAAGACTGTCTTGTCTTCCCCTCCAGCGAGAGGGTTCAGAACATGCTCCCTCAGATTCCTCAATATGTAGCCAGTCGGGAGGTGACGGTACGCAAGGCCATGGGTTTGCTAGGGATGATGGCATCATGTATATACTTGGTTCCCCACGCGCGGCTGCGCATGCGTCCCATGCAAGAGTGGCTCAACAGCCAGCGGTGTCAGGACAGCGGAAAATGGGACGATCCGTTAGTTGTCTCGCCAGCCCTCGTTCTCTCTGCAGTGGTGGTCAAGAGAAAACCTCTTGAAGGGGAAGACCTTCCCCACCCCTGCAGTGGAAGCCACTCTCACGACAGACGCATCTCTCACGGGGTGGAGGGCTCACCTGCTTCAGCAGACAGCGCACGCAGTGTGGTCCCCTCAAGTAGCTTCCACTGGAGCTATTAGCGGTGTTCAAAGCATTGAAAGCCTTGCAGATGCAACTGCAAGGGAAGACAGTGCTGATCCTAACCGACAGCACTACATCAATGTATTACCTGAACAAACAGGGGGACACTCACTCTCCAGGGCGATCCAAGCAGTCCCAAGACATTTGGATATGGGCTCTCAAACACAAGATGTTTTTGTTGTCCCAACATGTTCCAGGGGAACTATCTTCTGGCAGACGTACTCAGCAGAGATTTTCCTCTGCCAGAAGAATACGAAAGGTGACTGCACAAAGACATTGTGACCAACGTCTTTGCAGAATGGGGTTTCCCAGAGATCGACCTTTTCACTACTCAGGAGAGCGCCCAATGCCAAGACTACGCCTCCAGGTACCCCCAGAACCGATCCAAGGGGAACGGTCTCTGGATAACTTGGTCGGCCCCCCCACCCCCCGGACTCCCCTTTTCAACAAGATAGTGCACAAGATGCACCAGGAACCAGTTACCATGATACTGGTGGCCCCCATGTGGGCCCGCCAACCCTGGTTCGCTCACCTGATGGAAATGTCTCTCTCCCCACCAGTCAAGCTACCCTGCCATACCCACAAACTCTGAATTTAGCAGCTTGGCTCCTGGGGTCATAGAGTTTGGACGCCTGCAACTCCCTCAGAGGTTCATGGACCTACTCGGGGAAGCGAGGAAACCTAATGCATGTTATTGGTATGCCACCAAGTGGAAACGTTTTGTCATCTGGTGCAATTCCAAGGGTGTCAATCCCATCGATTGCTCACCCTCACACATTGTGCTGTAGCTAACCCACCTGTTAGACACTGGGTTAGTCTTCAACTCCCTAAAGGTTCGTCTGGCTGCTCTGTCAGCCTATACCACATCACAACAAAAGGTATCGTGGTGGAAAATACTGGTGATTAAAGCCTTTATGGAAGGGGTTAAGAGGATTTATCCTCCCATCTCTCACCCCGCCCCTGGATGGGATCTGAATGTGGTTTTGACCAGGCTCATGGGAGCTCCCTTTGAGCCTATGCATAAAGCAAGTCTGAAAGACCTGACTTATAAGCCTTCCTGGTGGCTATCACTTCTATCAGAAGGGTTAGCGAACTACAGGCTCTTTCTGTTTTAGACCCCTTTGTTACAGTCCACAAAGATAAGGTAGTTCTGCGCACACATACCAGGTTTGTGCCTAAATTCATCTCGAAGTTCCATGTGAACCAATCAATTGAACTACCCACTTTCTTCCATAACCCTACTAACATGGCCGAAAGAAGCCTTCACACACTAGACGTGCGCAGGGCAGTCATGTTTTACCTGGAAAGAACTAAACCACTAAGGAAGACTAAACAATTCTTTGTTTCAGTGGCAGCTGGTAGAGAAGGGGATCCTGTCTCTAAATCAGCTATCTCAAGGTGGATTGGCAAATGCATCACACTATGTTTCTCTCTTGCTAAGAGAGAACTGCCCTTCAAGCCTAGAGCACACTCTACTCGAGGCACTCGGGCATCCATAGCATTCATTGCAAATGTTCCTCTTGAGTCCATTTGCAAAGCGGAAACCTGGAGTTCTGTACACAACTGTACAAAACACTATTGCCTAGACACTCATTCTAGGTCTGATTCTCAGGTGGGACAAGCAGTACTAAAACATCTTTTCGAAGGGATTGTGTCCTCCGACGTATTCCTTATCTTAGATAGAAATCCTTCAGCTTTGCTGGCCTCGGAAAATTTTTTCGCCAGAGGGCGCTGCGCGTCGATGATCGCCGAGTCGATGACCCTCGACGGCCTCCGTGCCGACGTCGACGTCATCCTGCCTATAAAGGCCGCGCGCAGCGTCCGTTGCTTAGTTCCGTTTTTCCGCGCTTCGTTGTGCCTCGGAACACCGTTGCTCAGTTCTCGTCAAGATAACGTATATAATAACTACTATTTACCTCGATAATCGATGGCATCCTCCTCCGACCCGACGACCCCTCGGTCCGGTTTCAAAAAGTGCCGAGACTGCGGGAAGAAAATGTCGTTGACGGACCCTCACAGGGTCTGTTTGTGGTGTCTGGGAATCACGCACCAGAGTTCGGAGTGTGAGGAATGCCTTTCCATGACGGCGAAAGCCTTGAAGGAGCGTAGGGGGAAGCTCGAGAGAGGTAGGTCAACTTTAACTTCCTCGAAAGCTTCTTCGGTAGAGTCGAGACGTTCGTCTCCTCACCATAAAAAAACACTCTCGATCTAGATCACGAAGTGGCTCCCACCACTCGTCGACATCGAGACACTCGAAGAAGAGACGTAGGAGATCCCCTTCGTCATCTTCGTCGAGTTCTCCTGAGAGAGTTCATTGCCCCACAAAACGCAGCTCGCAAGCTGAGTGGGAGGAATTCAGGAAAAAGATGCTAAGCGTCTTCGAGAAAGCGGCCTCGTCCCCCTCGAAGACAGCTGAGGGTGATACCCCGGGTAAAAAACCCAAAAAATCTAAACGCCGCGAGTCGCAGTACCCGGCGGAAAAGTCAACCCGAAAGCGCCTCGAGCCATCGGGAGATAAAGCATCATCGACGCCATCGTCGAAAACTCCTTCGAAACAGAGGTCGGCGCCATCGACGCCGTTGTCGAAGGATTCATCGGCGCATCAGTCGATCGAGTCGACGCCGACGTCGACGCCGATATCGACGCCGGTGAAGGAAAGAACCACGGCTACTCCACAGCCAACGGTTAGACAAAAGACCTCCGACTCGACGCCGAGAACGTCGACGTCGTTCTCGAGCAAGACTCCGATCCTTTCGAGTTCTTCGAGGCCTAGTACACATTTCTCGACGCTTTTCACGGCGCCTTCGAGTACTTTCACGTCGGTGTCGACGACATCGACGTTTTCAAGGCCTGTGATGATGGCTCCTTCTGCATTGGAAATGGGGTTTATACCATTCCAAAAACCAATGTATCCCCCTTTAACCTCGATTTTTGAGGAAAGGGAGGATTCAGACCAAGATATTGATTTACAGAGGACCACATCACCAGAGCCAGAGACTTTCGCCTCTGAGGAAGGAAGATTAAAAAATCTTCAGGATGCACTTCAGGAAGCTAGTGGCTTGGACACTTCTCCTGAAGCAGAATTTATCAAACCAGACCCAGGAGAACATGCGGAGACTCCATATAGAGCTCTGATGTCTAGAATCATAGAATTTATGGGTTGGTCTGCACCTTCTCCTGCCTTTCAGCAGGATGACCTCACTGACATACTGGACAAGGGCCCACAGGAGGATCCTGTGGTTCCATTTCACTCTGCTCTACAGAGAAGGATTTTGACAAACTGGGAAACGCCAGAAATTATCCCGGCAGTAAATAAAAAACTGTCAACAAAATACAGGGTGGCTAGTTCTGACCCTGAATATTTGTCAAAACACCCTACTCCTGAGAGCTTGGTTGTACAGGCTGCAACCTCATCAGGCAGCACATCTGCATACCCCACTGCTCCGCAGGATAGGGATGACAAAAAATATGATGCCATGGCTAAGAAGGTTTTTTCTGCCTGTAGCATGGCGTTAAAGTCTATTAACGCGACCTGTACGCTCGCTAGGTTCAGCCACACCCTTTGGGAGTGCGCTTCATCAGCGGCTGACTGCCTCCAAGAAGGAGAGGAAAGGGACGCATTTTTAAACATCATCAGGGATGGTAAAGATGCGATGTGCGAGACCCTACAAACTGGCCTAGATTCTGCTGACAGTATCAGCAGGGCCATGGCGGCAAGTACCACAATCCGCAGGCATGCGTGGTTGAGGAAGTCTGGTTTTGCCTCTGACGTGCAGACCAGGCTTTTGAATATGCCCTTTGACGGTTCTACCCTCTTTGGAAAGAAGGCGGATGACAGTTTGGAGAAACTGCAAACGTCCAAGGCAGCAGCCAAGTCATTGGGAGCTGCTATCCGTCAGAATACCTTTCGTCCTTCGGGATCATCGTGGAGAGGACGGTCCTTTCGTTACTATTCCTCATATGGAAGGGGCAGGGGACGACCGGCTCAAAGAGGCCAAGGAAGATTTACCCGTGGTGGACGGGGTAGGGGAAAGAAAGCCGCACCCGCAGGAGCAGGAGCCACTTTACCTTCGGCAACTGCATCAGCCGCTTCAAAACCACTCTGAGGTCTCCCCTCACAGAACACCAGTAGGGGGCAGGTTAACTCACCATCTGACGGAATGGCAGGCTATTACGTCAGATGCTTGGGCTCTGGAGACAGTAGCCCAAGGTTACTGCCTGCCCTTCCTACATATCCCTCAGAGTCATCCACCGGGGAACAACCCTTTGAAGCTTCCAGATCCGCTCCTCTTGCAGGAGGTTTTAGACCTGCTAGAGAAAGGTGCCATAGAACTGGTACCTGTAGCGGAAAGGAACAAGGGTTGGTACTCCCCCTACTTCATAATACCGAAGAAGGACGGAGGACTGAGACCCATCTTAGACTTACGGGAATTGAACAAATTCCTCCGAAAGGACAAGTTCAAGATGGTGACTCTCTCTCAGATCCTTCAGGCCCTCCAGCTTCAGGACTGGTTGGTATCTCTAGACCTCCAGGACGCTTATTTCCATGTGCCGATCCATCCCAGGCACAGGAGATACCTGAGGTTCGCAATTGGCAGCTCTCATTATCAATTTCGAGTTCTGCCATTTGGGCTAACCTCCGCCCCGAGGGTCTTTACCAAGCTAATGTCGGTTGTGGCTGCAAGTCTAAGGAGGGAAGGGATTCATGTCTACCCTTACCTAGACGATTGGTTGATCAGAGCTGTATCTTCGGAACAGGCTCAGAGACAACTAGATTATGTTTGCCACTTCCTTCACAAGCTGGGCTTCTCCCTCAATTTAAAGAAGTCACAGATGATACCATCACAGAGACTCCAATTCATTGGAGCAGTCCTGGACACTTCCCTGGGAAAAGCCTTGCCACCAGAGGTGAGGGCTCGAGATATTCTGCAGATGGTCATCAGATTTCAGAATGCCCAATATCTCCCAGCCTACGACTTTCTGAGGTTGCTAGGCCTCATGGCATCCTGCATATTCCTCGTGCCGGAGGCTCGCCTGAGAATGAGATCCCTCCAGTGGGCACTGAGAACTCAGTGGTCACAGTTCTCAGGAAGGATGACAGATCTCCTTCGGATCCCGGTCAAAGTAGCCCGAGACCTTCAGTGGTGGGCCTGTCGGGAGAACATCCTGAAAGGAGAAATGTTTTGGCAACCATGGCCGGAGATAACAGTAGTCACGGATGCCTCACTCACGGGGTGGGGAGCTCACGCCAACGACTTGACCATCAGCGGTCGTTGGTCTCCATCGGAGTCCAGACTACATATCAACCTGTTGGAGCTGAGAGCCATCAGACTAGCGCTGAAGGCTTTTCTGCCGTCTGTACGGGGAAGAAACGTCCTAATAATGACGGACAATACAGTGGCCATGCACTACCTCAACAAAAGAGGAGGCGTAGGCTCACTACCACTGTGCAGAGAGGCGATGCAGCTCTGGTTTTGGGCAATTCAGGAAGGAATCTCTCTATCGGCAATTCACCTAGCCGGAGAGAAGAACTTGACAGCGGACGCTCTGAGCAGGCAGAGCACAGTCTCTCACGAGTGGGAGATAGCTCAGGAAGTCCTTCAAGAGATCTTCGCCCTTTGGGGAACCCCTCAAGTGGATCTGTTCGCCACCAGTATCAACAGGAAGTGCGACAGATTTTGCTCAAGGGAATTTCCCCCGAGAGGAGCTCTAGGAGATGCGTTCGTAGTGGACTGGGAGTTCCCACTTCTGTACGCGTTCCCTCCGGTCCCTGTCATTCCTCAAATGATCAGGAGGTTGAGAAGGTTTCGGAAGACCATGATCCTAATTGCCCCGGATTGGGCCAGGAGAACGTGGTACCCGGACCTTCTAGACATGTCCATCTGCCCTCCAATTCGACTGCCATACAGAGAGGATCTTCTCTCGCAGAAGGAAGGTCAGGTTCTCCATCCAGCCATCAAGACCCTCAACCTTCACGCTTGGTGTCTGAAAGGTTGAGGTACAAGGATTGGGACCTTCCGGATGATGTTATGGAGGTGTTGCTTTCGGCCAGAAGGCCGGCAACTAAAACTCTATACCGCTGCCGTTGGAACAAATTTTGCAGCTGGTGCAGAGAAAAGAATATTGAACCCTTTTCTTGTGGTACACCTATGGTGTTGTCATTCTTACTTTACCTGGCTAATTCAGGCCTACAGGTTGGCACAATTAAGGGCTATCTCGCAGCGCTATCAATCTTTAAGCGCACTGCAGAGGAGCCTTCATACTTCAAAATTCCATTGGTAATACAATACCTAAAAGGATTAACTAATGTTTATCCCCCGAAACCTTTTCAAGTTCCCTTATGGGATTTAAACCTAATTTTAAACTTCCTAAAGGGTGCCCCTTTTGAACCACTACACTCTTGTTCATTGAAGCTTCTCACCCTCAAAACTGTTTTGCTAATAGCATTGACATCTGCTAGAAGGGTTAGCGAGTTGCAAGCCTTATCGTGTAAACCTCCACATACAATCTTTTACAAGGACAAAGTTGTTCTTCAGGTGAAGCCTAACTTCCTCCCGAAGGTAGTCTCGGAGTTTCACATCACTCAGAAGATTATATTACCTTCTTTCTACCCTCCTCCTCATCCGGGGAAGGAGGAAGAGAGACTGCACAGGCTGGACCCTAAGCGAGCCTTGAGCTTCTATATCAGCAGATTGGCTAAGATCAGACAAGCAGACCAACTCTTTGTAGGTTATGCAGGACATAAGTTGGGCCTTCCAATAACAAAACAAACCATCTCCAGATGGATTATTTTAGCCATTCTGGAGTGCTACAAATTGGCAGGAAAGGAGCCTCCTCAAAATCTAAGGGCTCATTCTACCAGGGGTATCGCAACATCCTCAGCCCTTCAAAGAGGGGTGCCAATTCGAGATATATGTGCGGCTGCCACATGGTCGTCCGCACATACATTTACCAAATTCTATAGCCTGGATTCCTCCTCTAGTCAAGAAACTAGATTCGGCAAGGCTGTGTTACACTCTGTCCATTCTGGAAGGGTAACATAACTTTTATTACTCCCGCCTCCAGTCACAATACCACTGCTATGGGAGTCTATCTAAGATAAGGAATACGTCGGAGGACACAATCCCTTCGAAGAACTAGTTACTCTTACCTTGTAACGTTCTTTCGATGGGATGTTCCTCCGACGTATTCCTTATCGACCCTCCCATCCATCCCCGCAGTATGACTTCCTGTGGGTTTGCAGCCTATGCTCCTTCAAGGTGATTAGTCTAATCCAAAAACATTACTGGGGACTACAAAACGGAACTGAGCAACGGACGCTGCGCGCGGCCTTTATAGGCAGGATGACGTCGACGTCGGCACGGAGGCCGTCGAGGGTCATCGACTCGGCGATCATCGACGCGCAGCGCCCTCTGGCGAAAAAATTTTCCGAGGCCAGCAAAGCTGAAGGATTTCTATCTAAGATAAGGAATACGTCGGAGGAACATCCCATCGAAAGAACGTTACAAGGTAAGAGTAACTAGTTCTTCTCTACTGTTCCTTCTCACAACCTACCTTCAACTCCGGGTACTGCTCGCTAGTCTATGCACAGCATGTGATTCTAAACAGATTAACAAGCATCAGAAGACATGCATTACTTACCGTAATAGCACTTCTGATGATGGTATCTGCTTAGATTCACATGCACCCTCCTACCTTCCCGCTCGAGGTGGAAGGAACATAGACGTCTTACTACTTTCTCTCTTTATGTACTCACTCGCTATAGCCTTGGGCTCCCTCATGGCAGAAAAAATACAATCGGAGAGACCTCTGCGTGTGAGGGATTTTGGGTACTACACACATCACGATAGGCATAGTGTTACAGACACGCCTATGCCGATGTCCCCTTTCGGTCCCCGAAAGACCAGATGCAATACTCTGCGGTTACCACTGGATGTCAGACCATATGCACAGCATGTGAATCTAAGCAGATACAGTAATGCATGTCATTCTACCTCAATTCCACCCTCTCCCTCACCAAACAAGTCAACACATTGGCCTCCTCCACTGCGTATATCTGTAAACGTATAACTTTCCAACAATAGCTGCATCATCCTGGCTAAAGCCCTGATTCTGTCCAGGTTAGATTACTGCAACACACTTTATATAGGTTCCAACAAATTTATCACTAGAAGAATCCAAATTCTCAAACAATGCCCTTAGAGCGGCCCTTGGAATATCCAGAAGAGAGCACATTTCGGAGATTAGGCGTCAAAACAATTGGCTTTCAACTAACGATTAAATCCAGCTAAAAACTGTGTTGCTCATCCATAAATCACTGAACAATGTTAGCTTTAGATACCTGTCTAATAGATTCCACAGTAGGACCTCCACTAGACCCTCCAGATCATCTAACCTAAATTGCCTCTCTTTCCCCAGATTTAAATTATCCAAGGTAGGAGGCAGCAGCTTTCCCAGCAAAGCAGCCCAGCTTTGGAACGCCTTGCCTCTCTCACTCCGAGAAGACAAATCTTACCTGAACTTTAGATCTAACACTATCACCTGGCTTAAATCCCTAGACATGCACAACTCTCACATCCAAACATAATCTGGTTTACATCACTTCCACAAGCAATATAGCATTGCCCTCTAATGTGCCCTTTTGGAAGATTGTAATTTACTGTAATTGTTGTAATATATGCACTCATCCACTTTGCCTCCCTGTTATTATCCACCCATGTACCACACCCTGTAATTCCACAACTTAAGTCCTGCAATGTGTATTTTTGTACATTTACTGTATTTTTGCAACTTGTAACCTAATCTGTGCATCCTTTTGTAACTGCTGCACACTGGTACCTTCAGGTCTGGTGCGCAATACAAATAAATAAAAAAACACCAACAATACTTTTCAGAATATTGGAAAACAATTCTAAGTTAAGCAGTAACTTGTTAATTACTTTTTAGAGGGATAAGTAAGAGCTTGGGATACACTTTTAGAATGGCAATAAGCTATTCAAGTTGAGTAAACCCAATTGGTAGACCTATACACTTATTCAGTTTCAGGTTTACTAAAGATATACCAACTCAGTTTCTTTCGAGAAGAGTGGAACACATTGCAATGGTTAGTAAATAACTTCTTAGATTTTTCAGAGGGGCAATAAGCAACTGAAAGGTAAGTAAGAACTTAGTAACACTTTGTAACTTATTCTGTTTCAGGAATCAGTTACACACGAAGACTTTTACAAGTAAGTACTTTGCCACACCTGTTATGTTTTCTAGTCCGTGGCCTTATACTCCCCTCCCTCCCCCCCTATTTGAAGGAGGAGGACCCTGGTGGTCTGGAGGCTAACAGTAGGCATGTTTGGGATAATGCTCTGATAGGATAAAGCTCAGATGCTGGAAAGTCAGAATTCGAGAGGATTTCTCATCCAACAAGTACGTACCAACTTTAGTGTTAGTAGAAAGTGTCAGGGACATTGTAGAAGGCTCCCTAGATATGTTCCCGTGTTAGGCCTTGTCGAACGGTATGGGTAAACTCCCAAACACACAAATCACCCACTCCGCTACACAGGAGCGAAACAAGACGTTGGGTAAGTACTACCCTCAGCCACACAGAACCTCAGCAGTCAAGAAGAGCTTGCAGACTTACGCATTCACTGTTTGGGCAATTTTTCTGAAGTCCAACTAAAACCATTCAACGGAGATAGTACAAGACTCCACTCTTAGTATAAGTCTGTACCATAGTATATGGTGGTGTAGACAGAGCAGCCAGGCTTATCTTAGGAGGGAGAGAGGGCTGTGGAATCAGTGCAAAGAAATTGTAGTATGCATATGGTCCAAAGAAACACTCTGTATTGTAAAAAATAAATGGTTTATTTAAATACAAGTAGGCCCAGATACATCTTGGAGGAGCGGGGGAAATAGGTATTATCACAGATCATATAAACACATTATAAAAACACAACACTATGCTTTAAAGTACACAGAGGACCAAAGCATAGACCTTGTTCAGAAAATCTAACAGATTCTAGGGAAGTCAGACCTTATCATGCACATTTAGTATAGGCCACACCCATTCATGGGGAGTAAAAACCATTAGTTACTTTCTGTAATACAAGGGTAGTAGACCCTATTGGTTATGCAGTGACATTAAGTTAAAGAATCACAATCAACCAACACTGTTACCAGGATACCTTTTATGAATAGTGGAACACTCATTCAAGGAACAGTTTATACCTATAACTGCATTTAAGGGGTGAGTAAGACCTTTTGTGTATTATACAATTATAGTTGCCTTTCAGCTCAGTGGAACACAGTCTAAGATAAACAAGAACGCCTTACACTAATTTAGGTTGCACCAGCCAGACCAAGGTCAGCTACACGTACAGAACACTTCAAGAATGGCACACAGCTTTTCTAGGCAGGTAAAACCTAATGTTGTAATATACTATTGCAGTTTCTTTTCAGATCCGTGGAAAACATTCTGAGGTAATCAATAACTCTTTAACTTATTTTAGGATGGCACACGGCTAACTCAAGGTTAGTAAAACCTATATACTTTTAAAGGAGCCATCAGCAACTTAAAGGTTTGTATAGACTCAAGACTGTTTTAGCATCTGATTAAAACAGAACAGGGAAAGCAAAGCCTGATAACACTTTATGAATGGCTCAGTTATTCTAGGTAGGTAAATCCTAAGGCAGACTTACTCTAAACGGGCTATAGAGCACGTTGGGGGTAGCAGGACCCAGTTGGGGAACTTATACGCCTATTCTCTGAAAGAAATGGTGAAGCCAACAGCATTACTTTTGGGAAAGAGGCACAGCCAATTCACAGGTGAGTAAATGAGCCTTATATATACTTTTTACATAATGGCACAACACACATTCAAGGTAAGAACGGACGTTTGTAGCTGTTCACTCTGAGTTGCAGTTACCAACTAGCTCTTTCACAAGTAAGTACTTTTAAATACTTGTTATACTCAAGACAGATTCCATTACTTATCCAGTCCTTCCCTAGTCTATTTCATGAGTTCACTCAGAGGCAGAAGTGGGAAACCAGTGGTCTAGGTGCCAGCTGTAGGCAGTGTGAGATGGAGATCTGTTGCAAACAAGGTCAGAGTTTCTGTGGAAGACTGTTCAAACATGTATGTAGTTCATTTTAAACTTAGTAGGGGGTCCAGGGACTTCTGAGAAGACACCCTAGGAGGATTCCAGCAGTGGGCCTGGGTGAACTGGATGAGGGAACTCCCAATCACACAGCACGGAAGAAAAGTTGCAGCAGGAAGACTTCATGATCTGGAGCCAAAAACCTGGTTGATTGATTCCTTTGTCACGAAGACAGGACTTCGGAAGGAAATTTGCAGTAGGGATCAACATAGAAGTCTCCAGACAAGGGTTTATTCGTGGCTGGATAAAACTGTGGTTTTGGCACCCTTTTGAGGAGCCAGAAGAAGACTGAATATCGCTGGTCAGATTCTCGTTGTTTGCAAGGTCCAGCACTCTAATGAGGGGACTTTTAGGGCTCAAATCGTGTCTCTGGGGTTCCAGCAGGATGCAACCAAAGTTTCAGCTTGATTCGGCATGCCAAAGACTGTGCACCGCACAATGGCTCTAGGTACCATGGTATTGAGGTATTGCAGCCTGCAAGGTTGCAGCATGACGTGAGATGGCTCAAAATGCAGGTTGTCTTAAGTCTAGTGGTACTTCTATGTCCCATCCCCGTTCCTCCATACTGTATGGGCATCCCTCGCTAGGGACGGGAAAGAGAGAACCTTTTTCAACAGAAAAACTATCTTCCCCTTTAAATTTAGATGCGCGCGGGGGTGTGGACCTGGGAGAAAGCACTCCCCTGACTCTGCCCACTGGCGCCACTCCTCAGTCCTCTTTTCCGTATGGACTGGAACAGACCGCTTTCACCAGCGCTTCTGGTTAGGCCTCTGGCCTAGTAATTCCATGCGCTCTTCCCCGCAGAAGTATTTTTGTCTTCTTTTTCTTCTCTTTCAATCAGGTATCACTCTGTCCTCTGCCGACACGTTCCTCCCCGGCGCATGTCGATGGCGGGCTTCAGCAGACGTCCAACGTGCAATGGTCCCTTCCCGACGTTTGACCCTCCCACGCCCTCTGCCTCTGCTGCCTTGGCCCTAACCACGGCTGGCAAGGCTATACCGTGTGCGATGCACGTGCGCCCTCAATAACAGATTAGCCAGCTGGAGGGAGCTCTTCGGTACGTCGCCGCCAGAGGACCTAAAGACGTTCGTCAAGCAGAAGACCAGGCTCAAGGTAGGTGCACCGTTCTCCTTCGCACCCTGCAAAGGTGACTCCTTCCCCAGGAAGCGCACGTGCGGGAGGGACCTAACGGGCCTAGTACAAGCACAAGTATCGAGGCTACATAGCTGCTGCACTCCTGGGTAAGGAGGAAAAGATCCTAGAGGTGTTCAGAAAGAAAATCTACTCCAACACTTCTCTCCATCTGCGCCAGTGCAATGCGGATGCCATGCTGGCGGTGGTCAACAAGAGGCTTCGACGAGAGATCGCGGACTTCCTACCTGAACTCACTGTACAGAGTCGGGCTCGCTTCAAGGCAGGCTGGTGGAAGCCAAAATAGTGGCAGAGGATATAATGGAGTCCTCTGTGGCTCACATTGGTACATCAGGTCGTGCCATCTGGATTGCTACCGACATGAGGACGACGGCTTGGCTCAGGGCCACCAAGTTCAACCCTGATATATGGGAGAGTACTGGATCTTCCTTTCGAGGGGGGGGGGGATATGTTACATTGGGCCACGGACGAGGAACTCAATTCCCCGCCTTAGCCCCAGCCACAGGGGGTGGGAAAGTATGACACATCCATCCAGATCCATGAGCCTCCGGTGGGGGAGGGGGGGCAGGCTTGCCCTTCAGGCTCACCGCTGGTGTACAAGGTTCATGGACCCATGGAGCCTCTCCGTAGTATCCACAGGCTTCTGCCTACCTATCCCCTCCTCCTCCTCCCTGCCACTCTCACAGATTGGTACAGCAACTCTGGCGCAAATTCGCTCGCTCGTAGAGTCAGGCAGTGGAGGAAGTCCAGGCCTCTGAGCGGGTGTTTTCGCCATACACAAAAAGAACCTGGCTGGCCTGCGAGTTGTTGGACCTTTCCACCATGAATCTTTCCCTTCCTCTCCAAAAGTTAAAGATGGTTACCCCACTGCTAATAGCAAAGACATTGTGTGCGGGAGACTGGATGTGCTCCTTGGATCTGAAGGATGCCTACCTACATGTCCCTATCTGGCAACCCCATCAGTCCTTTCTGAGGTTCAGGATCATGGGATTTCATTTCCAATACAAGGTTCTACCCTTGGGCCTGAATTTGGCCCCCATAGTCTTTACAAGACTGGTGGAACGCTGTTGCAGCCCTACTCCGGGTGCAGGGGCATCGTGTCTACCCATATCTAGGCTGGCTAGTCAGGGCAAGGTCTCTGGAGGCAGTCCATCACACTGCCTCCGCCCACATGAATCGCTACAGGAGCTGGGATTTTCCATCAATCTCAAGAAGTCTCAGTTGGCGCACACAGAGAGTCTAACCTTCCTAGGCCTATGTGGAATACGAGCTCACAGGGGATTTTCCCCTCATCGGACAAGATTGCAGCCATCAAAAGGGCCACGGGGCATTTTCTCAGGAGAGCAGTGACCTCTGCATGGTGGTACCAACACCTCTTGGGCATCATGGCAGCGTGTCTCCTAGCAGTGCCGGATACGAGGCTCAAAATGATGAGATAGCAGTTGCACTTCGCAGCCTCCTTGAGTCAGGAGAGGGGTTGCCAGGCGGAGCAGGTCAGCATCCCACATCTCCACCAGGACCTAGTCTGGCGGAGCATAGACAACAACCTGCGGATAGGCAGGCCCTAACACCAACCTGCACCTCAGGTCACCATCACCACATACTCCTCCCTAGAGGGCTTGGGAGCTACCTTGCGCAGCCACCATGTCCATAGGGTATGGTCCCGTCTGGAGCAGGCTGCCCACATTAACTGGCTCGAGTTGATGGCCTTCTGGCTAGCTCTCAAAGCCTTCCTCCCGATCAGTGGCAAGGCGATCTTCATGCTCCAGGCGAAGCCGCAGCGAAGTGGGAACAAGTGTGGAGCGATCTGTCTGCAGTTGGGGAGTGTTTCCAGCTACTCCCCAACTGCCCTGGGCCATTCCATCTAGGCCCCCAGACCACCTGCGAACCATCCGCCGGCCGCCACTAGGAGCAGCTTCTCATTGCCCCCCAACAGAACACTTTTGCTGCTTCTTCTCAGACACTCAAAAGTCAGAAACGCTCTTCCACTTACTAATGGAATGCAAAAAACTTTCCAAACAAAGATCTAGATTTGGTACCTACTATAAGATCAAAGAACAGAAGAGAGATGGATGGAGATGCTCAACGGCAGATCACATAAACTCATCCTCACAATATGCCAATTTCTACAAGAAAGTCTGAGCAAACTCACAATGAGTTAAAAAGAAACCTGGGATAAACTGGAGACAAATGAAAAGTTTAAAAAATATGAAAATATAACATTATCGAAAAAGAAAAAAAAAACACCCCACTGCTGCCCCCGATGATCCTCTTCCCACCTCTCTCATTCCCAAAGTCTACCCGTGTTAGGCAGAATCCTGTGCAGTTCCCTTAGGGAGAACTACAGAAGATTAAGACTACAGGTGAGAGCAATAAATCCCCTTTGGTATCAGTCTGTACCACAAAGATTTAGTTGGTAGCTGTGGCTGAGCAGTCAGACTTATCTCAAGAGGGAGATGAGCAGTATTCAGGGTTTACACAATAGGCCTACAGTACTATGGCACAAGGAAACACTGACCAAAACTTTGCATTAAAAAGTAGATATATATTTATTTTATACACTTCTAGTAAAACACATTTATCACAGTCATCAAGCAAGTTAAATTAAGTCAAAGGAAAAATATACACACTCCCAAGTTAAATTGTAGACCAAGTGAACCAGAGTGAAAACTGAGCAAAACGGCACAGTGAAAACCACATGCAAGGGATACTCTAAATCAATTCCTCACAAGGGAGGGAAATCACAAGTTATATAGAAATAGTTTCTTACACACCCTAGCAACACTTCCCATAAGTTTGTGAACCAGTTTAAGTTAGACAGTGCATCAGTAGAGGCAATACTTAAATGAAAATTGAGCAAAATGGCATTTGACAAGGTTTAGAAAGGGGAAGAAAAGGGTAGTTATAAGAGGTAGGTGCACCAACACAGTCCTAAGTGAGAATTAATCTAAAGAAGGCACTTCTAACACATGTAACCAGAGTCAGTAGGCCTGTGCCAGAGTCAGTGGTACAGGGCAAGGGCCTAGGAGCAAAATGTTCTTGTAGCTGCAGTCAAGTCTTTGGTTAACGATTTTGAAAAGGTGGATGCAGAAGTTGAAAAGACAATGTTAAGAGAGAGGGGCAGCCGACCCAACAGGTAGGTAAAGGATTTAAAACACCTTTAGTGCTACTGCGAAGAAAGGGCTGCCTGGTGGAACAATGTACCTTTAAATGAAGAAGTGGCTCCTGCGTCGGCGGTTGTTCCTGGTAGTTCCTGCAGTTCGGGTGATCCAGCAGAGGAAGAGAAGTTCTCGTCGTGGAGGAAGGTTCGAGTTACTGCACTACCCAGGGATGAAACCAGCCGCGGTGCTGCCCGACGAATAAAATGTACGCTCTTTTAAATCGCGGTCCAGGTGGACTGGTGCCTGGCTATCCGGCCTCCGAGTACAGGGTACGGGAGATTCGACCAAGGCAGGTCCGGGAAGGCGATTGTAAACTGGTTGGCCCCACCAGCTCAAGGGAAGAAGGCTCTTGCAGATGAAGATCTTCTCTCGTCGTGTGGAGAAATGTGGTGAGACGCTGCAGCAGGGCTTCACCGGTGGTTCAGTCATTGCAGATGTCTGTCTTCTCTCCTCTTTGGCTTCTTAGTTCCAGTGGCGACGTCTTGCTCTTCCGGTCCTCGGGACCCTGCTTTTATGCAAAAAGATCCCCATTCATACAGCCTAGCTGTCACTCACACAGTGGAGTGGTCATCTTGGCGGGAGACCCTACAGCCTATCAGGATAGAGTGCGACATGGGTTGCTGAGGCAACCCTGTCCAGGGGTCCTTCCCCCCCCCCCCCCCTACAATGGACCCACCCCATACTCAGTGGCGCTGAAAGGAGGGCTTCTCGGCAGAAGCCCGCCAAAAGGACGAACAAAGGATCCCTGACCTGGGTTAGGAGTTTAGAGAAAGACACGAGAAAGAAGTTTTATTAAAGTTCTGACAAAACCTACCGGAGTCAAGTTAATATTAAAATGCAACGGCGGTATGTTAGAGGCTGTCAGAAAAAGTGGTAGCCTCGAACAATGGGAAAATCCCATAGGAAAATATTTGCGGTTGAATATTTATGGTAGTAACCGCTGGCACCAGCCAGAAACTTTTGAGAGAGGGACTGTACGGTACCCTCTCGGAAATTAACATAAGGGATAAACTATTAACCCTTTCCAGTACCTCCATAGTAACATGGGTTGTACTGGTGTAGTTCATAGAAATTGGCTAGTAAAGTCAATTGGGACTTTACATGCCCTGGGAGACAGTAGTCAGTCCCAGGGTATGGAGTCTATGTTTGGGGGTCGCTACGAAACCCCTGTGTCACTGCACTGAGGGTGCTTTGTAACACATGTGAATAAAGATGGTTCCTATGGGGTTGAGAAAATCCCATAGACATTAAACACAAATATAGCCTAGAACACACATAGCAAAAATGCCTAAGAGTGGAAAAAAAGTGTCTCACTCTTAGCGGGCAAAAAGAAACAAACCCTTCAAATCCAGCAAAGCTGCTGGGGGACTCTCTAGGTAAGGGAATTTAGCCATAAAATGAGAATTCTCCCCAACAACCCGCTCCTGGTACCTTTCCTTACCTCCTTTTTCAACATTTGCCTTGCTACTTCTACATTTCCCTCTGCCTTCAAATATGCAATCATCATCCCTATCTTGAAGAAACCCACTGCAAACCCTCTTCTTGTATCAAACTTTCACCCCATATCTCTCTTGCCCTTTCTATCCAAGCTCCTCGAGTGCCTTTTTCTACTCTCAAATCTCTGCACATGTCTCTGACCTGTCTATTCTCCCTCCCACTCAATCTGGGTTCTGTCCCCGCCACTCCACTGAAACAGCTCTTACGTCCGTTCTTAACGCTCTACTCACCACCCGCTACTCAAAACACTCTTCTGTCCTCATTCTCCTCGACCTATCTGCTGCCTTCGACACAGTAGATCACTCTTTGCTACTTGACTCTCTCTCTTACTTTGGCTTCCGTGGTTCTGTTCTTGCCTGGTTCACATCCTATCTATCCAACCGCACCTTTGCCGTCTCTGGGGCGGTAGCACCTCTCATTCCTTTCCTCTCACCCACAGCGTTCCCCAAGTCTCTGTTCTTGGTCCTTTTCTTTTCTCTATGTATACCTCCCTTCTTGCTCTTATCATCTCATCCTTTGGAGTCTCACACCACTTCTGTGCTGAAGACACTCAGCTGTTTCTTTCTCATCATTCACCACCGACATCCATCACACACTCTCATCCTGTCTCACTACCATCAAGTACTGGATAACCTTGCACTTTCTTACTCTGAATGCTGAAAAGAGTTCTATTTTTTCCTGTTAATGTCCTTCCACCACCATCTCCTCCTCCTTCCATTTCCTTTCCTCCCTCCTACCTTCCCATCTCCCCTTCTGCCTGCAATCTCGGTCTCCACTTTGGCCCCAATCTTTCCTTTGCTCATCACCTCTTACTTCCCGTGCCTGCCAATTTCATCTCTTCAATATATGCAAAATTCGCCCTTTCCTTACTTTCCACACCACAAAACCTCTAGTATCTTCCTTAATCTTTTCTCGACTTTTCTACTTCTCTTCTTTGGTCTTCCTTCCTCACGTCTTGCTCCTCTCAAAATCAATCTATCATTCTTCCATCCGTTCTGTCTTCTTTCCCATCCAGACTCAATCTCCCCATCCCTTGCCTCACTGGGATAGCTTTCTTTTCACTCTCAACTCAAATACAACTTCCTTTGTCTTGTCTTCAAATATCTCCACGGTCTTGCCGCTAACTATCTTGCATCTCTCCTCTCCCTTCAATTCTCCTTCTCGTTCTCTTCGCTCTGCTGATCACTTTCTACTTACTGTCCCACGCGCTCCTTGTGCACAATCCCATTTTCGATCCTTCCAACTTCTTGCTTCTCTTCACTGGTACCTTCTCCCTCTCTCTCCGATCCATCACTTCTTATTCCTCGTTCCGCTCTTCTTTAAAAGCGCACCTACTTCAATCGTATGTTTAATTGTTACTGGCTGATTCTTAACATCAATTTACATGGGAAGGGAGACAAAACCTTTATTCACCAGAAAAAATCTTCTTTCCCTTTAAATTTAGAGGTGCTCGTGAGGGCGGCCCTGGGAGCATCGCCTGTCCTGACTCCGCCCTCCGGTGCCACACCTCAGTCCCCTTTTCCGCATCGATGGAACGGGCTGAATTCACCAGCGCTCCTCGGTTCGGCTTTGGCTATGTAATTCCACGTGCGGATACTTCTTCTCTTTTGTGTCTTTTTATCATTCAGGTACTCGATGCTCAGGTCGTCATGCTCCTCCCCGGCGCATGTCGACTTCCACACGGTTCATCAGGTGTCCATCCTGCGACTGGCTCTTTCCAACTTGAGACCCCACGCCCTCTGGCTACGTTGACTTGGCCCAGCCCATGGTTGGCAAGCTTGTACAGTGTGCAACGCCCTGTCATCATGGTCTCTGAAGAACAGACTGGCCAGGTGGAGGGAGCTCTTCCAGAAGTCTCCCCAGAGGACCTCAAGGACTTCGTGAAACATTGATCCAGGCCCCAGATAGGGCCTCTGTTTTCCATCGCACCCAGCAAGGGAGACTCCGTCCCAAGGACTCGCCCGCGCGGGAGTGACAGTTCAGGTTCTCGTGTCAGCACGTGCACCGAGGCTGCTCCAGCTACAGGCCAAGGGAATCCTCGGATCCTCCCGGTGACAGTGTTGAGGGACCGGAAGGTTCTTGTACCAGGTCTTCACCCGAGGTGCTCCGCCCTTGTACCTGCATTATGTCCGAGGGCCCATGCCCCAATACCGGCGATACGTCCGAGGGGGGCGCATAAACGCAGCTCTACCGGCCTCCGGGCCGATTGTGTCGCACCTACCGGGTCTAGGCCCGAGGAGCAGGGTAGGCTTTGTGATCCACACTCAAGAGTCGTGGAGCAGGCTGGGCCCAGCGAGCCGAGCAACACAACGCAGGCATGTGGCAGGCAGCTCGACAAAATAGGTGCTGTGCCAGACATCAACACCCTTCCGGCGCCATTCCAGGAGTTTGGCGAGGGAGTGTGTCAAGGTGAGATTGGCCTCAACCAGGTACGTGGCCTACAGCCTATCTTTCATTTGGGCAGGGCAGGTTCCCGCTGCGTCCGTATGGGCAGAGTTTGCAGCGGCTCCAGCAGCCTCCCGCTACCCAGTCTATATCCCCTATTGCTCCTCCGGCCTGTGAAGACCGGTTCTTTGGGTGGTTCCTCGGCTCATGAAGTCCCCTCGGATGGGGGTTATCCTCAGGGCTGCCATCAGGGACGTGCTCCCTCCAATGCTTACGGCACCTCAAGTTCCTCCGCCGGCGCCCCTGGCCCCAGCGCAGCCGCTGCCTCTGGCCTCCCAGCAGATTTCTCGGGCGGTTCCGTACCAACCTCCTCCACAGGCTCCGGTCCCGGTACCCCAGCTGCTGGCTCCTGCTACTCCCCCACCGATGCAGGATCCTCCTGACCCACAGGATATGGATGAGGAGGACCCAGACACTCCCTCCTCAGCCAATGACTTCCACAAACGTCTTGCAGGGCTGGCAGAGTACCTGGGTCTACCTCAACCAGAGGTCGAGCAGCCGGCAGAGGGGTTCCTAGCTGAAGTCCTCAAGCAACGCCACTCTGCCAAAATGGGAATTCCACTGCAGACCGATGTAATCTCCCTGGCCGAAAAAGGGTTGGCTCAAGCCCCACTCTGTCCAGCCGGTCAATCGATGCCTGAACGCCAAGTACAGGCAGTTGGGGGAGGATACACTCTTGCTATCGGCCCATCCTCAGCCACACTCCTCAGTGATCACTGCAGCATCACTATACTCCAAGCCGCAGTCGTCCTCAGCCACCTCCTCTGTGACACTGCTAGGCAAGGAGGAGAAGATCTTGGAGGCTTACGGGAAGAAGCTGTATTCCAACTCGTCCTTGCATCTTTGTCAGGCCAACGCCGATGCCATGCTGGCTGCCGCTAACCAGAGGTTATGGCGGGAAATTGCGGACTTTCTCCCGGAACTCCCTACACAGAGCCAGTCACATTTCAAGGCAGGACTGGCTGAGGCCAAGATGGTGGTGCAGGACCTCATGGAGTCCACCGTGGCCCATATTGACACCTCTGGCCGTGCCATCTGTATCGCCACGGACACGAGAAGGACAGCCTGGCTCCGTGCAACGAATTTCAACCCAGATGTCCAGGAATGCATATTGGACTTGCCGCTCGAGTGGGGGGGGGGGGGGCTCTTTCTCTTCACCACAGACGAGGAGCTGGACAAAAAGAAAAACAGCTCACAAACGGCCAAGTCTTCATCCATCCTGACAAAGACTACACCCAAATCGTACACCCAGTCACAGCAGCGCTCCGACAGGGGCCGTACGTAAGGAGGGTTCTGCAGCTTCCAGGAACGTAGGTCCAGGCAGCCTGACCGCTTGCCGACTACAAAACGGCGCAAGCAACAAAAAGGGGTGGGGTGTAAGGGCTTTTTCCAGTACCCCTCTTCCGCAACAGCCTCTGAGAGAAAGAAGGCATGACATGCCCCTCCGGGTCCACATGTCTCCAGTGGGGGGCAGGCTTGCTCTCCATTCACATTTCTGGTGCCAGAATTTCGCGGACCCCTGGATTCTCTCCGTAGTATCCACGGGGTACCGCCTACCCATCCCAGCCTCTCCTCCCTACTCCCCTCCACTCCCTCAAGTTGGGACAGCAACTCTTCTGATGGAGATCCGGTCGCTTGTAGAGAGCCATGCCGTGGAGGAAGTCCCAGCGAGGCTTGGGCTTTTTACTCCAGGATTTTCGCCATTCAGAAAAAGAACCAGGCGGGCCTGAGAGTTGTGCTGGACCTTTTCAACCTCTCCTTACCTCTACAAAAATTCAAGATGCAAGACTGAATGTGCTCCCTGGATCTGAAGGACGTGTACCTACATGTCTCGATTTGGCAGCCCCATCGTTTTTTCCTCTGCTTCAGGATCATGGGCTACCATTTCCAATACAAGGTCCTTCCTTTTGGCCTCAACTCGGCCCCCAGGGTCTTTACCAGACTCGGGAATGCTGTGGCTGCCCTCCTCCGATGGCAGGGCCTCCACATGTACCCATACCCCAACGACTGGCTCGTCGGGCTACATCTCCGGAAGTGGTTCACCACTCTTCCCATGCCCTTATGAACACCCTGCTCGATCTGGGCTTTTCGCTCAATCTCAAGGAGTCGCAGCTGCATCCCATGCAGATGCTAATATTCTTGGGCCTCATCTTGGACATGTGCTTCGAGGGGGTGTTTCCATGGGAGGACAGGATCTCGGCCATCAGGAGGGCCACCACGAACTTCCTCAGCACAGAGGTGACCTGGGCCTGGTGGTACCAGCATCTCCTGGGTCTCTTGGCGGCGGTCCTATTAGCGGTCCCATACACGAGACTGAGGATGAGGAGGATTCAGCTGCACTTCACGGCCTCATGGAACCAGGAGCGGGGCTCTCAATCCGAGATGATCAACGTTCCACCATCTCTGCGCCCGGACCTCACATGGTGGTCCAGGGTCTGCAACCTACGGATGGGGAAGCCCTTCCGGCCTCCCACCCCGCAGGTCACCATCACCACGGACTCCTCGCTCGATGGCTGGGGAGCCACCCTGGACGATCTCTCGGTCCACGACACCTGGACTCGACAGGAGCAGGAATACCACATCAATTGGTTGGAGCTGAACACCATCTGGCTAGCGCTTGGAGCATTCCTTCCACTTCTCAGGGGTAGGGTTGTCCTCATCCAGGCAGACAACTCGACCAGCATGTACTATGCCAACAAGGATGGAGACACCAGATCCCCTCCACTGTGCAGACTGGCAATCGGCATGTGTGGGTGGGCCCTGGAAAACGACATCTACCTCACGGCAGTCCACCTTCCGTGGGAATCTAACCTGGAGGCGGACAGGCTCAGCAGGTTGGGAGCGGACAATTACGAGTGGCAGCTAAACAACCTTGTTACTCAGGAGCTCTTCAATAGATGGGATCTCCCCCGGGTGAATCTCTTTGCCACCTGGCACAAAAAGACTTGCCCTCAGTTTGCCTCCTGGCTGGGACAGGGCCCCGGCTCCCTGGGCGACGCATTTCTGATTCAGTGGAGCGGCATGTCCGCATACGCCTTCACGCCCACTCCGCTGATTCACAGGGTGATTTGCAAAATCAAGGAGTCTCGCCAACTCAACATCATTCTAATAGCTCCAGGCCAGGCCATGGATCTCGGAGCCGCTCAGCCTCTGAGATGCCACCGATTAACCTTCTGACGGGCCCAGCACATCTTCTGATGCAGCAGGGTGGGGGGGGCAGGGTCATCCACCCGTGCCACAGAAAATAGCCCTCACAGCATGGTTCCTGAGCAGGTAACGCTAAGGCACCTCAGTCTCTCCCAGGCAAATCTGGGAACCATACAGGGTGCAAGGAGCAAGGCTACCAGGGCCCAGTATAAATGTAAATGGACCAGGTTCTGCCACTGGGCAGACTCCAAGGAAATGGACACCCTGGCATGTACTTTGGACCACATGCTCTCCTTCTCGGCGCACCTCGCCCACTGGGGCGTGCAGGTGGACACCTGCTGCATTTACCTTGCCATCAGGGTTTACAGGAACCCGGAGGAAGGGGTTTTCTCCTCCTCCAATCCGATAGTCAAGAGACATCCGGCGGGGCTCGCAAGGCTCTACCCGCCAATCAAGTTCACACCCAGTGTGGGACCTGAACATAGTCTTGGGTGCCCTTGCCGGGCGCATAAACCGTTTGAGCCAATGACGTCCGTGGATATCAGGCTGGTCACCATCAAGACGGCCTTACTAGTCTCCCTCACATCGGCTCGCTAAGGCCTCCAAATCCCGCTGGATGGTCTCGGCCATCAAAGAAGCGTACGAGGGCCAGCACAAGCTGCTTCCGGTCAACGTGCACTCCCACGGAATCGTGGCCAAGGCAACGTCCATCGCATTCCAGCGCCATGTCCCTTGGCAAATCATAAGCAGGGCGGCCACTTGGGCCACTCCCTCGGCTTTCTGCAAGCATTAGGATGCCGGTTCTAGATCCGATGCTGACAGTTCTCAGCAACCTATTTGCTCAATGTGGGTCTCCTCTCCACCCTGTGGCTACATTCAGTTGTAATCGCCCATGCAGCATGAAGGAAAGGGGATGGGACGTAAGAGTAATTGTAAGTTACCCTTTCTCCTTTCCTCCATACAGCCCACCATCCTCCCCGCTAATAATACTGGTGTCATTAGGCAATGTTAAATCTGTTGTCGAAGTGTCATTGGGGTTGAGGTGTGGTGCTTGAGGGCGGAGTCAGGGCAGCGCATGCTCCCAGGGCTGCATCCCTGCATGCCTCTAAATTTAAAGGGGAGATGTTTTTTTTCTGGTGAAAAAGGTTCCGTCTCCCGTTCCTTGGAAAGGGATGCCCATGCAGTATGGAGGAAAGGGGACTAGTCACTACGGTGAGTAACTTATAATTTTTGAGTACAGCAAATTGTTCTCTGTAAAGCACTTTGGTTAAAAGCGCTATATAAATCACAATAAATACAAATAAAAAATACAATTCAGACGGACAGCTCCACCAGTATGTATTACATCAACAAGCAGGGTGGCACCACGTCTCCTCCCCTCTGCACTCTGGCAGTCAACATTTGGGAGTGGGCTCTGGTAAACATGCACATGGCAGCAATGCACCTCCTGGGGGAGTCCAATCTACAGGCGGATAGGCTCACCAGGCTGGGAGAGGACAACTACAAATGGCAGTTGGACGAACTGGTCCTTCAGGGGATCTTCAACAGGTGGGGGTCATCCTCAGGTGGATCTCTTTGCCACCTGGACCAGCAGGAGGTGCCCCCAGTTCGTGTCCCAACAGGCACAGGGCAGGGGCTTTCTGGGCGAGTGATGCAGATCCAGTGGGACAACATAAACACATATGCCTTCCCTTCTACTCCCCTGGGCCACAGGGTAATCTGATCAACGAGGCCTGGCAACCCCGTATCATTCTGATAGCTCTGTGGTATCCGCAATTCCATGGTTCTCTGAACTACTCAGCCTGTCGGATCAGGCCCGGGTGCACCTTCCGTTGGGCCCAGCACAACTACTCTCTCAGCAGGGAGGCACCGTCATCCACCTGGCCCCCCAGAGGTTAGCCCTCACAGCGTGGTTCCTGAACAAGTCACACTAAGGCATCTGCATCTGTCACAAGCTAACCTAGACTTCTCCAGCATTGGATCTTTCATAGATTCAGATGCTTGAATATTCCCCGTCGTCAGACTGGGAAGGAATTCTCGGTGATAAATTAAATAATAATAATAATTTTTTTTAAAAATATATATATATATTTCTGAGGCTTGTGGAATCTGCTTAGATCACATGCTGTGCATAGGCCGACATCTAGTGGAAGCTGCGGAGTATTACAGTTTGTTTTTCGAAGTCTAAAAATGGGCGTCGACACAGGGCGTGCCAGTAATACTATCCCTAGTGTGACGTCCACTGTACCCATGATCCCTCACGCGTCTAGGATCCCCAGATTGTTTTTTTCCGCCATTCTGGTCGGAAGCACTTCATCGGAGTTCCCTGGCTTTGCCATATTTTCACTAAAAATAATTATAATTTGCCCCGTTTTGTCAACCTTCGTCGATCAACATCTCGACGCCGAACCGGGGAGGAGATCAACGTCGAATACCGACGGATTGGGCCTTGAGGCTTCCGCCTCGGCTCGGGCCTGGGCCGCTGGCCTCGGCCCTACAAGTAGGGAGAGTGGGGGGTGGTACACTTCCACACTCGGCTATATAGATATATATATATAGACACCTTATTACCTTCACACACTTGCCCGCTGCCCACAGGCGCGTATGGAGGGTACGCCCTTTCAGTTTTGCCCCAAGTGTAACAAAAAATACCCTTGGGTAGATAAGCACGCTACGTGCAATCTTTGCCTACCCAGAGACCACCCCGAGGCGGGTTGCAGGGCCTGTAGTAGGTTTAAGCCCAAAACTCTCAAGGACCGCTCCACCAAGCGTTGGGCCCACCACGCCAAGCTAGCAGCTATGGAGGCGGAGGGTACCTTCAGCGACGGCAGCGACGCCGAACTTTCGGACGGCGAGGGCACCAAGGCGTCGAAAGACAGCCGAACGCACGTCCCCGGCCTCGGAAGGTCGTCCGTCCCGGCGACTATGGGGAAGTCCCCCGGCGACAAAAGCGTTACACATACACACGCTAAACACAAAAAATCCACCCGAGATTCGACGTCGTCGAAACCTCGGAAAGAGGCACAGAAGGAGCGGTCCGAAAGAACGTCCTCTGGGCGGTCCCGGTCGAGGTCGCCGCACGACGTCAGGCAAGCCTCCACACTTGCACATAGTGCCTCGACCATTAACATCACGGAAGATCATTCGTCCGGAGACGAACACGACTTCCATCCCCAGCCTGCACCCCAAGAAAAGGGTACATCACTTGGGAGTAAAGAGGGCCCAGTTTCGAAGGCTACTTCGAAAGACAGGGATTCCACCTCCGATCCTCGACGCCAGGCGTCGAAAGATAAGGGAAAGGGTAAACACACTTCCACCCACGGGGAAGGGGGTAAACAGCAAAGGAAACAACCCACAACAAAAGAACTGACTTCCCCGTCCAAGTCTTCTCAGGGCCAGTCCATAGAAAGTCCCAGCAAGGTCACCCCAAGCTCCAAACTCTGGTCATGCGACGACATTGACAGAGTAATGTCAAGGATGTCTTCCTTGGCGAATTTCTTCGAAAGACACCCTGAACAACTCCTAGCTTTAAACCCTCAGGAAGATTCCCCCTCAGGGTCAAGGGACCCTATCCCTCCAAATAAGAGAGCCCGGGTCGAGACACCATTAAGGCCTTTAGACCCCATCGAGGCCCAGCCCTTTTCTTAGCTCTTCCCTACAGACCAAGGCAACTCGTCCCTTATAGAGGGTCAGGAAATTGACATGTCAGAAGATCTCGCAGGATCAGATTATTACGGGGAAGACGAAGACGAGGATGAGCCAGAAAATAGCCCAGATATTTTCCGAATGGACTCACCAGTCGAAAGGGAAGCGCCAGTGTCTGATTCCCCAATAGATAATCAGCCCCTCCTGAATGAACTGCTCTTTCGGGCAGCTAACCACTTCCACATAGACACACAAGGTGTCCAGGAAGAAAGGGACTTTGCGGAAGAACTAATAGGGGAAAGGAAGCCAGTAGCCCAGACCATTCCCATCCTGAAATCTATTCAACGCAGAATAGCACCATCCCTTGTCAACCCAAACCTGACAAGACCTGTGAACCCGAGGGTGGAGAAGCTGTTTAAAGCAGCCCAGTCGGACCCCCTATATATTAGAGGTCAACTTAAGCCAGACTCTCTAGTAGTAACCAACACCCGCAAAAGAGCTGGTACACCATTATCTTCCTCTGAGGCTCCCCCCGACAAAGAAAGTAAAAAACTTTATGGTTTTGGCAGAAAAGTAGCTTCCACGGCAGCCTACCAAGCCAGGATCGCGAATTCCACCACACTGTTGGCTAGCTACAACTGTCATCAGTGGGAAGAAGTGGCAGCACTAATAGATTCTGCTCCCGAACCCCTTAAGAGCCAGCTAGCTCGCATTTGTGCAGAAGGAAGAAACGTCTCAGGCTGCACTTTAAAAGCAACTCTGGACGCCGCAGACAATGCGGGTAGACTTATAGCAGAGGGGACTGTCATCAAAAGACATGCTTGGTTGAGGCAGTCGGGATTCAAAGCAGAAACACAAGCTGCACTCTTAGACAAACCAGTGGAAAGTGATCTCCTGTTTGGGAAGGCAGTCGAGGACGCTCTAAAAAACGCTAAGGAAGAATTCGACACCCTCAAATCCCTTGGCCAGTTAACTACCAAACCACCTAACCAAAGAGGGAACGGCAATTTTCGTCGCCCCCGCGGCCAAAATTCCAATAGAGGAAATAGCTACTCCCACACCCAGGGTACACAGTGGAACACCAACTCACAACAGTCTACCCAGGGGTATGGTAGGGCTAGTAGGAGAGGACGTGGTAGAGGCAGAGGCAGCCCCAGTAGAGGAGGAGGCACGCCTCCACCAAAGCAGTGACGCTCAGTTCAGGGTCCCTTCCCACGCAACCCCAGTAGGGGGACGAATATCCAGCTTCACCCAGGCATGGGAAGGGATAACATCCGACAGATGGGTGCTGTCAACGGTATCCAATGGTTACTGTATAGAACTACTGCAACGTCCCCTAAACCATCCTCCAAGACAAAAAGTCCACTCTTTGCAACATCAGAAGATCCTCCTCGAGGAGATCGCCATTCTGCTAGAAAAGGACGCGATAGAACTCGTCCCGGGACACCAGGTAAACAAGGGTATCTATTCAACTTACTTCCTTGTGCCAAAGAAAGATTTAACAATGCGCCCAGTTTTGGACTTACGGCCTGCCAACAAGTATGTCAAGCCCCAAAAATTCCGTATGACCACGCTACAAGAGGTAATCCCACTCCTAAAAAAGGGGGATTACATGGCAACCTTGGATATGAAAGATGCCTATTTTCATATTTCCATGCTCCCGGCGCACAGAAAATACTTGCGCTTCAAGGTGGACAGTCGCCACTACCAATTCAAGGTACTGCCCTTCGGGATAGCTTCAGCACCAAGGGTATTCACCAAGGTACTGGCGGTGGCAGCTGCACACCTACGCAGGGAGGCAATCCCAGTGTACCCTTATCTGGACGACTGGCTCATAACGGGGGAAACCCCAGGAATCTGCAGGTCAAACATTCAGAGGACTATCGACCTCCTCCACGAATTAGGCTTCTCCATCAACGAGAAAAAGTCAAATCTGGTGCCAAGCACCTCAAAACAGTTTCTAGGAGCTATCCTAGATACTCAGAAAGGATTGACCTTCCCTTCGGAAGAAAGAATTCGGAATATACTTCTGCAAATTCCGCATTATCAGTCGGGTCAACAGATAACAGTACGCAAAGCTATGCGGTTATTGGGCATGATGGCGTCATGCATTTACCTGGTCCAACACGCGCGTCTGCGCATGCGTCCCATGCAGGAATGGTTAGCGAAACAGTGGTCTCAGGCAAGTGGTCAGTGGGACGATCTAGTGGTCGTTTCGCCAACACTCGTACAGAACCTACACTGGTGGACAAGAGAGAATCTCGCAAAGGGGAAACCCTTTTACGATCCCGAAGTACAGGCAGTGGTGACTACAGATGCATGCCTGACGGGGTGGGGAGCTCACCATCTCCACCACACAGCTCAGGGTCTCTGGTCTCACTCAGTAGCCAAGAACCACATCAATCTGCTAGAGCTTCTGGCAGTATTCCGAGCGCTGCAGGCGTTCGAGCCCCATCTACTGAACTTGTCGGTGCAGATCAGGACGGACAGCACGACAGCCATGTTCTATCTGAACAAACAAGGAGGGACTCGTTCGCCAAATCTGTCCAAGCTTGCCCAGAAAATATGGATATGGGCACTCAGACGGAACATCTTCCTGTCATCGCAACATGTTCCAGGGGAGCTCAATTCCCTAGCGGATGCTCTAAGCAGAGACTCCCTCCCAGAAGAACACGAATGGGTCCTTCACAGAGACGTAGTAGAAGATCTCTTCTCTCAGTGGGGTTTCCCCACTATAGACCTATTCGCCACAAGCGAAAACAAACAATGTCCAGGATTCGCATCCAGGTTCCCCCAACCGGACTCCCAGGGGAATGCCCTGTGGATGAACTGGTCAGGGATGTTTGCGTACGCTTTTCCACCAACTCCTCTCATCAGGAAGGTGGTGTACAAGATGAACAAGGAATCGATGACGCTCATCCTAGTTGCTCCCATGTGGGCCAGACAACCATGGTTTCCACACCTACGCAGGATGGCGGTGTGCGAGCCCATCAGACTCCCAGCCTGGTACAACCTTCTATCCCAGCAACAAGGTCAAACAGTGCATCAGGAACCCAACTCTATGAACCTAGCAGCATGGCTCCTGAAGTCATAGAGTTTGGACATCTCAAATTACCACAGAGGTGTATGGACATTCTGAAGGAGTCCAGGAAACCAAATACAAGGCACTGTTACTTTGACAAGTGGAAAAGATTCGTTATCTGGTGCCAGAATAAACAAATCAACCCAGTTGATTGCACTCCTTCCAACGTTGTAACATACATGCTCCACCTGCTGGATGCAGGGTTGGTTTTTAACTCTCTGAAGGTACACCTGGCAGCCCTCTCGGCTTACACCACATCCCATAACAAGGTCTCGTGGTGGAAAGTACCAGTGGTTAAAGCCTTCATGGAAGGAGTAAAGAGACTTCACCCTCCTATTTCGAACCCACCGCCAGGATGGGACCTCAACGTGGTGCTATCTAAGCTCATGGGACCCCCCTTCGAGCCCATGCATAAAAGTAGTCTCAAACACCTGACTTATAAAACGGCCTTCTTAGTAGCCATTACCTCCATAAGAAGGGTCAGTGAAATTCAGGCTCTGTCAGTGCAAGATCCTTTCTTTACTATCCACAAGGACAAACTGGTTTTACGCACACACCCTAGGTTCTCACCAAAATTCATATCCAAGTTCCATGTAAACCAGTCCATCGAGCTTCCGGCTTTCTTCCAAAACCCACAAAGCTCAGCTGAGGTGAAACTACACACCCTAGATGTGCGTAGGGCGGTCTTATACTATGTAAATGAAACCAGACCGCTAAGGAAAACAGATCAACTGTTTGTCTCCGTAGCTACAGGCAGAGAGGGGGATCGCGTCTCTAAGGGCGCTATCTCAAAGTGGATTATCAACTGTATACAGCTGTGTTACTCTCTTTCTGAAAAGACTCTGCCTTTTACGCCAAGGGCCCACTCTACTAGAGGCATTGGGGCCACTCTGGCTTTCATTGCAAATGTTCCCCTCGACACCATTTGCAAAGCAGCTACTTGGAGCTCTATTCACACTTTTACTCAGCATTACTGCATTGACACTCATTCCAAGACAGATACACAAGTGGGACAAGCGGTTCTAAGACACCTGTTTGCTCATGACCCTTCTCACATCCCACCTCCTTCTTCTGGTACTGCTCGCTAATCTATGCACAGCATGTGATCTAAGCAGATTCCACAAGCCTCAGAAGGGATACATTACTCACCGTAATCGTATTTCTGATGCTTGTATCTGCTTAGATTCACATGCGACCCACCCTTCCTCCCCTCTGAGAGAAGGCGCATGGTTGCTTGTAGTCTTACCTTTCTGTCTATCTGCTTGGACTATCTGTACTCACGCTACTCCTCATGCTACCTCATGTCAGGAAAAACACAATCTGGGGATCCTAGACGCGTGAGGGATCATGGGTACAGTGGACGTCACACTAGGGATAGTATTACTGGCACGCCCTGTGTCGACGCCCATTTTTCGACTTCGAAAAACAAACTGTAATACTCCGCAGCTTCCACTAGATGTCGGCCTATGCACAGCATGTGAATCTAAGCAGATACAAGCATCAGAAATACGATTACGGTGAGTAATGTGTCCCATATATATCACTGCCACCTAGCAGTGCATGTACATAGCCCATTATAGCCTATGAGCCACTTCATTATGTAGTCCCTCCACCTCACTTTGGTCCTTTATGGCCCCAGCCAATGAGGTGGCAGGGCTTAAGCTCCGCCCCCGGCAGCCATCTTCAGATTTTTCACCGCAGTCTATCAGACACAGGGAATCCTCAAGCTCTCTGAGCTTTTTCAAATTCTTTCTACTTTTGTGTGGAATATATTTGTAAAATATATTCCATCTTGTTCCCCTTCTTAGGGGCTTTCTTTCCAATTAACCTTGGTGGCAAAACTTGTTGTTTTCCTCTCAAAATCGTCGACTGAACTTCTCTTCAGAAATGGAGGCACCTCAGGCTGTCAGGAAGCCTTCCCTGTTCAGGGACTGCACGAGGTGCAAGAAGAAATTGGTTTACTACAAGGACCCCCACGAGCATTGCATTTATTGTCTGTACCCACATGACATTAAAAAATGCGAGATTTGTAAAACTTTTTCCACCAAGACCCTTCATGACAGGCATAGAAGACTCCTGTCATACCTGGAATCCAGGGATCAATCTTCGGACGAAGAGTCTGTCAGAACAGCTCCTGTCCAATCCAGCACTCCATCTGAGAGGCAAACTTCAAAAAGAAGGGCCTCTTCAGTGGAAAGGAGTTCCTCTCCCAAATCCAAAAAGAGGAAGCTGGAATTGATACCCTTTCTGCCTCCAGTTGACCTATCAAGCCAGAAAAAGTCAGCAAAATCTGCCTCCAGAGGTAAGGAGGAGTTTGCAAAAAACAGGGGGGGGGGGCAGTCGTCGGCGAGTAAACCGCCCATGAATGAAGGGAAAGGTAAAGGCCCGTCATCGGCCATACCGTCGACGAAACCAGCGTCGACTATGACGACGCTTAAGACATCGTCGACAGTTAGATCATCGTCATCGGACATGTCGACCGCGAAGCAATCGTCGATGAGCAAGAAACACCACTCGTCCACGAAGCATTCATCCATGACGCAGTCGTCCACGGAACACACTCCACATTCGTCAACGAAGCCCTCGTCGACGGGAAAATCTCAGTCGTCGACGGGAAAATCTCAGTCGACAGCGAAGCCTTCGTCGACGGGACAATCTCAGTCGGCGACGGGAAAATCTCAGTCGGCGGCGAAACCCTCGTCGACGGGAAAATCTCAGTCGTCGACGAGGATAACATCATCCATAACGCCTTTAGAGGCACCGCAAATTTCGGCAGTTACAGAGGAATTACTGCCTCTCTCTCTTGAAGCTCCTGTCATTACAAGCAATATCATTGAGAAGAATACTGTAACTGAACCTCTGGTGCAGCAATTTTCACCTTTGGGGCACATGGCAGAACTTCCGGATATAATTCTTCAGGAAGAATTCTCTGATGCGGAAGTGGTGGAAGAGTCCATCGGTCCCTTACCGAAACAATACAGCCCTCCTTGGCACCCGTCCACGGGAGAATCCGAATATCCTCATGACCCGGTGCTCATGTTATCCGTGCAGAGGATTGTAGAAGAATTTTACAAACGGCAAAGGGAGAAGCAAATTCCGATTAATCCCATTCCTAGAGAGTCATCCCCGATTCCAGGCACATCGGGTTGCTCTCCTTACAGGAGTAGACCGCAAAAACGGATGAGATCACCTGCTCGAAGACCGAGGAGCAGCACCCACAGTGCTTCACCTACAAGAGTCCCGTCACCACAGTCATCGCACAGACCGCGATCTCCGGACGTAGATCCCACCATGGTACCGTCCACCATCTCGGTATCAGACTGGCAGGAGGATCCTTTTGGTGAATTTTCGGAACCAGAAGAAGGAGAAATAACTCAGGAGCCAGACGCACCCAGTGATTGGGATGACTACGTCGTCGAGAAGCCCAGGAGGAGAGACTCGCCGGGCAAGGCCTCACCACCGGATGATCTCGTCTCTTTCCACACCATAATAGGTAAAGCCGCAGAACTGTTTAAAATTCAGGTTTCTTCGGAGGAAAGGCAATCAGTGCTCTATGAGCACAGGGACAAACGAAGGAGGACAGTGACCACAATTCCCCTCCTCGATACCATCTGGGATTCCGGATCCAAGATCCTATCTACGCCCTTATCGACTCCGGCGTTGGTGTCCAGGCCAGAAAAGAAATATAAAGCTCCGGATTCGGCACCGCTTTGTTTAAGGGGTCATACGAAACCGGACTCAGTTATTACAGTGGCGGCCAGAAAGAAACTCGCCAACCCCTCCTCACCGTTGTCGGCACCACCAGATATGGACGGACGTAAATTGGAAGCCATGGGCAGGAAAGTATCATCTTCTGCATCACTTACAATCAGAGCGGGTAATGCACTGGCCATGACCGCAAGATTCGATCGCGAGCTTTGGCTCCGCATGTCTAACTTGGCGAAACAATTACCACCGGAGGTCCAGGAGGAGGCAAAATCCATAATCGCGGATGGTGAAGCAACATCGGATCACATGATCGACGCAGCAGTTGATGTGGCCGAATCCGGCTTCAGGCAGATGGCGCACGGCACAGTGCTCAGAAGGCAGGCCTGGATGAAGGCTACTAACTTTAGACCTGAAGTTCAGGCGCAGATACTAGACATGCCATTTGACGGCCAAGATCTCTTTGGGAAAAAGATAGACGACCATTTGAAGGCAATCAAGACAGACACTGACACAGCCAGAGCCATCAGTTCTTTAAAGGACAAAAGTAAGGACCATCAGTCTTTTCGTCCCTTTAGAGGTTCATCTTCCAAGTTCAGGGGATACAGTCGTTCCTCCTATGGTCAAAAGGCACAAGGCGGCACGTACCAAAACAATAAATATCAGTCATCCAACAGATACGCCCATAGAGGCAGACGTGGCTCCGCCCAAGGGAAGTCGCAAGGCAAGCAGAACTGACGACCAATCTCCCCCCCCCCTTCGCCACGCCCCGGTGGGGGGAAGGGTGAGCCAGTTTTTCCAGCGCTGGCGGTCAATTACATCGGACAAATGGGTGTTACAGGTGATCCGAAAGGGTCACACCTTGGAATTTCTGGACCAACCTCCTTCCCTGCCTCCAACTCCCCGCAGAGTGCATATGCTAAGACAGGTCATGTCCGAAGTAAAAAACTGCTCCAGAAGGCAGCAGTAGAACCAGTACCCTATTCTCAGAGGGGAAAAGGTTTCTACTCCCGATTCTTCCTCGTCAGAAAGAAAAACGGTCAATGGAGGCCCATCTTGGACCTGAGGGCTCTCAACAAGTTCATCAAGCGCATAACTTTCAAGATGGTAGCTCTACAAGGGGTGCTACCTTGGTTAAACAAGCACGACTTCTTAGCCACTTTAGACTTGGAGGATGCATACTTCCACATTCCGATCCATCCAGCACACAGGCAGTTCCTCAGGTTCACAGTGGGAGGGCTCCACTTTCAGTTTCAAGTGCTTCCGTTCGGTCTAAAATCGGCGCCAAGAGTTTTCACGAAATGCCTGGCACCGGTAGCGGCAAGTCTCAGGAGAGCAGCAACGGACGTTTTTCCATACCTGGACGATTGGCTGATAAAGGCAAGTTCAGCTGCAAAGGCTCGTTCGGCAGTGTCGAGGACGGTCAACCTCCTAAAAGAGTTAGGTTTCTCCATCAACCAGACGAAGTCCTGCCTTGTTCCCAGCAAGGTAGCTCTCTTCCTGGGAGCCGAGCTCGACTCCAGCATTCCCAGAGTGAGACCATCCACAGAGAGAATAGCAGCGATTCTACGCTTAACTTCGAACTTCCTACAGAAAGAGACAACATCTGTACGCTCTTACAAATCCCTATTGGGCATGATGTCATCATGCATATTCCTCATACCGAACTGCAGGCTTCGCATGAGGCCGGTTCAGGAGGCTCTGGACCACCAATGGAAACAAGCTTTCGGATGCTGGGAAGACATTGTCCAGATTCCATCGACGTTGCACAAGGCTCTTCGATGGTGGAACGCTCCGAGGAATCTTCTACAGGGAATGCCGTTTCAAGCACCGACATCGACCCTCCTGCTGCGGACGGACGCTTCCTTATCAGGCTGGGGCGCTCATCTTGCGGACCTCCAAACCAAGGGATCTTGGTCGGCACAAGAGTCCCAGCTCCACATCAACGTGTTGGAGCTCAGGGCCGTAAGGTTGGCGCTGAAAGCCTTCCTACCGGTTATAGCTGGTCAAGTTCTTACAGTCCAGACAGACAACACGACCTCCATGCACTATACAAACAAGCAGGGAGGCACGAGGTCTCAGATTCTGTCGCAAGAAGCCCAACAGCTATGGGCATGGGCCTTGCGCTACGGGATACAGATCAGGGCAGAGCACCTTCCAGGAGTGGACAATGTCCTAGCGGACAGATTAAGCAGAGAATACACAGCGTCACACGAGTGGGAGTTGGACGACAGAGAAACCCGACGGATATTTGCCTTATGGGGCCATCCGCAGATCGACCTTTTTGCCACCAGGAACAACAAAAAATGCAAGATATTTGCGTCAAGATACCCGGAGCACCAATCGCTGGGAGACGCGTTCTCAGTGGATTGGTCGGGGAAGCTCCTCTACGCCTTCCCACCCATTCCCCTCATGTCGAGGGTACTTCGCAGGGTGAAAGAACAGGATTGTTCCTTGATTCTTATTGCACCCGAATGGGCACGGCAAGTCTGGTACCCGACGCTGAGACATCTATCCTGCAAAACCACGATTCGTCTCAAATCACATCAATATCTACTGACACAACAGAACCGCAAGGTCCTCCACCACGACCCGAGGAGCCTGTCCCTCAAAGCATGGTTCCTGAGCAGCGTAAACTGATGCACCTAAAGTTACCATCAGAATGCTGGGATATCATCAGGGCTGCTAGAGCCCCGTCCACGCAACTCACCTACACCAGAAAATGGACCAGGTTTTCCAAATGGTGCGAGACCTCTGCGATCGATCCCCTCAAGGCCTCGGTTGATCAAATTCTGCCTTACTTGTTGCACCTGGCTAAATCAGGGCTCTCACTGTCCTCTATCAAGGTCCATCTGTCAGCCATAGCGGCCTACACAGTAACCGCGGAGACGCAAGCCTTACTCTCCTTACCAGCGATCAAGATCTTCCTGAAAGGACTGATGCGTACTTATCCGCCTACACCTACACCAGTTCCGGACTGGAGCCTCAACACTGTCTTAACAGCCCTCATGCAACCTCCCTTCGAGCCCATACATAGATGCGATATGAAATTCTTGTCCTGGAAGACATCCTTCCTGGTAGCCATCACATCGGCCAGAAGGATCAGTGAGTTGCAAGCTTTGTCTTCGGAACCTCCGTTTACCTTGTTCCAGAAGGACCGCGTCATCTTAAGGCCTCACCCGAAGTTCCTCCCCAAGGTACTTTCGGAGATGTCGTTCACTGAGCGCATTGTTTTACCAACCTTCTTCCAGAATCACGCTTCGGAAGCGGAAAGGACATTACACTCTCTAGACGTTTCTAGGGTGTTGAAGTTTTACTTGCAAAGAACCAAGGAGTTCCGCTCCTCAAACCGGCTATTCATTTCCTTCTCTGGCCGTTCCAAGGGCCAACATATATCCAAACAAAGCCTGGCACGCTGGGTATCGTCCTGCATCACCCACTGTCATCAGTTGAAAGGCGACCCTTTAACTAGACTGCCGTCTGCGCACTCCACCAGAGGAAGGGCGGCGTCAACAGCATTCCACGTATGGGTGGCCTTGAAAGACATATGCAGAGCTGCCACGTGGAGCACTCTGCATACTTTCGCGAAACACTACTGCCTGAAGATACTAACAAAGAAACTGCAGTTGGACAGGCAGTGCTCCGCCATCTCTTTGTATAAGGTAGGACCAGCCTCCTTTCCCACCTTTCCCGAAGTATGTAACCGTTGTGTTGCTGCATGGTAAAGGTTTGATCAGAAACATGTTTTTCTGTAATTATGCATATCTGTTTATAATGGTCGCATGTTTTAACTGCTTGGTATTCTATTCAAGCATCTGAATCTATGAAAGATCCAATGCTGGAGAAGTCTTAGTTACTTACCTGTAACTGTATTTCTCCAGCATTGGTATCTTTCATAGATTCACATGCGCCCGACCGCCTCCCCTGAGAGGCTGCTCCTATGATCGGCATCCATCATACTGTAATCTCTACGGTTCAAAATCTGAAGATGGCTGCCGGGGGCGGAGCTTAAGCCCTGCCACCTCATTGGCTGGGGCCATAAAGGACCAAAGTGAGGTGGAGGGACTACATAATGAAGTGGCTCATAGGCTATAATGGGCTATGTACATGCACTGCTAGGTGGCAGTGTGTGTGTGTATATATATATATATATACACACTGCCACCTATATATATATATATATTATTTATTAATATATATTTATTATTTAATTTATCACAGAGGAATCCCAGTCTGACGACGGGGAATATTCAAGCATGTGAATCTATGAAAGATACCAATGCTGGAGAAATACAGTTACAGGTAAGTAACTAAGACATTATACAAGGGGCTAGGAGCAATGCTACCAGGCGCCAGTACAAAAGCAAGTGGACCAGGTTTTGTCACTGGGTGGAATCAAAGGAGGTCGAGCCATTGACCTGCACTCTGGACGACGTGCTATCCTTCTCTGCGCACCTCGCACACTCTGGGGTGCAGGTAGACACGTGCTGCACCTATCTGGCGGCCATTGGTGCCTACAGGAACTCGGAGGAGAAGGTATTTTCATCCTCTAATCCGGTGGTTAAGACACTTGGTGGGCCTGACCAGGCTTTACCCGCCTACCAAGAAACCACACCCTGTGTGGAACCTCACTGTGGTCTTGGGTGCTGTGGCACAGAAACCATTTGAACATATGGCGTCCGCGGACATCAGGCTAGTCATCAAGAAGGCCCTTCTGGTGGGCCTTACCTCTGCACGGCGGATCAGTGAAATCCAGGCACTGGTAACTTCAGAGCCTCATACTATTTTTCATAAAGACAAGGAGGTGCTTGGAACTCGCCCCATATTCGTAACTTAGGTTGTATCCTCCTTTCACTTAAATAAGAAGATATTGCTAACTACGTTCTTCGCGGACCCCAAGGGTATTGCACTGTCTGGACGTGAGGCATGCGCTGAGATACTACCTAGACAGGACTAAGCTTCCGCACATCGGACGCCCTCTTTGTCACCTTTGGTGGGTCAAAGCCTGGCTGTCAAGCCTCCAAGGCTTCCATCACAAGGTGGATGTTTACGGCAGTTAAGGAGGCGTACGAGGGGCAGCACAAACCTCTCCCAGCAAATATGTATGCCCATGCAATCAGAGCTAAAGCCACAGCGGTTTATTTCCACAGACCCTTCACGTGGCAGGTTTTCAGCAAGGCGGCTACATAGGCTACGCCCTCGGCCTTCTGCAAGCACTACTGCTTGGATGCCGGCTCCAGGTCGGATGTGGCATTTGGTCATGCAGTGTTAAGGAACTTGTTTTCTTAGGAGAGCACCTCTCCACCCTGGGGCTACTTTCAGTTGTACTCGCCCATACAGTATGGACGAAATGGGACCAGATGTAGGAGTAATTATAAGTTACTCACCATAGTGACTAATGTACTCTTAGTTTATAGTCCCCTTTCTGGTGTCATTAGCAAATGTTAATATTGTTGATGTGTTAAAGGGGACTGAGGAGTGGCGCCAGTGGGCAGTCAGGTGGAGCGCATGCTCCCAGGGCCACATCCCCGCACATCTAAATTTAAAAGGGAAGATGTTTTTCTGGTGAAAAAGGTTCCGTCTCCCATCTCTAGCGAGGAACGCCCATACAGTATGCAGGAAAGGGGACTATGGATTAGGAGTAAGTTAGTTGCTATGGTGAGTAACTTATAATGTCTAACCAGGCTCTGGGTCGTCCGTTTCAGGATCCTCAGGTTGATTGGAAGGAAGGATTACTTCAGACTCTGGTTATACAGCAGGCTTTCTGGTCGCTGTAGATCGCTACGGCCTTCGTTTCTTCATCTTTCGCTTCGGTTTCAGCTCATGTGGTCCACTTGTCATCAGCTTCCAGGTTCAGAGTTTTTATCAGGAACTACAGCACAACGTCTGTATTCTCTCGCTGCATTTTACAGCAAGGGGCGGTCAGCCAGACCCCCACTTGAATTTGTTCCTCTTCAAGCAAGGTGGAATACAAAGGGCTGCAGAGTTTTGGACTCCTCCCTTGCCTATCTTTCCAGACACACTGGAGCCTGGGTGGGGAATCTAAAGGATTCCCCCCGAAGACCAAATAGCCACTGAGGTCATTCCCGCCTAGAATGGCAGGGGAATACCTCAAACAGCGAGCACACACGAAGAAAGAAGGAACCCACCATTTTAGAAAAATTGTGGCCCTTCTGTGCATTACTGAGGCTAAATTAACAGCCTGTGAGGAATAAAGACTAAAAGTCATAAAGGTAAAACCACTGGCACCAGCCATTCAAGGAAACTTGCAATTGTAACACAATGTTACCAGGTAAGTCAAAAAGGGTATACATAATATCCCCTCTGCACTCCACATAAGGTGGGGTATGCTGGCTCACTATATAAATGTAAAAGGGGATGAAAATCCCTCTATACTACTTGGGAACTGTAGTTCACCTAAGTACATTAACGAGAAATTAACAGGGGAGACAATAGGGGCAACCCAGCCTAAGCCCAAAAGTTGTAGAAAACTATAACTTCAACCATACACTATGGGGAGAAATCAAAAGGCCACCCATAAAGAGTTAAAGGCTAGGTGAGAGGGGAAAAAGATTCCCCTTCACCTAGGGACAAGGTAAAATAGTTAGCTAGTCAAAGCAAAAGGTTCTGGGGTTGACACAGGTCAGGAAGATTTATCATTGATCTGAAAATCTTACCTAACACTCACTTAAAGTCAATTTATAAGAAACCCCAATACATAAACCTCAAGAGGGACAGCCAGCTTCAGAATTAACAGCCGGGTTAGTCGAAACCTTAAAACCATCTAATAAGATTTTACCACAAACCCAGGTTTCCTGTAATGCAAAGATATCACAACTAGATATTGCCATACATGCCCCATGAAAACTTAGGGAACAGGCCCTACGACAAGCGCGATGACGAAGGTGGCGACAGAGGACACCGTCAAGGTTGAGCAGCAAGGCGACGATGGCCTGGGATTGCGGCCTATTCCGCCTCCAACCCCACCTCAGCTACCTCCTAGAGACCTATCGGTGGACATTATCGGCACTGCATACGCTGGTCTCCGAGATACGGACAAGGGTGCCCGTTGCGCCTCCTGCCAAGAAGAGGAGGGTACAGCCTCCACCTCCTTGCCCACCTTTGACCCCTTTGCCTCCCTCTGCCCCCCCTCCCCTACCCCTCTACTCCCCCCGAGGGATGAGACTGATCCGGACATGGTGACGGGCACGGATGACGATAGCGGGATATGGGACCTCACGTCTCCCCCCACCTAGATCTTCCCCGCCAGACGAGATAGGCTTGTTCCATTCAATGATCTCCAGAGCTTTGCAACTGTTTGAGCTCGCACCTGAGGAGAAGGAGGGCTTCTTATATCAGCGCTGAGAGGCAAAGAGGAAGACCGTCTTCTCTGTCCCTCTCTTGGACGACATTTGGGACGAAGGTTTGGCCCTCATGAAGAACCCTTGGATGGCACTGGCGAAGAGGGATCGCCTTGAGAAGTACAGGGTGCCGAACTCTGCGCCCAAGTGGTTATGGGCCCAACCATCTCCCGACTGTGGTGTCCGCAGCAGCCAAGAAGTCGTCCTCGGGTGCTTCTTCGTCGACAGCAGCGACCCCTCCGGACAGCGAGGGCAAGAAGTTAGATTCCATGGGACAATGGGTCATCTATTCTGCGGCGACTACCATCAAGACCGCCAACGCCCTTGCCATCGTAGCGCGCTACGACTGGGAACTATGGTTCAAGATCGCTCCCCTCCTGGACAAGTGGTCGGAAGTGCTGGAAATTCTGAAGGAAGGCAAAGTGGCATCTTGGGCAAGGTACAACGGCTGTTGGCCCTAAAGGTCGCCACGGTGAGGTCCATCAAGTTGCTGCTCAGCATGTCGTCGTCATGCATCTACCTCATCCGACTATGCAGGCTACGGATGCGTCCTCTACAAGAGTTCCTCGATGCCCGTTGGATACAAGTGTCGGGAAGCTTCCAGGACAAGATCACACTCGACGAGCGCTTCCGTTGAGCGATACAGTGGTGGGGAGTTTGCGCTCACCTGTCCGGAAGTGTGGATTTCCAGACCCCACCACACCAGAAGACGGTCACGACAGACGCCTCCCTGGAAGGATGTGAGCTCACACTGGAAGGCTTTGTGCAAGAGGCATGTGGCTGCCCGAGGAGAAATCGTTGCACATCAACGTGTTGGAGCTGCGGGCGGTGTTTTGGGCCCTCAAGTTTTTCCTTCAGTTTCTCAAGGGCAAGGTGGTGCAGGTCTTCACGGACACCACCACCACAATGTTTTACATCCGGAATTATGGGGGCACCAGATCCCCGGCGCTCTCCAGAGAAGCGCAGGACCTATGGCACTGGGCCATCGCCCAGGGGATGTTCCTCATCCCGATTCATCTGGCAGGAGTGAAGAACACCATCTCCGACTCCCTTAGCAGGGCGCTACACTCTTGCCACGAGTGGGAACTTCGGCAGGATCAAGTGGATCACCTGTTCAGCAGATGGGGAAATCCCAGATTGATCTATTTGCGACAGCGATAAACACCAAGTGCTGGAGGTTCGCCAGCAGGTTTCCCCAGTCGGGGAGCATAGGGGGTGCATTCTCATTCCCCTGGAACGGCCTGTTTCTGTATGCGTTCCCTCTGTTGCCGTTGCTTCTTCGAGTAGTCAATCAACTCATACGGTCCCGGTACAGGATGATCCTCGTCGCACTGGCGTGGCGAGGCAGATCTGGTACCCGAACCTTCTAGACATGTCGGCATCACCTCCTGTCAAACTTCCGATGGTCGCAGATCTTCTCGCCATGGATGGAGGCGCAATTCTGCACCATGACCCAGGATCGCTGAGCCTGAAGGCCTGGCTCCTGCAGCATTAGAATTTGGGGGTTAAGTTCTCCCAGCGGACTGCAAGGAGGTACTTGCCAAGGGCAGAGCATCGTCTACTCTTAAATGCTATGGATATAAATGGAAGAGGTTTGCCGTTTGGTGCTGTGCACAGAAGATCGACCCTCTACGAGTCACTGCTCCATAGATGCTACCATATTTGCAGTCGTTGGCCAAAGCAGGACTGGCCCATGCCTCCATCAAAGTTCATCTGGCGGTTATTTCCCGCTACACCAGATCTCCGGGACGGTTGTCGTTATGGTCTCACCGCCTGGTTAAGGAGTTTGTGAAAGGACTGTTTTGATCGTTCCTGCTGGTGAAGGCACCAGCCCCAGCATCAAGACTCAATGTGGTACTGACTAGGCTCATGGGGGGGGCCCCCCATTTCAACCTATGCAGACAGTTCCACTAAAGTTTTTGTCGTGGAAGACAGCGTTCCTCGAAGCCATCACATCTGCACGAAGAGTGGGTGAGATTCAGGCCCTGTCCTGTAAGCCACCTTATTTGACGTTTAACATCACAAGGGTGGTGCTGAGGACGTACCGCTCCTTAATGGCTAAGGTCCTGTCGTACTTTCATTTAAACGAGCCGTTGGTGTTACCTGTTTTTTTTTCCTGACGTCTTCATCGCCGGCTGAGAGGACTTTGCACTCGCTGGTTGTGGCTAGAGCGCTGAAGTTCTACGTAGACAGCACAGAGTTTCCGGAAGACGTTTGTGAACTTTGTTCCTGTAATCCATGGGAAGGCCCTCGCCAAGGATTCCATTTCCAGGTGGCTCTCCGGCTGCAGCGCCCATTGTCACTGGTTGGCAAACCGCCCTTTGCCTGGCCGTCCGAGAGCCCATTTGACCAGAGCGATCGCTGCAACTATGGCGTTCCTGTCTGGTGTGCCCCTGCTGGACATCTGCAGGGCTGCTATGTGGAGGTCGACACACACCTTCACTAGATTCTACTGCGTCGACAGGTATTCCAGGGAGGAGTCAAGAGTCGGCCAAGCAGTGCTGCGCAACCTAAATTGAGCCTGGTGAGGAGGTAAGAGATGCTTATGTTGAGCCTTTGCCACCTCCCGTGGTTGTGCATGTGTGTACTGCTATGTATTTTTTATTCATGAGCATGTGAATCCATGCCAGACCCCATGCTGGAGAAGGAACAAGTTACTTACCTGTAACAGTTGTTCTCCAGCATGGGTCTGGCATGGATTCACATGCGAATCCTTCCGCCTGCCCCTCTGCGGTACTTTTCTTGGTCCTACTTCCACTTTACGTGCTACCAAATCTGAAGATGGCTGCCAGAGGAGGGGCTTGAGTAGAGGGCAGTCATTGGCTGGGGGCAGTATGACCCAGAGCTCAGTGATTGGTTGTTTTACGAGAACGACAGTTCAGAAATGACTGTTTTTCTGTTACTGAGGATTCCCAGCCTGACGACTGGGAATATTCATGAGCATGTGAATCCATGCCAGACCCATGCTGGAGAACCACAGTTGCAGGTAAGTAACTTGGTCCATGCATGTTCAGATACCGGAGACAAAATTGTACTGTCAAACATTATACTATTCTCTAAAGAATGAGTAGGGGATTTGGCAAAATGTGTCAAGTCTAGGGTCGCCGATAAGTTAATGCCAATAATACCACGTGTCTCAATCAAAATGGGAAACACATTACTACCAATAATATTTTCACACCCTTCCATGCTCCGATGTGGCTGGTTTTCTTCTGGTGGGGGAACGCCCCCAGAGATAGACTTTTAACTAGTATACTAAATTCAACAATGAGTTATTGTCAACAATCAAGTTAGACGGGCTATTTGTTAGTAATATAGGATTAAATACATCCCGGTGTTTACTATTGTTCACTGAAACGGATACAATAACGTTTGGTACAAACAATTCAGTAATTTTAGTCTGGTCCTTAGTGCAACTCCTCGTAATATTATTGCATTCATTTGCCGTTTTGGAGACATGTTGGCCTTTCATTTTTTTAATGAACGTACATCCACGATTGATGAATGGAAATCCACAGAAACATGGCTACGATTTCTCTTTGTGCCTTGTGACTTATGTGGATGGGGTTTAACTGGCATGCTATCAGGCTAAAAGAAAATCTGATGCCAATATGACTCATATCACCTGAGGCTAGCCCAAGATCAGTGTTTTCAGAGCTACTGAATCCACTAGTCATAGTTTATACCATTCACAGATGAACAGACATTCCAGCCATCAGGGGAAGACTCGCCCTATGTTCCAAAGGGTAGTGCCAATTCCCCAACTGCCAAACTGCGTCACAAACACTTTTGCCTATTTTTCGCCTAGGCGCACAGTCGCACTGGAATAGGGATTTTGCAGTAACAGTCTTTACAAGCCAAGCACCAAGCTCCCAAATGAATAGAGCGACAGCAGATGGAATGAGCCGCTCTCCTCTCTCCGTTCAGTAGTACAGCCAGACAGTGTTACACACATTTGCATCACTTTCGCCCTTGCCAATACACATTGATGCTGCTTGTTCCACTAGTTTTTTTTTACCACAGACAAAGCAGGTTATATTCCTCTGATCTTGATGATTTCTGCAAGGAGGGTTTCTAAACTGCCACCTTTTGGGTTCCTTTTACAACATCAGTTAGCTGCTGGTAATGTCTCTTCTTTAGGTTTCCCCCTTTAGGAAAGCTGTATCCGCTTTTATTTACAATTGCCCCTCTTTGGCTTAGGCAATACTGGTTGTCATCTTCCCTTTTGAAGTAGTCTCTCCTTTTGTAGACTACTAGGAAAACAGTGTCCTGTTTTGTTTGTAATTGCCTTTCTTTGGCTTAGGCAGTGCTAGTTTTCCCTTTCAAGTAATCTTCCTCTTTGTGGATTACATTAATCTTGCTCATATATTGCCCCGTTTCCTTTGGCAACGGTGGTTACAATATTTCCCCACTCAGCCTCTCTCAATATGAGGGGTGCACCAAATAATAATGTAATTCATTAGTTCGGTATTCAAAAGTTTTACTGGCAGCCAGCAGTCTATTACGGAGCGCCCCGGGGTTACCTAATGAAGGCAACTCACTGGTCTTTTCCTGCACTTCCATTCAACCTGCTTTTGCTGCTGGTACTTCTTCTCTCCTTAGGTCCTCGGCGTCTGATGGCTATGGTCACACTCCTGCTTTCCTCACCTTCTATACAGGGAGCCAGCCTTGCTCCTCGCACACTCTGGTGAACGGTAACAGCACTGCTTCCTGCTGCGTGTCCTCACTCTCTGCACTTCGTCCTGCTTCAGACACAGGGGTGGTGGTGTTTTTCCTCTGCTGCTGATGTCTACTCCTTATAATGGCCTGCACCTGCTCCGGTGTGGGCCACTAGAACTACAATTAATGGCTGGTGGCAGTGGTTTACTTTTAACTACCATTGGGAGTTCTTACTGCGGGCTGCATTCGCAGCTGCAGTAAAGGACCCAAGGGTGCCCATTTTGTAAAAATGGCCCCGGTCTTCTTTTTTTCACCATTTCTTGTTGGAAAGGTCCTTCTTGAGATTTACCCTGCGCGCCAAAACAGGTTTGGTCCCTTTGTTTGTTTTGTCTTTGGCGGGTTTCCGCCTCTGGATCCAGTATGTCTGGCAGGGGCAGGAAGTGAAGGGAGAAGCCCAAAACTCCCTGTGCTTAATCCCTTCAGGGATACACCCAAAGGTCATTGGCCGGCTGGCTGTCCGGCAAGGGCAGCCACCCTGCTGTGATTGCCAGCTAGGCTGGTATGAATGGGAGAAACCTGCATAAAAGCCGAGGCTTTTTGGCTAGGAAGGCAGAGTCGACCACTGGACGAAGGAATTCAAAGAAGAACTTGGAAGAGACGCCTGTTTTAGGCAGAATTGCATGCAGTACCCTCTGGTACCACTACACACAATTCGGACTAGAGGTGTTAGCCAAACCAACCTTTGGTATAAGTCTGTACTACACAGTTTTTGGTAGCGAGCTGAGCAGCCAGGTCTATCTCAAGAGTGAATGTGAGCAGTACAAGTAATTACACAGAGGACTTTAAATCACAATGATTCAAGTAAACACTTATACTCAAGGTTTCTTGGTAAAACACTTATTAATTTATTACACAATAATTTAGAAAACATTTCACTAGAAGGGAGCAACTTAATAATACACACTAATACATTTCAATACAAAACTTAAGATTTTGAGACAGTTTGAGCTCCCCTGAAAAAGTAGCCAAATGGCAGTTCAGTTACTTAGAAGTGAGCAAAGGAGACAAAGTAAGTAGAATAGATTGCATATACTTGTTAGACAGTGCAAGTAAGTCAGTTCACCAGAAGAGTTCAATTCAAGTCAATAGGCCATGCCAAAGTCAATGGGCTAGTGTTCTGGATTGGAAAGAGCAGTTTGGTATCAAACGGTAAAGTCTTTGCAAAAGTTCTCAGTAGTAGTTTAGGCGAAAAATAATCATATGTCTGGTCACAAGCTGATTAGGCCTGTAAGTTGGGAAAGTTTCACAAACTTTGGTGTCCCTCTCCCTGGTTTCTCCTAACCAGCCTTGAGAATGGTATCCAGGCGGCTTACGAGTTGATTGGTCCCACCATTCAAAGGACGAAGTTCTTGAAGGGGCTTCTCTGTCGAGTGGTGCTTGGCAATTCGGACCTGCAGCAGGGCTTCACTGGGCAAACCAATGGTCCAGCAGCCGTCCTTCTCTAGCTCTTCTTCGGTTCTTTAGTTCCAGTGGTTGACTCTGCTTTCCAGTCCAAGAGACTCGCCGTTTAAATAGTTCTCTCCATTTCATTCCAGCCTAGCTGTCACTCACCCAGCAGGGTGTCTGTCCTTGCCGGACAGTCAGCCAGCCAATCACACCAGAGTGCATTTGGGTCTCCTAGGAGTCTAAGCACAGGCACCTCCCTCACTTCCTGCCCACCCCAGACACTCCGACGCCTGACACGGTCTTCAGTCCTGAAGCCTGCCAAAGGCACATAAACAAAGGAACCAAACCTGGTTTTGCGCGCAGAGAGAAACTCTAGAAGGAACTTTCCAAAAAGAAACTGCAATAAAAGAAGACAGGAAAGAAACTGCAATAAAAGAAGACAGGGGCCTGTTTAAACAAAGGGGCTTAAGTCGCCATCTTGAAAAACATGGCTCCCGTGACTTTTACCTACCGGTAAGTAACACTAAAATATTAACTAGCATTAGATTCACATTAACTTTGGTATGTCTTCTAAGAACTCTAACACTTCACTGTGTATACTACAATTAAGATCAGATTCAGCATACTGTGGGATGTAAAGCAAGTCAATAAAAAGAAACGGGTAAGTCGCCATCAGTTGGAGAACTAATATGTTGAAAATAAAAGTTGGTTGGAAACAGCACACAAAACCTTAGTGAATAAGATCCTTAATCTCAAAAAGTCCTTCCAAAACAAGAAAGGATGGCGCATAGTGCCTGAAGTGTCACAGGTCCCAGAATAGTTATCTTCAGAACTAAGAGTCTTTTTAAGCGTCAGAACAAGAGCTGGCAAAGCCCACAGGTAGTTTGTAAGTGTTTTAAAGTTAGATAACTATTTAAGAAAAGTCTTTAGCAGACCGTCCCTCAATCCAACCACCTTAAGGGAAGGCCAGCAGGAGATTCCTTGACCCGAACTCCAACGCTCACAGGTTAGGTAATGGAGAGTTGGTGTTAGGGACTTTATTACTGTTCAACCCTATGGAGATATCGGGGTAGGAATAGGTTTGTTTTTCAACCCACTGTACTCTGATCCACTCAGGGACCACCATCGAAGCGCCTGAAAATGCTGCGCCCCTTTTGCTTGTGCCATGGTTTCATTGAGGGAGACCCAGGGCCTTGGGTGCAGAGGTCACTTTCTGCCCCAGGTGTTTGGGTCAGGCTAGTTTGCGGCTCTTTGCGTAGATGCATCCATTCTGGACACCTTTATTTGACTGGACACCCACTCCGGTGACTACCTCAGCGAACCCCCAGGACTCTATGCAGGCACTGATCAGCAATTGGCCCTCCTATGAAATTGTAGCAAATAAACCTTTGTTGCAAGATCTAAGAATCTGGTCCTGGAAGGTATGTCAATGTGGTTGAGAGCTACAACTGCAGGGAGGTTCTTATTGTTTGGCAAGTCAAGGATCTCACGAGTCCTAAGGCTCAACACTGGAAAACAGCCAATGCAACCCACAGGATGGTTGCAGGACTCTTCTGTAGACTTCGAAGGTCTGCATTCGCAAGCAGAGCTAGAGACTGATTGTTCCCACCGGTTCATGGTTCGAGGCACGGATGAAGGCTTTGGGGTCAGTAAAGGAGCAGGTCTTCACCAGAAAGTTTGAAGAAAGTGCTGCTGGCTGGCTTCAGATGAAAGTTTTGGGTGTTAGCATTTCCATGACCTAGCAGAGTTTCTAGGTGTGCCTCATCCTGAAGAGGTCCCTCTAGAGCCAGGGGTGTTGTGTGCAGAGGTCTTGGCCCTGCTTGCCATTATCTGCTTCAGCATTCCTCTGCAAAAAGACATCTTCTCTTTAGCCAGTAAGGTCTGGGAAAAGCCTCCAGCCAGCGCTTAGATCAAACAAGATGATGGGTGGCCGCTTTCGGCTCCTGAAGGGGCAACCAGTCCTCCCAGGGCCCCACCCTCAGCCCCACTCCTTGGTCATTGCGGCTTCGTCTTCATATTCAAAGTTGTCTTCCTCTACTCCCGGCACCGCGTCCAACTGCTTGTCTAAGGAGGACAAGGTGCTCGAGTCTTTTGCAAAGAGAACGTATCAACACCAGTCTTCATCTCCGTCAGGGTAATGCCGATGCCATTCTTGCAGCAGCAAACCAGAAATTATGTCGGGAGATTGGGGACTTTCTACCATGCTTACCCCCTCGGAGAGTAAAGCCTCCAAGGCGGGTCTTGCACAAGATCTTATGTAGTCCATGGTCTCCCACATCGACACGGCCAGCAGGGGTCTCTGCTTGGGTGTCAATTTGAGGCAGTTTTCCTTGGGCGTGCATGATAGGATCCTCAACCTCATTTCGAAGGCTTATCTGTTTCACTCATCAACAGACGAGTTAACCAAAAAGATGATATCTATTGAGATGGTGAAGTGCTTGGCGAGCCTAACTAAGCCAGGGCAGAAACCGTTTCCACAGAGTCTGGGCAGGTCGCACTTCAAGCCGTGCTCTTTCGGCAACTTCGAGGGGTTTCGCGACCGTAGAACTCAACAACTGGATCGATCACCTGGCAAGCAAAGGCAGAAGCAGCAAAGAAGTTTGTGTGGCTTTTTTTGCTCACTCCTCCTCCACTCCTGCCTCTGATGGCAAAATACAAAGACGTTTTGGTCCTGGATCACGGTCCTCTCCTGGGGGGCATGCTGGCTCTCTTTGTGAGCAGCTGGAAGCGGTTTTTCTCAAATCCCACGATTGTGTCAGTGGTCTCCATGGGGTTCAGTCTTCCTCTTGTGTCCCCCCCCCCCCCTCTTCCCCTCTGTTGTTGCAGATAGGGTCACATGCGCTACCGTGTGAGATTCTGCTTCTTTTGGACTTGTAGGCGGTGGAACCGGTGCCTCCTCTAAACAGGGGGTCCAGTTATTGTTCCAGGGTTTTTGCAGTGCCCAAGAAACAACCAGGCGAGCCTGAGGGTAGTGCTGGACCTTTTGTTCCTCAACTGTTATTTACCCCTCGAACGCTTGAGGATGATTACGCCTGCCCACATAGCGGAGGTGCTGTGCACAAGCGACTGTATGTGTTCATTAAACCTGTAAGATGCATACCTACACGTCCTAATCTTCCTACCGCACCAGAAATATCTGCGGTTTGCGGTTATGTTGCACCACTTTCAATACAGGCTGCTGCCGTTGGGCCTCAATTCATTCCCTTGTGTGTTCACAATGCTCATGAATACAGTGGCTGGCCTTAGCTTGGAGGGGCCACCACCTATACCCTTATCTAGATGACTGACTGGTAAGGGCCAGCTCACCTGATGGGGCCCTTCACTACTGCCAGCGGTTGTACTTAACCAACTGGGGTTTTCCCTCAACCAGCAGAAGTTGCAGTTAAACCCAAACCCTTCCCCCTCTCCCCTCCCCCAGGGGCTTGTTTTTCTCTGGGTCAGATGGGACACAGTCATTCAGAGAGTTTTCCCCACGGCTGACTGGCTACAGTCCGTCCGATGAGCAGTATGCCACTTTCTGTCAAACTCAACTACCTCAGCTTGGTGGTTCCAACAGCTGCTGGAACACATGGCTTCATGCATGCTCACGGTGCAGCATGCCAGATTCAAGATGAGACACTCCAGCTCCATTACGCATCTACTTGGGACAGAGTGCCCATTTCTCCAGCCCTTCTTCCGGAACTTCGCTGGTGGCTCCTTGACAGCAGTGTGGTAGTAGGAGCCCCCTTTTCTCAGCCGGAGCCAACTGGTGACGACAGACTCCTCCCTCCTGGGTTTGTGGGCAACTCTGGGCGGCTAGTCCATACATGGCTCATGGTCCCGGGCAGCGGTTCATATCAATCTTTTGGCATGCAGGGAGATGGGCCTGGCTCTCAGGGTTTTCCTACCTGTTATCGGTTGCAAGGCGGTTGTGGTTGGGACCAACAATTCTTGAACAGTGTTCTACTCGAACAAACAGGGGTACCCGGTCTCCTCCCTTCTGCATGGAAGCAGTGTCCATCTGGGAGTGGGCTTTGTCGGAGGCAATTTGGTGGTACAACACGTAAGAGTGGAAATTACACATCAACTCCTTCTAACCTCTCTCCTAGATGTGAGGGTTTCCGTATCTGGACTTATTTGCATGTCCTCAGAACTCCAATGACCCCTCTTTGCATCATAGACGGGCCACGGCCAGGGGTCACTGGGGGGATGCGTTCCAGCTCTGCTGCCAGAGCCTCAGGTGCTATGTGTTTCCCCCCCCCCTCCGTTGCTCCAGTGGATCCTCCGCAAGTTTTGGGCCTTTGCAGCATCATCCTGATCACCCACACTAGCCGTCGACAGCGTGGTTCTCATACCTCCTCCAGCTCAGGTCGCAGGGGTCGGTCCATCTTCCGGTCCTTAGCCGGGGCTTCCTCACTCAGCAGAACGGGCTGTGGAACACCCAGACCCTGCCAAACTGGACCTCTCTGCTCCTGATCAGTTGAAACTTCATCCCTCTCTGTTCTCTCAAAGCAATTGGGAGCTAATCCTTGAGGCCGTCCACGTGCTCACAGTACAAGAGATAGTGGACAAGGTTCTGCCATTGGGTATGAGGAAAGGGCGTTGACCCCCCCTCTCCTGCTCCCTGGATGGCATGTATTTTTCGCCAAAGATGGATACTTGGCACACTTAGCTGGCCGGCCATTGGGGCATACAAGAATTTGCCGGATCAGACTTTTCTCAGCGGCCAACCCGGTGGTAAAGGCTCACCTCGAGCGCTTAACCGGACTGTTCCACCAGTGCATAAACCTCCATCCCATCTGAGACCTGAATGTGGTTCTCGCCGCCTTACAGCATAAACCATGTAAGCCGAAGGCGTCGGTCAACATTATGTGGGTTTCACTCAAAGCGCTTCTGCTGGTGGTTCTCACCTCCGTGGTCTGCGGGCGCTGTTGTCGTGTAAACCCTTCATGTGTTTCCACAATGCCAAGGTAATCTCATCCAAACCTCTTGGCCAAGCTGGTCTCACCATTCCATTTAAACAAGGAAATACGCTTACGTGTGTTCTTCCCTAATTTACAGTTAAGGGGGAAAAGAGCATTGCTCTCCCTGGATCTGCGTAGAGTGATCAGGTTTGACCTCTCCCGGTGAAGCGCTATCCAGAAGTTGGAAACGCCATTCGTCAGATTCGGCTGCGCAGCACGTAGGCCTCCAAAGCCTCCCTCACCAGTTGGATGGTCCAGGCCATTTCCGAAGCTTATGTAGCCATGGGAAAGACAGTGCCCGTGGGGTTCGTGCTCACGCAGTTAGGGCCAGAGCTACTGCAGTGACCTTTCAGCGAAAGGGGACGGAACCTATGAGTAATTCAAGTTACTCACCATAGTGACCAGAGTATTATTGTCCTAAGTCCCCTTTCCTCTATGCGTCCCACCCACCTTCCTCCCGCTAGTATGCCAGGAGCTAAAATTGTCAGTACAGCCAGGTTTACAAGCGTCCAATGTGTCAAAAGGGGACTGGGGTGAGGCGCCGAAGGCAGAGGCCACATGCGCTATACTAAATGTAAAGGGGAAGCTCCAAAGTTTTGCTACCAAAGGTACCAGTACCGTCCCCATGTAGGGGGATGCCCCACAAGGATTGATGAAAGGGGACTTCGGACTACAAGTACTTTAGTCACTACTATGAGTAACTTTTATTATGTCCTCACTGTGCTCAGTTTCTCCTGCGACTACACCTGCTTAGCATAACTGTACCACCTTTGCATTGCATATTCATAGAATATCCCAGACACTACTCATAACCACATACCTTTACCTCGTGCTACAGCAAGACATCCACACAGCATGATTTCTTTGACCAAATGGTCATACTAGACTTTAGCACAAGGGACAGTCTGGCATAATGTTCCTTGGTTTAGTAAAAAAAACAATTGGCAAAAATGAATGTTCATCAATTTGCTAATAGAACTGTGAAAACTGTATCACATATTCCTAAAAACTGGCAAAATAGTGTTAGTTGCTTGATAAGTAAGGTCTTTTGTCATACTAGAAATCTATTCAGAAGGGTTTTCTTCAGCGTTAGGATGCTGTATTTAAGTGCTGGTTCTAAATTGTGTGGGATATTTTGACCCACTCAGCTGTGCTATGCTACATCACTTTGCTGCAGTGGTGCAAGAAACGGCAAAATGGCCGTGCTGACTCCTGTGCGCTCCAAGATCTCTAAACTGAGTTTTTGCAACAACCTGAAAATGGCTGTACCACCCTGCCACACACATTTCAGGTGGGGTTGAACAGAGTACTCACTGCAGGAATGTGCCAGTGTGCTCTGCAATATACAACATGGAGTGAAGTGAAGGAGGCAGCATTACTTTGCTGAAAACCCAAAATGCCTCTTTAAAATGACAACTTTTTCAACCTTAAAAGTTCTGCTTGGCGCTAAATTCATCAATTTCTCATGAACCACTGTGGTTAAAAAGGCCCTGCAATGCCCAAGATCATCCATTGTGTCTCAGAGGAACTGGGCCTCATTTGAATGACAGCTCCTGTCAAAAGTATCTTTGAAAAATCGACCAGGGGCTTTGTTTTCATTTTACACAGGAAACACGTCTATTTTCTTTGCAAAAGTATCAAGAATCCGCTGTTCAGAGAAAGACTCTAAATAGATGCTTGTGAAATGTATCCATGCTGCAAAACAACTCCAGCACTCAAGGAAAGAACTATAGTTGCAGAAAGTGTGTATTTGCAAGAGATGAAAACCGAATTTAAAGAAATAGTAAAATGTGCTTTTTCTGACTGAAGAGAGAAAATTGCCTTTTTAAAAGTAAATTGTTGGGTAAAGGCTTGCTTACTTAGAAATATAAAAGGATGGGTAAAAGTGCACCTATAAACTGTTTTGATTCCATAGGTTTAAGGCAAGATGTAAAATGAGAAAATAAAAAGTAAAAACTCAGGCTAAGTTGGCAAACTATATAAAAAAAAAAAGAAATTGCTCTGCCAGTTGCTAACCCTGAGAAAGGGTGACACCTCATAAACTTCTGGAACAGGAAAGCGCTAATTGCTAGCTTGGAGGACTTTGAATGCACCAGGACAAGGGACTTCCCAAGCTCATCAGACCTTCGTCTTTGCTCCAGGCTGGGACAATAGCAGGCTGAGACTCTCACCTGTCAAGTGTAAGGGGCAATAAAATCGTCAAGAGAGAGGCCCCTCATCCTGCTTCAAAGCAATTGACAGCTGCTTGCAGTTGTGGGGGGGGGGGGAACGGATCAAATGACATTTGGTTTTAAAAGGTTATTTTGTAACTGAACTTTAAAAGACATTTAACTTTAAAGCAAGAATTAGGAAAAATATGAAAAGTTGTTAGTTCTCAATCTAATTGTAGGCTCTTTCTTTGAAAACTTGGTAGAACTTATTACTAGATAAGGAACAGAAGTTATACAAAATGACCGATTACGGGGAAAGTATTGATGTAGCTAAAATAACATTGTGTGCCCACATCCCTGGGGTAAATGCTCATCTGTGTACAAAAGTGGGGACTTTTAGGGCAAATCTTTCATGGTTAAAATTGCCGAAATGTAGCAGAAAGGCAAAACCAGGTTCCACAGATTTGGGGTTTGGATTGAAATATGACGCACAAAATATGTAACCTGTGTATCTGATTTTCTCAGAGGTTATAACCGCATAAATACATATTTGTGGAAAAATTTGATTTCTGTGATCCAGTTAAAGAGCTAGGAGGAAACTATGCTCTTGCCCAATCCTAGCATTATGGGTGTGGGTAGTAAGCCTGCCCCTACCATATACTGTAATGATGTCATCTGACAGGATAAATAAGGGCACCTGACGGCACACAGGGGAGACACTGATTCCTGACTTTCTTCCTGAATTCCTGCGTGGCGTCCTGTTCCTGATTTCTTCATCCTGCTTGATCCTGATTCCAGATTTTCATTGCAAAGCCAAGGCCTATGCATTGCTGAACCCTTTTTCAGCTAGCCTCAAATTAAAAAAAAAACCCAAAACCTAAGGGAAGCATCCTGATCCAGCCTGGCTTGCTACTACTAGATGCATGCCTGCTGAAACTTGCCATCCCACTGATCTGTAGTATCCAGTAACCAGAAGTGCAGACCGGTGACCAGAACCGTTCAGCTGATCCTGTTCCGCCAGATTTGCCCAGCTGTCCTATGTTAGACCCGATCTGTGTGATGACCAGAAAGCTTGACGGTCCAAAATCCTACATTAAAGCGGACTGTAAGTATTAATAGGAATCATAGAAAACCATAGCATACCTTGCCTTGTCCTATCTCAATCAATCTCTAAACCATCCTATGTGTACCTTAATAACTTGTAACATTGTCAGAATCCTTATTGCAATCCTGTCCTTGATTTATCTTGCTAAGCGCCATTTCTTTAGTCATTTTATCTTGTGTAAATCCTAAACTATCAATCCTATTTCGAGTGGTCGGTCTGTTTCCGCCAGAGCGGGCGCTGGGGACCTGGGGTTGAAGTCATGAATCAACTCCAGAGCTTACTGTGTCCCTCTTTGGTATTCTAGCTGGAATGCTATAGTCTAGAGTAAAACTTATAGTAAAAATGTTCTTGTCCAAACTGAGTTTCTTTTCTGTTTTCACTACCTGATTTTTCTAAAAATGCCTCTCATTCAACATTGCATATCTCCCTCCGTTTAATAGCTAGAGACCTAATTTCAACTCTGGATTATACCTAAGACCTATATCTACATTCCAACTCAAAATCAGTGAATTTGACCCGTTTTCATTCAAAATCGTTTGGTTAATTTTCGGCGGGAATCAACAATTTTGCAAAGTTTTACATGTGTGATTGTTATTCTAAATTATTTTCAACCTTCCGTTCAAATTCGAATTGTTTACTTTTGCTCAAACTATTGCTTATGACTGCTAGTATCTTTCCAATGTTGCTCCCATAGAAATTTGTACTGATTTAGAGATTTCTGCACATATTCATTGTTTTACTCAGCCATTTCCGAAATGTCATTTTAAACAGTAGGCTTTCAAATCTGGTTTTCTCTTGTTTGGGGAGGGAAGGTTGGATTCGAATACTGCTTATTATCCTCATTCCTGATTACCTGCTGCTTCCTTATATCTGTTTAGAATTGCTTATTTGTGGGTTGAGGAATATTGCAGGGGGAAATCCTAACTTAAGTGCTATCTTTCCAAACAAGCCAAAAGTGTTCTTTTCTCTGGTGTTTTATATTTGCTGTTACTAAAGAGTGAATTTAAGTACATTACATACCTTCTTCTCTGTTATTGTCACCACATTGGTGATTGCTGCTCCCTATTAAAAATTATATGTTTGATTTGAATGTTAAATAAATAAATATTACCTTTACCAGCCAGCCTGATTCCTGGTCCATCGTGACCTGGGGTATTTGAAAATGGGTGTGATATGGGTGGTGTATCGCTCAAAATATTGAACATGTATATATATCTCTCTCAAAATAAGCATTTTGGTTGTGCGCTGCATACTAGGCTGAGACCAGGGTACATCGCCTGATCGAAATACTTAACAGTTGAAGCATGCGAGTATTCGAAATTAGGTCTGTGCAGCTTTGCCTTAACTGAGGTATGATTCCAAATGTGATGGTCAGTCTTTTAACCTTTTTGTCATCTTTCCTCAAATGTCTCAGGTCTGCTACAGGCGGAACGGCCATAACGAGATGGACGAGCCCATGTTCACCCAGCCTTTGATGTACAAACAGATTAAGAAACAGAAAACAGTATTGCAAAAGTATGCAGAGACCCTTGTTTCACAGGGAGTGGTGAATCAACTAGAATACGAGGTATGTTGAGCACACGGCAACTCTTCATTATTAATCACATTTAGCTATCCTACAGTCATGTAATTGTGTAGCTTGAGATGTTTTTTCCATGTTCACTGCTTGTAAAAAGACCCCTTATGAAATGTTTAGCCTGGGTACTCCATCAAGGGGTGACTCCAATTAAAAACAGTTGAATAATCCTGTGTAGGCAAGTCTGATCCAAAATACTCAAAGGAACAAAATAAAGAGCAAACGATACACCAGGTCAGCATACATACATAGGAACTCTCGAAGTTTCCAGGTATAATGATTTATGATGGATACTGGACACACGTGAAGCCATCTTTTGGGTCTTTTCTGCCAAACAAAAAAACCTAAAAACACTGCCTTATGTTTCATTAAGTGCTTTTTTTTTCCCCAACAGGCTGGGGTTTCCCCCAAAATGTGTTATTCAACTTCTGTGATAGTCTCATATTTGGAATTTCTTTTCTTAGGAGGAATATTTGTAGCCTCCAACTGACCCTGTTTTGAAGTAAAATCTCCTGGTATGAAACTATGTAGACTGTATACAAAAATGTCACGCTGAATTAGAGGAAAGGATTCTTGAATTCTTTGCAGTCAACTCCCAAGATAAAGCTTAGGGCTTTTAAAAGAATGATCACCCATCTCACTTTTTCTCCATAAATCACCTGTACTCCCCTCTGCACCTCCTAGTAATGTTTGCCATATTTCTCTCCCTCCTTTCCAACAGTTGGGACCTCTGGAAGCGTGTTGAGAAAAGCAGTCTAAACATTTAAAACACGTAAACATTAAATACAAATAATGATATTTAATTGGATGGACAAGCACCAGTGTGTCCCTCCTCGCTAAGCCCTGCCCTTCCACCTCTGTTTTTCTCTGCCTCACTTTTTTCCATTTACATTTTATTCAGCGTTTGCCATGTGCCCACCATCACAGGCTTTAAGCAATGCAACCTGTGTTACGCCAATGTCCAGTGGCGGGGTTTCCACCATTCTGTGAATGCTTGTGTCCTCTGCAAGGGGAGTCTCACGATGTCTCTCAGGAAGCACCTTCTTTCCATGTTACAGCAGGGACTGCTGCTAAAGGTGACAGAGGAATAATTGAGGCACTGTAAAGAAGCAGACATGCCCTATAAGGTGCATACTCTGGCATCGCCTCTTGGTATCAATGTGAGGACTGCACCCTTTGTTTCAGGAGCTACACCCTGCCGTTTAGGAGGGCATTTCGCTGGGCGGATTAGGGTGGAGTACACATTGGTGATGAGGCACCAGTACTTCCATGTGGGAAAACCCAAGTGCTACCAGTACCTCTTGGTGGGAAAGTAGCTGGTACCTTGGGACCTGTTAAGGAAGATTTTCTTTTTGCTTCTTTTCTTCCATAGTCCTCTATGGCACACCCTTTTTCTTTGTTTTGATCCCTGTCCTGACTTTTTGGAGGTAAGTAAAAGCCCCTTGGTTTACATCCCTTACCCGTTTTGATCTTTCTTATGGGTAAATGGACTAGTTCTCCAGCATGGGGTCTGGCATGGATTCACATGCTCATGAATTTTCCCCGTCGTCAGGCTGGGAATCTTCAGTAAAGAAAAAATCAGTTTTTCACTTCTGAACTGTCTTTCTCCTAACAACCAATCACTGGTCTCTGGGTCATACTGCCCGCATCCAATGACTGCCCTCTACCTAATCTCCTCTAGCAGCCATCTTCAGATTTTTACCGCACATTCAAGTGTTGGAAGTCCTCGTGCTATAGTTTTCGAGTTTTTACTGCGTTTTGCAATTTTTCTAAGAGTTTTACTATTTTTTCGGTCAATTGAGCCTCAAGCTCCACCGATTAACCTTCCGATTAACGGGGACCAGTCGCATGTGGAGGAAGACTGCGTGGCTTGTCGGGAGATGGTGCCGTGCACGCGGGCCGACCGACGCAAGCGCCTCTGGGTGGGTCCCGGCAGCATCCCTCCCCTGCCCAGAAGAAGAAAGCTGAGCAGTGGTCTAAGACCTTTGAGAGTGCCCCTCCCGCGGGGGCCCAACATAAGGCCAAGCTCCGCAAGTCCACTACCTCTGGGATCGCCGTTGCGACGGGCTCCTCAGCTGCCAGGGCGAGTTCAGCTTCTCCAGCACCTTTGACCACGAGCCAGCACTCGAAGAAGAGGAAGTCAGACCATCCGGGTAAGCTTTTGGGGAAGACCCAGCCCGGCGCGACAGGGAAGGCCAAGGGAGAGCAGGGCTCCGACCCTCGCCCTAAGGCAAAGGCCGTGGACTCGGCCCAGACCGCGAAGGTCCAGTTGCATCAGACGAAGGCCCACGCATCCATTGACGTGGTGGCGGCGTCCCCCGTGAAGGCCAGCGGGGTGGAATCGCAGGGCACGGCCCAAAGGCGAGGGTATCTCTGCCTGCCAGGAGGGAGTCCTCATTCCAGCCCATTGACAAGACTCCAGAGAAGGTGATGCCCATCATTTCACCAAAAGTCTCTCTTTGTGGTAGAGAAAGGGGGGGGCACGTTACTCCAGTGCACAGACATTTTCTCAGAGGAAGAGCTCACAAGCGTCCCGGTCGTCCAGGAAGGGAGATGCATCGAGAGCGGGCCCTACGGGTGGGTTCCCTACGAGGGCGACTACGAAGGTGACATTGATGAGGAGGCACCGGGAGGCGAATGGGAAGACTGTACTTTCGATCCTGTTATTGGATGACATTTGAGATGAGTTTGTCCCTCATGAAGAACCCATCATCGGCTCTGGCAAGGAGGGATCGCTACGAAAAGAAGTACAGAGTGCTGGACTCTGCGCCCAAGTGTTTATGGTCCCAACCGTCCCCAGACTCTGTGGTTTTGGCGGCGGCCAAGAAGTAGTCTTTTGGCTGATCCTCGTCGGCGGCCTCCTCGACCCCCCCCATCCCCCCGAACGGTGAGGGGAAGAAGTTGGATGCCGTGGGGCAAAGAGTGATCTCGTCGGCAACAACGACCATCAAGGCAGCTAACGCCCTTGCCATTATGGCGCATTACAACAGGGAACTTTGGTTCAAGATGGCCCCCCTCCTGGACTTCCTATACGACGACAAGCGGGCTGAGGCATTGGAGATTCTACAGGAAGGCGAGGTGGCTTCGGACCACGCCATTACAGTGGCCACAGACATTGCCAACACGGGATTCCGCCAAATGGGCAACAGCGTTTGCCTTAGTTGGCGAGGCTGACTGAGGGACACAAATTTCCGGCAGGATCTTCAGTCGAAGGTGTTGACATGCCCTTCGACAGGGACAATTTGTTTTGAAAGGCTGTGGACGAGTCTCTCCAGGCCATCAAAGCGGACACTGAGACGGCAACAGCGGCCTTCCTTTCAGAATTCTGGAGGAAATCCCAAAGTTCCTCTAAAGGATTTGGAGGAGTTGTCTCGTCCTACCGTCAGCCCCCCCGCTCATCGGCCACTGAGACATAAAGGGGCGCGCCAAGGCTGGAGGTGGACGTCGTCGGCGCTTCGATGTCGAAACAAGATTGAACAGGCCGTGGAATTGGAATTGGGCCCCCCCCCCCCGTGCACCGGCTGGCAAACTTCGTCAGCGCGTGGAAGACCATCTCCACCGACCGCTGGGTGCTGGACGCTCTCACCCACGGACACACCCTAGAGTTCCAACGGAAGTGTCCAAGGATACCACCAGTGGCCCGTCAATAAAACCACGTCCCTCTGCTGCTGCTGGGGGTACGGACTATGTTAAGAAAGGGGGCGATCGAGCTCATCCCCAAGAAACTCCGGGGCTCCGAAGTGTACTCTCGTTACTTCCTCGTCAAAAGACCGGCGGTTGGAGGGCCATTCTGGACCTAGTACGTCAAGTCCCAAAAGTTTCAGATGGTGACACTTCAGCACGTGCTAGGACAGCTGGAAGAGGGGGATTTTCTATTGTCAATGGACTTGGAAGATGCCCATTTTCACATCCCCATACACAAAGGACACAACGCAAGTACCTACGCTTTGTGGTTCAAGGACAACATTACCAGCTCAAGGCCCTTCCCTTCGGGTTGAAGTGTTCACCAAGTGCCTGGCCCCGGTGGCGGCGCAGCTGCGTCTACGAGGGATCCATGTATACCCGTACCTGGACGACTTGCTCATCCAGGTGAACTCAAAGGACATTGCTGTCAACCACACTGCGAAGACAGTCCAACTCCTGACGGACCTGGGGTTCTTGATAATCTTTGCGAAGTCCTGCTTGTCTCCATCGCAGGACGCACTGTTTCTGGGAGTCCGACTCAACACAGTGTCGTGCTTGGTGTCTGTCGGAGGAGAGGATCGCGGCAATCTTGGGCAAGGTACAACGGCTGTTGGCCCTGAAGGTCGCAAGGGTGAGGTCCATCAAGTCCCTTCTCGGCATGATGCAGTCATGCATATACCTCATTCGGCTGTGCAGGCTACGGATGCGGCCGCTGCAGGAGTTTCTCGACGCCCGCTGGATACAAGTGGCGGGGAACTATCAGGACAAGGTCACACTCAACGAGAGTTTCGGTCGAGTGATACAGTGGTGGGGATTTCCAGACTTCACCTCATCAGGAGACGTCACGACGGATGCCTCCCTGGAAGGATGGGGAGCGCATTCTGGAAGTCTGCATGCAAGAGGCCTGTGGCTGCCGGAGGAGAGGTCGTTGCACATAAATGTGCTGGAGCTGCGGGCAGTGTTTTGGCCCCTCAAGGCCTTCCTTCCGTCCCTCAAGGGCAAAGTGGTACAGGTCTTCGCGGACAACGCCACCACAATGTTCTATATCCGGAAGCAGGGGGTTACCAGATCCCCGGCGCTCTTCAAAGAGGTGCAGGACCTTTGGCACTGGGCCATAGCCCTGTGGCTGTTCCTCATGCCGTTTTATCTAGCAGGACTGAAGAACGCCATCGCCCACTCTCTCAGCAGGGAGCTCTGCTCTTGCCACAAGTGGGAACTTCGGCAGGACCAAGTGAACCGCCTGTTACGCAGATGGGGCAATCCCCAGATCGATCCGTTTATGACGAACACCAAGTGCCAGAGGTTCGCCAGGAGGTTTCCCCAGCCAGGGAGCATGGGGGACGCATTATTTCCCCAGGGACGGCCTGTTTCTGTATGCGTTGCCTCCGTTGCTGTTGCTTCTTCAGCTAGTCAATCAACTCAGACGGTCCCGGTGCAGGATGTCCCTCGTCGCACCGGCATGGGCGAGACAGATATGGTACCCGGACTTTCTGGACATGTCGGCGTCCCCTCCGTCAAGCTTTCGGCGGATGCAGATCTTCTTCCTAGGGAAGGAGGCACGATTCTGCACCACGACCCAGGATCACTGAACTGAAGGCCTGGCTGCTGCAGCTTTAGAATTCGAGGGTTACGATCTACTGGCAGACTGCAAGGAGGTGCTTGCCAAGGCCAGGGCATTGTCTACTCTAAAATGCTACGGACATAAATGGAAGAGGTTCGCTGTGTGGAGCCGTGCACAGAAGATCGACTCACTGAGGGTCAAGGCCCCTCAGGTGCTTCCATATTTGCTGTAGTTGGCCAAATCGGGGCTGGCCCACGCCTCCATCAAGGTTCATCTGGCGGCTATCTCCCGCTACAACAGATCCCCAGGACGACCATCCTTGTGGTCGCACCGATAGGTCAAGGAATTCATCAAGGGACTATTCCGCTCGTTCCCGCCGGTGAAGAACCCGGCGTGGGAAGTCAATGTGGTTCTTACCAGGCTCATGGGACCTCTGTTCGAGCCTCTCCATTCTGCACCAGTCAAGTTTTTGTCATGGAAAACAGCTTTTCTCGTGGCCATCACCTCTGCATGACGAGTGGGGGGAGATCCAGGTTAATGTCTAGTATTGTATTGAAATCGCCACGCCATAGGACCGCGATCAGGGGAAAGCTTTCTAAGAGGGAGGCAAGGTGCAGGTAGAATTGGGGGGCGTTGACATTGGGACCATAAATGTTTAGTAACACCACCTCCTTATTTTGCAGGATACCCTGAAGCAGCACATATCTGCCCAGTGGGTCGACTCGTGAGGACTTGCAGGTAAATTTAAGGCTTCTATGGATCAGAGTCATCACTCCCCGACTCTGGGTAGAATAGTTGGTGTAGTACCTCTGGGGACCCCAGTTTAGCAAATTTTTCACAATGTTGAGAGCGAGCGTGTCTCCTGTAGACAGAGGATTTTAACGCTGTCGCTAAGCATGAAGTTGTAACTGTCTCATGTTCTTATAGTTTCCCAGCCCCCGTACATTCCAGCTCATGAACGTTAGACTATTATCACCCATCAGTCTGGGGATACTGCTTAAACTTTAACTTCTGACGGGGTGGTAGCCAACGATCGCCGTAGGCCCCCTCCAGTACGCATCTGACCTTGCACTGTTTCATGCTCTACTTCTTTCGTGGACGCCAAGCCTTTTTTAACATAACACCCGACCCATCCAACCCACGCACACATCCCTCCCCAAACAGAGGAACGATAACCCAATAACAGAAACCAAACCAACGGCATCGACGCCTGGGGGCCTGCAAGCTGGCCTGGTGGCAATGCTCCGAACTGGGGGCGTTTGAGGATACTTATGGTGCTTAGCGATAAAACCCATGCATAACATATTTAGGAACTAGCGGAGTGAAGATCAGCACATCATTAAAACAGGTTAAACAATTTGTGCGTTGCTGAAAAAGAATAGATCTACTGTGTGTTTGGGCGAGGAAGGCATCTCGTCCAGTAAGGATTCAATTGAAAACCAGAACACTAATCTGAGAGGCGTTACAGGGGAAAGTGAACCAGAAAAATGGTCATCTATGAATCTGGAGGCCTCTTCCGGGATTGTGAAGAACACTTGATTGGAGTGCTTGATTCTCAGATTGGCGGGGTATAACATGGAGTACCTGACCCCCAGGTTGCGAAGTCTCTTTTTCACAGCTAGGAAGGTTTTGCGCTCCTGCTGCACAGCCACAGAAAAGTCAGGATACAAGTGGATCCTGGCTGACCCCAGAAATAGTTCACATTTGGCTCTCGCCGCCCTAAGGAGGGTGTCCCGATCTCGGAAATGTAAGATTCTAGCTATGATGGGGTGCGGAGGTGTGCCAGGTCTGGGCTTTGTTGTTAAGGCACGGTGAGCTCTTTCTACTGTGAACTGCGGTGAGAGCTTCGGGGAATCAAGCAGCGTTAGAAGTGTGCGCTCCACGTAATCTTCCATGGGTTCCTTGATGCGGTCTTCAGGTACCCCAATTATGCGGAGGTTATTTCGTCTCGAACATGATTCGAGGTCCTCATTTTTTTTTACCACCTTGAGTAAATGATTAGAGAGTGAGGAGACTTCCGCCCGAAAGGAGCGAAGGTCATCCTCAGTGGCACTCGTCTCAATTTCGGCCACTCGGCCATCGGTTTTCTCAATGTGGGCTTTAATGGAGGATATAGTGCCATTCATGTCGTCTAGCTTGTTATGAAGAGTAGTAAACCCTTCGCGGATGTATTCAAGCATCTTCTGTGAGTCCTCTGAGGCCGCAGGGGCCGAGGTGATGGGTTCAAGCTCTGCCGCCCCCACAGCCGATTTGGGCAGAGTTTTTGCAAACATATTGATGGAGCTCTGTTCCACCCCCTCCTCCCCACCCGTTCCTTTGGTCATGGCGTCAGGCAGGGGGATTCTCGACAGTTGGAGCTGGTCGAGGGGGGGTGGAACGTGCAAGAAGGTTGGAGGGCCTCAGGCAGCAGTAGGAAAGATGAGTGGACGTGGCCACAGTGCCTCGCAGATCTTTAGTAGGCTTCCCCAGATGGGCTGTAGCCTCCCATGTAGGTTCAAACACACGAGTATGCACCAGGAGGGTTAATACCTTTTTTAAAGAATATATCTGTAACCTTAATTTGTCTGTGTACAACGAGGTCCCAGTTGATTCGCACCTCTAATATTGACTGGATGTGCCTCTCAGAGGGATCTCTGATAAAGGGTTCAGTGCGTCTGTGAGGATGTGCCAGGAAACCAGCAGCGCTCAGGTGGAGTTCAGGCGCAATGCTGGGGCGCCTCACCCGTGGAGCCCCACGTGGCAGGCCTGATGCCCGCACCAACGGCAAGAAAGGTATATGAAGGAAGGTTAGGAGCAGCAGGTATGTAGTGCTCGTCTGCACCCTACTGTTAAGGGTGGTTGACTTCAGGCCCCTGGCAATATTGCAGGGTACCGGAACTCTCCCGTGCAATCAAGAGAGTAGGAGCAATGCTGGGGGGGGACCCCCAGAGTAAAGAGGATAAGGTCAAGTCGGTGCCCCAGTTGGCCGGAGCGCCGCACACACCTCACCCGCCATGTGTCATGAGAGCGGGCAGCCCCTGCTGCCCGGAGCACAGCAGCAAGAGGGGGGATTAGGGAGACCGTATGGAGTGCGATGTCCTGTGGATCCACCGTAGCCAGTGCGCCGCTATGCAGGAGGCGCACACCACGGGGCCCCCCAGACCTCCATGCAGGTCCTACCTTATCCAAGGGTGCGTCCTGCCTCGAAGGTGGGCAGCAGGAGGGGGGCCACAGGAGTGCCAGGCACCGTCGTAACAGATTCCAACACCCCAACAGCCGACAGATCTGCCAGGGGAACAGGTGCCAAGTGACCACCAGAGAGAAACCCAGGAGTCGCCCAGTCGGCCGTCCGCTGACAGGGCCGCCGGCGCAAAGGAGGTAATGCCCTCTGGAGTTGGAAGTCTTCGTCTCTGGTGGCGTGCCGATGGCCCAGAGGCTCTTAGTAGTCCTGAGAATGGTGTTGCACTCTATTTACCAAGAATGCCCCTGGAGCTGGGCAGCACGGACGAGGCGTGCAGTGCCACCCCTCCTCTCCCCCAGCAGGCCCGCAACGCCTCGTCTCACAGTTGCTGGCTGAGCCGTGCCGTGTGGAGCTGCAGCTGAGGTAGTCTCTGGAGGATTACACGGCCGTCTTCATGCGGCTGCAACTCCGGGGATTTCGGTCGTCTGGTCCTGAAAGTTAGCTGGAGTCTGCCGACGTGGTCTGTGCACAGTTCCCCTCAGTATGAGGAGGATTTGCAGCACTGCAACGGATTGATGGCGAAAAGTATGTTACCCAAAACGGAGCGCGACACATAGGTAGCCATACAACTCGAGCGCAACAGCGCCCCCCGTAAACCACATTACTTGACTTTCCACGAGACAAGGGTGGTGCTGCGGACGCACCCCTCCTTTATGCCCAAGGTGCCGTCGGACTTTCATCTAAACGAGCCCTTGGTTGTTGCCTGTATTTTTTCCGACGCCTTCATCGTCGGCTGAAAGCACTTTGCACTCGCTGGATGTGGCTAGAGCACTGAAGCTTTATGTGGCCCGCATGAAGAGTTTCCCGAAAACCTCTTGGCTCTTTGTGAACTTTGGTCCTGTGAACCATGGGAAGGGCCTGTCCAAGGCTTCCATTTCCAGGTGGCTCTCCGACTGTATCGCCCACTGTCGTCGGTTGGCAAACCGACCTCTGCCTGGCCGTCTCAGAGCCCACTTGAACGGAGCGATCGCTGCTACAACAGAGTTCTTGTCTGGTGTGCCCTTGCTGGACATCTGCAGGGCTGCTACGTGGATGTCGATGCACACCTTCATAAAATTCTACTGCGTCAACAGGGATTCCGGGAGGAGTCCAGAGTCGGGCAAGCAGTGCTGCGCAATCTGTTCGCTTGAAGGTGAGCCAAGTGAGGAGTTAGATGCTTATGTTGAGCCTTGCCACCTCCCGTGGTTGTGCATGTGTGTACTGCTATGTATTCTTTATTCGTGAGAATGTGAATCCATGCCAGACCCCATGCTGGAGAAGGAACAAGTTACTTACCTGTAACTGTTGTTCTCCAGCATGGGTCTGGCATGGATTCACATGTAAACCCTCCCGCCTTCCCCTCTGCGGCTCTTCTCTTGGTCCTACTGCCACTTCACGTGCTACCAAATCTGAAGATGGCTGCCAGAGGGAGGGGCTTAGGTAGTGGCCAGTCATTGGCTGGGGGAAGTATGACCCAGAGCTCAGTGATTGGTTGTTAGGAGAAAGACGGTTAAGAAATGAAACTGAAAGAGTTTTTCTTTTACCAAGGATTCCCAGCCTGACAGGGAATATTCATGAGCATGTGAATCCATGCCAGACCCATGCTGGAGTACAACAGTTAAAGGTAAGTAACTTGTTCCTCTTTTGGCCATATTGTACTCCTAGGTCCCGTCCCTTTCCTCTGTAATATATGGGCGCCCTTGCTAGGGACTGGAGACAGAGCCTTTTTCACCAGAAAAATCATCTCATTAAATTTAGATGCGCGCGGGGGCGTGGCCCTGGAAGCATGCGTTCTCCTGACATCTGCCGACCGGCACCGCTCCTAAGTCCTCTTTTCTGTATCGACTGGAACAGACCGCTTTCATCAACACTCCTGGGTTAGGCCTCTAGCTAGTATTCCCCAGAGAAGTACTTTTGTCTTTTCTATTTATTTTTCATTTGTCAGGTACCGCTTTGTCCTGTGGCGCCACACTCGTCCATGGCGCATGTCCACAACAGTGGGCCTCTGCAGGTGTCCAGCCGGCAAGGGTTCCTTTCCAACGTCCGAGCCTCACGCCCTCTGCCTCCGCTGCCTTGGCCCAGACCACGGCTGGGACGGCTGTAGCGCGTGCAACGCTCTGACACTGCGCACCCTCAAGAACAGACTAGCCAGGTGGAGGGAGCTCTTCGGAAGGTTGCCTTCAGAGGACCTAAAAGCGTTCATGAAGCAGAAGACCAGGCCCAAGGTAGGTGCACTGTTCTCCACCACACCCCGCAAAGGCGACTCCGTTCCCCGGAAGCGCACTAGCGGGAGGGACCTAAACGGTCCTTCGACCAGCACAGGCACCGAGGCTGCTCCAGCTACTGCCCACCAGGCAGAGGGGTCGCAAGATCCTACCGGTTATTCCGCTGAGGGACTGCAAGGTTCTATTACCGGGTCCAAACCCGGTGGGGGGGGGGCTATGCCCCAACACCGGACTGATGTGAGGGGTAGCCTGTACGCAGCACTACAGCCGAGGGCGCTCTGCCTACCAGGCTCCGCCCTGAGGTGCAGGGTAGGCCTCAACCTTCACCGCTCCAGATACGGGAGGAAACCTGGCCAGCGCAGCAAGTACCGCGACACAGGCACGTGGCATGCAGCAAGACAAAATGGCTGCCGGGCCAGATAAAATGGCGTCTCGCCTGACACCATCTCCCTCACGGGACCAGGTAGGGAAGCAAGTTTCTCAGTGGGACTGGTCAATGCCTGTCACTTGGCCCACAGCATATCCACTTTGCAGGGCAGAAACATCTTGCCCAATACAGCGACACAGGGCGCACCTAGGTCTCGGCAACCTCAGGGCCCTGCACCTATGCCCATTACATCCAGCACTGCTCCAGGCTGTGAAGACAGGTTCTTTGAGAAGTTCCTTACTCTCAATAGGTTCCCACAGATGGGTACCATCCTTAGGGATGTGAACAGGGACGTGCTCCCTCCGATACAGCCGCTAGCACCCACGGCCATGTCGCCTTTGGGTCCAGCTCCTCTGGGTCCAGCACAGCCCCAGGCACCCGCACCAGTCCCTAAGACACCGGCTCCCATGCCTGTCCCAGGCAGCCCCGTCCACGCTGCTGCTAGTACGCCACAGCTTCCTGCACCCAGCACTCCTCCAGGCTGCAGGGGACCAGCAAGATACAATGGTGGACACAGATGAGGCAGAGGACCACGACACTCCCATCAGCCAAAGCCTTTCATGAACTGCTGGCAGTGTTTGGGGATCCAACAGTCACAGGTGGAACAAATGGAGGAAGGGTATTGGCAGAAGTTTTCACTCTACGCCCCACGGCTGGAACGGGAATCCCACTACAGAAGGATGTAGTGGCGCTTGCCAAAAAAGGATGGCTCAAGCCACATTCTACCCAGCCTACAATCAGCGTCTCAGTTCTAAGTTTAGGCAAACGGAAGGGGACCCCCTCTTACTGTCGGTGCACCCCAGCCACACTCATCGGTGATAGTGGCAGCTCCACTGTACTCTAAGCCTCAATTGTCCTCGGCTACATCAGCCTCAGCACTCCTGGGTAAAGGCGGAGAAGATTGTGGAAGCGTATGTAAAGAAAATCTATTGCATTGCCACTCTCTGCACCAGTCAACGCGGACGCCATGCTGGCGGGTCAACCAGAGGCTATGTCGGGAGATTGCTGTCTTCCTACCTGAATTCCCTTTGCAGAGCCAGGCTCACTTCAAGGCTGGGCTGGCGGAAACCAAAATAACGGCACAGGACATAATGGAGTCCACCGTGGCTCACATCGATACCTCTGGTTGTGCCATCTGTATTGCTACCGACATGAGAAGGATGGCTTGGCTCAGGGCGACTAATTTCAACCCTGATGTCCAGGAATGCACACTGGACTTTCCTTCCGAGGGGTGTGATCTGTTCCATTCAACAACGGATGAGGAACTCGATAAGAAAAAGTATGGCTCGCAGACTACTAAGCATTTATCGATCCTCGCCAAGTTTACCCCAAGGCATATAGCCAAGCACACTCTGACAAGGGTCGGTCCTTCGGAGGCTTCAGGGGTTTCCAAGAGAGGCGGTCCAGAGAACCAGACAGATCGCCAAGCCAGCACAGACGCAAGCAGCACAAGGCAACTCACAAGGGATTTTGTCCGCCCCTTTTCTCAGCCCCAGTCTCAGAGGGTAAGAAATTGTGATACATCCATCCGGATCCACGAATCTCTGGTGGGGGCAGGCTTGTCCTTCATGCTCACCGCTGGCAGACATTGTTCACGGACCCCATGGATACTCTCCGTAGTATCAACAGGCTTTCGGCACCCCTATACCTCCTTCTCCTCTCTCCTCCCCTCCGCTCCCACAGATTGGTACATGTTAGGCAGAATTACAGGCAGTACCCTCTGGGAACACCACACACAATTAGGACTACGGGTGTAAGCAAAAACCAACCTTTGGTACAAGTCTGTACCACACACTTTTGGTAGCGAGCTGAGCAGCCAGGCTTATCTCAAGAGGGAATGTGAGCAGTAGAAGTTGCACGGAAATATCACAATCACAGTGGTTCAAGTAGGCCCTTACACTCAAGGTTTCTTGATAAAAAATACATTTATTTACACTGCCATTTAGAAAACTTTCACTAGTAGAAATCAACTCAATATTAAACACCAATATACTACAGTATCAAACTCTACAATATAAAGACACTTTGCGCTGCACTGAAAAAGGAGCCAAATAGCACTTCAGTACTTTTAAATAGGAATAAAAAGCATAGGTTTGTACTAAGGGTTAGAAAATACTTTTTAGATAATGCAAAGGTTCAATGTACCAGCAGGGTCAGTTTGATTCAATAGGCCAGGCCAAAGTCAATAGTCTAGTGTTCTTGGATAGGATAGCACAGTTCGGGTACAAGTGGAGAAGTCTTTGTAAACGTTTTTAGAAGTAGTTCAGACGCTAAAGAAAGATATGTCGGGTCACAAGCTGATTAGGCCTGCGAGTTGGGAAAGTTTCACGAACTTACACCGCGAGAGTTGGGATCTCTCAACCATATAACACAGTACATAAAGTGGGGCAAAAAGATGCAGCTGAAGATGTTGGTTCCTGGCAGGCCTTGCAGGTCTCGCTGTTCCTGAGCCTCAGTCGTGGGCACAAGAGGGAGGACGTCGGGGAACTCGTGCACTGCACGGGATCGTCATCAGAGCAAACAAAATGGCATCACTTCAGCTCAAGTAACTGTGGCTTCCAAACACAAACTGGTATCCTTCCCCCTGATTAACCTTAACCAGCTCTGAGAATGGTATCCAGGCGTTTGCTGAGTTGATTGGTCCCACCAACTCAAAGGGAGAAGCCGTCCTTGAAGGAGCTTCTCTGTCGATTAGAGATCTGGCAATTCGTGGTTTCAGCAGGGCTTCACCGGGCAAACCAACGGTCCAGTGGTTACAGCAGCCATCCTCTTCTAGCTCATCTTCGGTTCTTTCGTTCCAGTGGTCGACTCTGCCTTCCAGTCCTGAAGACTCGCCTTTTTAAACAGTTTTCTTCCATTCATTCCAGCCTAGCTACCACTCACCCAGCAGGGTGGCTGTCCTTGCCGGACAGTCAGCCAGCCAATCATGTGAGAGTGCATTTGGGTCTCCTAGGAGACTAAGCACAGGGAGTTTCGGGCACCTCCCTCACTTCCTGCCCACCCCAGACACTCAGACGCCATGGGCGGACTTCAGTCCTGAATCCCACCTAAGGCTCATGAACAAAGGGGCCAAACCTGGTTTGGTGCGGAGAGTTAAACCCAAGAAGGACCTTTCCACAAAGAAACGGCGAAAAAAGATGACCAGAGTATATTTTTACAGAGGGGTCTTGGGTGCCATATTGGAAAACATGGCTACCCCGATTTTTAGTTACCGGTGTTCGGGAAAAATCATGGTAGTTTGTTATAAAACCACTGCCTCCAGCCATTTCGATAAGAAAGGGCAGCATTTGACTGCTACAAGAGTGTTTTTACACAGGGGATACTAGGTAACCCCTCCAGCACTCCATTGTAAAATGGTGTGTGCTGGGTCTATGAATTTAAAAAGACTAAAAGTCAATTTAACTTTGTATTTGCTGGGGAACAGTAGTTCATCCCAGAGAAGGTATTTAAAGGGACACCCCTGTGCCACTGCACTGAAGGTGCTGTGTGACACAAAAATAAAAAGATGATCCCTTATGGAGTTATCTAAAAGTCCATAATCAAACACAAGAGTAAAACACATATCAAAATACCTGAGTGGGGAAAAAGGCTCACACCTTCTCCAGGGGGAAAAAAACAAGCCCTCAAAATCCAGAAAAGTTGCTGGGGGTCTCTAAGGTGAAGGGAAATGAGCACATTTCTGAGAATTCTCCCTAACAGTACAGCAACTGGAGGAAGGTCCAACCTTGCAGCGGGGCCTGGGCTTCTATTCACAATTGTTCGTCCTACACAAAAAGAACCAGGCTGGCCTGAGAGTTGTTGTGTTGGACCTTTCCACCTCAAACCTTTCCCTTCCTCTCCAAAAGTTCAAGATGGTTACCCCAGCGCTAATAGCAGAGACATTGTGTGTGGGAAACTGGATGTGCTATTTGGATCTGAAGGATGCCTTCCTATACGTCCCGATCTGGCAACCCCATCGGTCCTTTCTGAGGTTCAGGATCATGGGTTTTCACTTCCAATACGAGGTTCTACCCTTTGGCTTCTATTTGGCCCCCAGGTTCTTTACAAGACTGATGAACGCTGTTGCAGCCCTACCTACTCAGGGTGCAGAGGCATCACATCTACCCATATCTAGACGACTAGCTAGTCGGGGCAAGATCTGTGCAGGCAGTCCAGCACACAGCTTCCGCCCTCATTAATACAGTACACGAGCTAGGATTTTCCATCAATCTCAAGAAGTCAGTTGCTGCCTACGCAAAGTCTAACCTTCCTGGTCCTGATCTGGAATACGAGCTCTGGGGATTTTCCGCTCAGCAGACAAGATCTCAGCCATCAAGAGGGCCACAGGAAATTTTCTCAGCAGAGCAGTGACCTCAGCATGGTGGTACCAACACCTCTTAGGCATCATGGCGGCATTTCTCCTGGCGGTGCCGCATACGAGACTCAAAATGAGGCGATTGCAGTTGCACTTCGCAGCCTCCTGGAGTCGGGAGAAGTGTTCCCGGAGCAGGTCAGCATCCCACCACATCTCGCCAGGACCTAGTCGGGTGGAGCACGGACAGCAAGCTGCAGATAGGCAGGCCCTGCTGTCAACCAGCACCTCTGGTCACCATCACTACGGACTCATCCCTAGAAGGCTGTGGAGCTACCTTGGGCAGCCACAGTGTCCATGGGGTATGGACCCGTCTGGAGCAGGCGGCTGACATCAACTGGCTTGAGTTGATGGCCATCTGGCTCGCTATCAAAGCCTTCCTCCCGATGATCAGCGACCAGGCGATCCTCACTCAGACGGACAGCTCCACCAGCATGCATTACACTAACAAGCATGGTGGCACCAGGTCTCCTCCCCTCTGCAATCTAGCAGTCAACATTTGGGAGTGGGCTCTGGTAAACAGGCACCTTGCAGCAAACCACCTCACGGGGGGAGTCCAACCTAGATGCGGACAGTCTCAGCAGGCTGGTTTCAGACAACTACAAATGGCAGTTGGACGCACCGGTGCTTCAGAGGATCTTCGACAGGTGGGGTCATCCGCAGGTGGATTTCTTCACCACCTGAGCCAACAGGAGGTGCCCCTAGTTTGCGTCCTGGCAGGGCAAGGGCTCTCTTGCCGACGCGATACAGATCCAGTCGGAAAACATGAATGCCTTCCCTCCTACTCCCCTGGTCCACAGGGTAAACTGCAAGATCAGGGTGGCCTGGCACCTCTGTATCATCCAGATAGCTCTGTGGTGGCCAGCAAGGCCATGGTTCTCAGAACTACTCAGCCTGTCAGATCTGGCCCTGGTGCACCTTCCGCTGGGCCCAGCACACCTAATCTCTCAGCAGATGTGATTTGTGGTAGATGTAATGTGTTTCAAGTTGAAGGAGTACCACTTTCGCCAAAGATTTATGGGGAATGGTGTCTCGGGTTGTTCTGAAATGTTTTCAAAAGGCTGCTGCTTTCGTAGAATAAAGAAAGCAGAAGTCTGATGCTCTCCTCCGATCTTGACACCGATTTTTAAAAGCCCATGCCTTGCTGAGATAGTAGCCTTCACTAATCCGTGATCATAGGCTCACCTGAGATTCTAAAGGGTTTTACATGAAATATAAGAAAACTTTCTTGTACGGGAGGCTGAGTTTATGAAAATGTTTATTAATTTGTAGGGCGCACCAAACCCTTATGTAACTGGGCGCACAGCATAACAAGAATACTTAAAGCTTAGTTACAGATATAAACCGGTAGAGCCAAAACTTGGAGGTAGGAGGCATACACGTAAACCTACAACTGCAATCATTAGTCTTAATGGTCGTTAAGGCGTAACCAGGTGAGGGTGTTGCGTCTGAAACTGTAATAAGACTGATCCCTTCTGAACTCAACTGGTAGTGCATTCCATTACTGGGCTGCTTTTACTGGGAAGCTGTTGCCTCCTATTGTTTTTTTAGTCTGAATCTAGGTATTTGGAGGCAGTAGGAATTGGCTGTCCTAGAAGGTCGTACAGAAGTTTTCCTAATTATTCTTTTCTTCAGGTATGGGGGGGGCTACGTTATTGAGAAATTTGAAGGTTAATGACACAGTTTTGAAGAGGATCCTATCGCTAATTTTTAACCAGTGATGGTTTCTTCTAGCATTGGAAATGTGCTCTCTGGTGGGGAGGTTCTGGGCCGTTCTGAGCGCATTATTTTGCAGTGTCTGTAGTTTCTTGATGATGTATTTGTTGGCGTCTAGGTACAGTGCATTACAGAAGTCCAGTTTTGATAAAATGAGAGCTTTAGCTAATATGATGCAGCTTGCTAGTGAGAGGAAGGGTCTACATGCTCTGAGTTTGCCAGTGTAGGCAGTGGATGAGGCCAAGGAGTTTACCTGTTTTTTTTTAGAGTTAGCGTGGAGTCCAGGTAGAAGCCAAGTGTCTTCACTTCTTTAGCAACTGTAATTATGTTGCCGTCAATGTTGAAGGCGCTATAGTTAGTGTCAAGTTTTTTTAGGTTATTGGCCGAGCCAAGGATTAAGATCTCCGTTTTATCGTCATTCAGGCAGAGGCCATGGGTTGCCATCCTCCATGCCTGAATGAGGATGTATATTTCATTTACTAAGGCTGTATCTCAAGTGAAATTGCCCGAAAGGGGAATGAGGATCTGGGTGTTGTCCGCGTAATTTGTGTAGGTGACACCCAGTCTGTACAATTTGTCAAATAAAGGCTTAGTAAAGATATTATACATGGTTGGTGAGACGCAGGAGCCCTGAGGGACGCCTCATGTTGTTTGAATTGGGTCTGCTAATGCTGAGGTGGAAAATAATCGCATATTTCTGTTGTCTAGAAAGGACTGGACCCAAGCTATAGATTCACTCAAAGTGGGCAGCCGATGCTAGGTGTTTGCATAATACTGCATGGTCCACCAGGTCGATTGCTGCCGACAGATCTAGCAGGAGTAGCATAGCTTTGTTTCCTTTGTCGTTGAGCTCGTCAATTTGAGCTTTAAGGTCTATTAATGCTGTCTCTGTGCCGTGCTGGGGTCTGAAGCCCGATTGGCGGGAGCCTAGAAGTTGGTTGGTCTCAAGGTACCTTTGAATTTGAAGATGGGCCACTCTATTATCTTAAGGAGGAATGGGACTGTTGTGATAGGCCTGTAGTTTGTAGGCATAGAGGGGTCTAGAGTTTGTTTTTTGAGAATGGGTAGAACCCAGGATTCTTTTGATTGATATTTTATTTCTATCGCGCGTACACAAGTGTTTCAGAGTGCGACAGTATTAGATGAAAAGGAGGCATTCATGAGTTTAGAGATGAAGGGAGCTGAGGCTCTGGCCGTATCCTTAATTATTTGGGCCGGACAGTAGTCTCCTTTACAGTTTGACAGTTTTAGGGAAGCAATCATTTTTTCAGTTTCCTGAATGGAGACTTTGGAGAATTTAGATCGAGCGAAATCAGGCTGGTCATCAGGAGTGGTAGTGGTTGATATTTCGGCAAGGGGGAAAGGGGCTTTTTTTTACTGCGATTTTAGTTTGCAGTGTTTTTATTTTATTTGCTAGGGTATTTTGAATGCTAATGCACCATTGCTTGTCTTTAGGTACGTTATGCAGCAGAGGTATGGGCTATTCCAATTCCTCAAGGATCACAAATAATTCCTTGGTACTGGAGTATGCTTTGGAGATTCTTTCATTGTAGTTTTTTTGTTTGAATAATTTCTTTATTGTAGTTATTGGCACAGAGTTTTAGTTTATTTTCTTCCGTAGGGGAATGTTGCCATGTGGTTTCTAGCTTCCTCTTTTCCAATCTGAGCTCTTTAAGGTGAGGGTTGAACCAGGTATTAAGGTGAGTTTGTTGTTTACTTGTGTACCTTAAGTGGGGCAATGGTATCTAGGACCGTAGCCATAGTGGCATTATAGGAGCCCACCAGAGTCTCTGGGTCGAAATTGCTTGGCAAGGCATTAATCACAGGAAGGAGGAGAGGTAGGATGTTGTCTGGTATGATGTTTTTCTTTGATCTAGTGGGAAGAGGGGGTGCCATAATTTTATCTTTATCTATTTTTTAAGTGTTAAGCTGAAGTCAATTGGGTAGTGGTCAGTCCAGAGTTGGGGTGTAATTTTAGTGATGACTGTTGGGCAGTTTAAGGTGGCTACCCAGTCTAGGGTCCTGCCTTTATCATGGGTAGGGGAGAGGACTTTTTGGATGAGGCCATGTTTAGCAAGCATGGTAGCTATCGCTTGTGCTTGTTTGTGGTCCGGATCGTTAAATCCTAAATTGAGGTTGCCTAAGCTAATTATCTGGGATGAATATGTTGTATTGTTAGCTAAGAGGCTAGATATGTCCTCTTCAAATGAGCCTATGGGTCCTGGTGGCCTATATATAAGGTAGATGGTTAGAGTGCAGCATGGGGATATAGGTAGTTTCGCCGAGAGTAGTTCGCAAGATTTTAGTGGGGGGTAGCGTGGATAGTCTTCAGTCCAGGTTAGCTTTAGCAATGATAGCTAAGCCACGTTCTCTAGAGTTGGGTCTGTACATTCAAAATGTGTAAAAGACACTGTTGCTGGATAAATAAATGTACTCTAATTCTTCACATCTCTTCTCCGCCTTCATTGGAGGTTGGAGGAACTCTGTGCAGTGTGCTGCTGCTCTAGAGCTAGGTCCGCACTTTAAACAATAAAATAAATAAAAGAACCAGGGACCAAACGGGCGCTCCTTCATTTTCTGTTGTAGGTTTTAAATCCATCTCATGGACATGCATTAGATTTTCCTTGCCTTTTTATCCAGTCTGGTGTTTGTAATTTGTACACTGGTGCTTGAAATGTTTATCGATACTGGGTAGAAATGTCGTAGAGCTCTCCGACCAGGGGTGTGTGCATACTTAGTCTGGTAGAAGTACTACCACCATAATAGACAATACTGTGAATAGCCTGTACTTTATTTCCTGGAAACCTAAAGGTTTAGTTTCACCCAAACTGTAGAAGAAAGAAAAATACTGTGCCATACAAAATTCTGCAACAGCAAGTCCTACCCAAACACAAGTTATTTATGATTTGTTAGGCAAATCTTTTGTATTGCATTTATGAAGTGTAATTCTTTGATTTTTCATGACCAGCCTATCGCCCAGCAATCAGCCTACTGCTTCCCTTTTCCCAGTTATGAAACAAAAGCAGTCCCTCGTTGTTTAGGTCAGGTAGTTTGAACTGGAAGTATGTTTTAAAGGTGAAACTCTGGATTTGTTTACTAACCCTTCCCTGTTTCTCGAAGGAGGAAATTGCCAAGTATGACAAAATTTGCGAGGAAGCCCACGCCAGATCAAAGGACGAAAAAATCCTTCACATCAAGCACTGGCTGGATTCCCCATGGCCTGGTAAGTATTGCAAGACTGCCATAAAATTGTTGAGATCCCTGGTGCTCCAAAGAAAGTCTTGTAGCTGTTCACATAATGCCTCTTTGCAAGTAATTACTTGGAATTTTAGGAAGCGTGTTGATTTGCCATTCCACAATTTACAGTTTTGTATAATGGCACATTTTTTAAAAATAGTAACAACATTAATGAGGATATTGTGATGAATCTGATGTCATCATCACTCCTTTCCCAGCTGTACCCTCTCCCCATGTGGCCATGGGATGGCAGCCACGACATGATCCTGACCATGGGGGAGCCTATATGAGGGCGGACCACATGGAGGGAGGTGATCCTCCGAGGAGTGATATCTCATCGGATGAGACGTGGGGCCTCATTGCAAGTGTGGCAGTCGGGAAATACCATTTCTGGACCGCCACACTACAACTCTGCAGGCGGGGCTGTTGCGCTCGACAGGTATGACCTGCCGGGTGTAATAGCACCCACCCGCAGAGTTTTCACGGAAGCACTGGCACCATTAGCAATGGTGCTGGTGCTTCCGTGTCTCCATTCCCATGGAGTCCAATGGTGGCAGAAAAGCACCGGCGGGTTACCGCCAGACTTGTAATGAGGCCCATGTTATCCCCTTTTCCTTTTAGGGATACCCCTTCATTCCCCATACCTTAATGGCATATTGTCATGGCTCCCTTCAGCCACCCATGGAAGCCATTGAGAATACCTTTGTGTGTTCTATACATAAGTTACCAAGAACTGACTAACATTTCCATGCATGTGAAAGTACTGCGATGAGAAAGCTGAATGGAGTAATGAGGATCAGCAAAGTTGAGAAGCATAAGATACGCTCTAGTGGTTGTGACCACATAATTGTTGCCAGGACATTTAAAAATGCTAACCAGCTGACGGGGGAGAGATGCTGCTTGGGGAGGTTTCGCCCTCTCAGTGTTGACAGAGGGACCGCCAAGCCAAGATGTCCGTGGACCCAGCCAGCTCAGGGAGAAGGAAGAACATGAAGGACTGTGAGAGTCGGTTTGCTGTGTGGAGACTGTGGGAGGAAGAGAGAAGAGACTCGCGGCCACAGTAACATAGGAGCAGCCTCAGCGTTGCCCGAAGAGAGACGGAGGCTCGGCAGGCAAGCAGATGCTGTGAATGACATGGAAGCCAGCAAGCCTGTGAGGTGGAGACTGGACACCACGCCGCTTATGGTTCACTGCAGAGGACCGAAGAATGCTACGAGAAGCCGGTGAGTACTGCAGTGGGGAACTGGGACACTGGGGCGATTCGGCAACACTGCCAAAAAAGGATAAAGGAAGCTAGAACAAATGAGAGGGAATATAAAACCTAAGATTATCAGAAAAAGACTAATATAATGAATGCAAGATATATACCAATTGGATTGAAGGAATGTCTGGTCTTGCAACTATGGAAAGGGTGATTTATAAGCGGCAAGGGAAGTTAAGATTGCATGGAAAGATTTGGGATGACTTTCTGAGTACTAGTTATTTGATGGTTATTTGTATACTGTATTCTGCGTGTAATTAATTGCTTTGTTTTGATTATATTAATTGACTTGCTGGTTTATCTTTGTGTGAATCCTCTAAATAAATGTGTAAAGTCCTGGGAGGAGAGTTTAGCAGACATACAAGTTTACAAGTGTCAAGTAAGTCAAATTAAGTTTGCACGTACATTAAGTGAAGCACATGAGAAATCCCTGGCAGGAGAGTATACCAGGCAAAGTCAAGTTGGCAAGAGTGTAAAGCGACTTGCATGAGTAAGTCCTGGTAGGAGAAGATGCCAGGCAAAGCCAAGACTAAGAAAATATTACATTAAAAAGGAAAAGAAACCTGGCTGAGGAGTGAAATTTCAAGGAAGACTCATACCCTTAGGAGTTTACAGTCTCATGAAGAGAAATCCTGGGTAAGGGAACAATCCCCTGGAACTATGACCTGTTTCCATTGGGAACCTTTGTGTTGGAGTTACGTTGTTTCCTTTTTGAACATGTGTGTTGTGACAAACCTGATGGTATTCTCCCGTCTCCTCCCTCGTGATCTTCCATTCAGGTGGCCAGGGAAGGGCCATCGTTTTTGGATACCGGCTCTGGGGCTGGACAAGCGAGGGAGGAACACTTGAATGGAGGGTCACAAGGGTTTGAGAGGAGACCCTAAGGTGAGACCTGGTTTCCCCCATTCCCAATAATACCCCAACCCACTCTCCCTCAGCCTTCATGGGGTATTTTCAATCTCACCCCATCGCCTCCTCCCTAATTCCAAAAAATACTGAGATGAGGAGGCGGCAACTAAGACCAGCAATGATTACCAATAGAATCAACATGGGGAAAGTATGGGAAACCTACCATAGAAAGAACTTAAGTTGCCCCATTCAATAAGGACCATTCACACCTGACTCCACTTGGCTGTTTTTTCAACTCTAAAAGGTTTTTCACAAGCAGGAGATTGTGCTGGGGATGCTGTCCAGACCAGAGAAGCCCAGGAGCAGAGAGCAGCAGGAGCCAAAGCCTGGAGGAGAACGGTGTGCCGAGACGCTGGCCCGGTGTTTGTGGAGGGCTGCAGCGTATCTAGGGAGCCGTGCCTCCAAGGAGCCGGAGAGAGACTGCCTGTATCCTGTTGGCGGCGTTCAGTGAAGTGCTTGTTCCCTTGGGACCTGTGCCGTTCCCAAGGATGTCTGAGCGGCAGGCGGTGAGACTGTGACCTCAACCCTGTGTATCTTGGAAGGACCGCCTGTCAATGGGACCCTGCCAGGTGAATTTCGTGAAAGCAAAAGAGAAACTCTGGAGCGTGCATTAGCAGCAGAGCGGGAGAAGGGCACAGATGAAAAAAGCGGCACATCACGGAAAGCAAGAGAAAGGCAAAAAAGGAAAAAGTCCAAGAAGGAATGGCAATAGGAATAATAGAAAGAGAAAGCATTTGAAGTGCGCATGTGGCACGGAACGTAAGGCAAAGTGAAATAGAAGCACAAAAGGAAAATTAATAGATGGCAGTGTGCAAGGAAAGGAAAGCGTGCAAGAGGCACAAGGCAAAGGAAATAAATAAAAGGAAAGTGCAAGTGTGCACTTAGAAGAAAAGGGTGCAAGCGTGTATGGAGAGGAAAAGTGAGCACGGTGAAACAACGGAAACGAGGGAAAGCCAAAAAGGGGTGTAGAAAGCACCTGAAGGTGAATGGCTGAAGAGAAGGAGCAAGAAATAGAGAGGGGTTACAGATCGAGTGGTCACGCCTAGGAGGAGTAAAGAACTAAGCGGTTTTGGAAGTCTCCCAATGTACCCCATAAGTGAAGTGTGTGTGGATGTGAAAGGAGAGGTACATCCTGAAAGCTGAACTTGTGTTTTAAACCAAAAGGGGCCTGGAAGGGAACCCTGAGGTGCCTAACAAAGTGGAAAATCTATTATCTCATTATATCGAAGGAAAAGCAAGGTGCATCCTGAGAAAACTGAATTTTGTGTTGGAAACTGAAAGGTCCTGAGCTTGGGGAAGGGAACCCTGAGAGGCCTAACAAAGTTGGAGACTTATTGTTTTGTAGTATTTGAAGAATTGAAGCTTGAGGAAGGGAACCCCAAGGAACTAAAGACGCTGAAAGTATCTGAGAATATTGCAAGGGCTCTATAGAGAAGGTTACAAACAGCCCTTTATGATTGAACTATTTTTGTGACATTGCCCGAACCCCACCTGGTGAGAAGACGTCCTGCAACCAACCTTGGCTTCCTTTTTTTTGTTGTACCACTGTTTTCTTCCTTTTTAAAGACTGCCTATCACATTTTTGTAAAGAGTGAGAGCAAGCATAGGTTTAGACACAGACAGACTTTTATTTTGGACTATCTTACGTCAAGTGCCTTTAGAAACATCAGTTAAGGGAACCATCCATTTAGAGTTGGGGCCAGTTAGGCATTACACCAACCCAAGAACCTTAGTAAATAAAGGTTTTGAAACTAACATCTTTGAGTCTGTCTCTCTCTTGATACCATGCCTGCCTCGCAGTGCAAATTCAGGGCCAAAGACATTATCCTTTTCACCTTCAAGTTTCTTTTAGACTGTGAGGGCCAGAATAGTATTTCGGACACAGGACATTTTTGTTCTGTACATCTTGACAACAGACAGCCCCTTAGTTTTGGTTGAGGTAGGGAAACGACTCCTAGAATAGGGACAGTGAGGCATTTTCCAACCCCCTTTTATTTTGAGTGAAGGTTTATAGCCAAAATTATAAGCTCTGTGACTGCCTCTCATTCCAAACCAGTTGGCTACATGTCATAAATGTCTCCCCAAATTGTTTTATCTAATTCCCAAGCTACATAAGCTTTGAGAATCGCATGGGATTTGAGATTCTGCATTCACTCCAAAAACATCTGTTAACTCTTTGATTGCCTTTGTGTCTTGGTTTTTTTCCCCTTGGCCCCCCCAGTCTTCATCATGCTTTAAGTGGATACGCCTTCTTGCTAACTGAGGGCACCTTTACACAGGATATGCATGCATTTTAAATGTATGAAGCACATGCCAATCTCCTACCGCCCCTCACTATTGTGACTGAGTCACCCGTTGATCTCCCATTAGTGGAGACTGCGTTTTAGGGAAGAATTATTATTTTTTTCTGCTGCTTTCATGCATATTTTGAGTCCCCAATCTTATGTGTATTCGAGTTTTCATCTTTGTTTTGAGTCAGTGGAGCGGTTTTCAAACCTCAGAACTCCAATGCTTCCTTTAATGGAAAACCCATTATGGCTACCAGGGGCCCCCTTGTACCCAATTGCCTTGACCCTCGGCAAGTCCCAGAAGCCAGGCATTGTGTGGCACATTATTTTTTACATTGTGTCTTCACTGTACACATACTTTTTACTATAATGTAGACCCTTAGTGTAGTAGCCACAATGGCTTCCTGGTTGATTTTAAGCACTGCAATCCAAACCACTGACTTTATTGGAAGTATTTTGCCACGTTGTTGCTGTGAATGTGCATAGATGGTTAACTTTTGCAGGCTATTGCCAGAGCCCACACACCCGGGCTGAGAGAATGGAAAAAGTTTGCCTCCTTAGGGGTCAGCCAGACACCCTAATCTGCATTCCTGTTTGAATGATGTCAGAAATTGAGTTTGGATGGACATAGAGGATTGGATGGCCTCCAAAAAAACTTTGAATGCTGCATGCCTAGTGATATGTAGATGGGGTGATCTTGGAAGTTTTGCCTATCTCAGGAGTGTCTATATCTTTCTTCAGTCAACACTGGACCTGATATCCGAGTGTTTGAAAACATTTTCTTTTTGCCTATAGGACACCCCATCTCTTTGCTATTGTCTGCTTCCTGACCTGGATTTTGGAGGGAAGTTAAGCATTCATCTTTACTTTAATTGTGTTTTTCACACTTTCATGGGGAAACTGATCAGTCGATAAGACTATCAGTACTGGGCAACCCTGTCTGCCTTAGTGGAATTCTTGTATTTTTAAAGCTGGACACACAACCTGAAAGTGAAGTGCGATTAAGTTACTTTGTATCCTTTTTAGCTTTTTTCTTTTGTAACTTTGTGGTTATAATTACAATGTGTACAGGATGGGCTGGTGGCAGCAGATATTTTTATAATGTGTTTTCATTTTTTACTTGTGCACTTTTGCACTTTATCATATAATGGCAGTGAGTGCTGGAGTGTTAGGTTTTGGGATCTGACTTTGCTGAATTCTGCCACGACGCAGTTTGGACAGTGAGTCTGCCTTCCATTGTGGTTGCTGTGAGGAGACATCAACCTTAAAAACACTCAGCACAAGCGGTGCGAGCGGAGTGCTGGAGTGTTTGGTCTGTGGTGTTTGGAGACTTTGGACCTCTTGCAGTGGCTGACAGTTTGCACATTTTGACGACTAAGCAGAGCTGCTTAATACCGACCCACACCGAGGATTGAATTGGCTGTGATCATCCGCACAAGCAGTCCTGAGCCTGGTACACACGCCAAGTCGTCGTACAGGCGTCTCATGTCGAGGGTGACAGAGTACTTGGGGTGGTCTGCTCCACCTGTGGATTTTCTGCAGGATGACCTGACAGATATTTTGGACCAAGGTCCACCCACTGACCCGGTGCTGCCATTTCATATGGCCTTACAAAGAAGGGTTGCGGCGGCTTGGACTGCTCCGGAGAGTCTCTCGGCAGTGAATAAGTTGCTACCGAAAAAATACCGTCCAGCCAGTAGCAACCCCTGCTATACGCACCCCACTCCGGAGAGTTTGGTGGTGCAGGCGGCTACGGCCCCAGCAAAGCAGGCTGCATACCCATCCATCCCTCTGGATAGGGACGACAATCGCTTTGACGGTTGGGCAAACAGTGTTTTCATCTGGGGGTATGGTTTTAAAGGCAGCCAACTCCGTTTGTGCCTTGGCAAGATTCACTCCCACTCTGTGGAATTGTGTATTTTTGCCGGCTGAACATATTCCCGAAGGGGAGGAACGGGATGGTTTTCTTGCCCTCGTTCAGGGTGGCAAGGGTGCCATGTGTTAATCTGTTCAGTCAGGTCTGGATGTGGCAGACGGTGTCAGCCGGTCCATGGCGGCGAGCACTGTGATGCGCAGGTTTGCGTGGTTGCGGAAGTTGGGGATTGCTCCTGATGTACAGTCCCGGCTTCTCAATATGCCCTTTGATGGTGTCCATCTTTTTGGCAGCAAGGCGGATGAAAGCCTTGAGGTTGCAGACCTCCAAAGCTGCAGCAAAGTCGTTCAGCGCTGCAGTTCATCAACCTCTGCCTTTTCGTCCTAGGGGACAGCAATGGAGGGGAGGTTCCTTTCGATACTACTCTTCCTTTGGTAGATCGAGGGGAGCTGCTAGTCAAAGGGGCCAACGTAGAAGTACCAGAGGTGGAAAACGAGGTACTCGAGGTGCCAAAGCCGCTTGGGCAATTGCCTCTTTGCCCTCGGGCACTGTTGCAGCCGCTTCAGCTCAGTCATGAGGCCATGTCCCATGGTTCGCCGGTTGGGGGAAGGCTGGCGCAGCATCTTGTAGAATGGCGTGCCATTACTTCAGATGTGTGGGTTCTGGAGATCATAGCCCACGGCTACTGTCTTCCTTTCCGGCAGAGGCCTCACGACAATCCACCAGGGAATCTCTTTGAAGAATCTGGATCCGCTCCTTGCGCAGAAAATCAAATCCCTGCTGGAGAAAGGCGCCATAGAACTGGTGCCTGTAGCGGAAAGGAACAATGGATGGTATTCCCCATATTTTTTTATCCCGAAAAAAGACGGAGGATTGAGACCCATCATGGACTTGCGTGGTTTGAACAAGCTCCTCAGGAAGGACAAGTTCAAGATGGTTACTCTTTCTCAAGTCGTCCAGGCCCTTCAACTTCAGGACTGGTTGGTGTCTCTCGACCTCAAGGATGCTTACTTTCATGTGCCGATTCATCCCAAGCACAGGAAGTACCTGAGGTTTGCGGTTGGCGACCCGTTTTTCAGTTTCGGGTCCTGCCGTTCGGATTGACCTCCGCCCCGAGGGTCTTCACCAAGCTAATGGTGGTCGTGGCAGCGTATCTCAGGAAAGGGGGGATTCAAGTCTACCCCTACCTGGACGATTGGTTGATCAGGACACGCTCTCCCGAGCAAGTCCTGGATCATCGGTCAGTCACCTGCCAATCCTTTCTCCCTCAACTTAAAGAAGTCCCACTTGACACTTACCCAGCAGCTCCAGTACATCGGAGCAGTGCTCGACACATCCCTGGGGCAGTGCTTGCCTCCCCAGGTGAGGGCTCAGCATATTCTGCAGATGGTGGACAAGTTTCAACATGCCCAGAGTCTCCCGGCGTTTGATTTCTTGAGGTTGCTCGGCCTCATGGCATCCTGCATTCTACTGGTGCCAGAGGCCAGGCTGCGGATGAGACATCTGCAGTGGGCTCTCAAGATGCAGTGGTCGCAGTCCTCCGGCAGAATGTCGGATCCCGTTCAAATGCCGCCCTCGGTCGCCCAGGATCTTCTGTGGTGCGCCGTCAAAGGCAATCTGATAAAGGGGGCTCCATTTTGGCTACCCTGGCCGGAGGTGACGATCGTGATGGACTCATCCCTCACGGGATGGGGAGCTCATGCCAACGAGTTGAGTCAGCGGTCGTTGGTCTCCGTCGGAGTCCAGACGCCATATCAATCGGTTGGAGCTGAGGGCTGTCGGGCTAGCCCTGAAGGCTTTTCTGCCGTCTGTGCGGGGGAAGAATGTGCCGATTCTGACAGACAATACAGTGGCCATGCACTACCTCAACAACTGTGCAGAGAGGTGATGCAGCTCTGGTTCTGTGCCATCCAGCAGCAAATTTCAATCTAGGCATTTCATCTGGCTGGAGATGAACACGAGGCAGAGGACTCTCTGAGCAGGCAGAGCACGGTCTCTCACGAGTGGGAGCTGGCTCAGGAAATTCTTTTGGAGATCTTCGCCCTTAGGGGGACCCCACAAGTGGATCTCTTCGCCACCAGTGTCAACCGGAAGTGCGAAAGATTCTGCTTGCGGGAATTTCCTCCAAGAGGAGCCTTGGGGGGACGCGTTCGTAGTGAAGTGGTCCTTCCCACTGCTGTACGCGTTTCCTCCAGTCCCCGTCATTCTGCAAGTGCTGCGGAGGGTTACCTAGGTTCGGTTCCCGAATGAAGAAAGAAAAGAATGGTCAGCCTTGGAGGCGGTGATGGCGCTCTAAGTGGAAGATATTTGGCAAAATAATAAACATACAAACTAGAGATGCTGCAACAGAGGGATGCCACAGAGGCTGACCTGGGCTAGGAAAAACTAGAAGAAAAAAGAGCCCTCCTGTCGCGCTTCTCAAATAAGGGTATATGTTGGCACAAGTAATAAGTTTTGAAGGAAGTAATTTATTTGTAAATTTCAAGTCTCAATGTATGAACACGTATGTGACAAACAGGTCTTGAATAGGGAAGAAAAAGTGAACAGCTGAACACAAATGAAAAAATAGTCTTATTCAGATTTGAGTCTTATCAGGATTAAGTATTATGTCCATGCAGGAATGTATTGTCCTTAGTTGGATTGCACTAAGCCAATGATGAATTCCTGATTGGCCTTTCATCGCAGTACAAGTGAATACAAATCAATCAATTTCCAGATTTTGATGTCCTTAGTTGTTTGCACTAGGCATTGAAAATATGGTACAAGTTACAAAAAAGAAAGGTTGCAGATTGGTCGAGGCTTCAGATAACCTTAGTTGCTTTCACTAGGTTAGAATGAAGGTTGTGGATTAGTTTAGACTTGGAATATGCTTAGTTGCTGTCACTAAGTCAGGGTTGCAGAAATGGATTCATAAATTTGGCTGTGGCCTGAATGGTTGGTTGATCTTGATTTCCGGTATGAGTACAATTGTTTCAAAGGGATTGTGTCCTCCGACGTATTCCTCATCTTAGATATATCCTTCCAGCTCTGCCTGCAGGCCTCGGAAAATTTTTTCTCTAGAGGGCGCTGCGCGTCGACGTCCCTCGACAGCCGCCGTATCGACGCTCGACGTCATCCTGCCTATAAAGGCCGCGCGCAGCGTCCGTTGCTCAGTTCCGTTTTTCCGCGCTTACTCGGTGCCTCGGAATACCGTTGCTCAGTTCTTAGTCAGATTAATCCTATTTACCTCGAGTTATTCGATCCGTACTCGATGGCTTCCTCGTCGGAACCGACAACTCCTCGATCCGGCTTCAAAAAATGTCGAGATTGTGGGAAAAAGATGTCGTTGACCGATCCTCACAGAAATTGTCTTTGGTGCTTCGGAGCTGAACACCATTGTTCGGAATGCGAGGACTGTATGTCCATGACAGCTAAGGCCCTGAAGGAGCGTAGGGGGAAGCTGGAGAAAGGTAAGACTTTTAAAGCTTCTTCTTCGTCGACGAAGTCGAGACATTCGTCTCCTCGTCACCATTCGCGCTCCAGGTCTCGGAGTGGGTCTCATCACTCCTCGAGATCGAAGCACTCGAAGAGGAGACGTCGAAGATCCCCTTCTCCGTCTTCCTCTTCCTCTGTTTCGCCAAAAAGAATCCCTTGCCCCACGAAACATAGTTCCCGGGCTGAATGGGAGGAATTCCGAAAAAATATGATGAGCGTCTTCGAGAAAGTGGCCTCGACCCCCGTGAAGACTGCCGAGAGCGATGCTCTGGTCGAAAGACCCGAAGGTCAAAAACGCCGCGAGTCGCAGTACCCGGCGAAAGAAACCTCTCGAGCGCGTCTCGAACCCTCGAGCAGGACTATGACCTCCAAACCTTCCTCGAAGGTTCCGTCATCACCGTCGACGAAGGTTCCGTCGAGGTCGATGTCTTCGACGCCGTTGTCGAAGGGACCTTCGACACACGGGTCTGTCGACTCGACGCCGGCATCGACGCCAAGAAAAGTCACGGTGACCACACATCCAGTGACTATCCCCAGGCCCTCGACGTCGATGGCGTCCATATTGTCGAGTAGAATTCCTATTCTGTCGAGGTCCTCGAGGCCTCCACCTCTGTTTTCGACGCCACGCTCGAAGCCTTCGACGTCGGCGTCGACGACATCGACGTTTTCGAGGCCAATAATGACAAGTTCGGCACCCTCTGCCTTGGAAATGGGATTTACTCCCTTTATGAGTTCAGAACAATTGAGAACTATATCCTCAATTTTAGAAGAGGGTGATTTGTCTGAACAAGACACATTTGAGTACAGGGACCTGTAACCCCAGTTAGAGAGGAATTTTCCTCTGAAGAGCGCAGATTAAAGGATCTTCATGATTCTTTACATGAGGCAAGTGGGTTAGACACTTCCCCTGAGGTGGATTTTGCTAAGCCAGACCCGGGGGAGCATGCTGAAACCCCCTACAGAGCCTTAATGGCCAGGATTACAGAGTTCATGGGGTGGTCTGCACTTTCACAATCTTTCCAGCAAGATGACCTCACGGATATTCTCGACAAAGGCCCACAAGAGGATCCTGTGGTGCCCTTTCATAAAGCTCTTCAGAGAAAGATCATGACAAACTGGGAAACCCCAGATGTAATACCAGCAGTAAATAAAAAACTGTCTGCAAAGTACAGGGTATCTTCCACAGACCCAGAGTTTTTGTCTAAACATCCATCCCCAGAAAGTCTGGTGGTACAAGCAGCATCCTCTACCGATGTCAAGACGGCTTATCCTACAGTCCCACAGGACAGGGACGATAAAAAATATGATGCAATGGCAAAGAAAGTCTTTTCAGCATGTAGCATGGCATTAAAGTCTGTTAATGCTACTTGCACCCTTGCTAGGTTCAGCCATACACTTTGGGAGTGTGCTTCTACAGCGGCTGACTGCATCCCGGAGGGAGAAGAAAGGGATGCGTTCCTGAATATTATACAGGACGGTAAAGACGCTATGTGCGAATCCCTCCAGACGGGCATTGATTCGGCTGACAGTATCAGCAGAGCAATGGCGGCAAGTACATCAACCAGGAGATTCGCTTGGTTGAGAAAGTCGGGTTTTGCCCCAGATGTGCAAGCCAGGCTCTTGAACATGCCATTCGATGGCTCTTCTTTGTTCGGGAAAAAGGCGGATGACAGTTTAGAGAAACTGCAAACTTCAAAAGCTGCAGCAAAATCCCTAGGAGCTGCAATCCGTCAGACTCCTTTTCGTCCCACGGGAACCTCTGCAAGGGGCAAGTCCTTTCGCTTCTACTCCGCATTCGGAAGAGGTAGAGGACGACCAGCTCAAAGGGGTCAAAGAAGAACTACCCGAGGTGGACGGGGTAGATATTCTAAAGCCGCAGCAACAGCAGGTGCCTCTTTACCATCGGCATCTGCATCAGCCGCCCCAAAACCACTCTGAGGACTCCCCTCATAGGACACCTGTAGGAGGCAGGTTGACTCAACATCTGACGGTATGGCAGGCTATCACGTCAGATGCTTGGGCATTGGAAACAGTCGCCCAAGGTTACTGCCTGCCTTTCCTACGTATACCTCAGAGTCATCCACCGGGGATCAGCTCTCAGAAAGCTCCAGATCCGCTCCTCTTGCAGGAAATTTTGGACCTGCTAGAGAAAGGTGCCATAGAACCGGTACCTGTAGCGGAGAGGGACAAGGGCTGGTACTCCCCTTACTTTCTCATTCCGAAGAAAGACGGAGGACTGAGACCCATCTTGGACTTGCGAGAATTGAACAAATTCCTCAGAAAAGACAAATTCAAGATGGTCACTCTTTCTCAGATCCTCCAGGCCCTTCAGTTTCAGGACTGGTTGGTATCTCTGGACCTTCAGGACGCTTATTTCCATGTGCCTATCCATCTCAAACACAGGAAATACCTGAGGTTCGCAATTGGCAACTCTCACTATCAATTTCGAGTACTGCCATTTGGGCTGACCTCCGCCCCGAGGGTCTTCACCAAGTTAATGTCGGTAGTGGCTGCAAGTCTAAGGAGGGAAGGGATTCACGTCTACCCCTAACTGGACGATTGGCTGATCAGGGCTGTTTCTCCGAAGCAAGCTCAGATCCAGCTAAATCACGTGTGCCATTTCCTTCACAGACTGGGCTTCTCCCTCAATTTAAAGAAGTCACAAATGATACCATCGCAGAGACTCCAGTTCATAGGAGCGATCCTGGATACTTCCCTGGGAAAAGCCTCGTGTTAGGCAGAAACCTGTGCAGTTCCCTTGGGGAACACTGCAAAAGATTTAAGACTACAGGTATAGCAGTAAACCCACTTGGTAGCAGTCTGCACCACCCAGATTTACCTGGTAGCTGTGGCTGAGCAGTCAGACTTCCCTCAAGAAGAGTTAGGCAGTATGCAAAGTATACACAATATGTCCTCAGACACAATAGCACAAGCAAACACTGACCAGAGCTTGGTTTCAAAAGTATATAGTTATTTATTTATAAAACACACATAAGTTGAAAACACTCTAGCAAAGTATAGTAAAAACACTTCAAACACAGTTATGATGAAAGCAGTTTCAACCCTTACTCCTATCTAGACAACTCTAAGTTAACACCACATAATTAAAACAGAGGTGAGCGCTTAACGTTAGATGACACTCTAGTAGGTTAAGGAAAGGGGTAAAAAGAAACAGAAATGGGTTAAACACACCACTCTAAGATCCAGAACACTTGCAATAGGCTCAAAGAAGCACAAAGTCACAGGTGAGCAAAAGTCACTAGGCAGGGCCCACTCTTAGAGTAGCCGGAGCGAAAATGTGCCCAAGATCACACTGTTATTAGGGATTCAAAGTCTTGCAAAGAGTTAGAAAGAGTGTAGAGTGGCTTAGAAAGTTTAGCCAGGGTGTCCCAGGCACTCCCAGGTTCGAAAGCCGGGGGCTAAATCTACCCCGTACAGTCGGTAGCAAGGGAAGCCAGGCGGAACACGGTACCTTAAGCGGAAAGGATCCTCCAGCGGTGGCAGTTGTTCCAGGCAGTGGCAGCAGGGCTCGACGTCGGTCAGGGGAGAAGAAGTTCTCGCTGAAGAGCAGAAGAAGAGGGTCGTTGCACTGCCCGGGAAGAAACCAGCCGCGGAGTCCTCCGGTTGAAGGGTTGTACCGACTTTCGTGGTTGGGGTAAAAGTGGTGGGGTTCCGGTTGCCGGGGTGCTTGGCACTGGCAAGGCGGCCACGAGATACCTCGAGAAGCGAAAAGAAGGCGAAAACTGGTTGTCCCCACCAGTCAAGGGAAGGAGCCACTCTGTTAAGAGTTCTCCTCGGTCGTCGGGAAAAGTGGTGAGACGGTTCAGCAGGGCTCCACCGGGTGGTGTCGTCGAAGCAGGTCGGCTCAGCTCTTCCCTCGTCGGATTCTTGGTCCTGTGGCGACTTCTGAAGTTCCAGTCCCCAAAGCCCTGCTTTTATGCAGCAAACCCCCATTCACCCAGCCTAGCTGTCACTCAAACATGCTAAGTGGTGAGCCGGGCGGCTCACCACTTGGGCCAATCAGGACGGAGTGCGACTTGAGTTACCAAGGTAACTCAGTCCAGGGTGCCTAAATCCCCCTCCACCCCTCCTAAGTACCCCAGACAGAGTGGCACCACTTTGGAGGGCTTCTGTGGAGAAGCCCGCCAAAAGTGGAACAAAGGGCTCCACTTTGGGTCAGAGTTACAGAGGCGAACACCAACGCCATTTTTGAATCAAGTTTTGGCAAAAAGTCCCAACCGGAGTTATAAAAATAAATATATAAACCGGCGGTATGTTTAAGGCTACCGTAAATAAATAATTAAATGTGTTAGCCTAAAACAATGGGAAATCCCATAGGAAAATATTCGCGGTCGAATATAAAACGTAGTTTCCACTGCCACCAGCCAAAACTCGATCAGGGGGGACGGAGACGTGCCCCCTCGACTAACAGACCCTGGGGCAATCGAATTGCCCCAGCCAGTACGTCCACAATATGATGGTTTGTACTGGTTCTGTTCAGGATTCAAGACTAGCAAAGTCTTTGGTGACTTTACATGCCCTGGGAGACAGTAGTCAGTCCCAGGGTATGGAGTCTGTTGGGGAGTCCCTAGGACACCCCTGGGTCACGGCACAGAGGGTGCTGTGTAACCCACATCACAAAAATACATGAGGCCCTATGGAGTAAAAGACCCCATAGCCCATTCAACACAAGGTTTGTCCAAGATAACACAGTTCAACATGCCCAAGAGTGAGGGTAAAAGAGTCTCACTCTTGGCAGGAGAAAAAAAAATAAACCCCAGAAATCCAGCAAAGCTGCTGGGGGACTCACTAGGTAGGGAAATTCAGCCTAAACAGAGAATTCTCCCTAACACTCGCCCCCCCCAGACTAAGGGACAGGAGGATTTAATCCACTCCTGGATGAACCTCATACCTCTAGTCGATGATATACATCCTAGAGAGTCCATCAGCATTTTGATGGTGACACCCTGACCTGTGCTCAATGGTGAAATCAAACCCTTGCAGGCAGATTGACCATCTCAATAGTTTTGGATTTTCCCCTTTCATTTGCATTAACCATCTCAAGGGTTGGTGGTCAGTCTGAATAACAAAAGTAGAACCATACAAGTATGGCCTAAACTTCTTCAGTGCCCACACAATAGCAAAGCATTCTCTTTCGATAGTTGCCCACCTTGTCTCAGGATCCTTCAGTTTCCTACTGATGAAGCAAATGGGGTGCTCCCTACCCTTCTCATCCAGTTGGCTTAGAACTGCACCTATACCTACATTGGAAGCATCAGTTTGTACAATGAAAGGTTGGTGGTAGTCAGGAGCTCTCAATACTGGAGCTTGGCAAAGAGCTCTCTTCAGTTTTTCAAAGGCCTGATTGCACTCCTCATTCCATTTTACCTTTTTAGGGAATTTGGGAGAGGAGATTACATTCAGTGGAGAAGCTATGGTCCCATAGTTCTCAATGAAATTCCTGTAATATCCAGTGAGGCCTAGAAAAGCTCTCACTTGGGTTTGAGTAGTTGGTGTTGTCCAATTTTGCACAGCTTCAATCTTGCTGGGCAAAGGCCTTATTTCTCCACCTCCTACCTCATGTCCAAGGTAGACCACTTTACTTTGACCAATCTGGCACTTACTGGCTTTGATTGTCAAATGGGCCTGTTCCAGAGCCTGCAACACATGTCCTAGGTGGTTCACATGTTCTTCCCAGGAGTGGCTGAAGACTGCAATGTCATCCAAGTATGCCATGCAGAAATCTTCCATCCCAGCCAGAACTTGGTTCACCATCCTTTGGAATGTGGCAGGTGCATTTTTTAGTCCAAAAGGCATGACCTTAAACTGGTACAAGCCAACTGGGGTTGAAAATGCAGTTTTCTCCTTGGCATGGTCTGTCAGGGCTATTTGCCAATAGCCTGACGTCAGGTCAAATGTGCTGAGGTACTTGGCTGCACCAAGTTTATCCACCAACTCATCTGTCCTGGGCAAAGGGTGGGCATCAGTCTTGGTGACTGCATTTAGAGCTCTATAGTCCACACAGAATCTCAAGTCTTTGGATCCTGCCTTTGGTACTAACACAACTGGGCTAGACCATGGACTAGTAGAGGGCTCTATTACCCCGAGATCAAGCATCTTCTTGACCTCTCCTTTGATGTGGGCTCTGATATGTTCTGACATTCTGTATCCTCTGCTTTTGACTGGCAGACAGTCACCAGTGAGTATCTCATGCTGGCCCCAAGGGGTCAAGCCTGGTGACAGTGAGAACAGGGAGGCAAACTGATTTAACATAGATTTGCACTCCTCTTGTTGCTCAGGTGTCAGGTCTGAAGAGAGATTGACTCCTTCAATTTTTTCATCTAAAGGCACACCTCTGAGGAGATCAGGGAGAGATTCACTCTCTTCCTCCTCTGCAGCTGAAGCTAGAAGCAAGGCTCCTACATCAGGTCTGGAGATGTATGCTTTTAGTCGGTTGGTGTGGAAGACTCTAGGAGCTTCCCTGGGTCTGCCCAGATCCACCAGATAGTTGACCTCTCCAAGTTTTCCCACAACCTTGAAGGGTCCCATCCATTTGTCTTGCAAGGCCCTCTGCCTTGTTGGGAGCATAACTAGAACTAGCTGGTCTTGAGTAAACTCAACCATGTTAGCCTTCTGGTCGTGCCAATGTTTGACCAGGGCTTGACCAGCTTTCAAGTTGTCACTTGCTTCTGCCATCATGTGTGACATTCTCCTCCGGAGACCTATCACATAGTCAGTCACTCTGACTGGCTTGAGGGGAGGAGCACCTTCCAACCCCTCCTTAATCAGGGCCAATGGACCTCTGACTGGATGGCCATAGAGAAGCTCAAAGGGAGAATAACCTACTCCCTCCTGAGGGACCTCTCTATAAGCAAAGAGAAGGCATGGCAGTAGAAGGTCCCACTTTTTCTTAAGGGGTTCTTCCAAAGCACCTATCATGCTCTTCATGGTTCTGTTAAACCTTTCAACCAACCCGTTTGTCTGAGGGTGGTAGGCGGTTGAGAACTTGTAGGTAACTCCACAGGTTTTCCACATGGCCTTCATGTAGTGGGACATAAAGTTTGACCCCCTGTCAGAGATTACCTCCTTAGGAAACCCAACCCTGGTAAAAATACCAAGGAGGGCCTTAGCCACAGCCGGAGCTGTAACAGTCCTCATAGGAATTGCCTCAGGGTACCTAGTAGCATGGTCTACTACAACAAGGATAAACCTGTTGCCTGAGGAGGTTGGAGGATCAAGGGGACCAACAATGTCAATCCCTACCCTCTCAAATGGGACTCCCACAACTGGGAGAGGCACTAAAGGTGCCACATTCTTGGAACCAACCTTACCAGAAGTCTGGCAGGTATGGCAGCTCTTACAATATCTATCTACTTCAGCCCCCATCTTTGGCCAATAAAAGTAGAGGGAGAGCCTTTCCTTGGTCTTCTTGAAACTCAAGTGACCAGCCAAAGGTATCTCATGGGCTAGTTGTAAGAACTGTTGTCTGTTCTCTTGTGGGACTACAAGGCGTTTGTAGTCTCCAGGTTCAGACTCAGTGGGTTCACTGTAGAAGAGGCCATCTTCCCAGTGCAACCTATACTTCCCAGGCTCTTGCCCATCAGCTTGAGAAGCTGCCTGGTGGCGGAGACCTTCCAGAGTTGGACATTCTCTTTGCCCCTTACGAAAAGCTGCCCTGCTAGGCCCACCTTCTGCCAGTAAAGACTGCAGCTCAGGATGGTCCTCAGGGTCCAAATCTCCAATAAGGTTGGGGCCTCCTTCTAGCTCTTCCTCAGAGTCTAGTTCAACCACACAGGGTTGTACCTCCCTCTCAGCCTCAGCTGGAGGTGGAGTTACAGGTGTAACTTTGGACAACCTAGGGGAAGTCCTTGTTGGAAGCACTGGAGTGCTTGCTGCTGGCTTTTTCCTAGGAGTCTTGGGTTGCCCCTTTGCTCCTGATCTGGTAGTTACTGCAGTAAGTTGCTCCAGTGGGAGAGGAGTGATTTCTGTCATCATCTCCTGAGATAACCCTCTCAGGGTTTTCTCCCTTGCAGGTTTTGTGAGTTCCTGGAACCTTTTGCTAGGAGGTCTGGGGGTATGAGATACAACTCCAAGAGCTTTGAGGTCATTACCCAACAGAACCCTACCTGGCACTTCACATTGTACACTGACAGGTATTTTTACAGCCATATCATTACATTGGATGAGAACTGGTAACTGGGGACACATCTGCACAGGCCCACCAGCTAACTTGGTGAGGCATTTGGGTGCCTTAGCAACATCCTCTGCCTTGAAAAATGATTCATCCACCACAGTTATGCTGGCTCCAGTGTCCCTAATGGCAGGAGTCTCCTGACCATTCACCTGGACACTGTCCTTATAATACTCTTTAGTATTATCTGGGATAGAGTTATAGACATCTAAATTCTGTTGTTCCCACAACCCCAGAGAGACTAAAGAAACACTAGCTGAGACTCCAGTGGGTTCATCAGCTAGTAATAGAAAGTTTCCACTTGCCATATGTACTTCCTCTTCTGGAGCGAAGGCTAAGGAGGCAAGCTGGACCCCTGAAGGTTTACCCTTACATCTGGGATCTCCTTTCACATGGTCAGTAGCCTTACAAACAAAGCATGAGCCAAAGGCTCGCTGGAATGGAGGCTTGTTCTGACCTCCTTCTGGTCTGGGACCAGAAGGTACACTAGCCTGATTTGGTTTCCCTTGTGGCTTACCCTTATAGTTTTGTTTGGGGCCCTCTTTGGAATTTGTAGTATTAGAATTCTCTTTGGAGTCCTTTTTAGACTGTTTCTCCCCATCCTTCTTCTGAGTTACCCCAGAATCCTTGTGAGTGGCCCTGTTGGCAACCCACAAGTCAGCAGCCTTAGCTAGTTTCCGGGAATCTAATTCCCTGGAATCAGCCAAGTGTTGTCTGAGCTCAGGAGAGCAGGCATCATAAATAGTCTCCAACATAAACAAATTCTTCATACCTTCATAAGTGTTCACCTTATAACCCTTAATCCATCCCTCTAAGTTTTTCAAACATTCACTCACCCAGGTAGCCCAAGGGGTACCATCATGCTTTTTGAGGTTCCTAAACCTCTTAAGATACTGGGAAGGGGTCTTCCCAAACCTAGCTATCAAAGCTAGTTTCACACATTCATAGTCCTTCCTATCCTCCTCCCCCATCTCCATTACCACATCAGTTGCAACAGGGGGGAGCCTAGAGAACAACCAGGTGAGTAAGTCATTTCCTGTGATGTTCTGGAGCCCATGATTATATTCAAACAGAGACAACCAATCCAACACATCCAACTTAGGCTCATACATACCAACCAATTCTTTAGGCATCCGGGGTCTTTTAGGACTGGAACTTCTAGAGGAGCCAGAGAGAGAAACATTCTCAACAGATAATTTCTTCATTTCTAAGTCATACTTGAGCTCCATTTCCCTTAGCCTTAGTTCTTTGTCAGTTTGAGCATTAAGTTTCTTATACTCCAATTCTAGCTTCATTTTCTCCAGTTCAAAGTACTGAGGACTAAATGTGGGACCTGGTAAAGGTCCAGTAGGCACAGCAGGTAGAGCAGGCAGAGGCCTAGGGGGGACAGTTACAACAGCCTCACCCTCCTCTTCTGACTCTTCCTCAGAATCATCAACATTTTGCTCCATGTTAACTTCAACACTGTCATCTACAGTTGCTGGAGTGGTAGGTTCCTCTGAACCATCACCCAGACTTTGGTTAGCTAACAATCTTTCAATCAGTTCCATTTTCTTGCCCTTAGTCAGGAGATCCTTATGTTTACAGAGCACTCTTAAACAATCAGCAGTTTTGGCTGCAAGGGACTCTTGACTATAGCTTTCTATAACTGACATGTTAGAGGTTTTACTTTTACAGTGCTAAGCTTTGTGGTTAGTTGCACTAAGGTATCTAAAGCACAATAAAATGTATACTCAATACAAATCCCACCGCTGTACACCAGTGTTAGGCAGAAACCTGTGCAGTTCCCTTGGGGAACACTGCAAAAGATTTAAGACTACAGGTATAGCAGTAAACCCACTTGGTAGCAGTCTGCACCACCCAGATTTACCTGGTAGCTGTGGCTGAGCAGTCAGACTTCCCTCAAGAAGAGTTAGGCAGTATGCAAAGTATACACAATATGTCCTCAGACACAATAGCACAAGCAAACACTGACCAGAGCTTGGTTTCAAAAGTATATAGTTATTTATTTATAAAACACACATAAGTTGAAAACACTCTAGCAAAGTATAGTAAAAACACTTCAAACACAGTTATGATGAAAGCAGTTTCAACCCTTACTCCTATCTAGACAACTCTAAGTTAACACCACATAATTAAAACAGAGGTGAGCGCTTAACGTTAGATGACACTCTAGTAGGTTAAGGAAAGGGGTAAAAAGAAACAGAAATGGGTTAAACACACCACTCTAAGATCCAGAACACTTGCAATAGGCTCAAAGAAGCACAAAGTCACAGGTGAGCAAAAGTCACTAGGCAGGGCCCACTCTTAGAGTAGCCGGAGCGAAAATGTGCCCAAGATCACACTGTTATTAGGGATTCAAAGTCTTGCAAAGAGTTAGAAAGAGTGTAGAGTGGCTTAGAAAGTTTAGCCAGGGTGTCCCAGGCACTCCCAGGTTCGAAAGCCGGGGGCTAAATCTACCCCGTACAGTCGGTAGCAAGGGAAGCCAGGCGGAACACGGTACCTTAAGCGGAAAGGATCCTCCAGCGGTGGCAGTTGTTCCAGGCAGTGGCAGCAGGGCTCGACGTCGGTCAGGGGAGAAGAAGTTCTCGCTGAAGAGCAGAAGAAGAGGGTCGTTGCACTGCCCGGGAAGAAACCAGCCGCGGAGTCCTCCGGTTGAAGGGTTGTACCGACTTTCGTGGTTGGGGTAAAAGTGGTGGGGTTCCGGTTGCCGGGGTGCTTGGCACTGGCAAGGCGGCCACGAGATACCTCGAGAAGCGAAAAGAAGGCGAAAACTGGTTGTCCCCACCAGTCAAGGGAAGGAGCCACTCTGTTAAGAGTTCTCCTCGGTCGTCGGGAAAAGTGGTGAGACGGTTCAGCAGGGCTCCACCGGGTGGTGTCGTCGAAGCAGGTCGGCTCAGCTCTTCCCTCGTCGGATTCTTGGTCCTGTGGCGACTTCTGAAGTTCCAGTCCCCAAAGCCCTGCTTTTATGCAGCAAACCCCCATTCACCCAGCCTAGCTGTCACTCAAACATGCTAAGTGGTGAGCCGGGCGGCTCACCACTTGGGCCAATCAGGACGGAGTGCGACTTGAGTTACCAAGGTAACTCAGTCCAGGGTGCCTAAATCCCCCTCCACTCCTCCTAAGTACCCCAGACAGAGTGGCACCACTTTGGAGGGCTTCTGTGGAGAAGCCCGCCAAAAGTGGAACAAAGGGCTCCACTTTGGGTCAGAGTTACAGAGGCGAACACCAACGCCATTTTTGAATCAAGTTTTGGCAAAAAGTCCCAACCGGAGTTATAAAAATAAATATATAAACCGGCGGTATGTTTAAGGCTACCGTAAATAAATAATTAAATGTGTTAGCCTAAAACAATGGGAAATCCCATAGGAAAATATTCGCGGTCGAATATAAAACGTAGTTTCCACTGCCACCAGCCAAAACTCGATCAGGGGGGACGGAGACGTGCCCCCTCGACTAACAGACCCTGGGGCAATCGAATTGCCCCAGCCAGTACGTCCACAATATGAGGGTTTGTACTGGTTCTGTTCAGGATTCAAGACTAGCAAAGTCTTTGGTGACTTTACATGCCCTGGGAGACAGTAGTCAGTCCCAGGGTATGGAGTCTATGTTGGGGAGTCCCTAGGACACCCCTGGGTCACGGCACAGAGGGTGCTGTGTAACCCACATCACAAAAATACATGAGGCCCTATGGAGTAAAAGACCCCATAGCCCATTCAACACAAGGTTTGTCCAAGATAACACAGTTCAACATGCCCAAGAGTGAGGGTAAAAGAGTCTCACTCTTGGCAGGAGAAAAAAAAATAAACCCCAGAAATCCAGCAAAGCTGCTGGGGGACTCACTAGGTAGGGAAATTCAGCCTAAACAGAGAATTCTCCCTAACACCTCGCCACCAGAGGTGAGGGCTCAAGATATTCTACAGATGGTTACCAAGTTCCAACATGCCCAACGTCTCCCAGCCTTCGACTTTTTGAGGTTGCTAGGCCTCATGGCATCCTGCATTTTCCTTGTGCCAGAGGCTCGCCTGAGAATGAGATCCCTCCAGTGGGCACTGAGGACTCAGTGGTCACAATTCTCAGGGAGAATGACAGATCTTCTTCAGGTTCCCGGCAGGATGGCTCGAGACCTTCAGTGGTGGGCCTGTCAGGAGAACAGTAGTCACGGATGCCTCACTTACAGGGGAGCCCACGCCAACGACTTGACCATCAGCGGTCGTTGGTCTCCATCGGAGTCCAGACTACACATCAACCTGTTAGAGCTGAGAGCCATCAGACTTGCGTTGAAGGCTTTCCTGCCAGCTGTACAAGGGAAGAACGTCCTGATAATGACGGACAACACGGTGGCCATGCATTACCTCAACAAAAGAGGAGGCGTAGGATCACTACCCCTGTGCAGAGAGGCGATGCAGCTCTGGTTTTGGGCAATCCAAGAAGGAATCTCTCTATCGGCAGTTCACCTAGCCGGAGAGAAGAACTTGACAGCGGACGCTCTGAGCAGGCAGAACACAGTCTCCCACGAGTGGGAGCTAGCTCAGGAAGTCCTTCAAGAGATCTTCGCCCTTTGGGGAACCCCTCAGGTAGATCTGTTCGCCACCAGTCTAAACAGGAAATGCGACCTGTTCTGCTCAAGGGAATTTCCTCCGAGAGGAGCTCTGGGAGACGCGTTCATAGTGGACTGGGAGTTTCCGCTTCTGTACGCGTTCCCACCGGTCCCTGTCATTCCTCAAATGATCAGGAGGTTGAGAAGATTCCGGCGAACCAGGATCCTAATTGCCCCGGATTGGGCCAGGAGAACGTGGTACCCTGACCTTCTAGACTTGTCCATCTGCCCTCCAATTCGACTTCCTCTCAGAGAGAACCTACTCTCACAGAAGGGAGGTCAGGTTCTCCATCCAGATATGAAAACCCTCAACCTTCACGCTTGGCTTCTGAACGGCTAAGGTACAAGGATTGGGACCTCCCTGATGATGTTATGGAGGTGTTGCTTTCGGCAAGGAAGCCAGCAACAAAGTCTTTATACCGCTGCCGTTGGAACAGATTTTGCAGCTGGTGTAGAGAACAGAATATCGACCCATTTTCATGTGGTACACCAATGGTTTTGTCCTTCCTATTATATTTGGCAAATTCAGGCCTTCAAGTTGGCACCATTAAGGGCTATCTCGCAGCGCTATCTATCTTTAAGCGTACTGCGGAAGAACCATCCTATTTCAAATTACCCTTGGTAATACAGTTTCTAAAGGGGTTAACCAATGTTTATCCCCCAAGACCATTCCAAGTTCCCCTATGGGATTTAAACTTAGTACTAACTTTCCTGATGGGTACACCTTTCGAACCTCTCCATTCTTGTTCGTTAAGATTCCTTACCCTTAAAACTGTTTTATTAATAGCACTTACATCTGCTAGAAGGGTGAGCGAATTACAAGCTCTTTCTTGTAAACCCCCTCATACAATCTTTCACAAAGACAAAGTTGTCCTGCAAGTGAAGCCTAATTTCCTCCCAAAGGTGGTTTCTGAATTCCATATCACTCAGAAGATTACCCTACCATCTTTCTATCCTCCTCCTCACCCGGGGAAAGAGGAAGAGAGGTTACACAGACTAGACCCTAGGAGGGTTTTAAGTTTTTACATTAGTAGACTAGCCAGGATAAAACAGGCAGACCAGCTGTTTGTAGGTTACGCAGGTCACAAGCTGGGGTTACCAATAACTAAGCAGACCATTTCCAGATGGATCATTCTAGCCATTCTGGAATGTTATAAACTGGCAGGGAAAGAGCCCCCTCAAAACCTTAGGGCTCATTCGACCAGAGGTATTGCAGCTTCATCGGCCCTCAAAAGAGGCGTGCCGGTTAAAGACATATGTGCGGCCGCTACATGGTCGTCTGTCCATACCTTTACACGTTTTTACAATCTGGATTCCTCCTCCAGTTAAGAGACTAGGTTTGGAAGGGCTGTACTGCATTCTATTCATCAATAGAAGACAGCGTGAAGTCAGTACTCCCTCCTCCGAATGTAGAATACTGCTATGGGAGCCTATCTAAAATGAGGAATACGTCGGAGGACACAATCCCTTCGAAGAACAAGTTACTTCTTACCTTGTAACGTTCTTTCGACGGGATGTTCCTCCGACGTATTCCTCATCGACCCTCCCATCCATCCCCGCAGTTCTACTTCCCTTGTTGTTGCAGCTTACGCTCCTTCAGGGGGATTAGTCTAGTCCAGACAGTAATACTGTGGGCTACAAAACGGAACTGAGCAACGGACGCTGCGCGCGGCCTTTATAGGCAGGATGACGTCGAGCGTCGATACGGCGGCTGTCGAGGGACGTCGACGCGCAGCGCCCTCTAGAGAAAAAATTTTCCGAGGCCAGCAGGCAGAGCTGGAAGGATAGATCTAAGATGAGGAATACGTCGGAGGAACATCCCATCGAAAGAACGTTACAAGGTAAGAAGTAACTTGTTCTTTTTTTTAGTTGAAATATTGCTGTTGAACGAAGGGTCCTGTGTTGGACTCAGTGTGGAAGGTATAGAGCAGAACTAAATGATATAATTCCTCAACACGTGTTTCCCCGTCGTGTAATTACGGCGGTTCTTCAGGAGGATTGTTGGATGAGTTGGTACTGTTATAGCATGTTTGTGGAATAAATGTTGTCAATATGGTGAATTCTGTTTGATCAAAAGTAGTCTGTCATGGTCTTTAGCTCAAAATATGGTTGCTATGTCAGAATGAATGTCCTCCCCGTTCGGTTCCAGAATGATCCTCATTGCTCTGGCATGGGCCAGGAGAGCGTGGTACCCGGACCTTCTCGACATGTCCATCTGCCCTCCACGCTGTCTTCGCTACCTAGACGATCTGCTCTCACAGGAGGGGGGGCGGGTTCTCCATTCAGAGGTCAAGTGTCTCAACCTTCATGCTTGGTTTCTGAAATGTTGAGGTACAAGGATTGAGACCTCCCTAAAGACGTGATGGAGGTGTTGCTTTCGCCCAGAAGGCCCGCAACAAAGTCCCTGTACCATTGCTGTTAGAGGAAGTTCTGCGACTGGTGCAGGGTAAAGAATGTGGATCCTGTTTCTTGTGCCATTCCTGTGGTTCTGTCTTTTTTGCTTTCGTTACCCCACAAGGGCCTGCAAGTGGGTACCATTATGGGTTACCTGGCGGCGCTATCCATATTTAAGCGCTCGTCTGTGGAGTGTTCTTATTTTAAGATTCCTTTGATTTCTCAGTTTCTGAAAGGGCTAACTAATGTGTTCCCACCGTCACCTTTCCAGGTGCCCGGTTGGGATTTGAAATTAGTTCTGAAATTCCTAATGGGAGCTCTGTTTGAGCACTTACATTCTTATCCTTTGAGACTGTTGACCTTTAATACTGTATTTTTGGTTATGGTTACTCCCGCTCGCAGAGTGAGTGAGTTGCAGGCACTATCCGCCAAGCCACCTTTCACAGTGTTGCATAAGGACAGGGTTGTCCTTAGGGTTTGTCCTTCTTTTCTTCCGAAGGTTGTGTCAGAATTTCATTTGAGGCAGAAGGTAATTCTTCCGGCCTTCTATCTTCCTCCGCATCCTGGTAAGGAAGAGGGGAGGCTCCATATGTTGCATCATAGGAGAGCTTTAAGTTTCTATATCTCAGGCATGTCCCGGGTCAGAGTGGACGATCAGCTATTTGTATGATACGCTGGAAGGCGTTTAGGTCAAGCTATTTCTAAGCAGACCTTATCCCTTTGGATCATCTTGACAATCTCTGAATGCTACCGTCTGGCGGGTAAGGACCCTCCAGTGGGCTTATGGGCTCATTCTACTAGGGGTGTGGCTGCCTCCACTGCTCTGCAGAGGGCTGTTCCCATTCGTAATATTTGTGAAGCAGCCACATGGGCCTCTGTCCATACTTTTGTCAGACACTATTCCCTGGATTCCATCCATGGGTAAGATTTAGCCTTTGGTAAGGCGGTCCTCTATTCTGCAATTTGATTGGGCATTCTAAAATTCTAAATTCTTTTCCTTCCTCCATACGTTGGTACTGCTTTGGGAGTCTGTCATAGATGTGGAATACGTCGGAGAACATAATCCTTTCGAAGAACAAGTTACTTTCTTACCTGGTAATGTTTTTTCGATGGGATGTTCCTCTGACGTATTCCACATCGCACCCTCCCAGCCTGCCCCTCTACAGAATTTTTTATGCAATTGCAGCTTATGTTTCCGCAAGGCTTTCTGTGGTCCTACTGGCAGAAGATTGGTGCCACACGTTCTGGGAAAAAAACTACAACTGAGGCTGGAGGCGTTGTGCGTCCTACCTATACCATCCGGTGACGTCGGCTCTCGACGGAGGCCCTCGAGGGACAGCGTATCGACGTAGGACACCGACGCCGAACATTTTCCAAAGCAGCACACCTGTGGTAATTACTGTCATAGATGTGGAATACGTCGGAGGAACATCCCAATCGAAAGAACGTTACCAGGTAAGAAAGTAACTTCTTCTTTTCTATAACTTGGGGCTGCTCCTATTCCGTGCTGAACGCTGTTCTCCCTACACAGCATGGTAAAGAAAACAAGTACTCTGACTTTAGTACGAGGGCGAAGGAAAAACTTAAGCAAGCCTCCTTGCTGAGATTGCCCGCATTACATGATAAAGTAGGGGGAGCCTCGGCCACACTCGGATCGGGCAAAACATTAAAGGAGGTCCCGACCACCGTAAGTAATTTCACAGGGTTATTGGGCCCGTGGTAGCTGAATCTCCAAGCCTTTTGTACAGGCTTGGGGATTCACTGTACTTAAGAACCAGCCTGCATCACCTCCTGAGAGCTTAACCCTTGGTTTGCTCGTCCATAGTTTGGCTGGGATGCTCTGTGCTGCTGCCCCAACTATAGAAGAGGGCAGAAGTACAGATACCCCCTCCCAGTTTTTACAATGGATTTCTAAAATAAACCTTGCGGGGAGATTTTAGGAGGCCACCCCAGGTATGGTGAACAGGGGGCTCTGAATGTTTAGCCATAACCCAAGCAAGGTAACAAGGGAGTGAAGCCAAGACTTCGTTTCAGGAGTGAGTGAGATTGGTCTAGGGCCCTAATGAGTCAGCACAGAATATCAATTCAGCATGTATAAAAATACCATTATTTATTAGGCCTTTCAGAACATTCTAAGCAATTAAACGAGCAGTATTATCGCTCAGAAACCATATATAACAAGTATATCCATTCACCAGTAGGTTCACTTACAAAACATCAATCCATAACTAATCCAGTGAAACGGGCAATCAGATGCTGGTAAAATTATTGGAACCAATCACAAGCACAATTCCATTTCACTTCAGTAGTCCAGCCCTAAGCTGTCTGGGGCCAGTGCCCAAAAGTCACAGGTTCCAACGTAGGTTTCTTCAAGGAAGGTAATCTCTAAAATGATGCAATAGGCTTGTAGTGATGATTTCAAACAGTTCAAAACTATTTAAAACTGGTTTAAGGATTTCTACAAGCACAGGTAAGGTCTTCGAGGGGATTGGGTCCTCCGACGTATTCCATATCTATGACAGTAATCGCCACAGCTGTGCTGCTTCGGAAAATCTTTCGGCTCCTGCGTCGATGACGTCAATACGCTGTCCTCGAGGGCCTCCGTCGAGCCGATGTCACTGGATGTTATAAGTAGGACGCACAATTGTTATCATTAGGGGGGACAGGAACAGTTATGTTTACTTAATCCCTGACTCTGATTTTCCCAGGTCACACGATGGATTGTCTGGGGGTGTTGCGGGACACAAACTTCCGTCTTTTGTTTGGGTGAGGGCTACCTGGGATTTGCATGTTCGAATGCTTCTTCCGGTCAGGTCCGACTTCAAGATGCAACGCCAGAGGATGAAGAGTTCATGCAGGTTTTCCTGGTGCTGGCCCCTTCAGGACAATTCTCAGGATGGAGGAAGGCGAGCTTCTGCGACGATCACCCTTTACAGACGATCTTCCAGGTGCTGTCACACCAGCAGCTCCAGGACAGATTTCATTAATGCTAGGAAGCTGACATTTCAGGAGAAGGTGGCTTGTGGCACAAGCTGGCGACCACCAGAGTTCCGGCCTTGAAGGAGGACAGTGGCGTCTCTGACAAAGATAGCACGTGAAGGAGCTGGTGAGTCCACCGGGCAGTCCAAGGACACTCCGAAGGCACTTCGGGCATGCAACCTTGAGTAGGTGTTGAGGCTAGTTGGTCTCCCTAGTCCTAGTCCAAGGTCTGAAGCACTGACAATGATCTTCTGAGATACGACTAGGACTTCACTGGGGCAGTGACAGGAGAGGATGCTGGTCCACAGCAAAAGTCATCCTCTGGTCGTCATTGGGCTTGTTACGACCCTTTGGGTGCACTACAGCAACCATGACCTCCTGGCAATAGGAACCAACCTTTGGTAGAAGTCTGTACTGCACAGGTTAGTAGTGTGGCTGAGCAGCCAGGCTTATCTCAAGAGGGGTCAATGTGAGCAGTAGGGTTGTAACATAGTTTCACAGTGACCGTTCTTCAAATAAACACTTACACTCAAGGTTTCTTGATTAAATGGAACAGTCAGTTATATAAGCCTTCTTCAGAAGGAAGCAAAACATGTATCAATTATAATACACTTCAGAACACACTCTTAGTTTCTCTAAATCAGATGATACCCATTGATGATGGCACAAAGGACACTTCCTACACCTTCAGGTGACTTAAATAGCTAGGGCACTGTGGACATTGATTTATCACTGGTACATTTAGAGCAATATGGAGTCGGGTGTAAAGGTTAGATTGGGGAATAAAACAAAGGTTAACAAATAATTGATTAGCAGGTAAGTACTTTTTGAACCTTGCAATGTCAAGTAAATGTAACCCTTTCCTGGGGGGAAAGGTAAAGGCACCGAGTCAAAGGTAAGAAAAGTCTCTCAGGGAGCCAGAACAGCCAATGTTAGTTAAACAATGTGTAGGGGGGCTGAAGATCTTCTTTGCAGATAAGTAAAAGTCTTGCACAATGTTTTTAGAAATGTTAGGGCCACAAGCTGGGTGGCTTGTGAAGGGGCAAAGCTGTGAGCAACTCTGCAAGGGCAACCAAGATAGGTCTCAACTGAGAGCAAGTACGGCTACACAACAAGAGGTACATTCTCTTAGACTTTATGGTACCTTTGGTTAGAAGAAATGGTTCCAGCTGGCTTCTGTTCCTGTACATCTGCAGATCCTTTTGTTCCTGGGCCTCAGTCGTGGGGACAAGAGGGAGGACGTCTGGGGACTCCTGCACTGCAGTGGGAATGTCGGCGGCAGCAATGGGCAAACTTCAATTCAGCAGCACTTCGGTGTTTCAGCTCCTCGCGTCTGACAGCAAATAGCAACACAGCGGTTCTCGGATACCACTTCAGACTGTCCTGGCACTCTGTTGAGGTGGCTCAGGCTTGGTCAGTCCTGCTTCAGGGAAGTCCGGAGGATCTTCCTGGCACTCGGGTCCGACTTAAAAGCGATCCACTCGATTTGGTGTTCCTCTCCCTGGCACTTCGGTTCTAGCAGCAGTGGAAGTACAGCCAGCTCCGAGAGGATGTCCAAATGAGTTCACTTTGGAGTTAATTGGTCCCACCAACTCAAGGGGAGAAGTCGTCCTTGCAGGCTTCTCTAGTCGAAACCAATTCGGAGCTTCAGCACAGCAGCAGGTCTTCCCCGGGCAAACCAATGGTCCAGGAGTTGCAGCAGGCGTCTTCCAAGTTTGGATTTCTTTGTCCAGTGGTCGACTCTGCCTTCCAAGCCCAAAGCCTTGCCTTTTATGCAGGTTTCTCCCATTCATTCCTGCCTAGCTGTCAATCACACAGCAGGGGGCTATCCTTGCCGAACAGCCAGCCGGCCAATGACCTATGGGTGCATTCCTGTAACCAAGGGGATTAAGCAAAGGGACTTTCGGGCACCCCCCTCACTTCCTGCCCCTGCCAGACATACTGGAGCCAGAGGTGGGCTTCACTCGTGAATCCCACCAAAGACAAAACGAACAAAGGGATCAAACATGGCTTGGCGCACAGGGTAAATCTCAAGAAGGACCTTTCTGACTGGGGCCATTTTGACAAAATGGGCACCCATGGGTGCCTTACAGCAGCTGCAAACGCAGCCCGCAGTAAAAACACACAATGGTAGTAAAAATAAACCATTGCCACCAGCCATTAATTGTAGAAAGAGTAACATTAAAATGTTACATTAGAACCTAGACAAAGGGGAGATGCTACTAAGTAACCCCTCCAGCAACCTATGGTCAGATGTGTGCTGGGTATAGAAGGTTACAAAGTATAAGTAAAGTCCATTTCACTTCACTGCTCTTGAAAACAGTAGTTTCACCAACAGAAGGTATTTAAACCTTTGGAAAATCAGAGACATCCCTGTGCCACTGCACTGAAGGTGTCAATGTAAAGATGGTACCTATGGAGTTTGTTAGACTCCAAAGTCAAATGAAACGGAGTCCAAATCACAGAAAAAATACATGAGTGGGAGAAAGGTCTCTCTCTCCAGGTTAGAGATTAAAAAGTACTAAAGTCCAGCAAAAGAACCAATGGTCTCCAAGGTAGAAGGGAATTGGCACATTTTTGAAAATTCTCCCTAACAGGGGTGCTCTTCGTAGGATTCTTGGATCCAACATCTGAAGAATGTCTGAAGGAGTCGGTCTTATTCAGATTCGGAGCTGGACTCAAGCCCAAGCCTACCAATGGAAAGGATCTGCCACATTCAAACAGCCAGTAATTGTTCAAACAGGGACAACTACTGGGTTCACATCTGAGCAGCAGCAGACTATATGGCACCAAGTGATGTGGACTGGGACCAGACACTCCCAGACAGCTCCCTTGGGCCGACACGCTCACAAAGGTCACTAGGCCTCGAAAGCAGCAGATTTCCTGGCAAGTGCATGTCCTTATATGGGATCTTCTGACCTGTGAAGGCAGGAAGGAAGGCCATACTACAATATGGCCAAAGAACAAGCGAAAAACCTTGTGGCATGGTTATCTTACGGTGCTAGCCACCTTCATTCGCAGTAAGCATGAAAGTGCATAAGTAAATTTAAGTTGAAACCATGAATAAAATGTTAATGCTGCCACTAGCTTGTTTTCGGCACATATAAATAGTGACAAACCAAAGATCAAACCGTATGGGGATAGAAAGTATCCCCATACCAGATGCCAAAAGATTGTTATAAATTTCTGATGTTGTAGGGTCTTGAGGTAAGGTAATTCTATCATAGTGCATCCTTGATATGTTAGCCAAATATATAACCTTGTCAGGATCGTGCACTCTATATACATCATAGAGGCACCATGAAAACATTAACGTGTCATTGTGACTTTCAAAGTGGGGTGATATCGCAAAATCTCTTATTTGTGCATACAATAGCAATCCACAGTACAATAATCAATGAGATGATCTGGTTCCTCTCCTTTAACGTATGGGTAGACAGTAGGTCATCATAGCATCTCCCATTAAGCTCTGCTAAAATTATTGTTGTAAAAGGTGTTGGGGAAAGATTTCCCTTTTTGCAACTGTCCCGCCATAGTTCCTGAGGACCCCCATTCTCTTTGCTCTGTTTTTAAAACCTGTTCTAACTTTTTGAAGGGAAGTAAAGCCTTAATTTTCAGTTTTCTTGCCTTTTGCTCATTGTTGTGGGGAAACGGATTCGTCATTCCGACTATCAGTACTGGGAAACTGTTTTACCTTTTGAATTCTTGTACTTTTTTTTTCTTTGTTGATTTCACAATAGAAAGACATATCAGGACATTTACAAAAGGCAGCCATATAAGAACACAATAAGTACATAAAGGCATCAAACCCACGACCATACAAATAAAGACGAAAAAAGAAGGTAAAACAAAATAGAAAAAAAGGAGGGGATTAGAGCTAGTCGCATACGTCTTGTACTTTTTAACATTGCACGCAGCACCTTAAAGTGCAGTACAATGGGAATACTTTTATATTACCTTAGCTTTTTATACTTGGGATTTTTGGGTACTTGTATATATGCCTAAATACAAGCTGATGGCAGCAGGTAGATTTTTACCATATTGGCATTATTTTTAGTGTGCACATTTGCGTTTACTGCGTATGGCTACCGAACGTGGCGGTGGCCTAAAATGGGTTGTGCCACAACATTTTCACTTGCTTCTTTGCTCATATTGTTGTTTGGCCACCTGCCTGCCATGCCAGGTCAGGAAGTCACTTAAAAGATCAGGCACTTGCCCGGGAAGGCTGTTGCTTTTGCTGGCTAGTGGTGCCTTTTTTTGGGTGTCTGACCCAGGAAGCGGGTGGGGTCCCCCAGCACATCCGTGGTTCCAGAAAGTCTACGTTGGTTTGGGGTCCCTGATTAAACAACTACTGGCTGTTTGAATGGTGCAGCTCCTTACTATTGGCGGGCTTGGACTTGCTCCCAGGTTGTATATCGGATAAGAAGACCTCTGCAGACATTTCCTCAGATCATCATTGGAGCCAAGAATCCCTTGAACAGCCGGTTGAAGATCCAAAGACAACTCCTGAAGATAGGCTCAGCACCCCTTTCTGTGTCGCGCCCGGTGAAGCCCTGTTTGACCACCTGTTAGGGAGAATACTCAAAAAGTGTGCTAATTCCCTCAACCTAGAGACCCACAACAACTTTGCTGGATTTTGAGGACTTGATTTTTTAAACCTGGAGAGAGTGAGACCCTTTTTCCCCGCTCTCTCATGTATTTTAATGTGATTTTCTACACTTTCTTTTCGTTATGAAGTCTAACCAACTCCATAGGCATCATCCTTTACATTGTGTCACAAAGCACCTTCAGTGCAGTGTCACAGGGAAGTCTTCTGGATTTCCCAAGGTTTAAATACCTTCTCTGGGATCAACTATTGTTTCCCAGAGCAGTAAAGTGAAATTGACTTTACTTACCAGTAGTACCAGCTACTTAGTATCCCCTATGTCTAACTTCTTATGTAACCTGTTTTGTTACCCTTTCCTCACTGAATGGCTGGTGGCAGTGGTTTTTGTTTTTAACTACCGTTGTTTGCATTTACCGCGACCGTTCATGGCTCCGGTAAAGCAACCGCGAGAGCCAGCTTTTTCAAAATAGCGCAGAGCCATCTTTGATAAAATGCCCCCCGGTCTTCTTTTTGTTGCCATATCTTTGTGGAAAGGTCCTTCTAGAGATTTTTTCTGCGCGCCAAACCAGGTTTGGTCTCTTTGTTAATTTCGCCTTTGGCAGGGTTTCTAAGTGAAACCCACCTCTTGCTCCAGAAGAGTGTCTGGGGTAGGCAGGATGTGAGGGTGGTGCCCGAAACCCCCTGTCTTTAGTCTCCTAGGAGACCCAAATGCACTCTCTGGTGATTGGCTGGCTGACTGTCCTGCAAGGATAGCCGCCCTGCTGGGTGAGTAACAGCTAGGCTGGAATGAATGGGAGAGAATTGAACAAAAGGCGAATCTTTTGGCTTGGGAGGTGGAGTCGACCACTGGACGAAGGAACCGAAGAAGAGCTTGAATAGGATGCATCCTGCAACTCCTGGATCGTTGGGTTGCCCGGTGAAGCCAACTGCAGTGCCGAAACGCCAAATTTGCATTGATCCTACGTCCCAAAACTGTTGAGGAGCGCCGTTTGAAGCTGTGGGCGGCCTGCGGTATGTCGCAGGCTGAGAGTAATTCCCCCGCCGCCACAGCCGGTGAGTGTGACGAAGTGGTTAGCGATGACCAAGGCTCCATTTCGGAGGCCATTGACCTTGCAGCTTAGCGTCCTCACTTTGCAGCGTCCGTCCCCTGCCCGATAGGCACAACGAGAGTCCTGCTATGGGGACTGTACATCCCGGCAACAGGGACGCACCCGATTCCCACACAAAGCACACAACCCACAGTTCTGCTTTGGCAGTCCAGTCGAAGCGCTCCAAAGTGCCATCGGGCACGTCAGATAGTTTGCCGGTGCCCGCTGATCTTTATGATCGGCAGCCCTCCCCGCGGCAGCAGCATGTGTCCGGGTAGTCCAAGAATAAGGGCGCTAGCACCAAAACCCACGCGGCCGTCGAGGCGTCTCAGAAGAAAGAGATGATGCAGCTTAATGCCCCGGTTGCGCCAAAATCCACAGCGCATCTACCGGCTCAATCTAAACACTTCCCTGTAACCCCGAACATCAGCGATAGTATCGTGAAGATTGTTTCAGCAGTGAAACACAAAGAACAGTCGAAAGATGCATCGAAACAGAAGGAACAGCCTAAAGACGTGTCCAAAGAAACATCGCAACATCCGGAGCCTCGAAAGGATTACTCTGAGAGCCCTTTGTCTTTATCTAAGACTTTAAGGGAAAAATCTCGACATTCTAGAGAGGAGGATCATCAGGATACATTTTTCCTCCCCTGGACTCCTCTGGTTCATCATTATGGACCAGAGAGAAGTTTGAGGGATGCATGAACATACTGGAGAAGTTTGTTGAATTCTCAGAAAAGTTTGCACCTTGTGAGGAGTTCCCTTATACGCCTATGGCCAAGTTTCAGAGGACCCTTGATGCTCCTCATGAAGAATTTTTATGACCTTACTGATAAGGTTCCTATGGATCCTTATGTACAGGATGATGATCCTTTTGGGGACCCTACTGATGATGCTGCTGATCCCATAGAGGGTTGGGAAGACAACCATCCGGTTGATAATCGGCCTTGGGCATCCCTGGACCCTGACAACCTATGTATGGACTCCCCTCCTACCACACCAGCCCGTCAGGCCTCACCTGTGGATGATCAGATGGTGTTTAATGCTATCTTAAAGAAGGCAGCAGAACATTTCTAAATCGCCACACAGAAGGCTGTGCCGGATTCGGATTTTGTTAGACATACTCGAGGAAAAGCCTCCTGCCAGTCAGACCATCCCATTACTGAACTCTAGTAAGAGACGTCTGGCTCCTTCATTGTTAACACCAGCCCAAACCAGGGCTGTTAATCCCAGAGTAGAGACGTTGTTTTGCCCATCTCCTACCGACCCCCTCTACATTAGGGGGCATGCCACTCCGGATTCCTTGGTAGTTAAAACAACGAGGAAGAGGGCGGGTGTCCCCCTGTCTACAGGTGAGGCACCACCTGATTAAAGAATGCAAAAAGTTGTACGCACTTGGAAATAGGGTTAGGACTGCTGCAGCATTCTCCACCCGCATAGCCAACAACACCACACTGTTGGCTAGCTATTCAGATGCGCAATGGAACCTGCTTCAAGTGCAGACTCGCCTGCTTGCGATTGTATCAGAGGACAAGCAGGTGAACCACAACATTCTTAAAAATACTTTGGAAGCTGCTGAAACAGCGGGCAGGACTTTAGCCCGGGGTACCGTACTAAAACGGCATGCCTGGTTGAGGAACTCCAGGTTTAAGCCTGAAACCCAAACATCCTAAATATACATGCCGGTTAAGGATACCAACTTGTTTGGCAAGGCTGTGGATGAGGCACCCGAGACAGCAAAAAAGGAGCACGAGACTCCCAGACCTTGAACCAGATTACCCAAAGGCCTTTGCAACAGAGAGGGGGCGACTCCTGTTCCTTTCGTGGGCAATCTCGCTCCCCTCATAACAGGTATGGTTCAGAAAACAACTGGTCCTCAAATAGGGATCTAACAACACCATCACCACCACATATCCACCTAGAGGACAACGCTGTGGGAAGGGTCGGGCCGGAATTCCACCGCCAGAGGCTCCCCGGCCTCAGGTCAGAAATGACCCTCAGATCCGTGTCCCCTCCCATGCCTCCCTGGTCAGGGGACGTCTAACATCATTCCTTCATGCATGGGAGGGGATAACAGACTAGTGGGTACTCAAGACCATCGCCCACGGTTACTGCATCGAGTTCTGCCGACCACCTCGATTCAGACTGCCGAAATCAGCATCCTGCTGTAGTTCTCTCGTGTAGGCACTTATTGCCAAAAAGTTGTTAGAGGATAACTTAAAAAATAAAACACAACTATGTAGAGTCTAAAAACTGACACCCATAAAAAGAGTAAAGGATTCTGTAAGGTATATGGAAAAGTATCCCACTAGTAAAGCAAAAACTTCTGGGGTTGACCCAGGTCAGGAAGATTTACCATTTCTATTAAAATCTTACCTAACAAACACCCATCACCTTATGTGGACTGATACAGGAACACTTTGTATCCCCTTTTTCATGTGTCTGGAACAATTTATTTGGGTATTTGTGTTGTGCCTAAAACAGCCTTGTGGCAATGAAGCGTTTATCATAACTTTTTCCAGTGCACTACCATGCACCTTGTATTTTCCTTAATAATTCAGTTTTGAGTACCATATATTCAAAATGGCTCCCCCCTCAAAATTTAAGCCCCATTCCTTGGCCATTTTCCTTTCTGGCAGTCTTCGTTCCTGCCAAGGCCCTAAAAATTCCAAATATGTAACTTTCACAGGGATTCCCGGTCAGTGTTTTGTGTTTCTGGAACTGGCTGCAAATGGGATTGGGACTGCCACGTCCCATTCCAGACTTCTAGATGTGAATGTCTGTTGCTGGGCAGAAGAGGGATAGGCGGTTGCCCAATCATGGACAACCCTAGCCTGTTTTAATGGTGCAGATCCTTCCATTTGGAGGGATGCCACAGCCTTTAGTCCGAATTTGGCATGGGTAGTGCCTGAAGCCATTAAGGTCTCCGTCTGGTGCCAAGAATCAGAAGATAGAAGACCTCTGCAACGGACTAGAGTGCTGCTACAGAAACAAGTATTCTCTAAGCTTTCTGCAACCAGGGAAGACACTTGTTGATGCCTTCTTCCTGTTGACTGCCGGTATCAACTAGTCCTGTCTCCTGCATAGTCATCGTGCCACCGGACGGACCTCAGAAGTGGCCCGGAGACCCTCCTGTGAATTGGCCAGGCCTCTCTGCTGCAACAGGCACCTTCCGGTGCTGGTACATAGGACTCTAAAGTTCTTCAGTTTGTGGCTCAGCAACACCTTTGCCTGCATCAGCTACCCACCATCCTGAAGAGGCCTGTCTGGAGCCTGGTTTCTGCTGCCACTTCAAACTGAGCCTGCTGACCCCTGACTGGGATTTTGTACTTTTTCTGTTCACCTCCTGTGTCCTGGATATCCATCCTCCTTGTGAGAGTCGCAGCGGCTGCTGTCCCAAGTCTGGCTTGTCATCCTGCAAGTCTATTTGAAGGGCGCCTGGATCGAAAATGGGAACCACTGCTTAGTCAGATCCAAAGCAAACACTTATTGCGTCCACAAACCCTGGGCCACTTGCACTTGGACCAATGGTGTGGAAAGTCTACCCCAGCGATTCTTACTGGCCTAAGGATAGGTACTTCGGGAATCGGAGGAAGGGGACACAACTCGCCTAATATTTTTGGTGGACCCCTACCCCTTAGGAATTACATTAATATAGAGACCCCTCCCTAGCATCCTCCCTTATATGCCCATGGGTAGTTGACTCCTGGTCGGGAATGCCTCCCTGGAGTCCCTTCAGTGGAGGGGGCACCAGGAGGATAGCACAGGTGCAACAAGCTGGTCTTGGAAGCAAGACAACGCAGAGCAACAGAAGTTCAAATCCCAGATCTGCGCTTAGAAACCAAACACGGGTATGGTATTAGGCATGTTATATAAAAAAGATTAAATACATGAAATTTGAGGTGTGGCCTTATTTGTTAGAGGTGCTGGATTTTTACTGCATTACCTACCTGTTGGCTGAAGGCCAGAATTGTTAATGAAGACCTGCTGAACTTCCTAAAAATGTACACAGATACCTACCTTTTAACTTCAGAAACATGTCCACTAGGTCTTGGACTATTTGGCTATGGGAGCCGCTTAGTCAGCATTATGGTACTACCCTCAACTGTGTGGTATATGGTTTTGGTATTAACTCCTTTTCTCTTTATTTTACTGTGACTTTATGATCTGTTCTTCTTAGATGCAATTGAAATGTGATCACATCTGAACAGTGAAGGGTTGTGTAACCCTAGGCTTGGGGTTACCTGCACTCTACATTGTGTAACTATCTGGGGGTCTTTTATCGTGTTGTATTACTGTTAATTTTTAGTGCATGTGTTTTATTTTAAATCATTGATATAGTTGTGTACATTTGAGTGGATCTCTAATACTTGGACATCTTTGTATGCTAGTTGTACATCTACATCAAACTCCTGAGCTCAGCCTACGCTAACCCAAGAGTTTGATTATATCCAAGCAAGAAAGCCCTTGCTAATTCCACTAGGTTTGACTTAAAAAAAAAAACACACTAGTGCCCTTAATAGTGGTGGGATGCAAGTGCAGAGGATTAGTGAAGCAGCGCAGAGGTGCCAACTAATAGAATCCACTTAGAGTGCATTAGAAGTTGACTTGCTACAGTCTTCGATAACCCATAGATTTAGAACAGTACATGACAGAATCCCTGAGTAAATGCAAAGTATATAAGTTGAAATACTTTATACTGCTGGGGGTTTGAGCTTTTAAGGCATATGTGATTGTATAAAGGAATTCTAGACTGAGAAATGTGGAGGGCCTCCCTTACAAGAGGGGCTAGATAATATTGAAGTCCTAAGCATTTTACCAACCCCCTCCACCTCAACCAACCTATTTCTTCACTTAGTCGCTGTCTACCTCTGAAGCTGAAACTCTTTGCTCCCTGGTAATAGAAAAAAAAAACAAGGACTTAAGCTGAAACTCAAGATGACTTGGGTGTAAGATGATAGAGCAGAGAAGGCGAAGGAAAGACTGCATCGGATAGACTGGAAAGCAAGCTAAGCAAAGGGCCTGCTATCTAGCCAAACTATGACTTGAAGCAAATATGTTTAAATCCATTGGTTCTAGACATTCTGTGAGGGGTTCTGGTAATGGATCTAGGTCTGCTTCCCATCCCAGGTACCCCTGGGATCTGCTAGGTATGTACGATCTGAGAGGATATTCGTCAATGGTTATTATGCTGGTATTTGAGCGCAGGCCTAACTTTGGCAAACAGTGGTTCACTTTACAAGTTATGGGGGCTTGGGGGGGCAGTACACAGTTAGGGAAGAAGAGATACAGGGGACTTGTAAAAGGAACCGTTGTTTGCCAAAGCTAAGCCTGCGCTCAAATTGGGGAGGGTGGAGGACGGACAGCAAACAGATCAACAAGCAACTAGAGCGGAACCTGGGGGAGCAGATTGTACAATATCCGGTTCAATGGGGAGTTTGGGTAGACCTAGGTGTTAAGGAGAGGCCATTCATTGCAAAGTAATGGCTGTCATCCTTTGAGTTTGCTTGTGAATGCAGAGAATCATTAGTCTTCCCAAGAAATATTTTGGTGCCATGATGAAACTGAGTGCTACTGATAGAAGGAACTAGCAGAAACTGAAAGCAGCCATTATGCTTAGGTTTGGAAAGGCACTATCCCAATACCTGAAAAAAATAAGGGAGAACAAGAAATAAAATTAATTAACATGGATGATGCAAGTCAGACTCAGGAGGCTGACATGAGATCAGGTCACAAGTTGAAGTTTATTGAAACCAAGAGAAGACCTTTTCTTTCCCTAGCTCTAAAGGGGATCTTGGCCCGATCTAAAGGAAAAGAATAAAGAGTGTTCATCAGTAAGCCTCACAAACTTAATACAGTCCTCTGTCTCAAACCCTAATCTAAGTCCAGACCCTACCACTACTAAAAAGGATTAACATACATTCTCCCAGAACGGGTCTATAAAGGGATTTCTCCTTGACCTATGAAATGGCCACTGGCCTCCACTCAACTGTCTTTCTGGATGCTCTTAGGCCCCGCGCTTGGTTGGACCGTTCAACGTTCAGGGTGGGAAAAGGTCTCTTTATTCTTATTCCTCCTCTTCTGGTCTATTCGTCTGACTCTGGCAGTCGAGCAGCCATGGTTCTCTTCAACCTATGAAATGGGGCTATGGCTGATCTTCAACCAACTCTCGCTCACTCGGTGCTCCCAGTCCATGTCCCTGGTTGTACAGTTCAAAGTACAGGTCGAAAAATGTCTCTTGATTTCTTCCTCTTCTTCTAGTATAACAGTATCTGAATTGTGTACTCGAGTGGTAATCACTCTGCTCTAGAGTATAGTGACTCTCATCCTTCTTTGGAGTGTGCACCTCACTCCATCCTGAAACAGTTCCTCTCGCCCAATCTTGAGTTTGTGTATCTCTCTCCCTGCCTTGGCATCCCTGTCCTTTTTTCCCACCTTGGGATTTCTTCCCCAGACCTTGGGTTTGTGGATCTCTGGCCCCTCCTTCGGTTATTGCTTCTCGGACTCCTTGGGATCTTGTTTCTCCTACCCTGCTTTGGGGTTGTTTCTTACACCCCGCCTTGGGGTCCTGATACTCTCGCCCCACCTTAGGGTATAGCATCTCTCACCCCACGTTGGGGTTGTTTGGCTTTCACCCCGTCTTGGGGTCTGGCAGGGTTTCTCCACCCTCCTCCCTGGAAAAGCTGTGCACCTTATGTGTCATTGCAGTATTCGTCTCCTTGGCTGGTTTGGAACCACGTTTCAGCTTTTTTCCTGATTCTCCGTCTGTTGGTTGGTTCAACTTAGTCTGGCCGATGTTCTTTGATTTGTCTGCGCCGTGGTCTGCAGGTTCCAGTGAACCATTTCTGGCCCAGCCGGGATTTATCCGCATATTCGGTCGAGCTTGGCTAGCTCCAGACCATCTTGGAGAGAGGAATGTTCTGAGGGGTCCTCGGCTCTTCCTCATAGCACACCTACTTGTACGTCCTGTCCCCTTTCCTCCATTCTTGTGGGTATGTCCCAACATGGAGACATACCGGAACCTTTGCAAATGAAAAATTGAGCTGCCCCTTTAAATTTAGTATAGCACACAGGGGTGCGGCCTCGGCCGTGCGAACGCCCCACCCTCGGGCGCCTCGCCTCGGTCCCCTTTTCCGCACAGACGGTCTCTGACCTGGCAGCCAGCGCAGAGACTTGTTTAGCTTTCCACTTGCTCCCCGTTTGTTTTTTCAATTCTTAGTTCACTTCCCTTCAGTGCCTCGCCTCCCCTGTCGCATGTCGGCCACTATGAATAAAAGATATCATATATCAGAAGGATTCACGAGATGTACCTCTTGTGACCACTCGTTCCCAGCCTTCGACCCCCACGCACTCTGTCTTGAGTCTGTGTCTTCGGCCTTCACCGCTCGGTCACAGGGTATTGACTTGTTTGTTGCGAGTGTAGGTAGATCTTCTACACTTCTCCTGCCCCTGCCCACCCCCACCGACACCTTACAAACTTTGTCTCCAGGTCCTTTCGTCAAGACAAGGTAGGTCCTCTGTTTAGCAAGGCTCCACAGCACAGTGTTCCTCTGATTCAGGTTCTGGAAGGCCAGAGGCCTCTAAGGCTACCTTGTCCCAAGCCAATGGACTCCAGGGCCCTTGCCAGGCTGTCCTCGGAAGGGCGATCAAGTTTGTCCTCTTCTACCTTAGGAGGTAAGTGATCATTGAGTGCCATCTCCAATAGTCTAACCTTGACTAGATCCAGCACGGCCACCGGCACAGGTGCCGAGGGCGTCCAGCCTACCAGATCTCTCTCTGAGGTCATGAGTAAGGGCGTTACGACTACCAGCCAGCGGTAGTCCAGTCCAAACTGTATCCTCTCGTGTCTGAGCCTCTCTTGGCTCAGGAGCTCCGTGCCCTTCCGCCCAGGGGGTGTTGCGCAGGCTTCAAAATGGCGGAGCGGCACATGGCAAAGCCTGCCAGGCAGGCGGTCATCTTTGATCCAGCTCAGGGCCCGCCAGTGTTTTCGCCCATCAAATGGGCTTTGCAGGATGATCCCAGCCCCCTTTCCTCTGGAAGCGTCAGCAGATTCTATGGTACAGGCTTATAGTCCCCTCCGGAATAAATCTACCCATCACAGCCGTATGGCCACACGCATCACGCGCCTCAGCGCTTTGGCCAGGAGCGGAGGGCCAGCGCCTCCTAGGGCTGGGCCCGAGTGACCCTGCGGCTTGTGAGGACCGCTTCTTCGAGCTCTTCCTCGTGCGTTTCCCCTCAGATGAAGGGGCTCCTGAAGGACATTGTGAAGGAGGTCATACCGCAGGTGGCCCGGCCCTCTCCTCTGGGTACATCTCCTGCGCTGCCGGTCCCTCCACTGGTTCAGGCCCTTCAGGTCGTTCTGACCCCCTCCACCTCCTTCTGTACCACCAATGCCTCCCCCTCAACAGCCGTTGGACCCATCTTCCCTTCGGCCTGTGAAAAAGGGGAGCTGGGGGCAATGACTCCCTGGACGACAAGCCCTCGGCATCTGTTAAGGCCTTTCAGGGCCGCCTTCAGGGCCTGGCAGAGTTCTTGGGGGTCCCCCTTCCTGAGGAAGTCCCCCAGGAGTCGGGCTTGCTAGCAGAGGTCTAGGGGAAACGCACCATGATCCGTCTGGCATCCCCCTCCAGATGGATTGTCCTGCAGGTGGTGCGGAAGGTCTTGGAGAAGCCCAGGGCCAACGCCCAGATGAAAAAGAAGCTGGACAGTAGGTTTAGGCTGACGGACGGGGAGCCAATCCTCCTTGCCTCCCACTTGCAGCCCCATTCCTCTGTAGTGACTGCGGCCTCGTATTCTAAACCACCGTCTTTGTCATCTTCCTCCACGGGAGCCACCTCCAGGTTCCTGTCCAAGGAGGGCAAATTCCTTGTGTCTTTGGGAAAGCGCCGTTATTCCGTCTCAAGACTGCAACTGCGGCAAGCCATGCAGACACTCTCTTGGCTACGGATAACCAGAAGCTGTGGCGGGATCTCAGGGAATTTCTGCCCAACCTCCCGTTCGGACAACCTTCAAGGCTGGGCTGGCAGATGCCGGGCCATTGCACAGGACCTCATGGAGTCTTTGGTCTCCCACACTGACGGAGCCAGCAGAGGGCTGTGCCTTGGGGTCGAGATGAAGACGACAGTGTGGATGCATGCCACTAAGTTTTCTTCTGACATGCAGGAAAGGATCCTGGATCTTCCCTTTAAGGGCGTGGAACTTTTTCATTTGTGAACCGATGACGAGTCGACAAAGAAAACTTCAACACAAACCGCCAAGTCCTTGGCCATCCTGACAAAACAGGGACAAAAATCCTTCCCTCTGTCCCAGGGCAGGACCGAGTTGAAGCCTGCTCTTTCTCCGGCTTCAAGGGGTTACCGCGGTACACAGAGGCCTGACAAGCTGCCCATGCAACAACAGGAGGAAGCAGCAGAGGAAATTGTACAGGTTTTTCCACTCCCCTCTCCCAACCCCTCTACCCCCCACCTCTGCTCCCTCCTCTGATGCCAAAAAGCAGTGACGTCAAGGTCAGGGAACACAGCTCACCTGTGGGGGGGCCATTTGGCTTTGTCCAGGACTCCTGGAAGTGCCTTTTCAGCAGCCCATGGATCCTATCTATAGTCTCCATGGGCTTCAGTCTTCCTCTTCCTTTGCCTCTACCATCCTCTCCTCTTCATCAGATCCAGTCCCCGGCTCTTTTACGGGAGGTCCTTTTGCTCTTGGAGATGCAGGCGATAGAACGGGTTCCTCTTGTAGACTGGGGCTCAACGTACTATTCCAGGATTTTTGAAGTACCCAAGAACAACCAGGCTGGCCTGAGGGTTGTCCTGGGCCTGTAATTTCTAGATGTGTCTTTACCGCTGGAACGCTTCAAGATGATTACTCCTGCGCACATTTCCAGGTCTGTGTGCAGGGGACTGGATGTGTTTCCTGGACCTCAGTGATGTATATCTGCATGTTCCCATCTACCAACCACATCAGAAATGTCTGTGGTTCACTATTCTATTGTACCACTTTCAGTACAAGTTGCTGCCCTTCGGCCTGAACTCGGCTCCTCATGTCCTCACGAAGGTGATGAACGCAGTGGCAGGCCTTCTCTGCTTGGTGTGCCATCATCTGTAGCCTTATTTGGACGGCTGGCTGGTTAGGATGGGGTCACCCAAAGGGTTTGTGCTCTCCTGCCAGAGATTGGCAGATATCATTCATCAGCTCGGCTTCTCCCTCAACCAGGGGAAGTCACAGTTGTGCCCATCACAGGAACTGGTCTTGCTAGGGGTGCATTGGAACACTACCATTTAATGGGTGTTTCCTACGCCCAAGAGGCTTCTGTCCCTCCACAAGGCGGTGTGCTATCTTCTGGCCAACATGACCGCCTCGGCATGGTGGTTCCAGCACATTCTGGGCCTGATGGCCTCCTGCCTGCTCACTGTACTCACGCTTGCCTCAAGATGAGGCACCTCCAGCTCTACTTTGCGGCCAATTGGGGATCAGGCGATGGGGTCTGTCGGACAGGATCCTAATACCTCCGGTCCTACTGCCCAATCTTTTCTGGTGGCTGAAGGATGGCAATTTTTCAGTGGGTGCCCCCTTCACCTGACCGGAGACTACCCTGGTGGTAACGACAGACTCCTCTCTTTCGGGCTGGGCGGGCTACTCTGGAGGGCTATGCAATTCATGGAGCATGGTTCAGGATGGAAGACCTCCTGCATATCAATCTGCTCGAATTCAGAGCTTTGGGCCTGGCCCTCAAGGCATTTTTGCCCCTAATCAGGGACAGGTCGGTTCTGATCAGGATGGACAATTGTACTAAGATGTTTTACCTGAATCCCCCTGCCCCTTTCTGCATGGACACTGTCTCGATCCAGGAATGGGCCCTGACAGAGGGAGTTTGGATTTCAGCAGTCAACCTCCCGGGGGACAGCAATGCAGATGCGGATCAGCTGAGCCACCTGGTGTTCAACACCGAGTGGGACTTGTTGTTGCCCCTGTTCCAGCATTGAGGGTTCGCAGACCTGGTTTTGTTCCAATCCCCTCTGAATTCGAAGTGCCCCCAGTTTGCTTCATGGGCAGGACGGTTTGGGGGGTTCTCTGGGATATGCCTTCCAGATCTGTTAGCACAGCGGCAGGTGTTATGAGTTCTCGCACACCCCTCTGCTCCTGCAGACCCTCCACAAGTTTCGGGCTTTGGTGGATTGCAGCCTCATCCTGATAGCTACCCCACAGGCCTTTGAGGCCCTAGTTTTCAGATTTTCTGTGCTCCCAGCGTCCCATCCACCTCCTGATCTCCACCGGGGGTTCCTGACGCAGAAGGACGGGGCGGTGGAACATCCGGACCCGGCCAAGATGGCGCCTGGTTCCTGACCAGCAGCATGCTCAATTTTTGGATGACATCTGGGACATCATTCAGGAGTCCCTCGACTCGGTCCCGGTATAAGAGTAAATGGACTAGGTTCTGCCATTGGGTTCGTAACAACGTTCTGGACCCTGACACCTGTCCTCTGGATGACGTGTTGGCTTTTTCAGCACACCTGGCTCGGTCCGGAGTTCAGGTAGATAGGTGCCACACATATTTGGCGGCCATTGGGGCTTACCCCATAGCATGTGTTTTCTGCAACCATCCCGGTGGTTAATTCCCACCTTAAGGGGTTGTCTAGGCTTTTTCTTCAATGCATAGGCTGCACCATATCTGGGATCTCAACGTGGTTTTTGCAGCTTTGCAGCGCAAGCCTTTCGGGCCGATGGCCTCTGTGGACATCCGCTTCATGACACTAAAGGCAGATTTACTGATGGCTCTCACCTCTGCTTGCAGGGTTAGTGTGCTGCAGGCGTTGTACTCGTGCAAGTCTTTCACCACGTTTCACAGTGACAAGGTCTCTTGCGCACTCACCCAAATTTCTTGCTGAAGGTGGTCTCTGCATTTCATCTGAATCAGGAGATCTGCCTGCTGGTGCTCTTCCCGAACCCGCAGTCTGAGGCAGAGAGAGCCCTGCATTCCTTGGACCGCTAGAGGGTCCTCAAGTTGTTTCTCTCTTGGACGAAACCCTTCAGGAAGTCCAAGACCTTGTTCGTGACTTTTGGGGGCTCCTCCCCCAGCTCTCAGGCTTCCATTGCCCGTTGGATGGTTCAGGCCATCTCGAAGATGTACACGCCCATGGGTAAACCTGTTACTGAGGGGATTCATGCTCATGCGGTCAGAGCTAAGGCCACGGCTGTTGCATTTCAGAAGGCCTGCTTTTTGGGGTGGCATCAGCAAGGCGGCTGTTGTATCGTGCTTGCTATGTATGTATGAGCTGAGCGAATGTTGATGTGCTGCAGTGGAATGCTTGGATGTGAATGATGTGTCAAGGTTCCAGCCTGAGACAGTTGGGACAAGTCAGCCTGGGTGATGGGACCCAGTGGTTCGCTCTGTACCATCTTAAAGAGACTTACAATAAAGCTTAACTTAAGGAACCTACTTGTGTCCAAGGAGAGTGCTTTATTACAACGGCTACTTGGGCCGCTCAGTCAGCCTTCTTTAAGCAGTACTTACTGGAACCAGCTCCAAGCACGATGCAGAGTTTTGTCAGGCGGTTCTGAAGAAACCCTTTGCTTCTTTTTAAAAAAAAATGTTTTTTTTTTTGTTCGTTAAACTTTTACAACCTCATTCTTGACAAATTTTAACATTTTCAAATTCTACACCATAGCCTAACAAGCTACACTTTCAAAATTAGAATGAAAGGTAATAACTAACATTTTTCTTATTACTTTAAAACAGCTGAGAAACGGTAAATAACAATTTTCATATTCAGTAGACTGCTATTAAACACAAGTATCAAATAAAATAAATTGCATTCAGCATTTTGTTAGTTTTTTGCTTCTGCCTAGATATGAGGCAGGTTATCACAGCTCCACCCTATTTTCTTGTTTTGTAGAAGCGCCCACAAGGATAGAGGAAAGGGGACGTGACGTATGAATAATAAAGTTACTCACCGTAGTGATAGTGACTAGAGTACTCATAGTCCATTCTCGCGCCTTGAAACACTTGTGTATAGGCGCATTACAAATGCCATATCATATCATTGTCCCTTTTCCAGAGTTGTCTTCGGCTTCTATTTTGGTGGACAGAAGTCAACTGACTTGGGTGGATGGTCCCTCACAATATGGCGCAGTACCTTTACTCCCTTCTGGTATATAATCTGGCCACTATAGGGATATGAGATACTTCTGCAAGTATCGTTGTTGTAGACTGTACCTTCTTTGGGTTAGGGTCTCTGGCAAACGGTCCTCTGAGGGCCACTAAATTGTCTAGGGCCTCCATTAAAGCCTGCGTTGCACTGGTGGTGGTGACTCTACACACAGCGGAGAAGCTCAATTTTTGAGTCTGTGTCTAAGTAAATGTCCCAGATGTGGTGGTACTGGGAAATGACTTTGAAGTGAGAGTTGTCTTTAGAAGCACCACTCTCTTCTCCAGCATTGGATCTTTCATGGATTCACATGCTTAGAATATTCCCCGTCGTCAGACTGGGACCCCTCGGTACACATATATATAGCCTTTTCCAATAGGAAAACATCCAACACTTTTGTGTCCTATCTACGTCCTTTTAGGACCCACCTACGCATGCTCCGTAGGCCGTCCCAGTATCAGAGGCCCGCCCCCGCGGCTCCCCTTCAGATTTCAACCGTCTCCAAAGTAGTGGGATCTCCTCGCGTTGTCTTACTATTTTGTACAAGGTTGCATTACTGGAATTTGAGTACAGAAAATGTCATCCGTTTCAGGAAAAGCGCTGTTCCGCCCATGCGCGACGTGCGGCTTGAAAAAAGTTTACGAGGGGGACGGACATATGGATTGTATATATTGCCTCCACCCTCATCATTCGGCAGATAACTGCGACATATGCAAAGGGTTTTCTCAAAAAACCCTAAAAGACCGCAGTCGACGACTGGTGGCATGGCTGAATAATGGAGCGGGGGCATACCCCCCTTCGGAGGTAGGCTCCACACAATCGGCGAAAACATCACGCCGCGCTACCTCGTCGGAACCACCGGCGAAGAAATCTCGACCGACGGAAAAAGTGTCGTCTGGAAGTCACTCAACGAGAGACTCCTCGTCAAAGAAATAATCTTCATCAAAAAAGCATGAAAAGGAAAGGAAATCCTCTTCGGGCGATCATCATAGATCGACCATGAGTCGAGAGTCGAGTAGAAGCAAGCCAAGTGTGGAAAAGGCGGGACTGCCAAAACCACCTGCTAACTCACCGTCGACGGCGGCCCAGTCATCGGCCTCCACCCTGCCACTTACGCAGGTGGCATCCACCGCACCGACAACGACGTCGACGATGGCCTCGTCGAAGGGGGTTCTACAGGAGGCCTGGAGGCCTGAAATTTTTGATCCGATCCCCCCGGATACTTTACTACAAGAACAGGCTGTGTTGCTGTCCTCGGAGGACGAGAATGAGAGAATAGCTGGCCCAGCAGACCTAGGGCTACGAGTGGCTGACAAGTCGTCCACGAGGGGATCCGTTATACCGGTATCTGCCCCTCTTCTCAATCCTCAATCTGTTTTGTCGTTGGGAATTCTGTCCACGCTTCAGTCGTTGTTACAGTCGTTGGACCAGAGACTACCTCAGGCAAACCTACCACAGGCACCCGTCGACGAGCCGGGCCCGTCCCGTCAACCGGCGCACCTACGCACGCCAATCTCAGCGCTGGCACAAGAGGAAGGTGAGCTGCCAGATTCGGAGTCTGACAGGGGAGCCATGTTGGATATCTCATCATCCCCCTCCAGGGATCCAACCTGGGAGTCAGAGGTGGAGTTGGAAACCCCTACAAGCCCAGCTCACCCGTCCCCTCCGGACGACATTGCGTCATTCCATTCTATGATGGAGAAGGCATGCAAAGAATTTGGTTTGTCCCAGGAAGAACAGAAAAAGGACTGTTTTTTGTTCGACCACATGGGTAAGAGAAGGAGGTCTGTGTTCTTGATGCCAATACTAGACCATGTATGGAAGGAGGGGTTGCAGACAATGCGTCACCCGTTTTCAGAGCCGGCAGTGAAAGGACGCCTGGAAAAAAAGTTTAAGGCTCCAGAGTCTACCCCCAAGTGTTTATCCTCCCAACCAACGCCAGAGTCTGTGGTGTCGGCGGCAGCGGCGAGGAAGGCGAAGGCCCACCACAAGTGCGAGACTCCTCCTGAGAACGAAGCGAGACGCCAAGATGCCTTTGGCAAAAAAGTGCTATCTGTGGGAGCGACCACAGTAAAGGCCGCAAACTCTCTGGCAATTGTTGCCAGATACGATAGGGAGAGGTGGCACAGGCTAGCTCTGTTGCTTGATCATCTTCCGGAAGAGCATAGGAAGGCAGCGATGTTACTCGTCCGAGAAGGTGAGGAAGCCTCAAATCACGCAATAAACATCGCGGTGGACCTCGCTGAGTCAGGCTTCAAGCAAGTCAATAATGGGGTCGTATTACGTCGACAGTCATGGCTTAAGTGTACCTACTTCAGGCCAGAAGTACAATACAAAGTTTTAGATATGCCCTTTGAGGGAGACCTTCTTTTCAGTGAGAAGGTGGATGAAGCCCTAAAGGGAATGAAAGAGGACTTGGACACGGCACGTTCTTTGGGTGCCCTCCAGAGTGGCAGAAACTACAAGTCTTTTCGTCCCTTTAGAGGGGCTTCAGGTAATTCAAGATTCTCTGCATCTGGAGACAGATCCTTTGGCAGATCAGCTTACCCCTCCCAGGGATACAGACGTGCCTCCCAAACGGCAAACCGTCGCCGGAACTTCCAGACTTCCAGGAAAAGACCATCATATCCGTCGTCGTCGAGAGACAAGCAAAATAAAGATCAGCAGTGACATACAACACACCGTTCTGGGGGGAAGAGTTTCAGCATATGTCGACGAATGGGAACGAATAACAAAGGGTCAATGGGTGCTGGATACTACAAGAAACGGACACTCTACAATTCAAACACAGCCCTCCGCAAATTCCACCTGCGTTCACCGCTCAATCCCATCTGAAGATACTGCAACAAGAGGTAACACTCATGTTAGCAAAGGGCGTGATGGAATTAGTTCCAACATCACAGAGGGGTCAAGGAGTCTACTCAAGATATTTCGTCGTAAAAAAGCCGAACGGCATATGGCGTCCCATTTTAGACTTACGCGATCTCAACAAGTCTTTAAAGAGCCTAAAATTCAAGATGCTCACTCTGCAGGAAGTGATCCGCGCCGTTCAAGAGGGGGATTTTCTAGCGTCCCTGGATTTACAGATGCGTATTTCCATATTCCAATGTGTCGGAAACACAGGAAATTCCTAAGATTTGTAATAGGGCGGACTCACTACCAATTCACGGGTCTTCCTTTTGGGCTCAAGACCTCCCCCAGACCGTTCACGAAATGCCTGGCTCCTGTAGCGGCCTCGCTAAGGAAGAAAGGCCACCATGTATACCCATACCTAGACGACTGGCTGGTAAGGGGATCCTCCCCGGCGTCGACCAACACAAGTTTACAAGCCACCATGCAGCTTCTACAACAGCTGGGATTCGCCATAAACTTCGAAAAATCCTCTGCAGCCATCGAGATCGCAGGTATTCCTGCGGGCACAGTTCGAGACCCAGTTAGGACTAGTGAAACCTTCTCTCGACAGAACCTCAAGACTCAATCAACAAGCATGCCGACTACGGCGAAACACCAAGATCTCAGTGAGAAAAAACGTTTCGGTCCTAGGGGCCATGGCATCCTGCATCAATCTGGTGGAAAACTGTCGCCTATTCATGAGTCCAGTCCAGGAATTCCTTGCGGACCGATGGACGCAGGCTCAAGGATCGTGGTCAGACAAGATAACCATCGACGACGACAAGCTGCTTCGGACCCTTCAGTGGTGGCAGAGTTTCCACAATCTGAACAACGGCGTACCCCTACAGGAGCCGGAGTTTCAGCGAACCATAGTCACGGATGTGTCCCTAACCGGATGGGGAGCTCACATGGGTGCTCTCCAAACGCAAGGTCGCTGGTCTCCAACGGAGTCACTCCTACACATAAACGTGTTAGAGCTCAGAGCAGTACGATGGGCCTTGAAGGCATTCCTACCACACATCAGGGGCTCGCGAGTACGAATACTGACCGACAATACAACGGCCATGTTTTATCTGAGGAAACAAGGAGGGACGCGATCAAGAACTCTTTCCATAGAAGCCCAGAAAACATGGCATTGGGCATTAAAGCACGAAATTTCCATCGTGGCTCATCACCTTCCAGGAGTGAGGAACTCCCAAGCAGACTCCCTCAGCAGAAGCATGGCCCAGATACACGAGTGGGAAATGGACACAGTTCACCTGATAAAAGTGTTCGAGAAATGGGGTCACCCCCCTCTGGACGCCTTCGCGACCAAAGACAACAAGAAATACGAGCAATTCGCAAGCAGATGGCCTTTAGAGGGCTCCAGGGGGGAGGCATTCTCCTTCCCATGGACGGACATGGTCCTCTATGCTTTTCCCCCCGTTCCCCCTCATACGGAGGACAATACAGTGGATACGCAGATACAATTGCCGGGTAATTCTAGTGACACCATACTGGCCAAGGCAACCGTGGTTCTCCGACCTGCTTCACCTGTCGCTGGAACATCCCATAGGGTTTCCCAAAGCCCCGAACCTACTATCCAGGGAAAAAGGCACGGTGTGGCATCACGACCCAGACAGTCTCAACCTTACAGCCTGGCTCCTGACTTTTCGGAGTTCGGTGCTTTAGACGTTTCGGGGGATTGTCAAATTCTGCAAGCGGCTAGAGCCCCTTCTACAAACAAATCCTACTCCTATAAGTGGCGGAGGTTCTGTGAATGGTGTAGGGGACAACGGGGCCTACAACCGTTGTCGGTGATGCCGGAACAAGTTCTACCTTACCTGATCCTCTTAGCGGAGAGGGGATTATCCTTCACATTGATAAAGGTGCACCTGGCGGCCATCTCGAGGTTCACAAGGAAAAGGCAGTCGTCTCCTCTATTTAGCGACAGACTTGTAAAACACTTCATGAGGGGTTTATTTCGAGCTTTTCCCCCGGAAAAACGTTTCCCCCCCAACTTGGAGTCTCAACACAGTGTTGGCAGGCTTAATGAAACCGCCTTTTGAGCCTATGGCCACATCCGACATAAAATTCATCTCGTGGAAGTTGGCATTCTTGATTGCTATCACATCAGCTAGAAGAATCTCGGAACTGCAAGCGCTGGTCGTAGACCCGCCATACCTAAGATTCTTTAAGGACAAAGTAGTCCTGGCAACTAATCCTATGTTCGTCCCAAAAGTTCCGACAGTGTATCACAAACACTCGTCCATTGTTCTCCCTACTTTCTTCGCCACACCATCATCGGCAGCAGAAAAAGCTCTTCATACCCTGGACGTTAAGAGGGCTCTGAAATTTTACCTACATCGTTCACAGGAATGCAGGTCTACTAGACAACTGTTTGTCGCGTATGATCCGTCGACGAGAGGAAAAGCAATCTCTAAACAAGGATTGGCTCGATGGGTCTCATCGACGATTGCGTTTTGTCACTCTAAGGCCGGAAGGCCACTGCAAGGACATCCTAGAGCCCATTCTACAAGATCGATGTCCTCCTCAACAGCTTTATGGGCAGGAATTCCGTTGACGGACATATGCCAAGCTGCGGCATGGTCCGTGCCCCACACGTTTACCCGCCACTACTGCCTTGCCAGGCAGCATGCGGACGAGGTGCAGATGGGAAGAGCTGTCCTGCGCCATCTGTTTCAGTAAGGTAAGCTCCACGCTGTGGAGAATATGTTGTCTACCTTTTAATGACAGTTTATTTTATGAGGGTTTGGTTATTTGAGGTAACTTATTCCTACTGTACACATGCATTGTGTAGTATATTGAGGGTATATTACGTTACATTCTCACCGCCGTCTCAAGTGTTACTGCTATACAATCTATTCTAAGCATGTGAATCCATGAAAGATCCAATGCTGGAGAAGGGAATAGTTTCTTACCTGTAACTCCATTTCTCCAGCATTGGTATCTTTCATGGATTCACATGCGCCCGCCAACCTCCCCGGAATGTAATGTATTTGATTGATAAGTCTAACCCTTCCTACTTTGGAGGGGCCGAAATCTGAAGGGGAGCATGCGTAGGCGGGTCCTAAAAGGACGTAGATAGGACACAAAAGTGTCGGAAGTTTTCCTATTGGAAAAGGCTATATATGTGTACCGAGGGGTCCCAGTCTGACGACGGGGAATATTCTAAGCATGTGAATCCATGAAAGATACCAATGCTGGAGAAATGGAGTTACAGGTAAGAAACTGTTCCCTTCTCAGGAGCTGGGAGGTCAAACATCACTCCTTCTGAGGGTGAACTTGCCACTGACTAACCCCTGGGCGCCAAAAGTTATCTAGATCCCCTAGGAAGGAGGAGACTTGGTCCTCTTCTAAACCTGTGGTGGAGTCCCAGGGAGAAGGGGGTGATAGGACTCCTAAGAGGGCAAGTCTACTGTACTGGAAGCCCTTCTGTATCTTTAACACCCTCTACTGGGGGCTTATATGTACAGCAGAAGTAATGCCTCCTGTGTTTTTTGGGACAGACCCTGTCTCCTAGGAAAAAGAAAATCCCACAGAAAATAAGTCCTATAGTCTGCAAAGATTGTGCCTCCAAGAAACGATGAAGCCAGATACCACTCTAGAGGAATTGTGGACCTACAGTTTAACTGACTTATGTCAGGTGGCCAACCGCAAAAGAGATTTGTTCCCCTTGCTTAAAGTATGAGAGGGGTGAGTACTAAGGCAGAATTCAATTTTTGGGGGTTTATTTTTGTATTCTTATTGCATTCTTATTAAAACTCATTGTCAAAGTATTTGGGAGTATTCACCAGAAGGTTGTAGTTTTTAGATAAAAACAGGAAGGTATAAAGTGTTAATTCTGCAACACACCGTGGCATAAGATAATAGCAGACAAATCTAACCGATTGAACTAGGCCTATATAAATCCTATTTAGTAGGGAGGAAAATAATAATGCAATAAGAAAACAGGCTTGGAGTCCAACAGGCATTCTAACTACAGTACTGGTCCTCCCAGTTCACCTCAAGAGTTCAGAAGACCTTGACCACAGGCAGATACTGAAACATCTGCAATACATATTTAACCTAGGAAACTGATCTATATTATAATAAAATATTTAATACATCACTGGTACATTTGACAATTCCAGTTTTTACTCTAAAAGCCTCGGGAGTTTTTTTTTGTTGGGAGAATAGAGTTGGGGTGCGGGAAAATGCTGCAGTTCAGCGAAGTACGTTCACAACTTTGTAGAGTTTCTGAAAGTTTTATGGTTGGAAACAGTTGGGCTAAATCCCATAGGTCTCATGCGCTGAGGAGAATGGTAAAGTTTGTTCTCCTTTTGAAAGCACTTGACCAGGTAGTGTGACCAAAGCGCTACTTCCTTGTGCATATTTTCTGCCTTAAAGCAAAAAACATTGCTGTTCTTTCAAGTGTGCGGAACGCCGCGCTGCTCCTAAATGTTGGTTTTGGGTCAAAACGTGCATTGGGAAACCATTAAAAAGAAAGGAGCATGATTATTTGAACACTGTTTGAGAAATAACTCTTGATAATTGCCGGTGTTTTTTGCTTCAAAGCAGCAAATATGAACGACATTGTCACTTGGTGAGATAATTGCTGACACAAACTCCTGGATAAGCCGAGTTTAACAGTTTGATAATAAGAATATCTAACTTTATTTGTTCTTAGCTCGTTGAAGTCTTAGCCCCACACCCCTAGACTAGTAAGTTCTCCTTTTACCCTGCAGATGTGCCTGACTGAACAACCAGCCGAAGGGAATACCACAAGGGAGTCCCTAGAAAGGTTCCAGCCTAGGGCTAGAAAATTAGCAAGCCAGGAAGATCTAGCTGCAGAGCAGGCCAGTTCCAATCAAAGGAAAATCGCGATTGAGGGGACCCAAAATAAAACCACTGCTTCTGGTCCCGGGGGAAGAGAAAACAGAATAATATATTTCTGGTTTTGGGGCAAGTACTTGCAGAGTAATTCACTGCCAATTCGGCACAGAAAGAACAGGAGAACAAGGTACGGATGGGTGTCGTTTTTAAATCTGGCTAGTGGTGGCTGTGCTCTCTGAAACAAAGGGACTCGACTCCTTAACCAGAAAGAGCCCCGACTAAATGGAACAAAAACCTGGGCACATGAGAGAACAAACCACTGGACATGGCATTGGCATAGACAAGGATGGCACCAGGGCAACTTACGAACACCACAAAAGGTCCAGCGCTGTTCAGGGGATAGTCAGCCAGCAAGAGAATGGTCACACTTTGGTTGAAACAGCAGGAGACAACCCAAGACTTCCCAAAATGGAGTGGAGATGAGGCAGCAACAAGCCACCTGACATCGATGCCAGGAAGACTCTACAGCTCAAGGTCTTTGTTCCAGGAGAATTTTACAGAAAGGCAGCGAAGCAAAGTGCAGGAAACTGTCCCACAAAGGAACAGTCAATCCAGCCAGCAAGGGAACAGTCAATCCACGTAGCAAGGAGGACTTGTGTGAATGGGAGGTAAAGCCCAGTACAAAAAAAAGTTGCCTAGAAAACGCTGGGAGCAAGGAGAAAGAAGCCAGTGTGGTCACACCAGGTTCAGCTAATTTTGAACAGCAGTCTTCAAGCAATTCAGATAAGTTATGCACAGTCGCCAACTGAATCACATTCCCTCAGGCTTCTCTAAGCCAGCCTGGTAGTCCCATACGAATCAGTCACACAGGCGTTGGCAGCCAGCCAATCCAACTGGCCCTACAAGCATCAAGCAAACTGGCCCATTGACATAGGATGTAGTTTTGGTTTGTGTTGGGGGCAGGTGGCGTGGGGGCTGTAAGCCAGTTTGGACAAGCTCAAACAAATGGTGCAGGATTGGGCTCGGCAGAAATCCATGTCGAGACATCAATTTTAGGCTTCCCCCAAGATACCCAGATACAAGAAATGGCCAACATTAAAATGACCACATGCAGGAAAGAATAGCTGGGCACAGCGGTTCCGTTCTCTCTCCACAACCTCACAGTTCCGAGGACCACCAGGCTGGACTCGGGATCAAAACATTCTGCTTCTGATCCCTCAGTGTTGGAGGACTCACAGGACTCCAAAGACATGATGAGCAGATGAGATGACCCCACACAATGCCCGCAGGAATGAAGACGCAAGGCTCTGCCTCCAGCAAATATCCTCTTCTTGGCAGAGAGCAGTTATGTCCATGGTCTTCGATGAAGGGCTCTGCCAGTTTTTCAGCACCCAGCTACGTGAAAGCCTGGTAAAAGGAGAAGTCCCATCTTGGGATTGTTGATGCTAGCTACCGGCATACAGAGCTCCAGAAGAATGGCCTTGGCAATGCAGAGCTCTGAACTACTTAGGCCCCAGTTCAACAGAAGAAGGCACAGTGGAAGGTCTCCCCTTTTGAGGAAAATGCAGCAGTTTTCCAGACTTCCTTGCTCCTCATGTTTCAAATGGTTCAGTCCATTGGTCTATGAATGAATGACTTCAGATACTCTACTAATATACAAAGTCTTTGGCTGGGTGGACAACAACCTGCAACGTTCAAACTCTGAGCAGTAGTCCAATCATGGACCGCCAGCTTTGGTACAGTTGTGACCTTGCACAAAGTTATCTTGGTGTGAATTGAGGCAGTCTGCAGCCCCTTAACCAGCAAAAGCCCATTCCTTGCACACCCAGGCATATTTCCAAGCTCTGGTGAGTTCCTACAAATAGTATGCCTGTATATGGCCACATATCCCATCCTAGACAACTAAAAGGGCAGTGAAACACTGACTAAATTCAACCAACATAGCCAGCAATGTTAATGACTGTGACTGCCATGTAATAAAGGAAAGGAGCAGAGGAGTGTACCCAGCATTAAGGTACCGCCACCATCTTCGCTGGGCTTTGCTAAGTAGGAGTAAAAATGCTACGTACAGCCCTAAGAAAGGGGAACTTTGGCTCCCTTAAACTATTCTACTTAAGAGTGGTTGTAATGCTAGATAATTTACTTAAATGAGGGGCCAGGTCCTCCTGCACTGCTAGCCTTAAGGGCTAACCAGTATCCCAAAGAGCTAAAGCCACATATCCTGTCAATTCAAAGTAAACCAAGAGACCATGTTTTGCTGTAGTGCGCTCCTCAGAAGATCTTGCATCTTGGAAGGAATCCCAACATTACAATGCTTTGCCTTCAGGTTTCAGCCAGTTTAACTTATTTACCTGTGCTTTTTTGCTAGCTTTAGTGATTAGTCAGTGGATAAGTACAAATTAAAGTACTTCAGGCTCTGCTTAATTCTCTCAGGGGCAGTCTGGGTCAGGCATCAGAAATGCAATCCAAACTGGATTTATCCATCCCAATATTCCAATACAACAGACTGTGTATTAAGCGATTTACAAATTGGACATTACGTCCTCCTGTTGGATTGGAGTTATTTGAGAAGCAAACATTTAATGCTTAAAATCGATTTAGTGAAGATCTGCTAGAGGTGGCTAGGTAGTAGTCCCCAAACTCCAGCAATCCGAACAACAAAGGAAGAATGAAAAGCTGTATGCTAATTTAAAAAAATGTATATTTCGAAGGGATTATGTCCTCCGACGTATTCCTTATCTTTGATATACGTTTCCAACTTGCTGGCCTCGGAAATTTTTTCTCTATAGAGGGCACTGCGCGTCGACGTCCGCCTAGTCGATGTCCCTCGACGGCCACCGTACCGGCGCCAACGTCACCATGCCCATAAATAGACAAGCGCTGCGTCCGTTGCTCAGTTCTGTTTTTCCGCGCTTCATGGGGCCTCGGAACGTCGTTGCTCAGTTCAGTCAGGTTTATCTAGATCTATTTCGACCAATATTCCTTATCGTTCTCGATGGCTTCTTCATCAGAACCGACGACGCCGCGATCCGGCTTCAAGAAATGTCGCGACTGCGGTAAAAAATGTCAATAACGGATCCACACAGGGTCTGTTTATGGTGCTTGGGGTCCTAGCCCCATTGTTCGGAGTGTGAGGACTGCATGTCCATGACGGCGAAAGCCCTAAAGGAGCGAAAGGGGAAGCTCGAGAGAGGTAAGTCAGCCAAAACCACCTCGAAGGTTTCGTCGGCCGAGTCGAAGCATTTGTCTCCTCGCCGTCAAACACTCCCATTCTAGATCTCGAAGCAGCTCCCACCATTCGTTGAGATCTAGACACTCAAAAAAGAGACGTCGAAGGTCCCATTCCTCGTCTTCGGTGTCCCCAGAAAGAGTTTCCTGTTCCACCAAACACAGTTCTCAAACTGAGTGGGAGGAATTCAGAAAGAAAATGTTAAGCGTCTTCGAGAACGCGGCCTCGACCCCCTCGAAGACAGCTGAGGGTGAATACCCCGGGTGAAAACCCCAAAAAATCAAAACGCTGCGAAACATTCCACCCGAGAGCGCCATGAGCCATCGGGTAAGAAGCCACCGTCTTCGACGCCGTCGTCGAGGGTTCCTTCGTCGTCGAGGATACCCTCGAAGCACAGGTTGGCACCATCGACTCTGTTGTCGAAGGGTTCCTCGACGCATCAGTCGATCGACTCGACGCCGATGAAAGAGAGGACCAAGGCTCCACAGCCAACGGTGATTTCAAGGGCCTCCGGCATGACGCCGAGACCGTCGTCGATGCCCTAGAGTAGGATCCCGATCCTCTCGAATTCTTCGAGGCCCCTTCCAGTATTTTCGACGCCATTTTCGGCGCCTTCGAGGCCGGTTACATCGGCGTCGACGACTTGGACGAGAAAATGTCGAATAACAACGAGTTTGGCTCCTTCAGCCCTAGAGATGGCTTTACTCCATTTTAGAGATCAGAATACCCTGGTCTTTCTTCAATTTATGAAGAAAGAGAAGACTCTGACCAAGAAACTTTTGGTTTAAAGAGATCCTCACTGCCTGCTGTAGAGGATTTCACCTCTGAAGAAAGGAGGCTGAAGGAACTACAGGACTCACGTCATGCGGCCAGTGGACTTGACACTTCCCCAGAAGTGGAATTTGTAAAGCCAGACCCAGGGGAACATGCCGAAACACCATATAGAACCCTGATGGCAAGAATAATTGAGTTTATGGGTTGATCTGCGCCTTCACCTGTTTTCCAACAGGATGATCTAACGCATATATTGGACAAAGGCCCACAGGAGGACCCGGTGGTCCCCTTCCATGCAGCCCTACAAAGAAAAATTGCATCCAATTGGGAGACTCCCGAAGTCATCCCAGCAGTCAATAAAAGTCTGTCGACAAAGTATAGGGTAGCGGCTGCTGACCCTGAATACCTGTCGAAACACCCGACCCCAGAGAGCCTGGTGGTTCAAGCGGCAACTTCATCCAGCAGTAGGACTGCTTACCCTACTGTCCCACTGGACAGGGATGACAAAAGGTACGATTCTATGGCAAAGAAAGTCTTCTCTGCCTGTAGTATGGCGTTGAAGTCCATCAACGCCACCTGTACGCTCGCCAGGTTCAGTCACACATTATGGGAGTGTGCTTCATCAGCGGCTGACTGTATACCCGATGAAGAGGAGAAGGAAGCCTTCCTTAACATCATTCAAGATGGCAAAGATGCCATGTGCGAGTCTCTTCAAACTGGCATCGATTCCGCTTACAGTATCAGCAGGGCCATGACGGCTAGTACAACAATCCGCAGGCATGCGTGGTTGCGAAAGTCTGGCTTTGCTCCAGATGTACAGGCCAGACTTTTGAATATGCCCTTTGACGGCTCTTCGTTATTCGGAAAAAAGGCTGATGACAGTCTGGAAAAGTTAGACTTCTAAAGCAGCAGCAAAATCCTTAGGAGCTGCTATCCGCCAAACTCCTTTTCGCCCCTCAGGAACCTCTGGGAGAGGAAAGTCCTTTCGCTATTATTCCGCATTCGGAAAAGGCAGAGGACAGCCGGCTCAAAGAGGCCAAAGAAGATCCACCCGAGGTGGACGGGTCAAAGGTACTAAGACCACAGCAGCAGCAGGTGCCTCTTTACCCTCGGCATCTGCATCAGCCGCCCCCAAACCACTCTGAGGTCTTTGCACACAAGACACCTGTAGGGGGGAGGTTAACTCACCATCTGACGGAATGGCAGGCTATGACGTCAGATGCTTGGGATTTGGAGATAGTTGCCCAAGGTTACTGCCTACCCTTTCTACACGTCCCTCGGAGTCATCCACCGGGGAACAGCTCCCGAAAAGTTCCAGATCCGCTCCTCTTGCAGGAAATTATGGACCTGCTAGAGAAAGGTGCCATAGAACCGGTACCTGTAGCGGACAGGAACAAGGGCTGGTACTCCCCCTACTTTCTCATACCAAAGAAGGACGGAGGACTGAGACCCATCCTGGACTTAAGAGAATTGAGCAAGTTCCTCAGGAAGGACAAGTTCAAGATGGTAACTCTCTCTCAGATCCTTCAGGCCCTCCAGCTCCAGGACTGGCTGGTATCTCTGGACCTTCAGGATGCTTATTTCCATGTGCCAATCCAACTCAAGCACAGGAAATACCTGAGGTTCGCAATTGGCAACTCTCATTATCAATTTCGAGTTCTGCCATTTGGGCTGACCTCCGCCCCGAGGGTCTTCACCAAGCTGATGTCGGTAGTGGCGGCGAGTCTAAGGAGGGAAGGGATCCACGTCTATCCCTACCTGGACGATTGGCTGATCAGGGCCGTATCTTCGGAACAGGCCGGACCCAGCTAGATTATGTCTGCCTCTTCCTTCACAGACTGGGCTTCTCCCTCAATTTAAAGAAGTCACAGATGATACCATCTCAGAGACTCCAGTTCATTGGAGCGGTCCTGGACACTTCCCTGGGAAAAGCCTCGCCACCAGAGGTGAGGGCTCAAGATATTCTACAGATGGTCACCAAGTTTCAAAATGCCCAACGTCTCCCAGCCTTCATCTTTTTGAGGTTGTTAGGCCTCATGGCATCCTGCATCTTCCTTGTGCCAGAGGCGCCTGAGAATGAGATCTCTTCAGTGGGCACTGAGAAGTCAGTGGTCACAATTCTCAGGGAGAATGTCAGACCTCCTCCGGATTCCGGTCAAGGTAGCCCACGACCTTCAGTGGTGGGCCTATTCAGAGAACATCTTGAAAGGAGAACTGTTTTGGCAACCATGGCCAGAGATAACAGTAGTCAGCGACACCTCGCTCACAGGGTGGGGAGCCCATGCCAACGACTTGACCATCAGCAGTCGTTGGTCTCCATCGGAGTCCAGACTACATATCAACCTATTAGAGCTGAGAGCGATCAGACTAGCGCTGAAAGCTTTCCTGCCATCAGTAAAGGGGAGAAATGTCCTGATAATGACGGACAACACGGTGGCCATGCACTACCTCAACAAAAGAGGAGGCGTAGGATCACTACCACTGTGCAGAGAGGCAATGCAGCTCTGGTTTTGAGCAATTCGGGAAGGAATCTCTCTATCGGCAGTCCATCTAGCCGGAGAGAAGAATTTGACAGCAGATGCTCTGAGCAGGCAGAGCACAGTCTCCCACGAATGGGAGCTAGCTCAGGAAGTCCTTCAAGAGATCTTCGCCCTTTGGGGAACCCCTCGGGTGGATCTGTTCGCCACAAGCACCAACAGGAAGTGCGATCTGTTCTATTCAAGGGAATTTCCACAGAGAGGAGCTCAGGGAGAGGCGTTCATAGTGGACTGGGAGTTTCCACTCCTCTACGCGTTTCCACCAGTCCCTGTTATTCCTCAAATGATCAGGAGGTTGAGAAGATTCCGGAAAACCATGATCCTAATTGCCCCGGACTGGGCCAGGAGAACGTGGTACCCGGACCTTCTAGATATGTCCATCTGTCCTCCAGTCCGTCTTCCACTCAAAGAGAATCTTCTCTCGCAGAAGGGAGGTCAGGTTCTCCATCCAGACATCAGAACCCTCAACCTTCACGCTTGGCTTCTGAAAGGTTGAGGTACAAGGATTGGGATCTCCCTGATGACGTCATGGAGGTGTTGCTTTCGGCCAGAAGACCAGCAACCAAGTCTTTATACCGCTGCCGTTGGAACAAGTTTTGCAGCTGGTGTAGGGAAGAGAATATCGACCCTTTTTCATGCGATACACCAACGGTACTATCGTTTCTACTCTACTTGGCAAACACAGGCCTTCAAGTTGGCACTGTAAAAGGCTATCTCGCAGCGCTTTCTATCTTCAAGCGCACTGCGGAGGAACCATCGTATTTCAAAACTCCTCTAGTGGTACAATTTCTCAAGGGTCTGACTAATGTTTACCCTCCAAAACCATTCCAGGTTCCATTATGGGACTTAAATTTAGTCTTAAACTTCTTAATGGGCACTCCATTCGAGCCACTTCACTCTTGCGCATTAAGATTTCTCACACTTTAAACTGTCCTACTTGTAGCACTAACATCGGCTAGGAGGGTGAGTGAGCTACAGGCTCTCTCCTGTAAACCCCCACATACAATCTTCCACAAGGACAAGGTTGTCCACCAGGTGAAGCCTAATTTTCTCCTAAAGGTGGCTTCTGAATTCCATATTACTCAGAAAATTACCTTGCCTTCATTCTACCCTCCTCCCCATCCGGGGAAAGAGGAGGAAAGGTTACACAGGCTGGACCCTAGGCGAGCTCTCAGCTTTTACATCAGCAGAATGGCTAGAATCGGGCAAGCAGACCAGCTGTTTGTAGGATGCTCAGGTCACAAATTGGGACTACCCATAACAAAACAAACCATCTCCAGGTGGATTATCTTGGCCACCCTGGAATGTTATAGACTAGCAGGGAAAGAGCCACCCCAAAACCTCAGGGCTCATTCAACCAGGGGTATCGGAGCTTCTTCGGCTCTCCAGAGAGGGGTACCGGTCCGGGACATATGTGCGGCTGCCACATGGTCGTTCCCAAATACATTCACAAAATTTTACAATCTGGATTCCTCCACTGCTCAAGAGACCAGATTTGTCGTATTCCCCTCCGTCCATCCATAAGGGGATATATAACACTATCACTCCCTCCTCCAATTACATACCACTGCTATGGGAGTCTATCAAAGATAAGGAATACGTCGGAGGACACAATCCCTTCGAAGAACAAGTTACTTTCTTACCTGGTAACGTTCGTTCGACGGGATGTTCCTCCGACGTATTCCTCATCGCCCCTCCCATCCATCCCCGCAGTGATAACTTCCCTTGTGGTTGCAGCTTTCACTCCTTCAAGGTTTCTAACCAGTTCAGGCATGTCTTTCTTATACTACAAAACGGAACTGAGCAACGGACGCAGCGCGTGTCTATTTATGGGCATGGTGACGTCGGTGTCGATACGGTGGCCGTCGAGGGACATCGACTCGGCGGACGTCGACGCGCAGCGCCCTCTACAGAGAAAAAAATTCCGAGGCCAGCAAGCTGGAAACGTATATCAAAGATAAGGAATACGTCGGAGGAACATCCCGTCGAAAGAACGTTACCAGGTAAGAAAGTAACTTGTTCTTCTCGTATGGTAAACACAAAGCTTTCATACGTTTACATTTAAATGCATTGGGGGATTTTCTCAAACAGGTGCAGCTATTCATTAACATATATAATTATTTCTAACACTGCCAAGTAAAGTTTTTATCAAAAGGTATAACCTCCCTAGTCCATGTGGCAGCGCTACTGACCAAGTCAGCAATATCTTCAATGAGCAGTTCTGTGCCCTCTAAAACCTACTTTAAGAAGGCAATTTGCCAAAAATGAGGACATTTTGCATCAGTCCAAAACACTCTTAAAATTAAATATTGGGCCTCATTACGACCCAGGCGGGAAACCACGGTGCCAATAGCACCATGGTCCATGCCGGTAACTTACCGACTCAGCCATAGAGAAAGGGGGAATTACCACCCCATTACAAGGTTGGCGGGGCGGTAATTCCCCCTTCCTCCATGGCCCTTCCCCATTCCCATTTTTGCCCCATAGGGCTCAATGGGAATGGGGAAGTCACTAAGTACGCTACTGCAAATTGCGGTACCGTACTTAGCACCAAGGTCCCTTTGCGGGTCCCTACTTTAACGGCTGGTGTAGACCAGCCGTTAAGGTCGGGTCCCGCAAAGGGACCTCGTAATCAGGCGCTAATGGGTTAACGGCGCCGAAGCCTTTTACGGCGCCGTTAACCCATTAGCGCCAGGGTCATAATGAGGCCCATTGTGTTGCCATACATCATAGTTGTATGGGTGTGATAGTGCTTAATAGTTGCTCAGAACTAAAATATAAGGCCAGCACAAAAATGGGTTTATACCTAAAGTTATGCCTAAAACTAGGCTTGTTTTTTCTCCAAAAATGTGAACAATATCTGTGTTTGAGTATGTTTTCACATGTACACTTGTGATCCCCATTAATCTAACTTCATACCTCTTGATGAGCTTTCAATTCACAGAACACATTTCCTAATTTTTTATTTCCAGGTTCTGCTTTTGGGTGTCTTAGTGTTGTGGTTGTTTAATTATGACATCTTTTTCAGGTTTCTTCACCCTAGATGGACAACCAAGGAGCATGACCTGCCCATCCACTGGACTGTCTGAGGAGGATCTTACCCATATAGGAAATGTGGGTAGCTCTGTCCCTGTGGAAGACTTTACCATCCACGGAGGTATACAATATAGGAAGTGTTTGTTTTGGGGGAAGGAAGACTTTGCTCCTGACCTATTTTTCATGTTTGACACAAGTGATTAGTCTACAGAAACAAACACAATATTGGCTGGCCTGTGTAACACGTTGACATTTTATTTCACAATGTGTGCTCAGGTCTGAGTCGGATATTGAAAACCAGAGGAGAGATGGTTAAGAACAGGACGGTAGACTGGGCGCTTGCTGAGTACATGGCATTTGGTTCCCTCCTCAAGGAGGGCATCCACATTCGGTTAAGTGGACAAGATGTTGAGAGGGGGACCTTCAGGTAAGACTGACAGTAATATGGGCTCTAGTTAACCTGTACGGGGACGTGTGGCAGTTGTTATGCAGATTTTAAGTAAGATCTTTTTACCGATTTTCTCCTCTTTTTCTGTGAAGTCACCGTCACCATGTGCTTCATGACCAGAACGTGGACAAGAGAACCTGCATCCCCATGAACCACCTGTGGCCGAACCAGGCTCCTTACACTGTTTGCAACAGTTCTCTCTCAGAGTATGGTGTTCTTGGTAAGTTCTCTCAGAGTTAACTGAGACTTTGAATTGTCGATTTGGATGGTTGTTGGGCTCACTCAGTGTTATGGTGATGAATGGTAGTATGTTCCTACCAGTCGTAGAAACATCCTGTCATTGGAAAGTCTGTGCTTGTTTGGCCAATGTCCTGCAACCTTTATTTTGAAAAGTAAGTTATCTACTCCACTGACCACTTACTGAAATGTCCCCTCAACACTTTTTTAATCAGACTTTAGAAGAGCCATCAAAGGTATGGAGACTTTATGATCTGAAATAAGTCACAAAAAACTGCCAAGTCGTAGGATACAGGGATGTTTTTACCTGAATTCTTTATTTAACAGACTCGGAAACTGCTAAGGTATTCAGATAGAATAGCAAGCACCCAAGGGGCAGCATTATTTCAGTATTCTTCATTTTTAATCTTTGCACCAAACAAACTACCCTTCCGCAATTTGGCGAATACAGTATCGACAATGCTTGCACATTCATAGTTGATGTAAGATTAGAAGTTTGAGAAATGTACATGTTGCAGTCCTGGTCATTCGACCACCCGGAAAGAGGTGGAACCTCTTGTTGGATTTAGTGTAGAACTATTAATTGTTTAGCGGAAGAAAAGTGTCTAAATTCAAACTCCAGCTTAATTTGACTATTGTTAATCCTCTTTATATTTTGTCTACACCAAGCCACAATGCACAATGACTGTAGCCTTATGTGCACTCAAGACCTTTCTTTTTTATTTCATTTTATTTTGCTTTAATGAAATATGTAAACCTTTCACAAAACTACAATAATACATCCAAAAATTATTTGTTAACGAAACGATAATATAAAATGTCAATTCAAATTATACAAAAAAATTCTTACAATTCAGTAAAAAAAAATCGTACCCATGCTATAATCAGTGTAACTTGATGTCCTTCCATAAAACACGCTCATAAAAATACTGCAGCAATATCAGTATCCTCGTACAGATTTAGATATCTGATAGCCTTCAGACGCCGCGGATTAACCAAACCCAATCAAAGTCAGTTAGCACAGAGGCAAGGCAAAGTATCAGGGGGGCTGTACATGTGGTGTACGACTACAATGAAGCCACACACAACACCAATAATTCAAGTTAGACAGTTAAGTACAAAAATATGGTGGGCATAATCACCCCTAAGACGACTTACAATTTGAGCCACTACATGCTGCGACCTTCCTATGCTGCAAACCGCCAATACTCTGGGACCTGCGTCCATCGTGCAGTGCAAAGTCTTCCCGTGAACAAACTCTTCTGAAACTTTGGTGGACTCCTCCGGAACCCCCAGAAGCAGGATTCGACGACTAAAAGTCCCCTCAACATAGTGCAGAACCAAGCAAGCGACACAAATCGATCAGACGTGAACCGTTCTTTACTGGTATCTCTGAAAAGGTGCCAAAACCGCAGGTCCACGTTGGAGCACGAGGAATCCTTAGCTGGGAGTCTCCCCTCTCGATTGCTGCTGTGAAACCCATCCAGAGTCCCTCATTTCATCACCACGTTCAAGGAACAGGAGACTGGGTCTACAGCGTGAAGGCCTCCAGCTTAGTCTTCATCGCTCCTAATGTACTGTGGGACTCGAGGTAATACTTACCTAGAGTCATCTGTCACTCCTGTGTGGCTAGCAAGGTAATTTGTGTAGTTGGGAGTTCGCCCACCTACGCTTGCCCAGGCCCAACACTGGAACGCATGCAGGGAGGCTACTCCAAAGTCTGTGAACCTTTTGCCAACAAGAAAGGTTACTTAACTTGTACAGAAGATTTCCACAGGAACCCTTGACTTTTCTACAACTTGTGCCTGGCTGCCATGATTATGGCCAAGAGAAACCTGGCAATCCCGACTATACCAGGGGTATGTAGAGATTGGACAACATTAATGCATGCCTGGCTATCTATTAAAGCACACTGTAAAATGGCTATCATGGAGAACAGATCCATACAACCAAGATGGCCGCCACAATGGACTTCACCTGCATGGACCTATTGATGCTCTGTGCACCCCAGCATGGGCCCAGGGCTATATAAACCACACCCTGGGCCCATGCCAGTGCTTGGATATTTTTCAACCATCGGCACACTGTCAGAGTGCTTTATGCGCTTAACGCTCACCAACACGTCGGCTCTTCCGCTCCCGCACTGTTGTCATGGGCTCTTTCCCCGTCAACGGCAGTACTCTGAATCTGTGTCTGTAGGAAAAGCAAAGAAACAAATATCACAATACGAGCACTAGAAAATGACTGGCAAGTCGTGCCTTAAGTCAGTAACATTTGTGAAGTACCAAACACTTACCTATTAAGTATTCTGTTCCGAGCAGGCAGGAGGAGCCTGTTTTTTACCGCCAGTCCTCGATGTTGGGAAGAAACGGAGAAACATTACGAAAGGAAACTAACAAAGCTTGCAGGGTTCCTGAAGACATAAGGACTCTCTAAAGCTAGTCAAGCTAGTTTTTACATGCACGGCAGCAATTCCAAAGGCACACAGTTGAACGCGCAGTGAACAAGAGACTAATTAGGACATTGATAATTATTCAGCGCGTCAAATCATCAAGAAAATACAGCAAAACTCATTTAGAAACCCAAGCTCATGGTGAAGTTACCTCGCTGGTCGCAGCTGGACTAGACTCGAGCCAGGGAAGCAACTGATTAAGAGTTTGTGTTGTCTTAGGGACTGGGAGGTGTGGGGGGGGGGGGTTAGATCCTGTAGTAATACCCTTTTCCCTTCACAGGAACCCGCTTATGAAAAGCCACCCCAGTACAATCCTCTTCACCAACAATTCCCTCCTTTCGTTGTAAACCCATCTGACAGCCTTTAAGTAGCGCCTTATGTGGTTGGATAGAAAGACAGTGTGGGACAATTGACGAGGAAAACCAGGCGTCCCTGCAAGACACAAGGTAAGTGTTACAGACCGCAAAGACCACGTCTATAGTCTTGACTGAATGCCATGGAAACCTCAGAGGTGGATCAAGTAGCTAGGATTTTGGGAGAACTACAGGCAGAGGTACATGGAGCAGGTTCCAAGACGAGCGCCTTAAGAAGGGAGCCTGTAGTCAATGGGGATAGGATGGAGGAACTGGCTATATGCCTCACCCAAACACAAGCAGGAAAAGCCTGCTTGACCGGGAATCCAGTACACCCAGGGCCCCCAACAAAACCCATACAGGTAGCCTCACCCATGTTGGTGCCCTTGGCGCCCCTAAAACACTTCACAGGTGCCCCCCCCCCCCACGCCAAAAGAATGCAGTGTTTATTAACCATTGCTGACTCCACTCAATCTGCAGGCCTGGGCCCTTCCCTGATGACCAGACTAAAGTAGCCTTCATTCGAATGGATTGTGTCCTCCCATGTATTCCTCATCTTTAGATATCCTCTCCAGTTTAGGTGCTTCGGAAAACATTTTCAGTAGATGGCATCATGCGTCGATGCGGTCAACTTTGTCCCTCGAGGGCCTCAGTCTTCAGGTCGATGTCATCACTGGTACATATAGCACGTGCAGCCCCCATTGGCTTCAGTTCTGTTTTTCTGCGATAGCTGGCCCTTCAAGAAATTACGGTGTGCTTCGGTTCCAGTGAACACTGCAACACTTTCAAATAACGATGGCCTCATCTTCGACACCATCAATCCCAAAGACTGGGTTAAAAAAATGCCACAATTGCAGGGCTACGATGTCTCTCACGGTTCCTCATCGAGAGTGTGTGGTGCCTGGGTGTGTAGCATCGAACGGCAGACTGTGGGTCCTGCCAGTCTATGACTGGTAAGGCTTTGAAAGAGCAAAAAGGGACATTTGCTGCAAGTAGGCCCCTACTAAATCCCCATCGACGACTCAGTCGAAAAAACGCTTGTCCGAGTCGACGGGCGACTTTCCTCGAAGGAAAAAATCCCAAAAGCGCCCTTGTTCCAGGAGTGGATCTCACCACTCTTCATCTTCGTCGAAGAAGATGAAGAAAAGGCAACCTAGATCACCTTCCACCTCTTCATCCGACTCATCTCATGAAAGAAGTATTACATATCCAAACGAATCTTCAATGCCTGCTGAGTGAGAGTCCTTCAGACAGGAAATGTAAAAAATCTTCGAGAAGGAGGCTACAGCCCCTGGAAAGAGAAGGATAAAAGCCATGCTCCTGTCACCCCTGTTTAAGCTGACAAGGAAAGGGCTAAGTCAAAATCCCTCGGGCTCGGGATGTAAGCCAGAAACCCCATGAAAACCGTTGAGAACTCGACAAAAAAGTAATCGAAGACTCTTGGAGTCGGTGTTCGAGCCTCTCGACGGCTTCCTCGATGCCAAAGTCAAGGATATCGACACCATTTGCGTCAAAACCCTTGACGTCACCGGTGTCAAAACCATCAAGGCCACTGGTGCCAAAACCTTTGATGTCATCTGTGTCTTTTACCATGGAGTCTTCATTACCCTCATACAAACCTTTACCTAGAAAAAATGTTGTCAAATCTTTGTCTTCTATTTATAAAGAACACGAGCCTTCAGATCCAATACTACTCCTTTTGGTTTACAATTTGGTACACCTAACGTTCCAGAGGCCTTTATCGTGGAAGAGTCCAGGTAAAAGGACTTGTATGAAAATCTTCAAACTGCAAGTGGCATTGAAACGTCACCTGAACTTAAATTTGGCAATCCGGACCCGGCATATCATGCAGATGCCTCTTATAGGCAGTTTATAATTAAGGTAATAGACTTTTTAGGATAGTGGAAACCCTCACCCCCATTCGAACAAGATGACTTGACGGGTCAGAAGGATCCTGTACTTTCCTTTCATATTACCCTACAAAAAAAGTCAAAGGCAAACTGGGAGGCTCCCGAATCCAGTCTAGCAGTGAATAAAAACCTCACCAAGAATACAGACCATCCAGTGCCGATCCTGAATATTTGTCAAAGCATCCTACACCAGAGAGCCTGGTGGTTCAGGCGGCAACTTCTACTTCTAAACAAGCGATGTACCCAACCATTCCGCCAGACATGGATGAAAAGTGCTTTGATGCTTGGACTAGGAAAGTGTTTTCTGCCGGGAGCATGGCTCTTAAGTCTGCAAATGCCACTTGCACTTTAACCAAATTTACGTTCATCCTGTGGGAGTGTATAGTCATGGCGGATGAGCATATTCCCTAAGGGTAAGAAAGAGACCACTTCCGGAATATTGTAAGAGACGGAAAGGAGGCTATGTTTGAGTCTCTTTAATCAGGACTAGACTCTGCTGACAGCATCCGTAGAGCCAATGCAGCAAGCACCGTGATGCACAGTGGTCGAAGTGTATGAAAAGAAGCAGTGGAGCTATGTTCCCTACTGGCCTGCCCCCACTCCCCACAAACCACATCACCATTCCCCCTCCTACTGACAAACCATTGCCATTCCCCCTCCTACTGACAATACAAACCCACAAACACATGCGCCTGCTGTTTAAGGGAACCTTCAGTGCAGTGCACTGAAAGTGCAAGTTTCAACATCTTCCTACACTTTTATTTTAAAACTAAAGCATTCCGGAACGTTTAAAAAAAAAAAATAAATAATGAAAGTATAGGAACAGTAAAACATAATTGTTAGGGAGAATTCTCTGTTAAGGCTAATTTCCCAAACCTAGTGAGTCCCCCAGCAGCTTTGCTGGATTTTTTGGGGTTTATTTTTTTCTCCTGCTAAGAGTGAGACTTTTTCTTCCACTCTTAGACATGATTTGAGATATCCTTTGACTTTTTGTGTGTTTTATGGGCTATGGGGTCTTTTACTCCATAGGGCTTCATGTGTTTTTGGTATGTGTGTTAGACAGCACCCTCCGTGCTGTAACACAGGGGTGTCATATTGACCCCCAAACATAGACTCTGTACCCTGGGACTGACTACTGTCTCCCAGGGCATGTAAAGTCATCATTGGCTTTACTAGTCCTAAATTGTGAACAGAACCAGTACAAACCATTATATTGTGGGCGTACTGGTAGGGGCAATTTGATTGCCCCTGGGTCTGTTGTTCGAGGGGGCACTGTCCAGTCCCCCCCTGAGCGAGTTTTGGCTGGTGGCAGTGGATACTACTTTTTAACATAGCCTCAAACATACCGCCGGTTTATTTATTTAATATTAATTCACCGGTTGGTATTTTTTGCCAGAACTCGGTTCCAAAATGGCATTTGTGTTTGCTTCTGTGACTCCAACCAAGTCGAGCCCTTTGTTCCACTTTTTGGCGGGCTTCTCCACAGAAGCCTCCAAAAGTGGTTCCACTCTGTCTGGGTACCACAGGGGGTGTGGGAGGGGGTTTAGGCACCCTGGACTGAGTTGCCTCGGCAACTCAAGTCGCACTCTTGTGTGATTGGCCCAGTGGTGAGCCGCCCGGCTCACCACTTAGCATGTTTGAGTGACAGCTAGGACTGATGAATGGGGGTTTTCTGCATAAAAAGAGGGCTTTGGGGACTGGGACTTCAGACGTCGCCACAGGACCAAAGAATCCAAAGAGGGAGAAGCTGAGCCGACCTGCAACGACGACACCACTGGTGGAGCCCTGCTGAACTGACTCGCCACTTCTTCCTTCGACAGAGGAGATCTTCATCCCGAAGAGTCTTCTTCCTTTGACTGGTGGGGATAACCAGTTTGCCCGTATTTTCACCTTCACAGGTCATCTCGTAGCCGCCTTGCCTGTGCCAAGCACCCCGGCAACCGGGACACCATGTTTTTCCAATACCGCGAATAAAAGGGTAGTACCTTTTAACCGGAGAACTCTGTGGCTGGTTTCTTCCCTGGCAGTGTAACGACCTTCAGCTTTCCTCCACGTCGAGACCATCTCTTCCTCTGGACGACGCCGCGACTTGCACCCGCTGCCAGGAACAACTGCCCCCGCTGGAGGATTCTCTCCACTTTCAAAGCACTGGGTCCGCCTTGCCTCCCTCGCAACGGTCTGTGTGGGGTGTCTCGTAAATCCTCAACTTACCACTTTGGTTGGACCTAGGCTGGCTAACTGAACTTTTCCGAGCTGAACTGATTCCTTTTTTAACTCTCTGCAAGACTTTCCAAGCCTTTTAAACTGTGTGATCTTGGATGCATTGGTGTTCTACTCTCTCCAAGAGGGAGCCTGGCCTCTGAACTTTTTGCTCACAAGTGGACTTTGACTTTCCTGCCTTGCTGAGTGCTTCTAAAGTATTGTGTTGTGTGCTGTTTCTAATTTCTGCCTTTTCCCTCCCTTTTTCTTAACTTATTGGAGTGCCATCTTTAGTTAAGCGCTCACCTGTCTGGAAATAAGTGATGTTAACTAAGACTTGTCTAATAAGGAATAAGGGATGTATATATATATTAATAGTGACTGTGTTTTTGAACTTGCTTACAAAAATAGTGCTAGAGTATTTCTAAGTGTCTTTAAATAAATAATTATATACTTGATACCAAAGCTCTGGTCAGCGTTTGCTTGTGCTACTGTATTTTGGTACCTATCTTGTATACTCTATATACTGTCCAACTCTTCTTGAGAGAAGTCTGGCTGCTCAGCCACAGCTACCAGGTAAATCTGGGTGGTACAGACTGCTACCAATTGGGTTTACTGCCAACACTTGTAGTCTTAAGACCTTTTGCAGTGGTCCCTAAGGGAACTGCACAGGTTTCTGCCTAACAATAATTTAAAAAAATTAGAGGAGCACCGCTCCCGCCAACTTCGACCACTGGTGATGCACAGGTTTGCATGGTTGAGAAAGTGTATTTGCACCGGATGTGCAGTCTAGACTCCTCAGCATGCCCTTTGACGGCACTCCGCTGTTTGGCTGCAAGCTGACGAAAGCCTAGAGAAGCTGCAGACTTCTAAGGTGGCAGCCAAATCCCTTGGCGCTATCAAGACAGCCACAGCCATCTCAACCCATTGGATCATCTTGTGGTTTTAGGTCCTGTCGCTTCTGCTCCTCAGATGGAAGAACGGGAGGACTAGCTATTCAAAGGGGCCAAGGAAGATTGCCTCGTGGTGGACGAGGGAGGGGTGCCAAGTCCGCCCAAGCAACGGCTACCTTACCATCAGCTGCTGCTTCAGCTGACTCAAAACATCTCTGAGGCCTTAAACCACAAGACCCCGGTGGGACGCAGACTGTTGCAGCATCTGCAAGAATGGCAGGGTATTACTTCAGATGTGTGGGCATTGGAAACAGTAGCCATGGGTTATTGCCTCTCCTTTCTAAAAAGGCTTCAGGATCATTCACTCGGGAGCCACTCGTTCAAAGTTACAGATCCATTCCTTTTACAGGACATTTTTAGCCTGCTAGAGAAATGTGCTAAAGAACCAGTACCTTTGATGCAAAGGAACATGGGGTGGTACTCTCCCTGTTTCTTAATCCCCAAGAAGGATGGAGGATTGAGACCCATCTTGGTCTTAAAATGCTTGAACAAGATCCTCAGGAAGGACAAATTCAAGCTGGTTACCCGTTCTCAGATCCTTCAGGCCCTCCAGCTTCAGGATTGGATGGTGTCATTGGACATTCAAGAGGCTTACTTTCATGTGCCTATTCATCAAAAAGCACATAAAGTCCCTGAGGCTTGCCATTGGCGGTTCTCACTGTCTGTTTCAAGTTCTGCCATTCGAGCTGACCTCCGCCCTGAGAGTTTTCACCAAGTTGATGGCGGTGGTGGCAACGAGTCTCAGGGGAGGGGGGGATTCGTGTCTACCCCTAGCTCGATTGGCTGATTAGGGCTTGTTCTCCTGAACAGGCCCTGGAACTTCTCACCATAACCTGCCACTCTCTCCACAGACTGGGCTTCTACCTCATTTTCAAGAAGTCCCACATGATACCGTCCCGAAGGCTCCAATCCATCAGAGCAGTCGTGGATGCATCCTTGGGAAAAGCCTTGCCACCCTAGTTGAGGGCTCAACACATTCTGCAAATGTTCTCCAAATTCCAGAGTGCCCAGTGTCCTCCGGCCTTCCATTTTATTTTATTTTTTATTACTTTCTGTTAGGTTGCCTGGTCTCATGGCAGTCTGCATTTTCCTGGTGCCAGAGGCTCGCCTGATAATGAGATCCCTACAATGGGCCCTTGGGACACAGTGGTCCCAGTTCTCGGGCAAGATGTCGGATATGATCCAGGTACCGAGCAGAGTCGCACAGGATCTCCTCTGGCGGACCTGCGTGAACAACATACTGAAAGGGTAACCTTTTTGGCAACAATAGCCAGAGATAATAGTAGTTACGGATGCCTCACTCAGGGTAGGCAGCCTATGCCAACGATCTGATGGTAAGCAGTGTTGGAGTTTTCCTAAAGTCCTACAGGCAGTAAAACTTTAGTAAGCTATCTCAGTGGTTTTTAGATCTCCAACTCTTAGTATCAGGCTGTACTAACTCAGGACCTTGGTGGAGTGGCAGAGCAGTCGGGATTATCTTAAGAGGAAGATGTGAGCTGTAGGTAAGTACACTGAACCTTAGCTAGACATACACATCAAAGAAACGTACACTTATTATTTATATAAAATTATATATTTATTATATACACCAGAATCACTTTAAATACTTTAGACGTTTACACTAGAACACTTTGGAATACTTGAGATTACACTTCAAAGGACACCTTCACTTTTGTGTTAGTTCGCGGTTGCATTTGTAGCAACGTTAGCAAGGTAAAAGACAATGTTATCGTATTGTCAGTTATTAGGTGCACCTGCGTTTTTTAACAGTTAATACAGTAATACATTTTCTCTGCAAACACATATAATAAAGTCACTTAAAGAGAGGAAAATGGTTAGTTTAGCCTTAGCCTGGTTCAAGGTTCTAGAGGGGGTTTCTTCGCCCGGTAAATGTTTTAATTCCCACAACGCAACCCTAGCTAAAGGCTGTTCGGAGAGGGCTCAAAGTCTTGACAAGCAGCATAATACGTAGAGTTCCTGAGGAGCATTTCTTCCAGTCTCTAGTGTTCTAAAAGCAGCAAGTTAACTAACAAGGGAGACCTGTAAAAGGACTCAATGAAGGGACACAAGCAGTGGCTTGAGTTAGAGTTAAGTGGGGGTGACCCTTGAAACCTCTAGGTGCACTCCAACGCTCTGGAGCGACTTCTTGGAATCAGGTAAGCAATACCTTTTTCCCCCCAGTACCTTGGGTTAGAAGAAAATGTTTGTGCTGGATGCTTTGTGATGTTGCAGCCCTTGACCCGACTTCCGGATTCCTTGGTCTGATGACTGAAGGCAGGTCAATGAATGGGTTCTTTCAGCAGCAGTCTCAAGGAAGGTCCTGGGGCAGGACTTTCAGCAACTTCTTGGTTCATTCTGCGGCACCAACAAAAGACACGGATCGTCCAGTCAGTCTTCTTTGCTTCCTACAGTCCCACACTCTGATGAGGGGAGTCTGGGCGAGTTGGCTCAGATCTCTGGAGTGTCCTTACGGGTTCAGCAAAGATTTGGACGGATTCGGCCTTTCCACAACGATGCATTGGTAATGGGCAGCAGGTCTCCTGGTATTGGGTTTCTGCATCTCTGGAAACTTCTAGGACCTCTGGAGATGGCTCAATTCAAAGCTTGTCTTGGTGTCAGGTTTTCACATTTTGTATCTCACATTGGCAAAGGCTCAATGAGAATAGGCTGTGTTAAATATAATTTTAGGAAAGTTAGATAAAGGGGTTAGTTAAGTATTGTACAAGCCCCGAGTAGAGAATTCAAAGATTTCATTTTCTTTTCTAGCCTTACTCAATTTTCTTTAACTCGCTTTCATTATAGACAGAGGAAAAGCTCCCAAGTCAAGATGGTGGAACACCTAGCCAGCAATGATTGGTTTAGTTCACAGCAAGCAGCATTGTGTTGTCATTTGGAATGTTCTAATTAGTTCTAAACTCCCTTTCATTAAAGTATTCTTTAGAATAGGCCATGTTTTCCTTAGCTCTGTGAAAAATACAGTAAAAGTATAATTAAGAGAGTATCTCTAGTTGGAAGTTTAGATTCAAGAACAAGGAAGCAGAAAATTAAAGTGGAAGAATTTCCAGCGTAAAGCTGGAAGCTGAAGTTGCAGAGTTCTTGGCACATCTTTCAAAGACTGAGCTAAGTGAATTCCTTATTGTGAAATATTCAAAGTATGGACTGTTGAACTGAGCTCAATTGAAGTTTTAGGAGAAATCTGTTTTTGAATGTATTATATAATTTTGAGTTTCGTATATTTATTTTGAAGAGTAAACAAGTTCCTTAAGGAAATACACCAAAAGACATTAGCGATTTTATTCTTTGATGTAAATCTTTGATGTAAATAATTGTATTATATTAAGGCGTGCGGATCGCTACCGTCGAGTTACTAATTTACTTAACAATTCTAAAAACAAAGAACGAACAGTTTATAGTGGTTCTCCGTATGAATTTTTCCCGGCGCGTATAGTATTTATCTCCGAGTGAGCGCGGACATTAGAAGAAAGAACTCTGACGTTGCGCGGTCGTCGCAGCCATTTTGTGGACTTCCAACGCTCTTTTTTCAGTTTTCTACATTGCTCGTTGTACGAACAAGATTCTATGAGGAGTATATGTTGTTTTACTCAGCGTTTGTTAGATGAGCAGATTTAAACTTCCACAGTTATCGGCATCTTCAAAAAATATATAAATAACAACCAGGGACATGCTTTGAGTAGCATACACAGAGCGAACGAGAAGGTGTCAGTTTCAAGTAGCTTATCTGACGAGTGTTCATCCACGCAGAAGGGCAAGTGAGAGCAGCTGACGAGAATTTTACTAAAGACATTATTTAGAAGAACTCGCAACAGGCTATTTTGGAAAATACCTTGTAACTGAATGTAATAAGGGCTACAACGAAAATACAGCAGGTCATTTTGAATAAGAAGATAAGTTATCATTCACTATAGCCTGTAAGGTATCGCCATTAACCATAATGTTGTTTTATTTGGAAAATAATTAAAGGATTCAAGAAGTAATGAGATCCAGGGAGAAGATATACAAGTTGAAGATAAAGTATTGAGAGTACTAAAGTCTTCTACACGTCCCTAGAAGCAGCCTAATGGCAATGCAAGCTTAGGCTACAGGTAATTAGAATCAATAGTCAGTGAGAAAACATCAGATAGATGAATAGAAAGACAATATGTTTTAAAAGGTGTATTTTTCTTTTAGGAACCCTACTGAGTTGAAAGTTCCAGTGTGGAAAGTCTGAATTACCTGCAGTGGGAGTTCTTGTCTAAGTTGGATTCTTGAGCAGGCAGGCTTAGGGGGTTTGGTGGGCCAGCTTCACTCCTGCAGGATCCAACTACTTCAGTACATGACACTTTGGACTGGTTGATCCCCACCAGCCAAAGCGAAGGAGTCGTCCTCTTCGGAGCACCACCGTCACACAGAAAACGGGGTCAGGACAGCATCGGTTGAATCACTGTTACAAAGGGTCTGCACGCGTTTCTGGTAGTCTTCTTCAGTTACTTCAGCTTTCAGTGGTCGACATGCTTTTCACTCCAGAAGCCTCACCTTTTATACAGTTCCAGCACACAGTCCTCTGCAGTCTTTCTCAGCATTTTACAGAAAGGGGCATTTGGCTGTCCAATTAGGACTGCCAGGCCATCTGTGGGTGCTGGTTCTATTCAGGCACTATTGCAGACAAAGGATAAGGGGGTGGAAGACTTCTTCCCCACTTCATGCCTGCCCAGACACTCTGGAGCCTAATCAAGGACACCCAAGGGTTCCTGCCAAAGGCAACGCACACACACTGACCTCCCCCTCCCAGAATGGTGGAAGAAGGGCTAACAAAACAACCACGCTAGTAACGGCGAAAAAAGGGAGGCCCCAAGTTGGTACTTGGGAGCCCCTATTATGCACTGCCGGGGCTATGTACATAGCCTGCTGTATAAAAACTACACAATGGTTGGTAGAACACGTCCACTGGCACCAGCCATAACTAGGAGATTGTCTATGTGACTAAAAAGTCACAGGAGAAGAGAGAAGAGGGCTACTAGGTATCCCTTTGGCACTCCACTGAAGATGGGGTGTGCCAATCTCTGACTATAGAGTTTTGGGGGAGATACTAAGTTCCTCTCTATCCTTAGTAACTGTAGTTACTCAAGGATATACTAAGGGTCCCCAGCAACACTTCCCATAAGGAGCTGTATGCTGCAGTAGTAAAAGCACAGATGCCTTTAAGAGCTGTGGAGCAGACAGACTACATAATGCAGGCTGAATACAAAGAATAGAGTTCCAAAAGACAGAGCCCCCAAGAATGAATGGAGTGGGCAAATGCTCCACTTATTCAGGGTTGAATGAAAAAGGTCCAGAAGTCCAAGAAAAAATGGCTGGGGTCTCACTATGAGAGGGGATGAAGCAAATAAATGATCAATCTCCCTAACAAGCGGTCGTTGGTCTCCATCAGAGTCCAAACGACACATCAACCTTTTGGAGCTGAGGGCAATCAGACTAGCGCTGAAGCTTTTCTGCCCTCTGTATGGGGAAAGAATGTCCTGATAATGACAGACAACACAGCTGCCATGCACTACCTCAAAAAAGAAGTGATCTAGGGTCACTATCAATGTGCAGAGAGGCAATGCAGCACTAGTTCTGGACAATTCAAGGAGGAATTTACCTGTCGGCAGTTCGCCTAGCTGGAGAGGAGAACATGGCAGCGGACGCTGTGAGCAGGCAGAGCATAGTATCTCATGAGTGGGATCTAGCTCAGGAAGTTCTTCAAGAGATCTTCGCCCTTTGGGGAACCCCTCAAGTAGACCTAGTCGTGACCAGTATCAACCGGAAGTGCGAACTGTTTCACTGCAGGGATTTTCCCCCAAGATATGATGACATTTATTGCGCGCCTATACACAAGTGTTTCAAGGCGCGATGAGGCAAGGGAGGGGGGACAAAGGGGGGACAAAGGGAGGACAAGAAAATGATCTTACTAGTGCCAAGAGAAATTGAGATCGCGCAAGTGGAGAGGGAAGGGGAAAAGTGCCAGGGGAAGGGGAAGAAGAGCAGGTACAAGACATAGGATAAAAACCTCAAAAAACAAGAAGTGCGGCCAGCAGGTGGCAGTGCAGGGGTTAAGGGCAGACAACAAGTGTTAGATAAGAGCAGGTAGGGGGACTGTAAGGTTGCAGATACATCCCCAAGTGCAGAGTTGCCAGGAGGTTGTGCAGGTGTGCAACTGGTAGGGCAGGGACCCGCGGCTGTGGTTCAGAGGATAGACGGGTAACCAGTTCAGTATCAGACAGGAGATCAGCAAGGAAGAGGAAGAGAGAAGGCAGAAGCAAAGCGGAAAGTCTTGAGCTGCATCTGGAACCGGAGATGGTTCTGTGCAAGTTTCCGAGAGGTAGTGAGGCTGTTCCAGAGGGAGGCACCAGCCGAAGAGAGATTTGCCGTCAAGGAGTTGGAGGAGCGAAAAACTCAAGTAGGAAGATACTTCCGAAGAGAAAGCTGGAGGTATTTTGGTGCCCGGCCCCAGAAGGCCTTGTGGACAATGCAAAGGGTCTTGAACTTGATCCTTGCAGCCACTGGGAGCCAATGGAGAGGTTTCAGTGCTGGAGAGATATGATCCCTAGGCTTGAGGTCAAGGACAAGTCTCGCAGTCCTGTTCTGGATGAGTTGTGGAGGACGGACAGTAGAGGCAGGCAGACTTAAAAAGAGGCTGTTACAGTAGTTCAGTCTCGAGAGAACCAGAGCGCTGGAAGCAGTGCACTTCTGGGGGAAGGAGAGGAAAGGAAGAATACCTCTGAGGAGGTGAAGTTGGTAGTTTGACTTCTTAGAGAGGAGCTCTAGGAGACACGTTTGTAGTCAACTGGGAGTTTCCACTCCTGTATGCATTTCCTCCAGTCGCCTTAATTCCTTCCTTGATCAGGTTAGAAAGTTTGGGAAATCCATGATTCAAATTGCTCCAGATTGGGCCAGGAGGACGTGGTACCCCAGACCTTCTGGATTGGTCCATCTGCCCTCCAATACGTCTTCAACAAAGAGGACCTTCTTTTCTCGTGAGAGGAGGGTTGGATTCTTTATCCAGAGATCAAGACATTAAACCTTCACATGTGGTTTCTGAGAGTTTGAGATATAAAGATTGGGACCTCCCGGATGACGTAATGGAGATTTTGCTTTTGGCCGGCCAGAAGTCCAGCAACTAAATACTTGTACAGCTGCAATAAATTCTGGTGCAGGGGAAATGTGTACCCTTCTCAATGTAGTACACCTATGGTATTATCTTTTTTGTTACATTTGGCAAATCTGGGGCTTCGGATCGGGCCCATGAAAGGATACTTGGCAGCACTTTGTCTTCAACTGCATGTCGGAAGTGGTATCCTACTTAAAGATGCATTTTAATAATACAATTCCTATAGGGACTCACTAACGTGTTCCCTCCATTTCAAGTTCCGATTTGGGACCTCGATCTTGTACTAAAATTCATTATGTGCTCTCCTTTCAAGCCACTTCATTTGTGTCCACAAAGGCTGTTGACCTTTAAAACCATCCTATTAGTTGCATCAACATCAGCCTGCAGGATGAGGGAACTACAGGGCTCATCTTGTAAGCCTCCATATACTATTTTCTTTAAGAACAAGGTAGTTCTTAATGTCAAACCAACTTTTCTACCAAAGGTTGTATCATTCTTTCATTTATCACAGAAAATTGTGCTACTATCTTTTTATCCGCCTCCACATCCTAGCAAGGATGAGGAGAGACTGCAAAGGGTTGATCCAAGACGAGCACTTAGCTTTTACATTTGTAGGATACCTCAGGATGACCAACTTCTATTGGCTACACAGGTTACAAGTTGGGAGTATCTGTTGCGAAACAAGCTTCGTCTTTTTCTGCCATTCGTGCTGAACTCCGCCCAAGGGGTTTCACCGAACTGATGGCGGTAGTGGCACTGAGTCTCAGGAGAGGGGGGATTCACATCTACCCCTACCTGGACAATTGGTTGATCAGGGCTCGTTCACCTGAACAGGCCCAGGAACATCTCAGAATCACCTGCCAATCCCTACACAAACTGGGCTTCTCCCTCAATTACAAGAAGTCCCATTATGATACCATTCCAAAGACTCCAATTCATCAGAGCAGTCCTGGATACTTCCTCAGGAAAAGCCTTGACTCCCAAGGTGAGAGCTTAACACATTCTGCAGATCAGATGGTAACAAAGTTCCAAAATGGCCATCATCTGCCGGCCTTCGATTTTCTGAGGTTGCTCGGCCTCATGGCATCCTGCATTTTTCTGGTGCCAGAAGCCCGATGGAGAATATCCCTTCAATGGGCCCTCAGGACCTGGTGGTCCCAATTTTCAGGTAATATTGCAGATCTACTGCAAGTTGAAAGCAGAGTGGCTCAGGACCTTCTATGGTGGACTTGCAGGGACAACATTCCCAAGGGACAGTCTTTTTGGCAACCATGGCCGGAGATAACGGTAGTGACGGGCGCCTCACTTACGGGGGGTGGAGGGGAGCCCACAACAATGAACTGCCAATCGGCGGCCGTTGGTCTTCATCTGAGTTCAAACTACACATCACCCTTTTGGAGCTGAGGGCAGTCAGACTAGCACTGAAGGCCTTCCTGCCCTTTGTACGGTAAAAGAATGTCCTGATAATGATGGACAACGCTGTGGCAATGTACTACCTCAACAAGAGAGGAGGTGTAGGGTCACTACCACTGTGCAGAGATGCAATGCAGCTCTGGTTCATGGCAATACAAGAAGGAATCTTTGTCGGTAGTTCACCTAGCCGGAGAGCAGAACACGCAGCGGACGCTCTGAGCAAGCAGAGCATAGTCTCCTGCGAATGGGAACTAGCCCAGGAAGTCCTTCAAGAGATCTTCACCCTTTTGGGAAACCCCTCAAGTGGATCTGTTCGCGACCGAGGTCGATCGGGAGTGCGAACTGTCTTGCTCAAGGGAATTTTCAGGAGCTCCAGAAAATGCGTTCGTAGTGGACTGGGAATTTCCACTTCTGTACGCGTTTCCTCCAGTCCCTGTCATTCCTCACGTGATCAGGAGGCTGAGAAAGTTTGGGAAATCCATGATCCCAATTGCTCCAAATTCGGGAAATCCATGATCCCAATTTCTCCGGATTGGGCCATGAGGACGTGTTACCAGGACCTTCTGGACACGTCTATCTGCCCTCCAATACGTCTTCCACAAAGAGAGGATCTTCTCTCGCTAGAGGAAGGTTGTGCTCTCCATCCAGAGTAGAAGACTCAACGTTCACACATGGTTTCTAAGAAGCTGAGATCTAAGGATTGGGACCTCCCAGACAACGTAATGGAGATTTTGCTTCCGGCCAGAAGGCCAGCAACCAAATCCTTGTACCGGTGTTGTTGGAATAAGTTCAGTAATTGGTGCAAGGATAAGAATGTGGATCCTTTCCTATGTGGCACACCTATGGTGCTTTCTTAACTGTTGCATTTAGCCAATCTGGGGCTCCAGACTGGAACAATAAAAGGATACCTGACTGTGCTTTCCATCTTTAAGCGCTCCTCTAAAGAGGTCCCGTATTTCAAGATATCCTTGATTGTGCAATTTCTAAAGGGTCTCACTAACGTGTACCCTCCAGTCCCATTCCTTGTGCCCGTTTGGGATTTAAATTTGGTATTAAAATTTCTCACATGCATTCCATTCGAATCATTACATTCATGTCCTCTAAGGCTCCTTACATTAAAAGCAGTCCTACTAGTGACTTTAAAATCAGCCCGCAGGGTAAGTGAGTTACAGGCTGTCAATTGTAAGCCTCCTTACAGTTTTCAATCAGTCAAACCATCATTCTTGCCTAAGGTAGTCTCTGACTGACTTCCATTTGACACAGAAGATAACACCACCAACCTTTTATCCCCCCCACTCCCAGCCCCCTCATGCATGCAAGGAGGAAGAAAGCTTTCACAGGCTAGACCCAAAAAGGGCTCTAAGCTTTTATATTTCAAGACTTGCTAAATTTCGACAAGATGATTAGCAATTGGAGAATGCTACAGACTGGCAGGTAAGGGGCATAGCAACTTCTGAGGCTCTGCAAAGGTATCTGTGCAGCAGCCACCTGGTCGTCTATGCATACGTTCATAAAGGATTACTGTTTAGACTCTACCTCATCTCAAGGAGGTCTTTTTGCAAAGGCTGTTCTTCATACGGTTCATGGCTAAATTATTTGGAACCAACACTGTTTTGGGAGTCTATCAAAGATGAGGAATACGTGGGAGGACACAATCCATTCGAAGAACAAGTTACTTACCCCTGGTAACCTTCTTTCGACGATGTTCCTCCCACGTGTTCCTCATCGCCCCTCACAGCCTACCCAGCCGTACAATTTCCGTGTTTTGCACTCCGCGCTTTGTGAGAGCTTGCGGTCTTGGGGTATGCCTGGTCAATTCCTTGATTGATGGGAACGGCAAAACAAAACTGAAGCCAACGGGCGCGGCTCAAGCTATTTGTAGGACGGATGATGTCGACATCGGAGGCCAACCCTCGAGGGACATCGGCGCCACTACATCGAGCGCAGCGCCCTCTGATGTGGACACCTTTTTTCCAAAGCCGAAGATACGAATATCAAAGATGAGGACTACGTGGGAGGAACATCCAGTCGAAAGAACGTTACCAGGGGTAAGTAACTTGTTCTTCTGTTAGAATGAAAAAGCACAACACGCCTTCTGAAGCAACAGTTGACCACTGTGCCAATCTTGCAACACCCGAACCCTGAGTTTCCTTATGTGGTTGAGACTGACGCTTCAAATGTCTCTTTGGGGGCAGTCTTATCCCAAAGAAACCCTAACACTGGCTAGTTCCTTCCCATCGCGTTCTGGTTCAAGAAATTCTCCCCCGCTTAGCTAAACAATGCCATAACCGATCAAGAACTCCTTGCTATTACGGCCACATTCAAGGAATTGCAACACCACCTGCTTGGCACAAGACATCCAGTCACGGTCCTTACGGACCATAGAAACCTGCAATATCTAAGGACAGGCCAGGCTAAATTTGCCAGACAATTAAAGGTGGGCCCTATTCTTTCCGGAATACGACTTCAGATTCTCACCGACCAGGGGTTCAGAACGGCATCGCGGATGCACTGTCATGGTTAGGATGGGGAAAGGATGAGGAGGAGAACATCTGTGCAGTACCAGAACCAATGGCCATCATCCCAACGCGCAAGATCTTGCAGGCGGTGCATTCCGCGTCACATCAAGTGCATCAATTACAAGACTCCATCCTAAAAGCCTTCATACCAAAGTAATTGCTCACTTATGCTGCCAAATACCCATAAAGGGAAATCAAGAACGTTCTGCCCTATCAACACAAACAGCTGTACCTCCCACAAGATGCTCTGAAGTGCTTCAGAACGACCACGACACCCCAATAGGAGGGAATTCCAGAATAACAAACTCTGGAAGAAATCCAACTACATTACTGATGGCCTACGCTGCGAGATGACACTGAATATGTGAACACTGGTGATGTATGTGCACAACACAAGATGCCAAAGAAAAAAACCACAAGGACTGCTCCAGCCACTCCAATACCTCCAGCTCTGTGGCATACAGTGTCATTAGACTTCATTACTGATCTACCAACATACCACTGTTTTAATACCATTCTGGTCTTGGTTGACCTCCTGTCTAAAATGGCTAATTTTGTGGCTCTAAGGAGACTACCAAACACCACTACCTTGACTCACACCTTCCTGCAACAGGTAGTCCGACTCCAGGGGTTCCCATCCACAGTGATCTCCGACAGGGGGAGCCAGCTTGTCTGCTGCTTTTAGAAAAATATTGCACCTTAGCCCAGATTGACATTCGTCTCTCCACTATTTTATTTATTTATTAGTATTTATATAGCCCGCAGCAGCTCTTGGGCATTGTAGCGCTGTTCGAGGGAACATGTCTGATTACAAGGAGCATAACAGTCAACAGATATAGGCAGTAAGTAAGCGTAATTACTTACGGTCTGTTTAGTTATACATGCAAAGTTACAGTCAATACAAAGGTGGTGCATTGGAGGAAGCAGCGGGCTGTCAGATGAAGTGTGATTTTGAGACTTTTGCAGAAGGTGGTGAGGGAGGTTTCAGTTCGAAGGACGTTGGGCAGAGCATTCCATAATTTGGGGGCTCTGTGCAGAAAGCCTATGCCAAATGCTCTGGCTCTTTTGATGGGCGGAATGCGCAGTTGGTTGATGTAGTGCGCTCATTTTGGATGAGCAGAGGTGTCTGTTGATGGTTTCAGAAAGGTAGGAGGGGGCAGAGAGGCTGAGGCATTTATGGGTTAAGGTAAGAATCTTAAATGTAATTCTTTCCTTGACCGGGAGCCAGTGGGCATCTCGTCTGGCTTGTGTAATGTGGTCTTTTTTGGGGATACTGAGGGCTGCTCTGAGCGCGTTGTTCTGGACGGTTTGGAGGCGGTTTAGAATTTTTGCTGAGGTGCCTGCCAGGAGCGCATTGCAATAATCTAACTTGGCACCAATAGTGGCTCGGGCGATAGAAAGGAAATTTTGGTTAGAGGAGAGAGGTTTGATGGCGTTTATTTGTTTGGTGGTGTGGGCTGAGACTGAGGAGACGACACTGACCTGTCTGTTCATGGAAAGGGTGGTGTTAAGATAGACCCCAAGTGTTTTAACTGAGGAGGAGACTGGGATGGTTGTGTTGTCAATTATGAAGTTTGTGTATTTTTGGTTCAATTTGTCGAGTATTTCTTTAGGACCTATAGGAGGATCTCAGTTTTTTCTCCATTGAGGCATAGTCCATTGGCTATCATCCAGGCTTGAATGGTAGAGTAAATTTGGAGAAGGGCTGCAGTGTCATGGTCATACGAGCCTGTTAGGAGAAGGGGGACTTGTGTATCATCTGCATAGTTGGTGTAGGCTATGCCGAAGGAGTCCAGTTTATCAAAAGGGCTAGCTGAACAGTTTGTATAGGGTGGTTGCAATGCAAGAGCCCCGGGGTACACCGCAGTGGATGGTGGTGGGAGCAGCATTTGCAGAGTCTGCGAAGACTTTCATTGCTCTTCCTTCTAGGAAAGAGTTAATCCAAGATGTGGCCTGTTCAGAGAACTGGGTTGCATTGGTGAGGTGGGAGGTAAGTATTTTGTGATCCACTAGGTCGATTGTGGCCGATTCTTAGTTATTTGGTTTTGTTAGGTCCAACAGGGCGGTTTCGGTGCCATGGCCTTTGCGGAATCCAGATTGTCTTTTGCCTAGGATGGAGTTGGTTTTGAGATAGTGCTGGATCTGGTTGTGGGCGGCTCATCCAAGACCTTAAGCAGAAATGGGACAGTGGTGATGGGTCGAGGGATGGTTTCTTGAGAAGGGGCGGACCCATGCTTCTTTTAAGATGGATGGGACAGTACCTGAGGTGAATGGAGCATTAATAAATGCATTGATGATGGGGGGCCACGGCTTCCACAATGTCTTTAACGATGCTAGGTGGACAAATGTCACCTTTGCATGTGGATGGTTTGAGGTGTTGGAGGAGAGCGCTGATGTCTGATACTGAGAAGTCTCTAAATGAGAAGAGAAGAGGGGGGCGTATGCACAGGAGTGGTGGGTGCAGCCGGGGGGTCAGTCTTGGGTAGTGCATTGCGTTGAGCTTGTATTTTGTCTTGGAGAAGGGAGATTTTGTTTAGAAGTGCTGCTTGTATACTGGAGTACCAAGCTTGGTCTTTGATTATTTCATCGGGGGTGGAGGGTGGGATGGTGAGATCTTTGAAGATGAACAGCTCTTTGGGCTTGGCGTTGGCTTTAGAAATACGGAGGTTGATGGCCTTGGATTTGGCAAGGAAGATGGCTTTTTTTGTATTGCTTAGAGGTTCTCTTGAATTCTTCACTGGTGGAGTCACAGGGGGTTATACTTCCAGTTGCTTAAGGCGATGCGTTTGTTTAAGCGGAGGACTAATAAGTCATCCGTAAACCATGAGTTGGTGTTCATAGATTGCTTTCCTTTTTTAGCTTCAATCGGAGCTATGATGTTAATGGCTCTAGTGAGGGTTGGAGAGTAGATGTCAGCAAGGGTGTTAGGGTCAGTGGCAAACAGAGGTTTTTATTCTTTGACATCTAGGAAGGGGCAGGTTGTTTACTGTGAGTTTTTTGGAGCTTCCTACCATGGTGGGAGGGGGGCGTAGGATGGAGTTTCGGTGGTGGGCTTCATGGGGATGGAGAATTGGATGCAGTTATGGTTGGTCCAAGGATAAGCCTTGTTGGCGGTTATGGTGGCGGAGCAGTTATGGTCTGTGACCAAGTCAAGGGTGCAGCCTTTGGCTTGGGTGGAGGTGAGTGATTTTATGTGTGAAGCAGATGTCTTTGAGGGGGTGAAGCTGCTTTGTCCTTGGGGTCGGTGAGACCAAGATTCAGATCACCGAGTAAGATGGTTTTGGTGGAGTTTTTTAGGTTATTGCTTAGGACGTGGAGGAGGTGTTCTTGGAAGTCATGGGCTGTGCCTGGCGGTCTGTAAATGACGTGTATGTTTATAGAGCAGTTTGCAGATAGGGATAGTTTAGCTGAGAGGAGGGCAGTGTTGCCTTCCCAGGTGTGGTTGCATAGTCTGACGGGGAGCTCATTCTTGGATATGAAGGCAACACCTCCACCTTTGGATAGCTTTCTGTCCTGGTGGCATATGGAGTAGACCTGAGGGAGCGCGAGCAAGATGGCAGGACCGGAGGCCTCATTAAGCTAGGTTTGTGTGATGGCCAGTAGGTCTAAGTTGTGAGTGGAGATGAAGTTGTTGATCTCAAGAGCATGAGCTGGGAGAGATCTATCGTTAATGAGGGCGCATTTGAGGACGTGGGTAGGTATGGTCTTTCTGGGGTGGGAGGTGTGGGGGGGGCGTTAGTGGGGATGGAGTGGCTGAGGAAGTGGTGGGGCCAATCTGACTGGCAAGGGGGGGGTCCATGTGTGTAGGTGGGTTGTGTGCTGAGGCGCTGTGGTGAGGTCTGGCGTGCTAGTGCTGGCTTGTATGGTTTAGGTTTGGTTGAGGCATAGTGGCGGGGTGTGTAAGTGGCTTTGGTGCGAGAGCCTAACTTGAGATTTCTCCTTGCCAGTGAGTTAGGGAGGCTGAGGTGAGGCAATGGATGTGTGCGTGCTCTAAACCTTAAGTTCCTGTTTTCAATGTGTGTTAAGAGGTCTGGGGAGGAGGAGGGGTACTCATGGTGGTGGTGTAGGTTGGCCTGGTGTTTGTGTGGAGAGAGTGTGGAGAGGTGTCGTCTGTGTAATATTTCCGATTGTAGGAGAGTGGCTAGAGTGAAGGCTATTGCAAAGTGAGGGAGAGGTGAAGGTGCTGTGAGAGAAGTGACTAGGGGTGTAGGCATGGGGGGGGTGATCGGTGGGGATGGAAACATTGGTCTGTGAAGTGTGTACTGCTTTGGGGGCACAGTGGTAGCGGTACTCGGGGCACAGGTGGTCTAAATGCGGCTGGCAGTATTCAGGGCACAAGAGAGTTAGGAGGAATAATCAATTTTTAAGACACAGGGCTGGATGCAGCATTCGGTAATCCGAGCACAGTATGCTGGATGCATTAATCAGAATTTCAAGCACAAGCATCCGTTTTTCAAGCACATGGGGGTTGGATGCGTCATTCAGGTGCAGTGGACAATCAATCAGGCACAGTGGGATGCGGAGCACAGGACAATCAATAGTCTGGCACAGTGAGCTGCAATGCAGATACAATTGGCAATATTATCAGGTACGGCAAACAAATGGTTTGTAATGGAGCATTGTATTAATAGCATGCAACTAATATATTTGGCTAGAATAGGTAACAGAATGCAGCGTTAATGGCACACATATAGTACAGTTTGCATTGTTTTCAGGCAACAAAAACAATTGAAATCCGGTTAATACGGCAAAGTGTATGGCAGGTAGTCTTGTAAGCAGTAGGGTCTTGAGCGTGGCCATATGCTGAAGAAGGGTGTGTCTGATCAACTGCATATGGTGTCGGGGACTGGTATATGCATCATGGTCTCAGGATTAGGTGGTGAGGGGGTGGAGAGCTCAGATAGTAAGCATGCGGTGGTTGAGGGGCACTGTAGACTGTGTGGTGGCCAAGCCAAGTCGGCCTGCCATGGTATTAAGCCAGGGTGAAGGCAAGGTACGTACGTAGTAAGTGGTCGTGGATGCAGGGATTTCGGCCGACGGTTCGTACGGCCACGGACAGGCTAAAGACAGGAAGCAGTCTGTGTTCCTGGGCCTTAGTGAGGTGGGCCGGTTTACGCCTGCCGGCTTAGATTTGGACTAGTCATCATCCCAAAGCGGATGGGCAGATAGAAAGAACCAACCAAACCTTAGAGCAGTACCTTTTGCTGCATGTTCGCGCACACAGATCGAAAATGGGGAGTCCTCCTCTGGTTGGCATAATATGCCTATAACACCAACCACAGTTCTACAGGCTTCACATCTTTTTTTCCTCCACAGGAAATATCCATGCACTTCTGCAAATGATCCTTCCTGTTAACGGCCTGCACAAGATCATCCACCACACCATGCAACAGGCCATCAAGCATCTGCAATGAGTTAAGGACGCGTACAAAATGTTAACGGATCTCAAAAGAGAACCTGCCCCAATGTTATCGGGTGGGAGATTTAGTGTGGTTAGCCACGCAACATATCCAGCGGAAAGGCTCCAAGAATTGTCATCCCGGTACATAAGTCCTTCTTCAATCTCCTCTCTTATTAGCCCAGTAGCTGGTAGATTGGAGTTACTGTTACGCTCACATGGCTCCCACAGGGGCGTCGGTCGGACCCGGACAGCTGCGGTCTCCACCCACGTGATGCGTAGTGCAGCGATGACTGACTGGATCTGCCCTCCTAATCTTGTCTGCTTAACCCGTAGAAATATTCTACTGAAAGTGGAGAGATGGATTTAGCCACTTGTGGATTCAAGTGATGGCACCCCCACAGTCCTCCCCAACTAATCACCTCCAAAATGCCCTCACAGCAATCTCACCTTATATTCTTGAAAGATGAGCTCTCCATCCTGCGTGGATTTGCAGGGGCGCGTCGATTCCAGTTACTTCACTGGTTTGAAGGCTCGGGAGAGTTCCGGAGAGTATTGACTCTGAGGTTCCTGGTGAGGACCAGTAAGTATTAAGTTCATAGAGTTCAATATGTCCGATGTTCACTCTTGTTCACCCCCTCCTTTCTTGTCTTGCAGCTGGCTCGTGAAAAGATGCTCTTGTGGCAGCTGGTGGCGCTCAGGTAAGAGTCTGTATTACCCGGCGCTGTCCGGTAAATGTTGCACGAGGAAAAAGTGTTGGTTTGTCTCTTTACAGATGCGGCACATGAAAATATGGAGAGTCACGAAAGGATGCCTCCAGTGGTAAATCAGGTAAGTCTATGGTGGTAAGAATTAGATTTGTTGCTTCCCTCGGCTCACCTTGTGGTTTTCTTTTGTCTCCTAGGTGCCGAAATTCGGCAAAGAAATAATGGAGGCAGCGCCGACCCGAAGGATGCTGTGAAGACTGGTGAGTACGGCGCGGCGCTGCAGCTGGAGGTGCGGCGCGTGCAGAAATGATGTTCTTTACGGGTCCGGAGACCAGATGGATCCAGAATCAGGTGTGGAATAGAAATAAGTTCGTTTTCTAACCTTGTCCCTTTCTTTCCTCTTTGTTTTAGGAGCTCCGGATTCGAGGCGGGCGTGGCAGAAGACTGGATGCAGGCTGCAGGCACGGTGAGTGTTACGCTGCTGGATGCAGAATAACGCGAACCGTGTGTTGCTGGTCAGGTGTGGTTTAAATAGCCTCAAAAGTAGTCCCAGGTAAGAAGTCCCTAGAAACACACCCGAGTAAAAAATAGTCCCTGTAGAAAAATAGTCCCTTTCAGGCTTCATGTTGGATTGGAGTCATTTGCAGCATGGTCTGCCTGAGGTAAGTAATGACTATGAACCTGGCGCCTTAGGCGCCAGGACTGATTCCTACTATGAGCCTGGCGCCTAAGGCGCCAGGACTGAACCCAGATAGCCCCTAGCCGGGGCTGCTGAGGTTTTACTAAATGTCTAGATGCCTGCTCCCGGGGCTGATGGGCTTGGTCCGGATGCCTGGGGGTAGGAATCATGACAGTTACCCTCTACATCCATCTAGTAGTCCGTGTATCATTGTTAAAGCCAGTGTACCGAGAGTCGAATCACATTAACAAGCCCACCATCACTACAAACTGAAGACAACAGAGCCAGAATATGAGGTTCTACACATCCTAGACTCCAAAAGTCTGGGTAACATCCTGCACTATATGATTGATATGAAGGGATACAGGGTCTTGGGAGCCAGCCTCCAACCTTCGCGCCCCAGGCCTGGTAGCGTGCTTCCACTGGGACTTCCCAGAGAAACCCGGACCTGAGGTATTGAGGGGGGTCTTGAGGGTGGAGTGATGTCATGATTAGGGCCCAGAGAAACCTGGTAATCCTGACTATACCTGGGGTACGTGGGGATTGGACAACATTGGTTCATGCCTGGCTATCTAGTAAAGCACACTGTAAGATGGCCACCATTGAGAACAGATCTGTACAACCAAGATGGCCGCCTTAAGGACTCAGCATGCAAGGACCAATTGATGCTCTATGCACCCCAGTATGGGCCCAGGGCTATATAAACCACACCCTGGGCCCATGCCGGTGCTTAGCGTTCTTTTGAAGCAGCGGCACACTGTCTGAGCAATCAGTGTGCTTAACGCTTACCAGCTCCTCGAATGCCTCACCTCTTCCGCCACCTGCTTCATTGTCGTAGGCTTGTCAACGCCAGTGCTCCGTATCCACGTCTGACGGGAAAGCAAAGAAACGAAAATCATGATCGCAATCTGAGCACTAGAAAGCCACAGGAAAGTCACGCCTTAAGTCAGTATAATTTGAGAAGTACTGAACACTTACTTGGTAAGGATTCCACTCCAAGCAGGCAGAAGAAACCTGTTTTTCACTGCAAGTCCTAGATCCTCTGAAGAAATGGAGAGACATTATAAAAGGAAACCAACAAAGGTTGCAAAGCGCTGTTAGGCAAAGTTTGTATGCAGTACCCTTTGGGACCACTACACACAACTAGGACTACAGGTGTAAGCAAAACCAACCTTTGGTGTAAGTCTGTACGACACAGTTTTGTGGTAGAGTTGATGAGCAGCTAGGCTTCTCTCAAGAGGGAATGTGAGCTGTAAGGATGTTCACAGAGGTCTATGATTACAAGTATTCAAATAGACTTTTATACTCAAGGTTTCTTGGTAAAACACTTTTTAATTTATTTCACAGTCAGTTATAAAACATTCACTAGAAGGAGACAATCTATATAAAATATACTTCAGTACTTCACAATATCAGGTTCTGAGCCATTTAAACTACTTTGACGGAGGAGCAAAATGGCATTCAGAGCATTTGAAGTAGGAGCAAAAAGGCATAAATTAATAAAACGAATATTAGTTACTCTTAAACAGTGCAAATAGTTTGAGTTCCCCAGAGCAGTTGATTCAATGCAATATGTCTTGTATAGGATCAAGCAGTTCTGGAAGTTAAACGAAAAACTATTTGCCAAAGTTCTCAGAAGTAGTTTGTAAAAGAAAGATTCATATTTTGGGTGAAAAGCTTACTAGGCCTACAAGTTGCCAAAGTTTCAAGCACTTTCGCAGTGAGAGGTAAGTACTTTTGGTCGGGGTTTCACAGTACCTTACAATGAAGAAAAAGATGCAGCTGAAGACGTCTGTTCCTGGCAGTTCCTGCAGATCTCGCTATTCCTGAGCCTCAGTCGTGGGGACAAGGAGGACATCGGGGGGACTCCTGCACTGCGACTTGTCAAAAAGCTGGCAAAGGTAAATCTTCAATTCCGGTAGCTGTAGTCAAGCACACAAACTGGTATCCTTCTCCCTGGCTATTTGGTCTCATGCAGCACTATGAGGAAAATACAACCAGCTCCGAGAATGGTATCCAGGTGGCTTACGTGTTGATTGGTCCCACCAACTCAAAAGGAGAAGTCGTCCTTGAAGGGCTTCTATGTCGAGATGAACTTGGCGATTCGGACCTGCAGCAGAGCTTCACTGGGCAAACCAACGGTCCAGGAGTTTCAGCAGCCGTCTTCTTCCAGCTCGTCTTCGTTTTTTTCGTTCCAGTGGTCGACTCTGCCTTCCAAGCCAAGCGACTTGCCTTTTTATCCTGTTTCCTCACATTCATTCCAGCCTAGCTGCCACTCACCCAGCAGGGCGGCTGTCCTTGCCAGACAGTCAGCCAGCCAATCACGCCAGAGTGCATTTGGGTCTCCTAGGAGACTAAGCACAGGGAGTTTCGGGCACCTCCATCACCTCCTGCCCACCCCAGACACTCTGGCGCCAGAGCCGGTCTTCAGTCCTGAAGCCCACCAAGGGCGCAGGAACTAAGGGACCAAACCTGGTTTGGCACGCAGAGATAAACTCTAGAAGGACCTTTCCAAAAAGAAATGGCGAAAAAAGAAGCCCGCGACCTGTTTAAACAAAGGGGGCTCAGACACCATCTTGAAAAACATGGCTCCCGCGATTTAACGTTACTGGTGTTCGCGGTCTGGAAAAATCATGGTAGTTTGTTGTAAAACCACTGCCACCAGCCATTTCGATAGGAAAGGGTAGCATTTGACTGCTACATGAGTATCTAGACACAGGGGATACTAAGTAACCCCTCCAGCACTCTATTGTAAGATAGTGGGTACTGGGTCCAGGAATTTGGAAAGACTAGTAATGTCAATTTCACTTTACTTTCTCTGGGAAACAGTTTATCCCAGAGAAGTTATTTAAACCTTGGGACAGCCTAAAAGGCTTCCCTGTGTCACTGCACTGAGGGTGCTGTGTGACACAAATGAAAAGATGCCTATGGAGTTTTTTAAATCTCCATAATCAAAGAAAACAAACACAGAAAACAAACAGAATTAAAAAGTTCAAAGTCCCAAAGTTTAGCAAAAGAGCTGGAGGGCTCTAAGGTAGAGGGAATTAGCACATTTATGAGAATTCTCCCTAACGAGCGCACTCACATGTGCGCGGCCGCAGCATAGGCTAGTAGGATTCCTGAAGACATAAGGACTCTCTAAAGCTAGTGAAGCACATTCTCACATGAACAGCAGAAATTCCAAAGGCACAGTTTAAAGCACAAAGAACAAGAGATTAATCAAGACATTGATCATTATTCAGTGCATCAGATCATCAAGAAAATACAGCAGAACTCATTTAGAAACCCCAGCTCATGGTGAAGTTACCTCGCTGGTCACAGCTGGACTGGATCAGAACCAGTGAAGCAACTGGTTGAGTTTGATTGTCATCGGCATTACATGCTGATTCCAATCCTCATAAGGTTGTCTTGCGGACTGGTAGATGAGATTAAGTTACATCCTGTAGTAGTAATATCCTTTCTTTCCATTCAGGGGAACTCGCTGATGGAAAGTCACCCCAGTATAGTCATCTTCACCATCAATCCTCCCTCCTTTTGTCCTAAATACGTCTGAGCGCCTTTAATTAGCAGCGCCACACGTTGTTTGGTAGGAAGGCAGTGTGGGACAATTCACAAGGAAAACTGGGCATCCCTGCAAGACATTAGGTAACTGTCAAACTGGCTTTTTAACCTCCAACCTGACCCTGAAATAGGCTTGGAACTAGATGGGGGAGAACTCTTAAAGCATAGGCTCTTTGGAAAGATTAAGTAACCTCCCTTGTGTTGGTGTTGTTTTGTGATAAGGATCTGAAACAGAGTTCTTACTCAACTTTGAATTGTCTACTATTCTAAAAAATATATCCAAAGTAACATGTGTTGCAAAGTACTTGTGAAGGCTGGTAGTGCAACTGTATGATTACTGAAACCCAACAAGTTATGTAAATGGCCAAGTATTTACTTGCTAATTTTACTAGTATAAGTGTATTATTCCTGAAACCGAATGAGTGGCATAGTTTACTAGCAATTGGGTTTTACTTACCCTGAGTTGCATATTGCCCCTCCGAAAAGTAATTGCCAAGTTCCTACTTAACTTAGAATTGTGTCCACTATTCTAGAAAGTATTTCAAAGTTCTTACTCACCTTTGAATTGCATAATGCCCCATTCTAGAAAGTAGAACAAGGTTTACTACAAAATGGTTTTTAATTAAGTTGACTGGCATACGGTCATTCTAGAAGTATTTTACACTGTGTTTTACTTACAGGAAGGTGTGTGTGTGTGTGTGTTTTTTTTTTCTGGAGCTTGTTATCTACTTAGATCGCATGCTCTGCATAGTCCGACATCTAGTGGAAGTCAGAGTATTACAAGATTTGTTTTCGGAACTCAAAAACGGACGTCGACCGGGCATGATTTAGTAATATTATCCCTAGTGTGATGTGTACTGTACCCAGGGTCCTTCACATGTGGAAGTCCCTCAAGATTGTCTTTTCTTCTGCAATCGAAGTCTGTCGCAAATGCAGAGTTCTCTTCTAGGCTGATGCCTTTGATTTACTAAAGTTATATTGGTAGAATTTCTTACTTTCCTTTATTGTTCGCCTCGCTGCACGACTGCTCATCCACTCGACTGCTCCTGACAAACACCCGCAGCGTTGACAACTGATCAATCGATCGGTCTTTTCAGGCCTATTCAGGCTTCAGCCCAGTACAGTAGGTAGAGAGGGGGAGGCCGGGGCTTCCATAGACGTGACGGAAGACTCCAGTGCGGGTAGTTATGGAGTCATGAGTGACGCCAAGGGCGATCTCCATCCATCCGGACCCCAAGTGCAGGCCCCCGACTACGAGAAGCAGGCCAGCGGTCCTGTGATGGGGACACCCGGCGGCCATGGCACACATACGCATAGACTCTAAAGACATACCCCACGGCCGACACTCAAAGACACTGTTGAGCGTCGAGTCCCATGCGGTGACCGGGGATAAAGTCTCAGGTTCCTCAGTGTCCTCTTTCGCCTATTGACAGCTCCCGAAAACCAAAGGAAAAGGTCAGTTCGGACACTGAATATGGAAAGTCCCTCCTTTTCGCACGTTGAAAAACAGGCGTTGAAAGGCATCTCAGCGTCTCCCAAGAAAGCGCCGAAAATACAAGTGCTGATTCAAAAACACTTTGATGCCTCTCTTCTAAAGGCAAGGTTGTAGTACAATCACCCGACCATCAGGATTAGCCGGTTGCAGACTCGCCAGTTGACAACCTGCTACAGTATAACAAATTGTTACTGAAGGCGGCTGAACATTTCAACATTGACACCGAGGAGACACAAGCCAATAAGGATTTTGTGGAAAACATCCAGGGGGACAAAAAGGCAGCCACGCAATTCATACCTCTTACAATGATATGATATGATATGAAATGGCATTTGTAACGCGAGGCATTTGTACAGAGAATTATTCAACATCCCTCTTAACGCCTAGTCTTACAAGACCAGTCAACCCAAGAATATAAAAGTTGTTCAGGCCTGCACCCACTGACCCCCTGCACATTAGGGGCGAGCTTAAACTGGATTCTCTGGTAGTTACTACCACTAGAAAGGGGGCAGGCACTCTCCTGGTGTCGGCAGAAGCCCCGCCGGACAAGGAGAGTAAAAAGATGTATACATTTGGGAGAAAGTAAGCGTCCTCTGCAGCGTACTAAACAAGAATTGCGAATACAACCTTGTTAGCTAGTTACGGCTGCCCCAAGTGGGACAAGCTTTAACAACCACTAAATGCCATCCCAGAACCATTTAAAGGCCCAACTGCTTAAAACTGTTTCAGAAGGCAAACAAGTCTGAAGTTGCATCCTAAAAAACAGCCTTGATGCGGCAGACAACGCATCAAAGCCGAAGGGGCCCTCATTAAGCGGCATGCCTGGCTTAGGCAGTCAGGGTTTAAGCTAGAGACCCAAGCAACCTTCCTAAACATGCCAATCGAGCCGAACGTCCTATTCGGTAAGGCCGTAGAGGACGCCCTAAAGAGTGCCAAGGATGAGTATGATACTCTGAAGTCCCTTGGGAGTGGAAGAGAGGCTCCTCTAGCTACTCTCAGGAAGGACAGTCCTCGTCCTGGAACCATCCAGTCTCAAAGCCAAGGTTTCCTCGTCTAGTGTTCAAAGGGGAATAAGAGGCGGAGGTAGAGGCAGAACCTCACCTAGGAGAGGCTGGGCCCGTCAAAAACAATGACGCACCTTTTCAGGTCCCTCCCATGCCACTTCAGTAGGAGGTTGAATCACTCAATTCACCCACGCATGGGAGGGGAGAACATTGGACAAATGGGTGTTGCCCACCGTGGCAGGTGGGTACTGCATTGAGTTGCTTCAGAAACCACCTCACCGCCCGTCAAGACAAAAGAAACTAACATCAGAAGAATCGGCCATACTGCTAGAGGAAATAAAGGCGCTGCTGGATATGGACGCAATAGAAATCAGGATCAATATACTACTTTGTACCAAAATAAATCTTACCATGCACTCAGTACAAGATCTACGCCTCGCAAACAAATATGTCAAACCACAAAGGTTTTGCATGACGACGCTTCAGGAGGTGGTTCCACTCCTGAAACGGGTGGACTACATGGCGACATTGGACATGAAAGATGCATACTTCATATTTCAATGCACCGTGTACACAGGAATTATCTGCGTTTGAAGATGGCGGGAGTACACTACCAATTCAAAATACTCCCATTCGGCATTGTCTCTGCACCAAGAGTGTTCATTTAGGTGCCTGCAGTAGTGGCAGCACACCTGTGCAGAAAGTCCATCCCGGTATAGGCTTATCTGGACGACTGGCACATCACAGGGGAATATCCTCAAATTTGCAGACTAAATAGGCAAAGAACTATAGACCCCCCCCCTTTCCAATTTGGGTGTCTAATCCCCAGCCAAAGAAAACAATTTCTGGGGGCTATTCCTGACTCAAGGGAGGAGCTAGCATTCCCCTCAAGTGAGAGAGTACAAAACATGCTGCTGCAGATACCACAATACAAGGCTGGTCGCCAGGGAACATTACGCAAAGCAATGCAATTGCTAGGGATGATGGCCTCCTTGTATTTACCTAGCTCCTCACCCCAGCCTGCACATGCATCCAATACAGGAATGGTTAGCAAAACAGTGGTCTCGGGCAAGCGGACGGTGGGACGGTCTGGAGGTTGTTTCGCTAACCCTCGTTCAGGCTCTTTGCTAGTGGTCCAAGGATCACCTGTTAAAAGGAAAGCCCTTTCACGCTCCACCGTCCCAAGCGATCCTAACTACAGACGCCTCACTCGCTGGTTCGGGGGTCACACTACCTCCATCACACAGCCCACGGACAGTGGACTTTCGTTACTGCCCAAAGATATCACCTTCCAGGTGCTCTTGGCATTCCTCCAGGCTCTTCAAGCTTTTCAGAAACATCTCCAAGGTCAGACACTGCAGGTCCTTCGAGACAGCACCACGGCCATGTTCCATCTGAACAAACATGGAGGCACACACTCTGTCAAGACTATCCCAGAAGATATGGAGGTGGGCGCTCAAGCGGAACTTGTTTCTGACAATTCTCTGGCAGACATGTTGAGCAGACACCCTCTACCAGAAGAAAACGAGTGGCAACTCAACTAAGATATGGAGTATTCTCACTATGGGGTCCACACGCACTAGACTTGTTCGCCACAAAGCTAAACTCTCAATGCCCAGACTTGGCGTCCCGGTTTCCACAATCGGGGCCCATGGGGGAATGCCCTGTGGATGAACTGCTCAGTCAGGGAAATGTGTTAACGCTCCATGTTCCCCCTCCCCCCCTTCCCCATCTTCCTCAGCAGGATAGTGCACAAGCTGCACCTGGAACAAGTAACCCTAATCCTGGTTGCTCCTATGTTGGCGATACACCCTTGGTATGTGGGCGATACACCCTTGGTTTCCACATTTGCTCAAACTGGTGATGTGCGACCCAATCAAGCTCTTGTGAATGTACAACATGTTGACGGCGCACAAGGGGGCATCCCTCCATCCTAGCCCACATTCAATGAACTTGGCAGCTTGGCTCCTGAAGTCATAGTTTGGCCATTTAAACCTTCCACAAAGGTGTATGGATAGCCTCAAGGAGGCACGAAAACCCAACACCAGTGGAAGAGATTTGTGATATGGTGCACATCACAATCACTAAACCTATTAGAATGTTCTCCAGCTAACATTCTACATTACATGCTTAACCTGCTAGACTCCGGCGTAGTATTAAATTCCTTAAAAGTACATCTAGCTGCCCTATCAGCTTACACACCACTTCACAAGAGGTGGTGTCCTGGTGGAAAGTCCCTGTCATCAAGGCAGTCATGGAAGTGGTAAAGAGGTTATACCCCCCCGAATTTCCAACCCTCCCCTGGGTTTGGATCTCAATGTTGTGCTCTGCAAGCTCATGGGGCCTCCCTTCTCGAGCCTATGCACAAGGCAAGCCTAAAGCATCTCACCTATAAAAGTGCATTCCTGGTAGCTATCACCCCCATAAGGCAAGTCAGTGAGTTACAGGCTTTATCGGTACAAGACCCCTTTTCCATCATACACAACAACAAAGTTGTCCTCCGAAAACATCCTAGGTTTTCACAGTTCATTTCAAAGTTCAATTTAAACCAGTCCATAAAACTTGCCACCTTCCTTCAGAATCCTTCAAACTCAGCAGAAAGAAACCTCCATACACTTGATGTACAGAGGGCGGTCTTGTACTATGTGAACAAAACTAATCCCCTAAGGACACCAGACCAACTCTGTTTCCATAGCGCCTGGTAGAGAAGGCGATCACTTATCAAAGGGCGCCATCTCCAGATGGATAGTCGGATGCATCCAACTCTGCTATTACCTATCCAGAAAGGTTCTACCTTTTACACCAAGGGTACACTCTACCAGAGGTACAAGGGCTACCTTAACTTTCATTGCAAACGTCCCTCTATACGCCATATGCAAAGCGGCTAAATGGAGTTCCATCCATATGTTCACACAACGTTACTGCATTGACACACATTCTAAAGCAGATTCACAGGTGGGACAAGCAGTCCTAAAACATTGTTGCTGCTGTACCTTTTAACTTTCCACCTCCTTCTACAGATACTGCTCGCTAATCTATGCAGAGCATGTGATCTAAGCAGATCCACAAGTGCCAGAAGGGATACATTACTCACCGTAATCGTATTTTTGGTGCTTGTATCTGCTTAGATTCACATGTGCCCACCTTTCCTCCCCTTCTGGAGTAGAACATTGACCTCCTGGCAATAGGGACCCCACCTTCGGTATAAGTCTGAACTACACAGGTTGGTAGTGTGGCTGAGCAGCCAGGCTTATCTCAAGAGGGGTCAATGTGAGCAGTAATATTGTGACAGAGTTTCACAGTACAGTTATTCAAATAAAAACTTACACTCAAGGTTTCTTGATAAAACAATTTATTTCAGTGTCAGTTGTATAAGCCTTTTTTCAGAAGGGAGCAATATATGTAACTATTAAAATACACTTCAAAACGCATTCTTAGTTTCTCTAACTCAGGTGATACCCATTGGGGATGGCACACAGATACCCCCGAGGTGACTTAAATAGCTAGGACACTTTGGACATTGATTTATCACTCGTACATTTATAGCAATACTGATTTTTGTGTAAAAGATGGAATTGAGGAATAAAACAAAAGTTAACAATTCATAAACAGGTTAGTACTTTTCAAACCTTCCAATGTTCAGGAAGTTCACCCTTTCTTGGTGAAAAGATAAAGCACAGAGTCAGAGGTAAGAAGAGTCACTCAGGGAGCACAATGTCAAGGGGAGCTGAAGATCTTCTTTGCAGGTAGGTAAAAAGTCTTGCACAAGGTTTTTAGAAATGTTTCTTAAAAATAAAACCCTTGAAGGGCCACAGTCTGGGAGGCTTGTGAGGGCCAAAGCTTTAGCAACTCTGCCAGGTAACCAAGACGGGTCTCAACTGAGAGCAACTAAGGCTACACAACAAGAGGTAAGTTAGAAGAAATGGTTCCAGCTGGCTTCTGTTCCTATACAGCTCTGCAGATCCTGTTGTTCCTGAGCCTCAGTCATGGGGACAAGAGGGAGGACGTCTGGGGACTCCTGCTCTGCAATGGGAAGGTCAGCAGCAGCAATGGACAAACTTCAATTCAGCGATCCTTCTGTGTTTCAGCTCCTCTCGTCTGACAGCAAATAGCAACACTGCAGTTCTCAGATACCACTTCAGACTTTCCTCGCATCTGGGGTCCAGCACTCTGTTGAGGTGGCTCAGGCTTGGTCAGTCCTGCATCAGGGGAGACTGGAGGAACTTCCTAGCGCTCAGGGTCCGACTTAAAAGCAACACACACAATCTGCACTTCAGTTCCAGGAGCAGCAGGAACAGTGAAAGTACTGCCAGCTCCGAGAGGATGTCCACACGGGCTTTCTTTGGAGTTGATGAGTCCCACCAACTGAAGGGGAGAAGTCGTCTTTGCAGGGCCTCTCTAGTTAAGGCAAATTTGGAGCTTCAGCACAGCAGCAGGGCTTCACCGGGCAAACCAACGGTCCAGGAGTTGCAGCAGGCGTCTCTTCCAAGTTCTTCGGATTCCTTCGTCCAGTGGTCGACTCTGCCTTGCAAGTCAAAAAGCCTAGCCTTTTATGCAGGTTTCTCCCATTCATTCCAGGCTAGCTGTTAATCACACAGCAGGGTGGCTGTCCTTGCCGGACAGCCAGCCGGCCAATCACCTTTGGGTGCATTCCTGTAACCAAGGGGATTAAGCGCAGGGTGTTTTGGTCACCTCCCTCACTTCCTGCCCCTGCCAGACATACTGGAGCCAGAGGCGGGCTTCACTCATGAATCCCGCCAAAGATAAAACGAACAAAGGAACAAAACCTGGTTTGGCGCGCAGAGTAAATCTCAATAAGGACCTTTCCAACAAGAAATGGCAAAGACACACTGGGACCATTTTGGCAAAATGGGCACCCTTGGGTGCCTTACTGCAGCTGCGAATGCAGCCCGCGGTAAAAACACACAATGCTAGTAAAAAGTAAACCACTGCCACCAGCCATTAATTTTAGAAAGGGTAACATATAAAAATGTTACCTGAGAAACTAGACAAAGGGGATACTACGTATCCCCTCCAGCAGACTATTGTAAGATAGTGTGTGCCGGGTCTAGGAAGTTACAAAATATAAGTAAAGTCAATTTCACTTCACTGCTCTTGGGAACAGTAGTTTCACCAAGAGAAGATATTTAGACCTTTGGGAAATCTAACAGATTTCCCTGTGCTACTGCACTGAAGATGTGTGACACAATGTAAAGATGATGCCTATGGAGTCAAAAGAAACAGAGAATAAATCACATTAAAATTACATGAGAGATAAAAAGTCCTAAAGTCCAGCAAAATATCTGGGGGTCTCTAAGGTAAAAGGGAATTAGCCATTTTTTTAGAATCCTCCCCAACACTCATCCCCCCTCCTACCCACCGCAGACTAAAGGACAGGAGGTTTTAATCCACTCCTGGATGAATCTCCTTACTCCAGTCGGTCATACTTTCTGGAGAGACTATCAGCATTTTGGTGATTACATCCTGACCTATGTTCTATAATAAAATCAAACCCCTGAAGGCTGATTGACCATCTTAACAATTTAGGATACTCCTACATCCTGTCCCCCTTGCTCCATAATTTTTGGGATATTTCGTCCTGTGGGACGGGACCAGAGCACTTTTATAAAAAAGCATCAAATTGAAAATGTGAACTTCTTCTCTTTTTACGCGGGGTACCGCACGCAGCCGTAACCCCACCCTCCTTAGCTCTGCCCTGCGCATCGCCCTTTTATTGGCGTGGTTCGGGGTGGACACACTAGCATCACCGGGAAGACCTTTTTTCTTACCCATTGTCCTTGTCTCCTGCCCCGGTTCTGCCGTCGCGTAGCCCTCCGTCTATGCCGGAGCGTCTGGGATTTGCCACTTGTCCTTCTTGTGAGCATCGCTTCATTAGGTCGGACCCCCATTCTCTCTGCTTGGAGTGTCAACGTTGTCTTTGCAGGTGGTAGGAAATCTTCCAGAAGGTTCCTCCATTGCATTTCCAATTCTTCATCGACAGAAAGAAGAGACGCCCAGTAAGTTCTTTACTTTTCAGGGCACCCCAGCCAGGGGACTCCTTCCTAGGGTCCTCCAGGTCAGGGAGGGGCTTCAAAAGCTCTGCTACATGGTTATCCCTGAGGTGCCTCGCAGACCTAATGGGCGTACTGGGGTTTTCTCCGAGGGTTTCCGCGAAGGGCCTGCCTATACTGGATCACGATCTGAGGTTCAACGATCAGGTGCTAATAGCCAGCATAGTCATGCTGAGGCGTTTGGTACCGGAGTTCGCTCCGAGGTCTCCTTGTCTGGAGTTTCCCACACAGACACCGGGGTGCGCCCTGAGGCCTCTGTTGAGGCTTTCTGTACCGAACCACGGTTCGCGGCCCCTCTCGAGGGAGCTAGTAAGACCGGACTCTGTTCCGAGGTTCCTCTTAACGAGGCTAAGGTGTGTACCAACAGAACTGAGAGGAGGTTTTCCTCTTGAACTGTGGTGGTACTGATTGGGTCAATAGGGCATTGATGATGGCAGTTCAACATATTATTAAAGTATGGAAGTCACAGAAAAAGCCACATGTTGAGGGTTGGTTGATCTGCGCTTGTCAAGATATGAAAAATATCGTGCTAGTCGGTTACATCGGGAGACTGAATATTGTGAGAATTGGCATTCTTTTAATGATTTATTTGGGTAAGGTGTAGAGAATTTGGATTGTATTATTGTGGGTTGGGATGGGGGGTAGATGTTGTGTTTTTGTTTGTGGTTTGTGGAGTTTTGTATTGAAATTGGGACATGGTGTGTTTTTTTTTTTTTTTGGAATAGGATGGTATCTAATTGGATTATTCATTATTGTATATTTTAGATGTTGCTTCAAATTGTTGATGTTTTATGACCTTTATGTTTTATTGTTATGTTGATTTAAAATTAAATAAAGATGATAAAAAAAAAAGAACTGAGAGGCTGGTAAAGTTCTTGTCTGTGAGGTGGATTCCTCAACTTTCCCACGCTCGCAGAGGTACCGGTTCTGTTGAGGGGGCACTGGGAGAGGTCGTCGACCGCAACTCCTCTGTTACCGGCGTTGCCAAGGTTCCTCCTTTTGGAGGCTAATTCAAGGGACATGATGTCCAGTAAACATCCAAGGCCCCAATAGTACTGGCTCTGCTGAGGATCCTTGTGTCAAGGCTAACATTTCAGTCACGTCCCCTGACCAATCTGTGGCGTCGACTGCCCTATCTACACATGTGACGCAGTTCTCCTCAGATGTCACAAAATGGCAGGTGTGCCCGTGTTGTCTACGGCGGCCATTTTGGATTTTTCCCCCACACCCACGCTATCGTCCGCGGGTGCTGGGAACCTACTTTTTGGTGACAACCTTATCCACACGACAGTGTGAATCTGTTCCGCCCTTCCTATGACTGGTGTGCTTGGATGCCACTACCGCATACGGTCTCGCTTCCTGGCAGCCTCTTGGTCAGAGGATGCCTTTTTTGGGATGTTTCAGAGACTTATGCACTCTGACCCCATGAGGGAGTTTTTTAAGAGCCTTTCTTGTAGCTCTGTCACCAGGGTTTCCCATGAGGTGCCCAAGGGCCTAACCGGCGTACCAGAGATTCCTCTGAGGGTTCTGACAGACCTGCCTGTACCGGACATTGTTCCAAGGTTCACCATCACAGTGCTAAAGTTAAGCTCAGTTTGACTGGGTGCTGGGATACCAGGGTTCACCCTGAGGTCTGTTTCTGGAGCTTTCCCTGCTGTAACCAGGTTGAAACTTGAGGTTCCTCTTGTGGAGTCTAAAGTCTGTACCAACTCCCGACTCGAGGCCCCTTTTAAGGGAGCTTTACTTACCAGGTTGAAACCTGAGGTTCCTCTTGTGGAGGGTAATGTCTGTACCGAGTCCCAACTCGAGGCTCCTTTTAAGGGAGCTTTACATACCAGGTTGAAACCTGAGGTTCCTCTTTTGGAAGCTGGTCTATATCGACAGATTTGAAAGGCCTTCTCTGAGGGTCTTGTCGGTGAGGTATTGTCACCAAACGTCCCACGCTCAGGGTTGTGGTGGTACCGGTTCTGTCGATCGAAGGGGCAAAGAGGGCAGACCACATTCCCTCTGGTACCGGCTTCTCAGAGGTTCCTCCGTTGGAGGCTAATTTTGAGACTGGTTCGAAGATGTCGGCTAAGCAACCGAGACCACCCAGTACCGGCTCTGCCAAGGTTTCTTATAAGGCTTAAGTGTTACTTTAAGCCCATGACACTCCTGAGGAGGCAATTGCCTCAGCTATGCATGTGACGCAAGGCGACGACAAATGGCAGCCCAACCTGCGTGGCCTAAGGCGGCCATTTTGGATACCTCCCTTACACCTAAGTTCGAAACTTCTGGTGCTGGGAGCATTCCTTTCTGCAGTAGTAACCTGTTCTGCCCTTCTTTGACCGGCGTGCGTGGCCTCCGCTGCCGCATACTGTCTCTCCTCCTTCTGCTTTTGCTCCTCTGATCTATGTGGACCCGGCCTGGGCTGGATCCTCCTGGCAACCATTCGCCTAAGCCCTCGAGCTGAAGACGAGTTTTTTGGGAAGTTTCAGATGCTCATGCACTCTGACCCTATGAGGCCGTATTTCAAGTGTCTTTTCACTCCTGTTACATTCTGTCCCCGGCGGCTCCGATTCGGTTTTTCTTTCAAAACCTGAGGCGGTAGGCGTGGAGAATGTCTTCTTTTTCTGCCTCGTTGGGATGAGCCTTAAGCAGAAGAGGACGGCGATGAGCAACCCGTTCAGTAAGAGCATGCCATGACTGCGAGGGGCTTGTGTAGCTCTGTTACCAGGATTCCCTTGAGGTGCCTCAAGGGCCTAATAGGCGCGCCAGAGTGTTCTCTGAGGTCTCTCAGAAGACCTGCCAAAGCAAGACGTGGTTCCGAGGTTCACCATTTGGGTGCTAAGGTACAGCTCAGTTCGTCTTTGCCTCCGGATACCGGGGTACGCCCTGAGGTCTCCGTTTCTGGTGCTTGTCACACCGAGCCATGGCTCAAGGTCTTTCTTGAGGGAGCTATATGTTCTGGGTTAAAACCCAAGGTTCCTCTAGGAGTCGAGGGATCCTTTAAGGGTCCTGTCTGTAGGATACATTCCCCAACCGTCCCACTCTCAGGGTGTGGTGGTACCGATTCTGTCGAGGGGGTAAAGAAGGTGATCAGCAGCAGGCCTTCCAGAACTGGCTCTGCCGAGGTTCCTCCATTGGAGGTTAATTCTAATGACATCCTAGGAACTGACCTAAACATCCTAGATCTGCCAGCATCGGCTCGGCCGAGGATCCTTGTTTCAAGGCTAAGTGTTTCTGAAGTCCACTGACTCCCCTGAGGGGACAGTTGCCTCATTTCTCCTATGACGCTGTTCTCTTCGGGTGTTGACTAAATGGCGGCCCAGCCTCCTTGGTCCACGGCAGCCATTCTGGATACCTCCCTTACACCAACTTTCATGTTGACTGGTGCTGGGAGCTTTTCCTTTGGGGCCGAGGAGTTTTTCCACGCTACGTTGACAACAGGGACCAGTTTGTGGGTCCTGACGGCAGCTTCAGCTAAGGCCCCTTGTACACAGAGGTTGTGGTCTCACTCGGTCCTTCTCTGGGATCGGTGGCTTTCAGGGTCGCCGTGCGCACCGATCTGAAACTCCTGTTGGTAGCCCTGCCTTAAGTGGCAGTGGCAAGGTGGTTGGTTTTTCTCTGGGCTATCAGCCTCCTCTACAGTCACAGATAATCTCTCTGCCGACAAATCACCATATGATATTTTTGTGTCGGTCACACTACACTTTGGTGGGAGGACGTATCTCATCAAGAGGCGTGGCAAACCATCATCTAAGACTGGTGGGGTTTGTCCATCGTTTAGGCAGGTTTTCGCTTGCCCTTTCCTCCTACCCCACCCTTCAAACCTCTTCTGGAAATTGAAGTTCATCACACCCTTGCCAAATAAAGTCCTTTCTTTGGAAGGGCGATTGACTCATTGTGGTGGTCTTCCAGGATGCGTAAATGCACATTCTGATTTGGAGTCCGCACATGAAATATCTGCGGTTCTCTGGATCCCGCATATGAAATTTCTGCGGTTCTCTGTGGGAGCAGAACACTTCAGATTCGGGTACTCTTTTTGGTCTCGGCTCAGCAAGACACACCGGAAACTACTCTGAGGGGCCCAGCAGCAGTCTCCCAATACCAGATCTTCTTCCAAGGTTCCCCATTTGGGGCTAATGCTGACCCCAGTTCTGCTGTGGCTTTGGATACCAGGGTTCGCCCTGAGGCTTCTCCACCTGGAGCTAACTGTACCGAGTCTTGGCTCGAGGCGGCTATAAAACCAGGGTTAAACCTGAGGTTCCCCTGCTTGGGGCTAAATTGGTCACCAACAGAATTGAGAGTCCTTCATCGAGGGTCCTGGCTGTAAGGTACATCCCTAAGCCTTTCCGCACGTGGCTGTAGTGATACCAGTTCTGTTGAGGGGGCGAAGGAGGGCGGTCGCGTACCACAGAGCTGTCATGATGCCTACCCCCAGGCATCCAGACCAAGTCCATCAGCCCCGGGAGCAGGCATCTAGACATTTAGTAAAACCTCAGCAGCCCCAGCTAGAGGATATCTGGGTTCAGTCCTGGCACCTTAGGCACCAGGCTCATAGTAGGAATCAGTCCTGGCGCCAAAGGCGCCAGGTTCATAGTCATTACTTACCTCAGGCAGACCATGCTGCAAATGACTCCAATCCAACATGAAGCCTGAAAGGGACTATTTTTTACTCGGGTGTGGTTCTAGGGACTTCTTACCTGGGACTACTTTTGAGGCTATTTAAACCACACCCGACCAGCAACACACGCTTCGTGTTATTCTGCATCCAGCAGCGTAACACTCACCGTGCCTGCAGCCTGCATCCAGTCTTCTGCCACGCCCGCCTGGAATACGGAGCTCCTAAAACAAAGAGGAAAGAAAGGGACAAGATTAGAAAACAAACTTATTTCTATTCCACACCTGATTCTGGATCCATCTTGTCTCCGGACCTGTAAAGAACATCATTTCGAAGGGATTGTGTCCTCCGACGTTTTCCTTGTCTTTGATAATACGTTTCCAGCTTGCTGGCCTCGGAAATATATTCTGTAGAGGGCGCTGCACGTCGACGTCCGTCGATGTCCCTCAACGGCCACCATATCGGCGCCAACGTCACCAAGTCCATAAATAGACACGTGCTACGTCCGTTGCTCAGTTCCGTTTTTCCGCGCTTCGTGGGGCCTCGGAACGTCGTTGCTCAGTTCAGTCAGGTTTATCTAAATCTATTTCGACGAATATTCACTTATCGTTCTCGATGGCTTCTTCATCAGAACCGACGACGCCGCGATCTGGCTTCAAGAAATGTCGAGACTGCGGTAAAAAAATGTCAATAACGGATCCACACAGGGTCTGTTTATGGTACTTGGGGTCCGAGCACCATTGTTCGGAGTGCGAGGACTGCATGTCCATGACGGCGAAAGCCCTGAAGGAGCGAAAGGGGAAGCTCGAGAGAGGTAAGTCAGCCAAATCCTCCTCGAAGGTTTCGTCAGCTGAGTCGAGGCATTCGTCTCCTCGCCGTCGAAAACACTCCCATTCTAGATCTCGAAGCAGCTCCCACCATTCGTCGAGATCTAGACACTCAAAAAAGAGACGTCGAAGGTCCCATTCCTCGTCTTCGGTGTCCCCAGAAAGAGTTTCCTGTCCCACCAAACACAGTTCTCAAGCAGAGTGGGAGGAATTCAGAAAGAAAATGTTAAGTGCCTTCGAGAACGCGGCCTCGACCCCCCCGAAGACAGCTGAGGGTGATACCCCGGGTGAAAACCCAAAAAAATCAAAACACTGCGAGTCGCAGCACCCGGCGAAACATTCCACCCGAGAGCGCCATGAGCCATCGGGTAAGAAGGCACCGTCTTCGCCGTCGTCAAGGATTCCTTTGACGCATGGGTCGGCGCCATTGACGCCGTTGTCGAAGGGTTCCTCGACGCGTCGGTCGGTCGATCGACTCGACGCCATCATCGACGCCGATGAAAGAGAGGACCAAGGCTCCACAACCAACGGTGTTTTCAAGGGCCTCCGGCACGACGCAGAGACCGTCGTCGATGCCCTTGAGTAGGATCCCGATCCTCTCGAGTTCTTAGAGACCCCTTCCAGTTTTTTCTATGCCATTTTCGGCGCCTTCGAAGCCGGTTACATCGGCGTCGACGACTTCGACATTTTCTCGTCCAATAACGACGAGTTTGGCTCCTTCGGCCCTAGAGATGGCCTTTACTCCATTTCAGAGATCAGAATACCCTGGTCTTTCTTCAATTTATGAAGAAAGAGAAGACTCTGACCAAGAAACTTTTGGTTTACAGAGATCCACACTGCCTGCTGCAGAGGATTTCACCTCTGAAGAAAGGAGGCTGAAGGAACTACAGGACTCGCTTCATGAGGCCAGTGGATTTGACACTTCCCCAGAAGTGGAATTTGTAAAGCCAGACCCAGGGGAACATGCCGAAACACCATATAGAACCCTGATGGCAAGAATAATTGAGTTTATGGGTTGGTCTGCGCCTTCACCTGGTTTCCAACAGGATGATCTAACGGATATATTGGACAAAGGCCCACAGGAGGACCCGGTGGTCCCCTTCCATGCAGCCCTACAAAGAAAAATTGCATCCAATTGGGAGACTCCTGAAGTCATCCCAGCAGTCAATAAAACACTGTCGACAAAGTATAGGGTAGCAGCTGCTGACCCTGAATACCTGTCGAAACACCCGACCCCAGAGAGCCTGGTGGTTCAAGCGGCAACTTCATCCAGCAGTAGGACTGCTTACCCTACTGTCCCACAGGACAGGGATGACAAGAGGTACGACTCTATGGCAAATAAAATCTTCTCTGCCTGTAGTATGACGTTGAAGTCCATCAACGCCACCTGTACGCTCACCAGGTTCAGTCACACATTATGGGAGTGTGCTTCATCAGCGGCTGACTGCATACCCGATGGAGAGGAGAAGGAAGCCTTCCTTAACATCATTCAAGATGGCAAAGATGCCATGTGCGAGTCTCTTCAAACTGGCATCGATTCCGCTGACAGTATCAGCAGGGCCATGGCGGCTAGTACAACAATCCGCAGGCATGCGTGGTTGCGAAAGTCTGGCTTTGCTCCAGATGTACAGGCCAGAATTTTGAATATGCCCTTTGACGGCTCTTCGTTATTCGGAAAAAAGGCTGATGACAGTCTGGAAAAGTTACAGACTTCTAAAGCAGCAGCAAAATCCTTAGGAGCTGCTATCCGCCAAACTCCTTTTCGCCCCTCAGGAACCTCTGGGAGAGGAAAGTCCTTTAGCTATTATTCCGCATTCGGAAAAGGCAGAGGACAGCCGGCTCAAAGAGGCCAAAGAAGATCCACCCGAGGTGGACGGGTCAAAGGTAGTAAGACCGCAGCAGCAGCAGGTGCCTCTTTACCCTCAGCATCTGCATCAGCCGCCTCCAAACCACTCTGAGGCCTTCGCACACAAGACACCTGTAGGAGGAAGGTTAACTCACCATCTGACGGAATGGCAGGCTATAACGTCAGATGCTTGGCCGTTGGAGTCAGTAGCCCAAGGCTACTGCCTACCCTTTCTACACATCCCTCAGAGTCATCCACCGGGGAACAGCTCCCTAAAAGTTCCAGATCCGCTCCTCTTGCAGGAAATTATGGACCTGCTAGAGAAAGGTGCCATAGAACCGGTACCTGTAGCGGACAGGAACAAGGGCTGGTACTCCCCCCTACTTTCTCATACCAAAGAAGGACGGAGGACTGAGACCCATCCTGGACTTAGGAGAATTGAACAAGTTTCTCAGGAAGGACAAGTTCAAGATGCTAACGCTCTCTCAGATCCTTCAGGCCCTCCAGCTTCAGGACTGGCTGGTATCTCTGGACCTTCAGGATGCTTATTTCTATGTGCCAATCTATCTCAAGCACAGGAAATACCTGTGGTTCGCAATTGGCAACTCTCATTATCAATTTCGAGTTCTGCCATTTGGGCTGACCTCCGCCCCGAGGGTCTTCACCAAGCTGATGTCGGTAATGGCGGCGAGTCTAAGGAGGGAAGGGATCCACGTCTATCCCTACCTGGACGATTGGCTGATCAGGGCCATATCTTCGGAACAGGCCCGGACCCAGCTAAATTATGTATGCCTCTTCCTTCACAGACTGGGCTTCTCCCTCAATTTAAAGAAGTCACAGATGATACCATCTCAGAGACTCCAGTTCATTGGAGCGGTCCTGGACACTTCCCTGGGAAAAGCCTCGCCACCAGATGTGAAGGCTCAAGATATTATACAGATGGTCACCAAGTTTCAGAATGCCCAGCGTCTCCCAGCCTTCGACTTTTTGAGGTTGCTAGGCCTTATGGCATCCTGCATCTTCCTTGTGCCAGAAGGCTCGCCTGAGAATGAGGTCTCTTTAGTTGGCACTGAGAAGTCAGTGGTCGCAATTCTCAGGGAGAATGACAGATCTCCTCCGGATTCCGGACAAGGTAGCCCGCGACCTTCAATGGTGGGCCTATCCAGAGAACATCTTGAAAGGAGAACTGTTTTGGCAACCATGGCCGGAGGTAACCGTAGTCACAGACGCCTCACTCACGGGGTGGGGAGCCCATGCCAACGATTTGACCATCAGCGGTCGTTGGTCTCCATCGGAGTCCAGACTACACATCAACCTATTAGAGCTGAGAGCGATCAGACTAGCGCTGAAAGCTTTCCTGCCATTAGTACAGGGGAGAAATGTCCTGATAATGACGGACAACACGGTGGCCATGCACTACCTCAACAAAAGAGGAGGCGTAGGATCACTGCCACTGTGCAGAGAGGCATTGCAGCTCTGGTTTTGGGCAATTCGGGAAGGAAACTCTCTATCTGCAGTCCACCTAGCCGGAGAGAAGAATTTGACAGCGGAAGCTCTGAGCAGGCAGAGCACAGTCTCCCACGAATGGGAGCTAGCTCAGGAAGTCCTTCAAGAGATCTTCGCCCTTTGGGGAACCCCTCAGGTGGATCTGTTAGCCACAAGCACCAACAGGAAGTGCGACCTGTTCTGTTCAAGGGAATTTCCCCTGAGAGGAGCTCTAGGAGACGCGTTCGTAGTGGACTGGGAGTTTCCACTCCTCTACGCGTTTCCACCAGTCCCTGTTATTCCTCAAATGATCAGGAGGTTGAGAAGATTCGGGAAAACCATGATCCTAATTGCCCCGGACTGGGCCAGGAGAACGTGGTACCCGGACCTTCTAGATATGTCCATCTGTCCTCCAGTCCGTCTTCCACTCAAAGAGAATCTTCTCTCGCAGAAGGGAGGTTAGGTTCTCCATCCAGACACCAGAACCCTCAACCTTCACGCTTGTCTTCTGAAAGGTTGAGGTACAAGGATTGGGATCTCCCTGATGACGTCATGGAGGTGTTGCTTTCGGCCAGAAGACCAGCAACAAAGTCTTTATACCGCTGCCGTTGGAACAAGTTTTGCAGCTGGTGTAGGGAAGAGAATATCGACCCTTTTTCATGTGGTACACCAACGGTTTTATCGTTTCTACTCTACTTGGCAAACTCAGGCCTTCAAGTTGGCACTGTAAAAGGCTATCTCGCAGCGCTTTCTATCTTCAAGCGCACTGCGGAGGAACCATCGTATTTCAAAATTCCTCTAGTGGTACAATTTCTCAAGGGTCTGACTAATGTTTACCCTTCAAAACCATTCCATGTTCCATTATGGGACTTGAATTTAGTCTTAAACGTCTTAATGGGCACTCCATTCGAGCCACTTCACTCTTGCGCATTGAGATTTCTCACACTTAAAACTGTCCTACTTGTAGCACTAACATCTGCTAGGAGGGTGAGTGAGCTACAAGCTCTCTCCTGTAAACCCCCACATACAATTTTCCACAAGGACAAGGTTGTCCTTCAGGTGAAGCCTAATTTTCTCCCAAAGGTGGTTTCTGAATTCCATATTACTTGGAAAATTACCTTGCCTTCATTCTACCCTCCTCACCATTCGGGGAAAGCGGAGGAAAGGCTACACAGGCTGGACCCTAGGCGAGCTCTCAGCTTTTACATCAGCAGAATGGCTAGTATCAGGCAAGCAGACCAGCTGTTTGTAGGATACTCAGGTCACAAGTTGGGACTACCCATAACAAAACAAACCATCTCCAGGTGGATTATCTTGGCCATCCTGGAATGTTATAGACTAGCAGGGAAAGAGCCACCACAAAACCTCAGGGCTCATTCAACCAGGGGTATCGCAGCTTCTTCGGCTCTCCAGAGAGGGGTACCGGTCCGGGACATATGTGCGGCTGCCTCATGGTTGTCTGCACATACATTCACAAAATTTTACAATCTGGATTCCTCCACTGCTCAAGAGACCAGATTTGGCAAGGCCGTATTACACTTGGTCCATCCCTAAAGGGATACATAACACTATCACTCCTTCCTCCAATTACATACCACTGCTCTGGGAGTCTGTCAAAGATAAGGAATACGTCGGAGGACACAATCCCTTCGAAGAACAAGTTACTTCTTACCTGGTAACGTTCTTTCGACGGGCTGCTCCTCCGACATATTCCTAATCGCCCCTCCCATCCATCCCCGCAGTGATAACTTCCCTTGTGGTTGCAGCTTTCGCTCCTTCAAGGTTACTAACCGATTCAGGCATGTCTTTTCTTATACTACAAAACGGAACTGAGCAACGGACGCAGCGCGTGTCTATTTATGGACTTGGTGGCGTCGGCGCCGATACGGTGGCCGTCGAGGGACATCGACTTGGCTGACGTCGACGCGCAGCGCCCTCTACAGAAAAAATTTCCGAGGCCAGCAAGTTGGAAACGTATTATCAAAGATAAGGAATACGTCGGAGGAACATCCCGTCGAAAGAACGTTACCAGGTAAGAAGTAACTTGTTCTTCTGCATGCGCCGCACCTCCAGCTGCAGAGCCGCGCCATACTCCCCAGTCTTCACAGCATCCTTCGGGTCGGCGTTGCCTCCATCATTTCTGCGCCGAACTTCGGCACCTAGGAGACAAAAGAAGACCACAAGGTGAGCCGAGGGAACCAACAAATTAATTCTTACCACCATAGACTTTCCTGATTTACCACCGGAGGCATCCTTTTGTGAGACTCCATATTTTCACGTGCCGCATCTGTAAAGAGAGAGAAAACACGTTTTCCTCGTGCAACATTTACCGGACAGCGCCGGGTAATGCAGACTCTTACCTGAGCGCCACCAGCTGCCACAAGAGCATCTTTTCACAAGCCAGCTGCAAGACAAGAAAGGAAGGGGGGGGGGAATATGAGTGAACATCGGCCATATTGAACTCTATGAACTTAATACTTACTGGTCCTCACCAGGAACCTCAGAGTCAGTACTCTCCTGAACTCTCCCGAGCCTTCAAACCAGTGAAGTAACAAGAATCGACGCGCCCCTGCAAATCCACGCAGGATGGAGAGCTCATCTTTCAAGAATATAAGGTGAGATTGCTGTGAGGGCATTTCGGAGGTGATTAGTTGGGGAGGACTGTGGGGGTGCCATCACTTGAATCCACAAGTGGCTAAATCCATCTCTCCACTTGCAGGAGAATATTTCTACGGGTTAAGCAGACAAGATTAGGAAGGCAGATCCAGTCAGTCATCGCTGCACTACGCATCACGTGGGTGGAGACTGCAGCTGTCCGGGTCCGACCGACGCCCCTGTGGGAGCAAGGTGAGCGTAACAAGACCTTCCAGTACAGCTCTGCCGAGGATCCTCCACTAGAGGCTAATTCTGGGGAAGCCCCTGATGTGCCTAGTAAACACCCTAGATCTGCCAGTACCGGCTCTGCCGAGGTTACTTGTTCAAGGCTAGGATGGCACGCCCATGGGAGACTATTGCTTCACTGTGACGCAGTTCGCCCCTGGTGTGTGACAATGGTGGCCCAACCTCTCGGGCCACACCTGCCTTTTTGAATACCTCCCTTTAAAGTGAGATTTTACAACATCAAGCAGAGCGACACAGACTCTCCACTCCGGATCTTGTCATGCAAATTTGGACTGGGCCATCCAGTATATTGTTTGGCTTCAGGCTCCACACATCCCGGGTCACCTCAATGTGACCGCAGATTAATTCAGGCACCAGTCAGCATCGGTTAAGAGTGTGAGACGAACAGCAATATCATCTCCAACTTTTTCAGCAATGGGGCACGCCAGAGGTGGTCCTCTTTGCAGCTCATGGATCAACATGAAAGCTCACGCTTTCCCCTCATTGCCTCCTACCTATTGGTCGCTCTGTAAGCACATCGAACCGTTGCCAAAGCAGCTGAGTGAGCTTTCCCACCAGCTTTTGTAAAACATTACTGTTTAGACCTGAGCTACAGGGCTGATGCTCAGTTCCGGGAAAGCTGTTCTCAAAACCTCTTTCAGTAAAGGAGTTCCATCAACCCGTTATTCTGTAAGGAGTTCTTGATAATCTCCCAAAGGTATGGAGGAAAGGAGACGGGACTTAGGAGTATAACAAAGTTACTCACCGTAGTGACTACCATACTCCTAGTCCATAGTCCCTTTCCTCCATATTCCTGCCCGCCGTCCCCTCTAATAAGTATCCTCTGTTATTGCTTAAATGGTCTCAGACCTGGCGATGAAAAAGGACTGAAGGGCGATGCGCGGGGCGGAGCTAAGAAGGGCATGGTTACGGCCGCGTGCGGTAGCCCGCGTAAAAAGAGGACAAGTTTTCAATTTGATGCTTTTTTATAAAAGTGCTCTGCTCCCGTCCCACAAGACGGAATGTCCCAAAAGTATGGAGGAAAGGGGACTATGGACTAGGAGTAAGGTAGTCGCTACGGTGAGTAACTTTATTCTCCCCCTTCATCTGCATTAACCATCTCAAGGGTTGGTGATCTGTTTGAATTACAAAAGTAGACCCATACAAGTATGGTCTAAACTTCTTCAAAGACCACACAATGGCAAAACATTCACGTTCTTTGGTTGCCCACCTTGTTTCTCTGTCCTTGCGTTTCTTACGGACGAAGTAGATTGTGTCTTCGCTGTCTTTCTCATTCAGCTGACTCAGAACTGCACCTATACCTGTATTGGAAGCATCAGTTTGTACAATAAAGGATTGGTTGTAGTCAGGAGCTCTCAAGACTGGAGCTTGAAAAAGGGCTTTCTAAAGTACCTCAAATGCCTTGGTGCACTCCTCATTCCACCTGACCTTCTTGGAGAATTTGGGTGAGATCACATTCAAGGGAGAAGCTATGGTCCCATAGTTCTCTATGAAGTTCCTATACTAACCTGTGAGACCTAGAAAAGACCTCACTTAGGTTTGAGTAGTAGGGGTGGCCCAGTCTTGTACACCTTGTACTTTGCTAGGCAATGGCCTGCTTTCACCTCCTACTTCATGTCCAAGATAGACCACTTTACTCTGACCAATTTGACACTTGCTTGCCTTTATGGTCAGATGGGCCTGCTCAAAAGCCTGCACTACAGTTCCTAGGTGGTCAATATGCTCTTTCCAAGTAGGGCTGAACACTAATGTCATCCAGGTTTGCAATGCAGATGTCCTCCATCCCATTCAGAACATAATTTACCATCCTTTGGAATGTAGCAGGAGCATTCTTTAGTCCAAAAGGCATTACCTTAAACTGGTAGAGGCCTCCTGGGGTTGAAAATGCAGTTTTCTCCTTGGCATGGTCTGTCAGAGCTATTTGCCAATAGCCTGGTGTTAGGTCAAATGTACTGAGGTACTTGGCTGAACCAAGTGTATCCACCAGTTCATCTGTCCTAGGTAAAGGATGGGCATCAGTTGTGGTGACTGCATTAAGAGTTCTATAGTCCACACACAATCTCAACTCCTTGGATCCTGCCTTTGGTACTAGTACAACAGTACTAGCCCATGGACTTGTAGCTGGCTCTATTACCCCGAGATCAAGCATCTTCTTGACCTCTTTCTTTATGTGGGTTCTTGCATGGTCTGACATTCTGTAACCCCTGCTTTCAACAGGGAGACTGTCACCAGTGAGAATACCATGCTGCCCCCAAGGGGTCAGGTCTGGTGTCAATGAAAAAGGGGAGGCAAACTGATTTAACAGAACCTTGCACTCCTCCTTTTGGTCCAAAGTCAGATCAGAAGGGATTAACTCCTTCCATCTTTCCATCTAAAGGTTGTCCCCTCAGAAGATCAGGTAGATGTTCACTTTTCTCCTCCTCCTCTTGATCAGATGCTAAGAGCAAAGCTCCTTATTCTGGTCTGGATACATATGCCTTTAGGCAGTTGGTGTGAAAGACCCTGGGGGCCTCCTTGGGATTGCCGAAGTCCACCAAATAATTGACCTCTCCATGTTTGCCTACAACCTTGAAGGGTCTAATCCATGTGTCCTGCAAGGCCCTCTGCCTTGTAGGTACCTTAACGTGAACTAGCTCGTCTTGAGTAAACTCAACCATGTTGACCTGCTTTCAAGTTGTCTGAAGCTTCTGTTATCATGTGTCATTCTCCTTCGGAGACCTAACACATAGTCAGTGACTATCACTGGCTTGTGGGAAGGAGCATTCTCCAACCCCTCCTTGATTAGGGCCAATGGACCTCTTACTGGATGACCATAGAGAAGCTCAAAGGGCCTGAAGTTGACCCCTTCTTGAGGGACTTCTCTATAAGCAAAGAGAAGGCATGTCAGTAGAAGGTCCCACTTTCTTCTAAGGGGTTCCTCTAAGCACCTATCATGCTCTTCATAGTTCTATTAAACCTCTCCACCAACCCATTGGTTTAGGGATGGTAGTCTGTTGAGAACTTGTAGTTTTTCCACATGCCTTGCATGTAGTGGGACATAAAATTGGTCCCCCTGTCTGAGATAACCTTAGGAAAACCTACCCTGATAAGAAATACCAATGAGGGCCTTGGCCAATGCCTGAGCAGTAACAGCTATCATAGGTATTGCTTCAGGATACCGAGTAGCATGGTCTACCACAACCAATACATATTGGTTGCCTGAATATGAGGGAGGGTCTAAGGGACCAACCATGTCAATCCCTACCCACTCGAAAGGTACTCCCACCACTGGGAGAGGCACAGAGGGTGCCACATTCTTGGCTCCACTTGGTCTGACAAGTGTGATAACCTCTACAGAATTTATCTACATCAGACCCCATCTTAGGCCAGTCGAAATAAAGAGAAATCCTTTCCTTGGTCTTAAAACTTAAGTGACCAGCTAAATGAATGTCATGGACTAACTGGGCTAGACAGTAAGACTCTGTAGGCTCACTGTAAAGGAGGCCATCCTCCCAGTACAGGCTGTGCTTCCCTGGCTCTTGCCCTTCCAGCTGGGAAGCTGCCTGTTGGCAAAGTCCTTCAAGACTAGGACACTCTTGTTGACCTCTGCTGAAGTCTACCGTACAGGGTCCACCTTCTGCAAGCAAAGTCTGCAGCTCAGGATGGTCTTTAGGATTCAGATCTCCAACAGGGGGAAGGTCTTCTTCTAGTTCTGTATCACCAGTAACTGTTTCTTTTTTTTTTCCTGAAAAATAATACATACAAAAAGATAGAACTGAGTCACTTCAATCAATTTTCACACTTTTTTATATGGGTTCTTCAAATAAAAACGATGTCAAGAACACTAAAATCGAACGAAAAGAAAATGCACAAGAACAGCAAAAGAAAGCACATAAGATAGGAGAGCCAGTGGGTCTCAAAACTGCATTTCACAGAGCAAAACCAGAGACCGAACAAATGAAAAAAAGAAAATGGTAGCAAAGTCCTAAAAGCCTCCCCTACCCATTCCCTTCCTTCTCTCCCCAATGGATCTCAATCACTGATCAATTTGAGTTCCTTTAGAGCTCTGATGAGTTCCATTGAGAGACCAGACTCCTGACCTGAGAATAATCTACCCCAGAATTCGTCGGTGTTTAGCCAGGAATCATGGTGGACAAACCTACCAAATCTTCTAACCCTCATACTCCATGTACCCGGGCATTTAGATAGTGTTTAAATGTCTAAACGTCGTTTTTATCACACTTATCACAATTCGGTACAGTTTTCCCTCCACTATCTCTAGTAGCCAAAATCTCTAGAGTAGGAAGTAGTTTTAAGCGGAATCTTAGAAAAGATAATCCAACACTTAGATCGGGTGACATTTTTAGATGGGCAGGAACCACAGACAGTCGCTTATCAACCAATGTAAAGGAGGCAGATCTCTTCGCCTTCCTCATACTGTCTATGGTGTCTATCCAATCGCATTGTTTCATCTTTTCTTTCACCTTAACTGGATTCTGGAGGAGAAGGTCAACATCACAGTCAGCTCTCGCTAGTATTTCAGAGCATCTATGCTGGAATTTAAGCAAAAAACAATTTTTATCAAGTTGCATCTCTCAAGCCACTTCCTCGAATAAGTAAATCTTGGGGGAGTCTAGGACTGATCTATAAAGTGCCTTCCACTCGATCCAGGATCTAAGTGACGCAAGACCTAGTTTGAATCAGAGGTAAACTATTGGCACACACCGGGAGAGCTAGTGTGCGTTCCCACAATTTAGCTTCAGTTGTGTCCCATTCTATATCCATGGCTAGAGAGTTGTAATCCAAAGCAAAAAGAACTATCGGGACTACCTTCCCTATGTAAAATCTCAAAAGAGGAAGGATGGAAAATTTACAAAATTGGGATTCGATTTTTTTTCATTTGTGCTCCCAACTTTACCATTTTTAGCTCAATTGATAGCAACAGACTACATTTCGTTGGAAAAGAACTGAGTGTTGCTCCCAGATAGGTTAATTCCGAGACGGTCTCTATAGACAGCTGGTCCAATTTCCAGACAGTTCTTCACTGTCCTTCTAGGCTGTTTAAATATTAATATCTTGGACTTCGCTGGATAAATGGTAAGGTTATTATTTCACGCATAGTGTTCTAGTACACTCTCAGACGATGCTGCAGCCCTACTTGAGAATGATCCAGGACTACGTCATCTACGTAGGCCAGCCAATTAATTTTTGTTTTTCCAATTACAGGTGATATTAAACCAATGTCCTGCAGCCATCCCAGCTAAATCTGCCATGAACAGAATGAACAAAAAGGGAGCTAGTAAACCGCCCTGACGGACCCCTCTCTTTCACCATCCTCTGGTTGGTCCTCCCACTCAGCCTTAGCTGGTGGAGCGGTCACAGGTGTGACCTTGGACTGTCTTCTCGGGGATGTCCTTGTTTGTTCACAGGGGTGATACTCTTCTTTCTTCCTGAGACCTTGGGTTTCCCCTTTCTCTTTCTTCTTGGAGTTAGAAGTATGTTCTTCCTGTGGACTGGGTGTTATAGGTACCTCTGTAACAACCCATTGAGAGTCATCCAAAGTGAGCTCTCTGGCCTTCCTAGTCTGATCCTGTTTCCTTTTACTGGGAGACCTAGGGTTGCGTGATACAACTTCGAGAGCTTTGAAGTCATTCCCTAACAGGACTCTCCCACGCACCTCATTCTGTACACTGACAGGTATTCTGACAGTCATATTGTTGCACTGGATAAGAGTTGGAAGTATTTGAACCATCTGGACAGGGCCCCCAGCAAGCTTAGTGGGAACTTTGGGTGCCTTAGCAACATCCTCAGTTTTGAAAAAGTTTTCATCCACTACTGTAATGCTGGCCCCAGTGTCTCTAATTGCAGGGGTCTCCTGACCATTAACAAACATACTGTCCTTGTAATATTCTTTGGTGTTATCTGGAATAGTTATACGCATCTACGTTCTGCTGTTACCACAGACCAAAGGACACTAAAGAAACACTGGCTGAGATGCCAATGGGGTCTTCAGCCAATAGATGGAAGTTTCCACTTGCCGTATGTACTTCTCCCTCAGGGATGAAGGCTAAGGAGGCAGTGTGGACCCGTGAAGTTTTTTTACCCTTGCATCTAGGATCCCCTTTCACAAGCATAACATTTACCAAATGTTTTCTGGCATGTGGGCTTCTGCTGACCTCCCTCTGGTTTGGCACCAGAGATTTCACTAGACTGACCTAGTTTCCCATATGGTTTACCCTTCTAATGTTTGTGGCCCTCTTTTGGGTGGTTGGATTTAGAATTCTCTTTGTCATCTTTCTTGTGCCGCTTCCCCCTCCTTTTTGTGAGTGCCCCAGAATCCTTGAGTAGCCCTGTTGGCAACCCACAAGTCAGCAGCCTTTGCTAGTTTATTGCGTTCAATCTCCTTTGAGTCAGCCAAATGCTGCCTCAGCTCAGGAGAGCAGGCATCAAAAATAGATTCCAACAAAAACAGATTTCTCATTTCTTCAAAGGTAGTTACTCTGTGACCCTTAACCCATCTGTTTTTCAAGACTTCACACACCCAGGTAGCCAAAGGGGTACCATCAGTCTTTTTGTGGGTCCTAAACCTCTTAAGGCACTGCGAAGGAGTTTCCCCAAATCTAGCTATCAAAGCTAGCGTCACATTCTCATACTCTGTTCTTTCAAGTTCCCCCACATCCATTACAGCATCAGTTGCATCCTGGGGTAGCCTAGACAAAAGTCAAGGAATCAACTGATTCCCTGTGAGACCCTGAATTCAATGATTGAATTCAAAAGCACTCAACCAATCCAAAATATCAGGTTTTGCATCATACATAATCACTGCTTCTTTGGGCAGGCGAGGCCTCTTTGGGCTGGAAGACATAGATGACTCTGGGATAGAAATGCACCAAGTTTCAGGCTGAAACTCAGTGCAGTGACAAAGCTAGCACGGTAGCCCAGAAAACAAAGCTGGTCAGCCACAGGACGGTTCTTGGGTACTTCCGAAGGCCATCTTTGGCAGGGCACCGAGCAGATGTCTGGAATGGATGGTCCCTCCACTCCAAGGGTCGTAGCACCTTCGCAGGGCTACTGAAGATCACAAGCAAGAAGGGGTCCACCAGGACTGCAGCAGAAGTTGGTTGCCAGGCCTCCTTCAGTCAGATTTCAGGTTTTGCGGGTCTCACAGCTGGACAGGATACTTGGCTCCTTCAGGTTTCTCCAGGATCTCTGAAGAATGGGTGCAGGGGTCCTCTTCTTATCCTAAAAGCCAGGTAGGAGCTGAAACTCCCAGTAGCAGGACTAGCCCACACACACCCCAGCAGTGGTCCAATCAGGACCACTGGCGGGAACATTCATGCATACCACTCAGACACACAGAAACCAGTATGTGGATTGGAGTCAGACTGACCCAGCCCACAACTTGCCTGCAAACACACATAGCCCTCCAGTAGCCCACCAAAATCTGCTGCTTTCCCAGGCACTGGAAGTCCTTATAAGGATGTTCCTGGCCTCTGAGGCCAGGAAGAAGGCTAAACAACAAGATGGGGAAAAAGAACAGGTGGAATATCTCGTGGCACGGCCATGTTTGACCAGTAGCCAAACCCGGTAAAGCTAAAACAAAATTCCCCAGCAAATGGGGAAATAGTCACTGCTGCCACCATGTTATACTTCTGTTATGTTATGTTTCTGTATCCCTACAGTCCCACTACCAGCACTTGACACCTGATGTCTGCACTTACCTTTGCACTTGCCACCTGCTGGCCTTTACCTTACATATTGTTATTATTCTATGCCCTGTACTGCACTCCCCCTGTCCCACCGCACTTCCCCCTTCCCCGTTACCATGCACTTGCGCGATCTGAATCACACCTGGCCTAGTAGGATCGTTGTCTGTCTTTCCTTGTTTCCACCTCCCTTGCCTCGTTGCGCCTTGAAACACTTGTGCATAGGCGTGTTATAAATGCCATATCATACTGGCGGTAGTAGCGGCTCACATGCGCAGGCAGTTCATCCCATTCTATCCTTACCTCGACGACTAGCTCATAACTGGTCACTTTGGTCCCACCGAATTGTCAATGAATTTCTGAACTGACTTTCCGATCTTTCCTGCCGGTGAAGGCTCCTGCGCAGGAACTCAACGTGGTTCTGACAGGGCTCATGGGGTCCGCTTTCGAGCCTATGCATCAGTCCCTTCTCGTTCCTCTTGTGAAAAACGGCTTTCCTTGTGGCCATCACCTCTGCCAGAAGGGTAGGTGAGATCCAGGCCCTAGCCTGCAAGCAACCATACCTGACTTTCCACGAATTGAGGGTGCTGCTGCGTACACACCCCCCCTTTCATGCCAAAGGTTCCGTCTGAATTCCACCTCAAGAAAACCTTGGTCACCACCGGAAAGGGCCTTGCACTCGCTGGACGTTACTCATGCCCTGAAGTTCTACGTGACACGCACAAAGAGTTTTCGGAAGACTTCACAACTGTTTGTGTACTTTGGTACTGTGAACCATGGGAAGGCCTTGTCCAAGGTTTCCATTTCAAGTTGGCTCTCCGGCTTCATCAGGCATTGTCATCGGTTGATGAACCAACCACTGCCCGGCCATCTGAGAGCTCGTTCCACCAGACGATCGCTGCAACGACGGCATTCCTGTCTGGTCTGCCCCTGCTGGACATCTGCAGGGCTGCTGCGTGGAGGGCCACGCACACCTTCACGAAGTTTGACTGCTTTGACAGAGTTACGCGACCTGTTCGCTTGAGGTGAGCCTGTTCTAGAGCTAAGAGTTAATTGCTTCTGTTGAGCCTTGCCACCTCCCGTGGTTGTGTAATGTTGTACTGCTATGTATTCGTTATTCATGAGCATGCAAATCCATGCCAGACCACATGCTGGAGAAGGTTTAAGTTACTGATCTGTAACTATTTTTCTCCGGCACGGCTTGATTCACATGCGAACCCTCCCTCCGGCGCCTCTGCAGTTTTTTTTGGTCATACTGCCACTTTAAGTGCTTATCAAGTCTGAAGATGGCTACCATAGGATGGGCTTAGGGACAGGACTGTCATTGGATGGCGGCAGTATGACCCAGAGGACAATGATTGGTTTAGAGGGTCAGTCCAGAAAAAGCAGGTACCCCTCAATAATGGAGGCAATGTATTTTGTTGGCCGAAGACCAACCGCCTCGTGTTTGGTATTAGAAATACACATCTATAAGCTTGACTAAAGTGCAGCCATTTTGAAGTGATTGAAATCGCCATTTTGTTTTTAACTTTCGCCTTTTGCCTTCTGTTGAAACTGCTTTGCTGAAAGCTTACTCTGCTCCACTATTCCATTATTGTTCATGCATAGAGCAAGGCCGCGAGATACTTGTTGAAACATAACGCAGGCGACCCAGAGAGAAATGCCCGGTCCCCTCCCTCACAAGTCCTTGGAAGTAAGCAACAAGGCATTTAATCATTACACAGGTGCCAGCCAGTCTCGCGCATGCGATAGAAATGGTAGAAACGAACAATGAATGGCTTGAATTATGCTCTTCTTTGCGGCCCCCCTTCCCTGAGCCCTGTAGAATCCTGGAGAGCGAGTTGCCCATAGCACACGAATAGAAACTAGGAGATAGCGAGGCCTGGAATGTGTCTCCCTTGCACGCAGCTTGCTTGCAAAAACAGAAGTAATGTGTTCTCTAAAACAAAGAATTGTGTCTGCAGGCTCACGAAATTGCAAACTGTTGCTAAAATGAATGTCTGAAGGTGTCATACTCGTCACAATTGTCAATCATCGAACCCAATTCAAAGGAAATACATTATGGGCGGTATTGAATGTGTCACCACTGATTGTAAGATGCTTGCTTTGTATATATGTAACTGTTGTACAATGATTCGCGCTCTTGCGTCCCTCGGGGTCCGGAGACGCACGTCGCGGGGCGCGAGACCCAGTTGGCCAACTGAGACTATTTGCTTTGCAGTAAACTCTAGCTTTTGGGAATACAACCTCGTGTCTGGCGTATCAGTTTGTGTGTGGTGATTGTGCCTGGTTTCCATACGCAAGGGTCCCCTAGGGCCCACATCAAAAGGAGAAATACAGTTTTTAAGTGAAGGTGAAATGGTTTTTTCTTTTACTGAGAATTTGGAGAAGAATAGTTACAGGTAAGCAACTTAAACCTTATGTACTTGGGGGTCAAGGTTTCCAAGTCGCCTAGGTCCAGGTTTCCAAGTTGTTTAGGTCCTTGCATGCTGACAACTTGGCCTCCTATCTCCCCTTCCTAATGGCTAAGCTGGACTTTTGGTCCAGACTGCATATTTCCTTGTATGGCAGTCTGTCACGCCGGAAAATGGTGGCATTACGTAAACTATTTTACAAATGTTCCGATACGGGCCAGTAGAGTTTTTCAAAAGCATACAATCCATGGCCTCAAAGTTCATTTGGGGATCTGGCACCCCCAGGCTGGTATTGTCGATTATGATACAACTCTACGATCGTGGTGGCATCGCAGCCCCAGAATTTGAGTGATATTGATGAAAAACACTAATAAGAAGGAACTGCAGAGGTACAAACTTCTGTAGAGGCGTGGTCCCGCTTTGACGATAAAGACCAAAGGACTGCTAGAAAGGGAGATGCAGCTAACCAGAATGTGAGAAGGTGAAGCCTGGGAAGCACGAAGGAGACTCGGAGAAGGCCAAGACAGAGACTAGAGCAGTCCGCTCCCACAGTCAAGAGGGCAATGGGATTTCTTCACCCGGCGGCATCCAGATGGTCACGGGAGTCCGGCAGACAGTGATGCAAATGCAATAAGCAGCGTCCAAATACGTCACTCCAGGGGCTGGGTTAGGAGATCCGCAAGGCAAAGGAACAGAGATGTTGAGAAGCATGTGCAATATTTGGAACAGGTGAAGGACTCCAGGAAGAACTAGCCACACATCCCGGGTGCAGAAAAGGCATTTGGAGAGGCGCAGGGGCCGAAAGTACAAACCCCAGACCGGAATTACGACCAAGACGATCTTCCTTGTGTCAGTATTTGGAAAGCGAGGCAGCCAAGGGGACATAAAGAGAGGGGGTGAGAAACCGGGGTCCAGGACCCCACGTAAGAGTGATACAAGTCATCTTCCTCGTGGCAGTACTTGGCAGGGAAGTGAACCAAGTGGGCCAAACCAAAGAAGAGAGAAACCAGGGTCGCTGACCCTAATAGCACTCATTGGGTGTTGTAAGTTTGAAACCTGATGAGGAGAAGACTGGGGTTATAAGAGATTTTGTCATAACTACTAGAAGGGAGTCCTTCTCTTGGTAACGTGGACCGTGAGGAAGGTCCAACAAGACAGGGGGAGGTAGTAATTTCCCTGAGCTAAATTGAGACTGAGATAGAAACAAGGAGAAGGGAGGAATTCTCCTGGCCCAACAAGGGAACATTGGGCCTCATTACGAGTCTGGCGGTAGCCGTGCCGGTAAAAATGCCACACCTGCCGCCAGAGTCATTATTTTTCCAGCGCCCGGCAATGGGGACTTACCGGAGCATTACAGCCCTGGCTGTCCCGGTAATTCCCCATTGCAGGGAGCCGGGAAAAATTGCTAGACTCAATGGGCAGGATGGGTGCACCGGCACTGTGTGCAACAGTGCCAGTGCATCCGTCAAGGTCTGCGAGCGGGTGCCGTTCTGCCCACCAGGTCATACCTGGCGGGCTGAAAGGCACCCGCTCGCAGAACTTAGTATATCAGTCCGGTAACAATATAGCTGGTAGCTTACCGGCATACTTATGAAGCCCATTGTGTATTTTGAACTTCGTGACCTGATAAAGGGAATCGTCCAGACAGCCGGCCTATTATATACTTTGTTTGGGAACTTTGTGACCTGGGGAAGGGAGTCATTCCTCTGGGTTTTGTGAGACTGGAAGCCAGGAGAAGGGAGGCATTCTCCTGGGATCAGCATAGTGCTGCTTTATTTAATAGCTTATAGTGTAAGGGTCAGAAGTAGGATTTTCTTGACACAGGAGAGTGGACACTTTCACTTTAATAGACATCCTGCAGTCACCTTAGACCTTTAGTTGAGGCAGGGAAAACCCTCTTAGAAATGGGGAAAGATAGGGTTTCTCTTATTCTGTTTCTGCTGAGAAATGTTGAGACCCACATATGCAACTTTTGTGTCAAGAGTCCTTCTTCTGCACCCTTACACCACCCTGGGCAAAAGTATACAAATTCGACCTGATCCTCAAATGATTCACTGTTCCACTCCAATACAAATTATTTAATCTGAAATCACTGTATGTGACCTTCATTCTTTTTACTAATATTTGCATTTACTGTTAAATGCCTTGCCAATAATCATGTTTAAGGAACTAAAAAAGATTCTTGGAAAGTTGAACTTCTGATGATTGCAAAACCATCTAGTTTACTAATACAGACCTCACTCTTTCATGCAGGTTTCGAGCTGGGTTTCGCAATGGCCAGTCCAAATGCCTTGGTTCTGTGGGAGGCCCAGTTTGGGGACTTTCACAACACAGCTCAAGGCATCATTGATCAGTTTATCTGCCCTGGGCAGGCAAAGTGGGTCCGACAGAATGGTATCGTGCTCCTGCTGCCTCATGGCATGGAGGGAATGGTAAGGTTGATGTCTGATATGTTTCTAGTTGTCAGTCTGTACTTATGTGAGATGTCTATCATGGTTAGTTGCTTTTTATTCCTAGTCTAAGTGGGTGAAAGTCTCCCTTAGTGTACAGAAGTTAGGATGGTGGTGCAAGGTGTATGTGTATAGACACACATGCTCAGGACAAAGCATGTATGAGGGTCAGAACTGAGCTATCCTCGTGGCTGGCTAATGGAAAAGGAAAAGAAGTAACCAAAGAATTATTGCACTTGCGTGTTCTCAAGGATTCTCTGAATTGTTAAAGGCTGCGGACCAAGGGGAGGTTCACTATTGGTGATGTTGGACTTGTCCGCAGCCTTTAACACAGTGAAACATGACATTCTTTTGGAACGGTTGCAGGAAGTTGGAAGAGTCTCTGGCCTGGCACTGGGCTGGTTTAGGTCTTTTCTAACTCACCATCAACCGTGAGTGAGGCTAGGGGAGCTCCTGTCGGACCTCATTCAATTAAATTGTGGAGTCCCGCAGGGATCCGACATGTCCCCTCTGCTGTTCAGTCTATGCAGCCAACTTCTTTTGGAAATTCAGAAGCGTTATGGGTTGAATTTTCACTCGTACGCGGATGATGCACAGATTTTCATTCAAGTTGCCAACTTTGAGGAAGCACTTAATCGACTAGGCCAGTGCCTGGAAGAAGTAAGTGGCTGCATATCAAAAAACTATGTACAGCTTAATGCCTCAAAGAATGAGCTTATTTAGTTTGGGCCAAAGCACTTGTTGAATATTGCAAAGAATGTGCCTATTCCCCTGCTTCTGGGCAAAAGCCTAAAATTTGCATCTAAGGTACAAAGTCTGGGCTGCATTTGGCAGGAGGATCTTGGGGTTGAAGCCCAGGTTGGAGCCATATTCAAGCAGTGCATTTAGTTCTGAGACTGCTGCGTAAAGTGCTTTCTTATATACCTTCGGAAGATCAAGCAGCTGTGGTGGGAGCCTTAACCAGAACCCACCTAGACTACTGTAATAGTCAATTGTTTGGTATTTCTGTTAAACAACTTCAGCGACTTCAGAAGGCACAGAACGCAGCAGTCAGATTGATATTCAAGCTGAAGAAAACCGCTCATGTATCGCCATTTCGTTGCAAGCTACACTGGCTCTCTATAGAAGATCGTATTAGGTTTAAGACAGCCTGTATCGTTTTCAAGTGTGTAAATGGTACTGTGCCTTTGTATATGAGGGAGCTAATTCAGCCATATCACCCTGCAAGGCAGCTACGCTCTAGTGATAGTCACTGTTTGGCTATCCCTCATTCCGTTTATACATAACTTGGACGATAAAAGATTTGCTGTCTTTGGTCCAAGGCTGTGGAATTCTCTGCCACTTGAATTGAGGACTATGAGCTTGCTTCTCCAGTTTCGCCCAGCATTAAAGACCTTCATGTTCAGATAGACAACCCTCCCTTTGATTAGGGCTTAATTGTTGCTATACCTTCTATCTGATTATCATCATCTGTGCCATTATACAGTTTATTTTGTTCAGTGCGCGTCATAAATTCACAATCAAAAAAATCAAGGTCACTGGGCCTAGTAAGATCGTTGCTTTGTTCCTCCCTTGTACCCCTCCCTTGCCTCGTCGCGCCCTGAAACACTTGTGTATGGGCACGATATAAATAAAATATCATATATCATGAGCGCCTGTGTAGCATGAGATTCTAAAGGTAATGTGTCCAACATATTTTCTAGAACTGTTAAACCCTGTGTTGCTAGACTGATTTCCACAAGAAGTACTCTTGTTTAAGAATGCTGTTCCACTGATGAGCTAACTTGTGTGTTTTCTAATTAGGGCCCTGAACACTCCTCTGCCAGGCCTGAGAGGTTCCTGCAGATGTGCAATGATGATCCAGATGTGTTTCCTGTAGGTTTGACTCCTATACCCTCTTTTTCAATCCTTTGTGTGCTTCTACTAACGACTGTCCTTTTAAGGATGTCATTACCTCCTTGTATCCACTGATTGCGGTTTCTGATGATTTGCTCATTACAAAGCCTGTGCCAGTGTTGACATTGTAGTTTCTCACCTTCTAAATTATGTCTTGTAGAAAATCACAGACGACTTTGGCGTACGTCAGCTGTATGAATGTAACTGGATTGTGGTGAACTGCTCCACTCCAGCCAACTTCTTTCATGTCCTGCGAAGGCAAATCCTCCTTCCCTTCCGCAAACCGGTATGTTTTTGATCACAGCGTGTACACTTTGTTGGAAGCTGCTAGTGCCACTGTTTTTATATAAAAGTCAAGCATGTGTCGGGGAGTACAGCAACTGAGAAGCATCTTTGAGGATATTTCACTGGGTCAATGTTTTATATTCACATGCTATGCAAAGTCGATCTAGTGGTTGGCCTAGAGTATTTCACTTCTCCAGCAATGGGGTCTGGCATGGATTCACATGCTCATGAATATTCCCCGTCGTCAGGCTGGGAATCCTCGGTAAAGTAAAAATCAGTATCAGTTTCTTTTCTGATCTTTTTCTTAGTAGTAACCAATCACTGGTCTCTGGGTCATACTTCCCCCAGCCAATGACTCCCCTCTCCCTAAGCCCCGCCCCTGGCAGCCATCGTCAGATTTTTACCGCACGTTCAAGTGTTGGGAGTCCTGGTGGTATAGCTCTCGAGCTTTTACTGCGTTTTGCGCTTTTTCAAAGAGATATCTCATTTTTTTCAGTTTAATTCGAGCCTCAAGCTCCACCGTTTCTACTTCTGATCAACGGGGACCCGTTTCGGATTTATCTACGCCCCTCAAGGGTGAAGTTTTCATCGAGTTACGCTTCTTGGAGGATTCAAGAAGTTTCTGAGGTCTACCTCGTGGACGAGAAGAACATGGCCCAGGAGAAGGGAAGCTCGACTCCCGGCAAACTGTTCAGAACCTGCCCTGGATGCAACCTACAAAATGTGTTCGAGGACGAGCATTCGAAATGCCTTTACTGCCTCCACAAGGACAAAACGCACGTCGAGAAGGACTGTGTGTTTTGCTTTAACATGACGGATCGGACGATGAGGGATCTCTGGACCCGTCTTTCCAACTGGTTGGAAGGCAAGAGCCCAGCAGGTGAGAAGAAGTCCGAGCGGTCTTTTAAGTCCTGTGAGGGCCCCCCCGCTACGGGGGCCCAACAGAAGGCAAAGCACCGTGAGTCCGCGCGCACCGGGAGCGCCGAACGGTCGGGCTCCTCGGCTGCCAGGCAGGGCGCACCCTCACCAATGCCATCAACCGCGAGCCAACGCTCTGGCTCGGGGAAAAGGAAATCCGAGAACCCGGCTAAGCTTCTGGCGAGGCCCCGGTCGATCTCGGAGGAACCGGCTCAGGGGGAGCGAGGCGGTGACCCTCCCCCTAAGGTGAAGGCCTCAAGCGTGCCCAAGGCGGCGAAGGCCTTGATCCACCCGGCTAAGGCCTCTATCGAGGGAGTCGCTGTGGCCCTGGCGAAGCCTGTGGAGGCTATCCCAGTGGAGGCGAACTAGGGGCCTAGAGTTTCCCTGCCTCCGCGGAGGGAATCCTCTTTTAAGCCCATCGAGAAGACCCCCGTGAAGACCCTGGGGGAAAGGGGGGGGGGGCGGTGACCGTTACGGACTCAGACACAACTTCCGAGGAAGAACTGGTCAAGAATTTGGAAGGGGACAACGAGAGTGAGGGTGGCAACCACGACTAGGTTCCCGTGGAGGAACAACCGTCGCTCCCGGCACGCCCGTCGCAACCCGAGCCTCAGGACAACTCGGCGGCCATTTTGACAGCAATCCAGGCCTTATGCACGGAGATAAAGACGAGACTGCCCCTACCCCCGATGGACGACCCAGCTGTACCGGGTCCGTCGGGAAGCCCTCCGAACAAGAGTAGGAGAGTACATCCAGTGCCCCATCAGCCCACACGGCCTTCTCAGCATTTGTCGCCTTCCCCGATCCCGAGGGACTACATGGGAATGGACACGGCCACGACTGGGACAGATGACGACGGCGGTGATGACGGGACTGGCCTCCCGTCTCCGATTCCTCAGGCGTCCCCGCCCGACGAGATTGGCTCCTTCCACGCCATGATTGCCAGGGCATCTGAGCTTTTTCAACTCTGCCCTGAGGAGAAGGAAGGCTTCCTCTACCAACGGTGCAAGGCCAAGAGGAAGACAGTCCTCGCGGTGCCATTGCTGGATGACATCTGGGACTAGGGGCTTGCCCTCCTCAAACACCCGTCCACGACACCTGCCAAGAGGGACCGGTACGAGAAGAAGTACCGGGTCCCCGACGCCGCCCCGTTGTGCCTTAGGGTGCAGCCGACCCCGTCTCTGATTCCTCGGGCGTCCCCGCCCGACGAGATTGGCTCCTTCCACGCCATGATTGCCAGGGCATCTGAGCTTTTTCAACTCTGCCCTGAGGAGAAGGAAGGCTTCCTCTACCAACGGCGCAAGGCCAAGAGGAAGACAGTCCTCACAGTGCCATTGCTGGATGACATCTGGGACTAGGGGCTTGCCCTCCTCAAAAACCCGTCCACGACACCTGCCAAGAGGGACCGGTACAAGAAGAAGTACTGGGTCCCCGACGCCGCCCCGTTGTGCCATAGGGTGCAGCCGACCCCCGGATTCGGTTGTCTCAGCAGGGGCCAAGAAGAAAGCTGGGGGGGGCATCGGCTTCAACCTCTACTTCCCCACCGGACTGCGAGGGAAAGAAGTTTGTGCCGTGGGACGTCGAGTCATCTCGTCGGCGGCGACAACGATTAAGGCGGTCAATGCCCTAGCGATTGTGGCCCGCTACGACAGGGAATTGAGGTAAAAGATCGCCCCCTGTTGGATTTCCTCCCGGACGACAAGAGGGCAGAGGCCCTGGCGATCCTACAGGAGGGTGAGGTGGCGTCGGACCACGCCATAACTGTGGCCACGGACATTACCGACACCGGTTTCTGCCAGTTGGGCAACAGCTTTTGCCTTAGACGGCAGGGGTGGCTCAAGGCGACGGATTTCCACCAGGACGTGCAAGCCAAGGTTGGACATGCCCTTCGACGGGAACAATCTGTTTGGAAAGACTGTGGATGAGTCGCTGCAGGCCATCAAGACCGACAGAGATGGCTCGGGCCTTGGGAGTTCTGCAGCAACGGCGACCGCCCTTTCGGAACTCCGGAGGCAAGCAAGGTGCCTCCAAAGGATTCGGCGGCCCGCTCCTCGTCGCAAGAAGCCTACAGGGGATGAGGCAAGTCTGGTGGATCTCGCCGTCGTCGACAGGAAGGCCAGGGCGGCAAGGCTGCTTCCAAGCAAGACTGAACCGGCTGTCACGTCGGGCCCCCACCGAAGCACCCCGGTGGGAGGCCGGCTGACAAAGTTAGTCAGCGTGTGGAAGTCCATCTCCACCGACCGTTGGGTGCTGGATGCCCTGGCCCATGGGCACACTCTGGAATTTCTAAAAAAGGGCCCCCAAATTTCTCACGTGGCCAGGAAGGAAAACCACGTCCCTCAACTACTTTTAGAGGTAAGGGCGATGCTCAGGAAAGGAGCCATCGAGCTCGTCCCAAAGCGGCTCCGGGGCTCCAGAGTGTACTCAAGATACTTCCTCATCAGAAAGAAGACAGGAGGTGTGCGTCCCATCCTGGACTGGCATCGGCTAAACGTACATCAAGGCACAGAAGTTCCAGATGGTCACCCTCTAGCAGGTGCTGGACCAGCTGGAGGAAGGCGATTACCTATCGTCGTTGGATTTGGAGGATGCATACTTTCACATCCCCATCTTAAAAGGACACAAAGTTTCTCAGGTTCGTAGTCCAAGGGCGGCACTACCAGTTTGAGGGAACTCGCCGTAGAACACATAGCAAATACTGTCCGGCTGCTCACGGACCTGGGATTCTCCATCAACTTCCCCAAATCCCACCTGGTCCCGTCGCAGGTCGCGCTGTTTCTGGGAGCCAAGCTCGATACAGCGCAGTTGGCCTCGCCGTCAGAGGAAAGAACGCAGGCCACCTGGGCAAGGTGCAGCGTCTGTTGGCCACGGACGTGGCCAGAGTGAGGTCCATGAAGTCCCTTCTTGGGATGATGTCCTCTTGCATCTATCTGGTCCGCCTGTGCAGGCTTCGGATGCGTCCTCTGCAGGATTTCCTCAGCACCCGTAGGTCGCAAGCGACGGCCAGCTTCGAGAACAAGATCTTGCTCAACGAAGCATTCTGCCATGCAATTCGATGGTGGGGCACCTGCGCGCATCTCGTCGCGGGCACGTACTTTCAGACCCCAGCATACCAGGTGACGGTGATGCCTCCCTTGAGGGGTGGGGAGCGCACACCAGAGATCTTCACGCGAGAGGCCTGTGGCTCCCGGAGGAGAGGCCACTCCACATCAACATACTGGAGCTCCGAGCGGTGTTCTGGGACCTCAAATCATTCCTCCCGTCCCTCATGGGCAAGGTGGTGAGGATCTTCACCGAGAACACCACCACAATGTTCTACATCCGGAAGCAGGGAGGAACCATATCCCCAGCCCTGTCCAAGGAAGCCCAGGATCTGTGGCACTGGGCCGTTGCCCTGGGGGATGTTCCTGGTGCCTTTTCATCTAGCAGGGATAAAAAAACACCATCGCCGACTCACTCAGCAGGGAGCTGTACTCGTGCCACGAGTGGGAAGTACGTCAGGATCAAGTGGATCATCTCTTCCGGCGATGGGGCAAACCCCAAATTGACCTGTTCGCAACGGCGACGAACTCCAAGTGCCAGAGGTTCCCCCAGGCGAGGAGCATGGGCGATGATTTCTCGTTCCCCTAGGACGGCCTGTTTCTGTATGCGTTCCCACCGTTGCTGCTCAGGCTCATCAACCAACTCAAGAGGTCCCGGTGCAGGTTGATCCTCGTCGCACCGAAGTGGCCAAGACAGATATGGTTCCCGGACCTTCTGGTCTTGTCGGCGTCCCCGCCTGTCAAACTGTCGACGGACGCAGATCTTCTCTCCAGAGAAGGAGGCGCCATTCTTCATAACGACCCGGAGTCGCTGAACTTGCAGGCCTGGCTCCTGCAGCACTAGAGTTTGGAGGGTACGATATCCCGGCTGACTGCAGAGAGGTTCTTGCAAAGGCCAGGACGGACTCAACTCGCAAGTGCTACGGACACAAGTGGAAGAGGTTCTCTGTCTGGTGCCATGCACAGAAGATTAACCCTCTACGGATTACAGCCCCCCAAGTGCTACCGTACTTACTGTCGCTGGCCAAAGCTGGACTAGCTCACGCTTCCATCAAGATATATCTGGCAGCGATTTCCCGATACACCAGAACTGCAGGACGGTCGTCCCTGTGGTCTCATCGCCTGGTGAAGGAGTTTATGAAAGGACTGTTCTGACCGTTCCCGCCGGTGAAGGCTCCAGCCCCGGCGTGGGAACTCAACGTGGTGCTGACCAGGCTCATGGCCCCGCTATTCGAGCCTTTGCATTCGGCTCCGTTGAAGTTCCTGTCGTGGAAGACAGCGTTCCTTGTGGCCATCACCTCTGCACGACGTGTGGGCGATATTCATGCCCTTTCCTGCAAACCTCCGTACTTGGCTTTCCACGAGACGAGGGTGGTGCTGAGGACGCACCCCTCCTTCATGCCCAAGGTGCCGTCAGACTTCCATCTCAACGAGCCCTTGGTGTTACCAGTTTTTTTCCCGTCACCTTCGTCGCCGGCTGAGAGGACTTTGCACTCGCTGGATGTAGCTAGAGCGCTGAAGTTCTACGTGGACCGAGCGAAGATTTTTCGGAAGACATCACAGCTGCTTGTGAACTTTGGACCTGTGAACCAAGGGAAGGCTCTCTCAAAGGCTTCCTTTTCCAGGTGGCTCTCCGGCTGCATCATGCACTGTCTTCAGTTGGCAAACCGACCGTTGCCCGGCCGTGAGCCCATTCGACCAGAGCGATCGTTGCTACCACAGCGTTCTTGTCTGGTGTGCCCCTGCTGGACATCTGCAGGGCTGCTACATGGAGGTCGACTCACACCTTCACGAGATTCTACTGCGTCGACCGGGATTCCAGGGAGGAGTCCAGAGTCGGCCAGGCAGTGCTGCGCAACCTGTTCGCTTAAGGTGAGCCTGGTGAGGAGGTAAGAGATGCTTAATGTTGAGTTTTATCTAATGCTTAATGTTGAGCCTCGCCACCTCCCGTGGTTGTGCATGTGTGTACTGCTATGTATTCTTATATTCATGAGCATGTGAATCCATGCCAGACCCCATGCTGGAGAAGGAACAAGTTACTTACCTGTAACTGTTGTTCTCCAGCATGGGTCTGGCATGGATTCACATGCAAACTCTCCCTCCTTCCCCTCTGCGGCTTTTCACTTGGTCATACTGCCACTTTACGTGCTACCAAATCTGAGGATGGCTGCCAGGGGCGGGGCTCAGGGAGAGGGCAGTCATTGGGTGTGGGCAGTATGACCCAGAGACCAGTGATTGGTTACTACTAAGAAAGACAGATCAGAAACGAAACTGATACTGATTTTTTTCTTTACCGAGGATTCCCAGCCTGACGACGGGGAATATTCATGAGCATGTGAATCCATGCCAGACCCATGCTGGAGAACAACAGTTACAGGTAAGTAACTTGTTCCTTTTGTTGTCTTAGTTTTGTATTTGGCGTTCTAATAGGCAGAACAGTAATTGGATTGTTGGTCCTCTTACTCAGCCCTATCTTGATATTGGTTTTCATCACCATGAGTGCAGTTACGAAGTGGAGTCGGGGAAAAAGAACATCTGAGAGAAGCTTTGCAACATGGTATCGAAAAACAGACTGGCTTTAAGGATACTTGGACTGCAGCTGACCAGGCAATGCCTATATAATGACTTCTGAAAATTGTATTTCTCTTTGTCTGACACTTGGGCCAATGCACACAATTCATTTAGGTTTTTACCAGGTTGAAACCACAGGTTCCTGTGGCTAAACAGTGCATGCAATGGTTGTCTTCTGTGTAAACACCTGGAGACCAAGTGTGAAGCCTGCAGAAGATTCTGGTCCAAGACACTGAAGGCAAGAAAGGAAAATGCATAGATGCCCTGAAGACTAATTCAGCCATGGTTTCAATGTCAGAAGACCCCATTTAGCTAAAGGAAATGCATGCCAAAATGGGTTCTGAGATGGAGCACCAAGATCCTGAGTTAGTATTGACAGTTACAAAGGGTCCTGTATTAAAGAAACCAATTAATTGGAGCAAAACCTCCATTTACAAGCCTCCTTCGCCACTCAATAGCACGCCTCTTCAGATGCTAAGTGTACAAAAACGCATCAGAAAACTTTCCAGGTATATGATACAGCAAGCAAACAAAACTAAAGACCACACCCTGGACTCTAATGCAACAAAGACTGTTAGACATTTTAGGACCATACCAACCCCATCTGCATATGTAGTTGAAATAGACACATCAACCATGAACAGAAGGTTAAACAATAACAGTCGGTGACAAAGGTGTTTGGAAACTGAAAGCATTTCATTCTTGTACACAAAACTTGAGACAGGCCAAACAAGGGATAACTCCCTTTGATTTCGACAAGAGTGCATACCTATAGTTTTGTGGTGCAGAGAAATCGCAAAGGGGCAAAAGAGACCATTGTCAAATGTATTGGCTATCTTGATGAATCCTGCGGATCCCTCACTAAAATCCTGCCTAAAGTCTCCTACCAGGTGGCCAGGGAAAAGCAGATGCTTCCTGATCCTAACTTTGGGGGTGGGGGGCACTGCAGGAGGATCACCTGGGAGGATAACAGGCCAGGGAAGTGAGGCGAATCGGTGGGATGAGACCCAGTTTTTATCCTTGAAAGGAAAGAACATTTTAAAGGTGCCAAAGCATGTAATGGCGTATTGTTATGATGTATTGGACCTATTTTTTTTATTGATACAGTTGAGAAAAAATCAACTTTTCAATATTTATGAATACAATTTTTGTTCAAGTTATCAAATATGCTTCAAATCTTAAGTCATACATAGATATGAAATTCCAAACATGTACAAACATTTTCTCAAAAATAGGGAAGAGAAAAATAACAGAAAACTAAAGCAAAAAGCACAAGAAAATCTGCAAATGAGAATAGAATTCTGATATGTTCTGTCCATGGCATGTCTCAATCCAAAAAACTATGTGAGGTTATCAGATTAATTGGATAAGAATAAAACATTGTAAGATAAAACAAGATAAAAGATGAAATAAATTAAGTTTCTACACAACAAATCAACATACAGGCATTTGAGAGAGCTCCCATAGTGCCAAATTGAAGTAATTTGCAATGGGTAAAAAAAATAACTGTTGGACTCTGCATGGGTTACCCTTTTGCCAGAACTGACGTCAAAATGTTCATAGTAACTATTCTTATGCCAGTGTTTGTGGTTAATAAAATTTGCCATGCTTCATCAGCATTTATTTTGCAAATGTAAATAAGTTGCCTGCAAAACCATTTAATTCTCTGAGATTTTAAGGCCGGTCACATAGTTAGTAAATGTTTCAAGGTTTCTGTGTTTTGTCCTTTGGCAGTATCTACAAAAGTTATCTTCATTTTTGCTAACACATCTAGCTAAAACTTCTCTGTAAGGCCAGAGATTCCAACGAAAGCACAAAATTGCTGACCTGTACGTTGTAGATGGATATTTGAGAAGATAAGGCTTCACAGTGCTTAGGCGCTTGTCTGCAAATGGATTGTTTTTAAAATCTTTATATTGGTTGCATAACCTGCGTGTATTTATCCACCTGCGTGTATTTATCCAATCAGCCATTTACAGTTTGTTTTTAGCTCTGTCGGGGTTTAGTATTAATAGTTCGATAGTAATGTCGGCGTCCATTAGGATCTTAATAATCTGCTCTTTTTTTTATAGGAAAGTTATGAGTTAAGACGAGCATGTAATTCGATATAGTTTTCAGCAAAGTGGCAGAATTAAGTCCTAGTGGGCACTTTCTAAAGAAGGCACACAACTGCCATTGATACTTGCAGTGCAAGGAACCACCTATTAAACTTGTGGATGTTGGTAAAGATGGTATGACATTTTTACATATCCCAAGAAAATAAAAATTGCTTAAGACTTCCAAGATCAAAAATCACCTTTTACTCCTAAAGGTATAGTGAAAGGGAAACTATAAATATTGGTTTAAACAATCTGCCTACCTCTTTTCAAGTAAATTTAAATTCTTCCTCTTTAAATGCATGTAAGAAAAATAACTACACGTTTAGAAATTAGAAGTTGACAAATGAACCTAAGGTGGTTGTTTGGGACTGCAAGTCCCGTAATCCCATGAGTACTAGGACGAGGTAGAGGGCTGAAGAGCAATGTTGGAGTACAGATCAGCCTATTAGGCTTAATGACCCACACCTGAGGGACGCAGAGAGGCTTTAAAGGTCTCCTCAGGTACAGGCCATTAGTTGTAGAAGGAGATGAAGTCGTGAAGTCAGTGGACGCAGCAGAAGCAGAGCACAGTGTTGACAATCCAAGGAGAAGTGGGTGAACAGAAGGGACGACAAGACTATTGACTAAGCCGATTTCAACTGCCTGTTCTGACAGGGTCCTGTTCCCCAAAATCTGAAGTGCAGAAGGTGTGAAAGATTGCTTTCCCCCATCTGCACCTGATTACAGTGATTGTGCAGCAGGAAACATGCTGGAGACTGGCTGAAAGTAGTCATGCCGCCATGGGTCTCCAGAGCTAGAGGAGCTCCTTAAAGTCGTGGCAGGACAGAAACCACTGTTACCGTAGAGGGGTGTGTGTCTAAGACAAGCCAGACGTAGCCCAAGCCCTGCGGCACGCAGAGGGAGCATTGGTTGCTGGTTAATGGGAAGAGTGCAAAGTAGCACTCGTGTATGAGTGAACTTTATTCCCTTTACTCACATAAGAGTAAAAAGCTTTGAAACGCGTTAATTAAACAAACACTTTCGAAAACATACAAAAGAAGTGTTGCATGTACGTAAACGTGATTCTAAGGTGAAGAATGAAATACAAAGCAGTTGAAGTACAAAGTAACACTGAAGTAAGTGACTGAACATAAACTTTCATGAGTTATGGGGAGCAAGCATTACCCAAACTAAGAGTGAAACAAGTGTTTCCCGAGCCAAGAGTGAAACAAATCTTTCCCAAACTAAACAGTGGTGCAAGTATTGTCCTAGACCAAAAAGGATGTAAACATTGCCCAAACCAAAGGTGTACAAGCGTTGCCTAAAGCCAGAAGAAACTGATGACAAGGTGTATGGTTAAACTACTCTGGTTGGCAGGAAACGGCGACCAATGTAAGGTTGGGAAAAGGGAAGCTTGTTGATTGGGACTGTTCTCTTAAAGTTGTTACGACTCACATTGCCAAAGCCAAGAGGAGGGAAGGTCGAATTATATCCTTTTAAGGCATTTTGGTTGTTGTGGTTGTAGAAAGACATGAGTGGCAAATAGGCTGCCCTTCTGAAAGTAAATGATCAGAAGAGTGCCTTCCTTGCTTGAAGGTGTTGAGGTGCCCTTAAGGGAATTTGTCTTTTCTGAAAGGTTGTTCAAAGTCACGAAGATGCACATTACTGAAGTTGTGGAAATACATTGTTTTGTCAGTAGATGTAATACTTCAGAAGCACAGTTAAACGTGGACCACTATGGAGCAGGCAAGTATACTCGCATGGTGAAGTTTAAGCAGAAGTGCTGTGAAGTCATCCTGAGAAAGATATAAACTGTGACTTGTATCATTATAAAGAAGCTTAAGTTTTGCCAAAAGCTGTGATTCTTTAACATTGTCGGAAGATGTATTCCATTGGATTTGACAAGGAACTGCGGTTCTTCTTTGGCATTTATAAATTGGGGCAAAGCATCTTGGCCTGGAACATCATTGATCCTATTTACCGAATTGGAAAAATCATTGTTTAAGGAAGAGGAGAGATTTTTCTATTGGTTGACTGAGTTTTCTTTTGACACTGTGAATGAACCACGAACTGAACTGGAACTTTATTGTGAACAAGAATTTACTACTTTCTTCTTGTTGTTAAACATTGGAACTGAAACTAACTTGAAACCTTACTGACATTGTTGTTGCAATATAGTTTCTTCGTGTATTCTATGTGTAAGTGTGAGGGCCAGATATTCCTTATTAGAGTGTTTCCTTTAGTTTTAGATGGGCTGGGAAATCCTCGTCGGGATAGGGAAAGTGAGGCGTTAGTTGAAATGTGTAATTTAACAAAATGGCACAATTTGAGAAATCTTCCAAAAGTTGTCCGCCCCACATTTCTGACCCCTCACACTATCACTTTTAAAATACCTAGAACACAAGTTGTTGCATATACATCAGTTGAAACCCAGGAACCACTTAAGCAGCAGTAGTATTTTCCTGAAGGTTGGGAAAACCTACAGGATGAACATTTCAGTGTATGGGATGATGTCATACTGGATTCATTTGAAGAAACTCTAATGAAACCACCAGGATCATCTTCCCCTATTGATGAGCAAACAAGACACCATACTATTGCTCAAAGTACTGGACAATGTTTTAATATTAACCGGCAGGAAGAGAAAAATTATACTGATTTATTGGTGGAAACTTTAACGGAGCCACAGACAGTGCTAACTTCTCCCACTGATTCCAAAACCGTTCAGACAGACATGCTTAACTCGGCCACGGCAAGGGTAGTGAATACTTTCATTGAGAATAAATACAAGCTAGCTCCACATGGTTCCATGATCAGTAATTATCCGGTGTCAGACTCCCTGATTGTGACCACATAGTGTTGCCAGATAACAGGAGGGAGACTGCGTCCCTAGGACTAGGCTTTCGTGTCTCCATCAGTTGCCTGCTGGAAGTTCATAATTGTTTTTCGGCCAAGCCACAAACCATACCTCTATACAATGCAAAACAACTTGAGTATGTAAAAAGTTAAAAATGCGGGCTTAAAAGTCAGATACATATCAATATTTTGTCACACTAGAAGGAGTCAAAATATCAATATTAAATTCTGCAGTATACACCATCCGTATTCACGATGATTCTGAGTTAAGGACTTAACATACAAACTTGTGGTAAAAACATACAGTACAATAGATGTAAAGTGTGCAGCGCATTAGGTTACAGGTGATCAAGACTAAGTACATTAGCAAAAATGTATTTCTGCAGTATATTTCAGCCATATTCACATTTGATTCTGTAGTAAGGGTGTGGTAATGTCCAAAGTAGAAGTAGAAAACCTACAGTACAATAGATATAAAGTTGACAGCACATTGGGTTGCAAGGGATCAAGACCCAGTCCAAGCCCAATGACAAACATTTATTTTGCAATACCATTGTGCCAAAATCATGAAATGAGCTAAGAATCAGTACAGTGACCCGTTCTATCATGGGCAAACACTATAATTAGAGCCAAGTAAAACACGATCAGCAGAACCAGGAACTTTCCCTGGAAGTCGCAATTATTAGAACCTGAACAAATGACTTTGCCAAATGCATAAATCTTAGTCTGTTCTTCCAGGAAAAAGTCACAAATTGAGCCACAGTGCTTTCAGTGTCTAGATCATTTTAAAAGTCTGCAAAGAACATGTATTTCTAAATACATTGCTAATACGTTTTTCTTTCAACAGAGGTTTAAGCCAGTGAGATCTTAATGATTTATACAATGGGTAGAAAAAAGTGTATTACTATTTCATCCTGTAAAGAACAATAACATTTGGCCGATCAATAAGTTCCCCCTTTATAGGTCAATGTATTAAGTTCCAGTATTCCCATTCCAATTTTGATCAAAAGAGTGCGATCAGCCACCTCATGTCTGTCGAGATATGTCTCAAAGGCACTACGGTTTTTTGACATTCAATATTAGTCACTTGATAAACAACCACCCTCACTGGTGCTCATCACTTCATTCATAACCCAAGAATTATACATCCTCTTCAATATGGCTTATGCTGGAAGCTCTTTCTTTGGATCATTTCATTTGAATAAAATGGACGGAAGTGAAATGAAGGTAAAAGCAATGCCCAAAGATGTAGTACTGTGTCCCCCAAGACATGGTAATCTGGCAACCCTGTGATCACAACATGTCAAGTGCCCCATCGTTCAAAGATGGTAAGCACTCAAATGCCATGGGGAGGAAAATAGTTACATCAACCGCTTACAGTAGAAGTATTGCCACTTCGACTATGATGAGATCCAAATGGAATATGATAGTTTATTTATATAGTGCCTATGCACAATGTGTTTCAAAGCGCTTAAAGGCAAGGAAGGGAACAAGGGGAAAATACAATGCAGCAATATGATGTCGCTGCTCATAAAATGCCTCTATGAGCTAGAGCCGTTGCAGTAGACATACAGATACCCTCAAATGTGATGTTAAAAACCAGTATAGGTGCAACAGACTGAATGAAGACAAGCAGCCACCATGCTGGAGGTTAAGGAACATATGCCTCAGTGTAACGTGACTTGTACAAGTGTAAGTAATCAGCATGACATTTGATGTAGGAACATTGTTTGGGCAGCAAGTGTTTGTCATGTTTGACAAAAAGAAAATAAAACTGACAGGTCAATAGCAACATTAACATCTGGACCTTTCTACAGGAGTGGTACTCCCTCTAACAGGATGACATATAGTGTGGGGACATCAGGCAATGATGCATGCCAGACTCAGGTCAAGTAGTAACAAAAGGGTCGTTATTATCAGTACAGTTGTTGGGGTTATGACTATAGATTCTAGGGCTTGAACTACAACTAAGGATTTCTATAAACAAAATAGTGCAGAGTAACTTAAAGTGAGTTTTCATTCAAGGGATCAAGCACCCGAAGTTGTACTGTTTTCATAACGTTCTATAACCTAAACTTCTATGTCCTTGTCTGTATGAAGTGATGGTGAATGAAGAGTTGCCATACCTAATCTTTTATTTATTGTGTATTTATAAGGCGCCTATACATCAAATGGTGTTTCAAGGCGCCACAAAGGAGGGGTGGAGGGGGTGGGGGAGCGGCGGGGGACATGGAAGAAAACAATAACGGTCCTACTAGGCCTTGTCATTCAGTTTGTGCAAGTGCAATAACAAGAGGTGCAGGAGGGGGGTGCTGGTCAGGGCGGTAGGGAAAATGCTATGGTGGGAGGGAAGTACGGGGCAGAGTGGCAGCATTCAAGTGCAGGGAAGGGAAAGTAGGCCCCTGGGGCTAGGCAAGTGCTAAGGGGAGGCCAGGTGGGCAAGTGCCAGGGGATGCAGGGAGTGAGGACCACATGCTGAGGGTTGGAGTGAGAAGCGCTCTAGCAGGGAGGTATTTAGGGAGAGAGAGTTGGATGTAGCGGGGTCCCATGCCCCAGAAAGACTTGTGGATGATGCAAAGGGTCATTAACTTGATCCTCGCTGCCACCGGAGATATTTTAGGGCTGAGAGTTGCGGTCCTTAGCCTCGATGCTAACCTGAGTTAAAACAGAAATGTTCCAAAGCGTTGCACAAATCAAAAGGCACAACCTACTCTTCAAACGTCCATCTCTATCCTAAACAAAAAGTAAATGCTTTTCTGGGAACACTCTTGCAGAAGTTACTCACTGTCTGGTCCCGTACCCCCCCTTAGGCCCCTCTGCTTTCACCTTCTATCGCAGGTCCTCTCCCAGGGTTTGAGTTCCTCTCCGCCCCTTGGGCTTCACAGGATAGACAACAGACCCTTCTTGGATGTAGGCTTTCGCATGTTTCACAACTGGTCTGTCCTAGACCATATCTTTATCAAGATTATAGCTTTCACACCTGGAGGGGGGGTGTGGGGCGGCACTCGGGCCTCAGCTAGGGCTGCAGGCCATTAAACCCCATGTCCGCCCCCCCAGCCGGGGTGTGAAAGCTAAATATAAAACACAATAACGAAAATGCTTGTATTGTTACAATTGCACACCTCACCTTACAGTGAAGTGCAGTTATAATTTGTATTCCCATAATGTTTTACCTGATGGCGTTTTGGTTACTTTGACGACGTACCTAAGACAAGCTAGTGGCAGCTGTGTTATTTATTTAACCGTTTTTGTGATATTTTTCTCATGCATTTTTGTGTTTACTCTGAATGGCTACTAAAGGCGGCTAGCACCCTAAAATGGCTCTGCCATGGAATATACACTTGTTCTTTGGTCATCTTGTCCTTTGGCCTTCTTCCTGCCTTCTCAGATCAGGAAATGCCAAATATGGTGACCCCTTTCCAGATGAAAGCTGCTGCTGCTTTCACGTGCAAGTGGTCTTTGTGTGTGTGTGTGTGTGTATATATATATATATATCTTAGAAAAACAAAAGTTAGCCTAAAAACTGCGCTCTGCCTCATTAATGAGCTGGTGCTGTCGGGCTAGAGAGGGCTAGGCTCTACAAATTCAAAAACATGTCAGGAAAGGATGCAGAATAACCAGTTTGTTACCTACACCTTTAACCATAACTATGCCCAAGCACTCAAGACCAGTTACTGAGTTTAAACATTTCTTTATTTATCAAAAGTAGTGCACAAAATCATTAAAAAAGCATACAATACAATGTCTGGTCAGACCAGGCATAAAGCAACACTTGCCCCAACGGGTGGAAAAACGCCACGCGTTCCGCTCGACTCGCGAGCTTCTTCAGGCTTATAGTTGATTCCAACTAGTGATTTCTCATTGTTAAATAGCCTCGCTGGCCGAGTGTTAGGCTCCTCCCATTATTTGCTTGCACGTCATGTGATCACCAGTGAGATGTTTACTATAACAGAACTCTATGGTTCAGTATGATGGTAAGTCCACCATCTTGAAGTGTGTAATTATTCAATGCAGCTTATAAGTATAAGTTGCTTAAAGCTGGTGTATTACGGCCAACTTAGTAGTTAGCCATAACGTGCATTTATCTACAGTTTATCCATCGGCAGCACATGACAGGTTTCCCCTGCACCCTAGGCAGTGTGTGCCCCAGCCCCAGCAGCCTTTAGCCACTCCGTCAATGTCACCTGCCACCTCTACAGCCTCTGAAGACAGGTTCTTCAAAAGGTTCCTAGGGCTGATGCAAACTCTCCAGATGCCATCAGGGACATGCTCCCCAGGTCACCCCACCGCCACCCATAGTCATGCCTCCTATGGCTCCGGTGCCACAGGCCTCAGCGCAGTCACTGCTGCCCCAGCCGTCCCCTCCGATTCCGGCTTCCCTGCCTCCCACAGTAGAGGCTGTTCCACACCAGCCTCGGCAGCAGCCACCGGCTCTGGTCTCCACACCGCTGCCCACAGCGCCCAGTACTCCTCCAGCAGTTCACGACCCTCCATGCACACTGATGAACACTGAGGAGGAGGACCCCCAAAAGCCATCTTCATCCAGGGCCATCCATGGATGCCTTGCAGATTTGGGAGAATATTTGGGCCTTCCTCAGCCCGAGGTAGAGCAGGCCGAGGAGGGGATCTTGGCAGAAGTCCTCACCCTAAGATCCATACCAAAACGAGTATCCCGATACAGAAAGACGTAGTTGCCCTGGCCAAGAAGGGGTGGCTCAACCTGCTCTCGGCCCAGCCTGTCAATCAGCGCCTAGATGCCAAGTATAGGCAGATGGAGGGGGGGGGATACACTCTTGCTTTTGACGCATCCTCAACTGCACTCTTCCGTGATCGCTGCAGCGTCACTCTATTCTAAGCCTGTCGTCCTCAGCCACCTCGCACTCGACACTACTATGCAAGGAGAAGATCTTGGAGGCGTACAGAAAAAAACTGTTCTCCAGCATGGGGTCTGGCATGGATTCACATGCTCATGAATATTCCCTGTCGTCAGGCTGGGAATCCTCGGTAAAGAAAAATCAGTATCAGTTTCGTTTCTGATCTGTCTTTCGTAGTAGTAACCAATCACTGATCTGTGCGTCATACTGACCACAGACAATGACTGCCATCTCCCTAAGCCCCGCCTCTGGCAGCCATCTTCAGATTTTTACCGCACGTTCAAGTGTTGGGATCCTCGTGCTATTGCTCTCGAGCTTTAGTGCTTTTTCGCGCTTTTCCATAGGAAAATTCTCTTTTTTCGGTCAAAAGAGCCTCAAGCTCCACCGTTTCTTTGTCCGATCAACGGGGACCCGTGTCGGATTCTTCTACGCCCCTCAAGGGTGAAGATTCCGTCAGCAACGCTTTTGGAGGACTGCAGAAGTTTCTCAGGCCCATCTCGGACATGGCCCAGGAGAAGGGAAGCTCGACGCCCGGAAAGCTGTTCAGGGTCTGCCCTAGATGCCAGCTTCAGAATGTCTTCAAGGAGGACGAACACTCCCTTTGCCTCTACTGCCTGCATGAGGACAAGACGCACGTGGAGAAGGACTGTGCGTTTGTGGACCATGAAGGACCGCCATCTGCGTCTCGCCAACTGGCTGGAAGGGAAGAGCCCGTCAGGCGAGAAAAAGAAGTCGTCCGAGCGGTCTTCTAAGACCTTTGAGGGCGCCCCGGCGAGGGGGCCCAACAGAAGGCCAAGCACCGCGAGTCCGCTGGCACCGGGATCGCCGAACGGTCGGGCTCTTCGGTTGCCAGGCAGGGTGCAACCTCCCCGGCGCCATCAACCACGAGCCAACGCTCGGGTAAGAGGAAGTCTGAGCACCCCGCGAAGCTTCTGGAGAGGCCCCGGTCGAGCTCGAAGGCCCCATCGGAGGGGGAGCGAGGCGGTGACCCTCCGCCCAAGGAGAAGGCGGTGAGCGCACCTAAGGTGGTGAAAGCCTTGATCCACCCTGCCAAGGCCTCTATCGAGACAGTCGCGGCGGCCCTGGCTCAGCCTGTGGAGGCGACCTCGGGGCCCAGAGTCTCCCTGCCACCGCAGAGGGAGTCCTCTTTCAAGCCCATCGACAGGACCTCCGTGAAACCTCCGACGGAGAAGAAAAAGGGGGGGCAGGAGGCCATTGTGGATTCGGCCTCAACCTCTGAAGAGGAGCTGATCGAAGTCTTAAGCCACGGCATTGGCGTGGAAGACCAGCCCGTCGGGAGGGACCCCAACGAAGGAGACGACGAGAACGTCGAGGGTGCCGACGAGGTTCCTGACCGCCCATCGGAATCCCCTCAACCAGTTCCGCAAGACAACTCTGCGGCCATTTTGTTGGCTATACAGTCCTTATGCTCGGAGATAAGGACGAGATTGCCCTTACCACCAACGGAGGAACCGCTCCCGACGGGGGACCCGGAGCCAGGCCCTTCTGGGAGCCCTCCTCCTAAGAGAAGGATTCATCCTCCACCTCCTTTTCAACCATTGCGCCCTGCTCCCCGTCCACGGCGACCAAGAGGAAGATGGTCCTCGCTGTACCTCTACTGGACGATATCTGGGATGAGGGTCTCGCCCTCCTCAAGAACCCATCAACAACGCCTGCGAGAAGGGATCGGTACGAGAAGTAGTACTGGGTACTGGGTACTTGTGCCTTCGGGCACAGCCGACCCCGGACTCGGTCGTCTCTGCGGCGGCCAGGAAGAAAGCGGGGGGGGGGGCTTCGACCTCTATGTCAACCTCCCCCCCCCCCGGACGGCGAGGGAAAGAAATTGTACACGATGGGGACGCAGAGTCATCTCATCGGCAGTGACGACGATTAAGGCTGCCAACGCCTTGGCTATCGTAGCCTGCTACGACAGGGAGTTGTGGTACAAGATCGCCCCCCTGCTGGACTTCCTACCGGACAAGAGGGCAGAGGCCCTAGAGCTCTTGCCGGAAGGAGAAGTGGCGTCGGACCACGCCATTACGATAGCGACAGACATCGCTGACACTGGGTTTCGCCAGTTTGGCCAACGGCGCATGCCTTAGACGGCGTGGATGGCTCAAGGCAACGGACTTCCGGCAGGACGTGCAGACCAGAGTTTTGGACATGCCGTTCGACGGGAGAAACCTGTTTGGGAAAACCGTGGACGATTCCCTACAAGCCATCAAGACGGACACGGAGACGGCCCGGGCTCTTGGTGTTCTCCAGCAACAACGGCCGCCCTTTCGGAGCACCGGAGGCAAGCAGGGTGCCTCCAAAGGTTCCGGCGGCGGATATTCCACCTACCGTCAAGCGGCACGTTCGTCGTCACAGGAAGCCTACAGGGGACGAGGCAAGTCGGGCGGACCCCGCCGTCATCGCCAGGGAGGACAAGGCGGCAAAGCCTCGTCGAAGCAGGACTGAACCGGCCGTGGGGTCGGACCCCCACCGAAGCATCCCGGTGGGAGGCCGGCTGGCGAACTTCGTCACCGTGTGGGAGTCCATCTCCACCGACCGTTGGGTGCTGGACGCCCTGGCCCAGGGTCACGCGCTCGAGTTTCTAAAGAAGTGCCCGCGCGCCCCAGCCCCCACCACCCCCCCCCCCCAGTGGCCAGGAAGGAACATCACGTCCCTCAACTTCTCTTGGAGGTAAAGGCGATGCTCAAGAAAGGCGCCATCGAGCTCGTCCCAAAGAGGCTTCGGGGCTCCGGAGTTTACTCAAGATACTTCCTCGTGAAGAAGAAGACAGGAGGATGGCGTCCCATCCTGGACCTACGACGACTGAACAAATTCATCAAGGCACAGATTTCCGGATGGTCACCCTCCAGCACGTCCTGGGTCAGCTGGAGGAGGGCGATTTCCTGTCGTCGTTGGATTTGGAGGATGCTTACTTCCATATCCCCATCCTAAAGGGACACCGAAAGTTTCTCAGATTCGTTGTCCAAGGGCGTCACTACCACTTCAGAGCCCTTCCCTTCGGATTGAGGTCGGCACCTAGGGTGTCCACTAAGTGCCTCGCACCGGTGGCGGCGCGGCTGCGCCTGGAGGGGATCCACGTCTACCCCTACCTGGATGACTGGCTCATCCGAGCAAAGACAAGGGAGCTCGCCGCGGAGCACACGGCGAGGACCGTCCAACTACTCACGGACCTGGGATTCTCCATAAACTACGCCAAGTCCCACCTGGTGCCCGCGCAAGACGCACTGTTTCTGGGAGCGAAACTCGACACAGTGGTGCTTCTGGCCTCTCCGTCGGAGGAAAGGAAGAGGGCCATCTTGGGCAAGGTGCAGCGGATGCTGGTTGCGGACGCGGCCAGGGTGAGGTCCATCAAATCCCTCCTCGGAATGATGTCTTCTTGCATTTATCTCATCCGCCTGTGCAGGCTTCGGATGCGCCCGTTACAGGAGTTCCTGGACGCTCGCTGGATCCAGACGACGGGCAGCTTCGAGGACAGGATCACACTCAACGAGAGCTTCCAATGAGCGATCCGGTGGTGGGGCACGCGAGCGCATCTGATGGCGGGCATGGACTTCCAGACCCCGGGCCACCAGAAGACAGTGACCACGGATGCCTCCCTGGAAGGGTGGGGAGCGCACACTGAAAATCTGCACGCGAGAGGCCTTTGGCTTCCGACGGAGAAGTCCCTCCATATCAACGTCCTGGAGCTCCGTGCAGTGTTTTGGGCCCTCAGGTCCTTTCTTC